>NC_069792.1:6440000-7065000 GCF_027406575.1 Nycticebus coucang
GAAATGAGAAAACCTGTTAAAGTATTTTAGCTTAAGTTTAAATAACTTTAGTTCCTAAAATAGTTCCCTGCAATACTCTTGGGTTTCCCATATATATTCCAGTATTCAATTCACAACAACCAGCATATCTAGGGAAGAATATATAAAAAAAGAAAGCGTTAAGAGGCACCCAACTTTAAGGAACAGAGATTTAATTACAATATAGCATGAATAGGTATCTGTTATCTCTGTTGAGGATAGAATTGGAATATATTGCCTTAATCGCAGAAAAAAAGAATAATTCTACACATTTCTGAGAACACTGTCTTTAGGTCCTGGGGCTGAGCTCACAGTGTGAGCATTTTATGTGTAGTAATCTTTAAGACTAGGCTCTCATGACAAGTCCTGGAAAGAGAAACAGACAACCTGCTAGAGAAAAGGTCAGAAGGCTTTGTATAAAGTCAAAAGAAGGTGGGGATAGGGAGAGAAACATGAAAATTGCTGAGATTCCCTCCAGGCCTCTCAAACTCTCCTAGCCTAGAAATCTTCAAATTTCCCTTTACAGTTATTACTTCCGTTGTCCATTATTATCCAATCAATTACTGTATTTTGAGCACCTGCTCAGATCAAGGCTTTTCCTTAAGTGGAAGAGAAATCTAAAGAACAGCAGGATTTCTCAAGTTCCTTTAAGGATTATTATATTAAATAT
Source organism: Nycticebus coucang (assembly GCF_027406575.1). NCBI lineage: Eukaryota > Metazoa > Chordata > Mammalia > Primates > Lorisidae > Nycticebus > Nycticebus coucang. The sequence goes on from NC_069792.1 coordinate 6,440,689, forward strand.
AATTGGAGAGGATAATAAAAAAAGACCTGAAATTAATAATCCAAATAACTAGTAATTCAAAGCTAAAAATGATAAGAGGCTTAGATGCTCACAGAAAATTATAGAATCAAAGAATAATTTGGATAATAACAATAATTTTAATATCTACTATGGAAGGCACACACGATGGTATTATTTGTGTTAAGAGGGTGTGCTGGCTATTTTTGCATGTCTAATATAATCTCACTTAGTGAAGGGCTAGCTCATTACCTAGTGTATGCAGAAGAGAGATGACCAGTTCCAAAGCAGATTTCTGTTGCTCTTGGGCTGTCTCATCAGTTATATCTTTATTGATTTAGCTCTTTTACACAAGTTTACCAGCTGTTAGCAGGTTAGCTCAAGAGTTATCATAAGTGAGAAGGAAACTGAACTCAATGTCTGCGACAAGACTTTCCCATCATCTGTTGGCTTCAGAACCTGTCCTCTTCTTCCCTTCACTCACAGGCAACCAAGAGTTGTGTGTCCCAGGAGGAGAAACAGAGAGGGGAGGCCAGGAAAAGCAGTGAGATGAGAAAAGTTTTTAAAGTCACTTCACAGGAGTATGTGCAGAGAATCTTATAGAGAAAAGATATACTCTTTGTTCTTCCTATAGAAAATCTCTGTTACTCTGAAAAAAAAAAAAGATATAATAGATAAGAATAAAGTCTTTCTTTGAAGCTCCAGATATACTATATTAAAATAATAATGGTTGCTACAGGGTACTAGGAAATTGATGCTAACCTCCATCAAAGCAAGGAAAGTGTTTCTAATTAAAGGTAAAAGTCAATTTGAGTTTTGTCTTATGAAATGAGGCTCACATTCAGTGTTCATTTATTTAACAAATACAGAGTGGCCATAAAGTTTGTGTAAAATTGGCCTCCCCTATATGATTATGAATCTACCGTGGGCCAAGGGCACCACGTTCAGGGACGGTGTCGGGATTTTCTGGGCAGGGATGTGGAGTAGAGGGAGGTGATTCTTTTGTTTATTTTCTTTTGCTTATTTTTTTTTTTTTTTTGAGATGAGAGATAATTCTCATTGGCTTTAAAGGAGCCAGGCAAGAAGATAAGTTTAATATTCAGGAAAGAGAGTAAATAACCACTGAGTTGAGCCCTAGAAGGGGATGGATAGGATAAGACCAAGAATGTGTACTGAGTGATTACTATTAAGCAAGAAATGAGGTGGCCCTTCTGAGACCTTTGAATTTTGTATCTAATTTGTGCGTAGCAGAGAATGAAAGTGCAAATGTTGCCCGTGTATGTATTTTTGTGTTTAGGGACAGGATTTTGGAACCCCAAAGGTGAATCCCCACACAGCAGTCTGGCTTTAGATTTTGTTCCCACCCCAGTAAAAAAAAGGTGATAGTATTGGTCTTGTCTGTGTCCCAGGAGGGGCCGACATGCCAGTGAGAAAGGACTCAGTAAGGAAAGGCGGGGAGTGCTGGCGTGGCACTTTGGAGCCCTAACTGAAACAGTTCTACCAAAACACCCTACTCGGAGGAGAATTGACTTGACACCAATGCCAGATTTCAAAATGAAGATCTTAAAAAACAGCAATCTAATGTTAAAAAGAATTGTCTTTTACCACGATTATCTTTTTTGAGAGTGTACTGAGCTCCCAAAACACGCAGTTTGTCATTTGGAAAATGATGGTTGCTACTTCAAAAGGTTTACATGAGCATTTAGAGTGTGCCTGGCAGAGAGTGTATTTAGAAATGGTTAACTACTATTTCTACATCCTCATCTATAAAAAACAATGATAAAACTTTTTCACTTAATTGAATATGTACACCATTATTAAATACATTCCTTAACTTACCAATTTTTTATGTAATTAATATATTTAATTATTGATTAATTTTCATCTTAATTAGCTAGCAGTTGAGTTTTATTAAATTAGAAAAATATTACTTCTTAAATTTCACAAGGTGAATTTCTTTTTTTTTTTTGTAGTTTTTGGCCAGGGCTGGGTTTGAACTCACTGCCTCCGGCATATGGGGACTGTGCCCTACTCCTTTGAGCCACCGGCACTGCCCAACAAGGTGAATTTCTTTAAGATGAAAGTTGTTCTTCAGTTATTCTGGGTTTGGTACCATCTAGACACAGTATCTTTTCCTGTCTAATTATCTCAAAAGTGAGTGTCATCTGTAAACTCTATTAAATCATTATTAGTTTCAAATCCTACAGTCCGTTTCAACTCTTAGGAAGGGAAGTGTGACCAGGCAAAGTGGCTCACACCTATAATCTCAGCACTTTGGGTGGCCAAGGTGGAGAATCACCTGATTTTTTTTTTTTTAAGATAGTCTCACTCTATTGCTCAGACTACAGTGCCATGGTATCGTAGCAACCTCAAACTGGGTTCAAGTGATTCTCTTGCCTCAGCCTACTGAGTAGCTGGGACTATAGGCACCCGCCAGGATGCCTGGCTAATGTTTTTCTATTTTTAGTCAAGTCTGAGTCTCACTCTTGCTCAGGCTGGTCCTAAACTCCTGTGCTCCAGCCATCTTTCCTCCTTAGCCTCCCAGAGTGCTAGGATTACAGGTATAAGCCACCATGCCTGGCCTAGAAGGATCACTTGAGGCCAAGAGATCAAGACCAGCCTATGCAAAATAGTGAGAACCCCATCTCTATAAAAATAATTTTTAAAAAATTAGCTGGGTGTAGTGGCACATGTCTGTCATCCTAACTGCACAGGAGGCTAAAGTGGGAGGATCACTAGAGCCCAGGAGTTTAAGGTTGCAGGGAACCATGATGGGGCATTGCACTCCAGCCTGGAAACACGGCCCTGTCTCTAAAGAAACAAACAAACCAACAGAAAACAAATAGGAAGAGAAGTGTGACAATTTAGGAATGTGGTGTTAGTGGAAGTCTGATTGTGAAAACTGTGTTTGGGCCCCCTGTTTTGTTCACAGACAGTATTTGGACTTCTGCCTTACGAAGGCAGAGGGAGAAGCTCCTTCATTTTGCTCATGATAAGAAGTTCCAGGAGCTGAGGCCTCAAGGTCTCAGTTTGATGACTGGCTCCATCACAAGGACTAGGGCAGAATGCTCCAAGCTCTCCACCAACACCTCCCTGAGTTACTCTCCTGTGTTTCTTTTCATCGGGTGAAATGAGGATTACCTATTTTTTTTTTCAGTGTTCAAGTAGTTTATTAAATCAAGGTAAGAAATCTCCACATTATAGTATGACCTGTCTTATAGCACTGTAGGTGGACCAGGGCATGCATTCTTCCGGGGTTTTCAGCTCCTATTTTTTTAATTCATATTGCATTGGATGTAAAGGCCTGCATGCAGGGGTGTGCGGTATGATCGCCGGAGTGCGGCTCCAGCCCTCGCCTGCCTCTGGGTCACTGTCCCTGTCCTGCATTGTATTGAAGGTGGGACCTCAGCTTGGGGGACAAAGTGTGCTCTGAACATGGACTGTGGTCTGTTTTTACAAGAGTAATCTCTATCATCTAGAAAAATAGAACAACTGTCGTTAGGCTGTCTGAGAGACCTTTCAGGTGAACTGCAGATGCTCTTCTATTCATTTTCATTCTGGGATATGCAAACTTTTTTTTATAAAAAGCTTTATTGGAATATAATTCACATACCACACAAAATCCACCCATTTAGCTTGTATAATTCAATATATTTTAGTATGTGCACAGGGCGTGAAAACATCACCACAATCAATTTTATAACAGTTTTGTACCCCAGAAGAAACACTGTCTCCCTGAGCAATCAGTCTCCATTTCCCTCTATCCATCCCCTTCCCAGCCCTGAGCAGCCACTAATCTACTTCCTACCATGGTATTTGTGCAGCAAATGTTTTTTTTTTTTTTTTTTTTGTAGAGACAGAGTCTCACTTTATGGCCCTCGGTAGAGTGCCGTGGCCTCACACAGCTCACAGCAACCTCCAACTCCTGGGCTTAAGCGATTCTCTTGCCTCAGCCTCCCGAGTAGCTGGGACTACAGGCGCCCGCCACAACGCCCTGCTATTTTTTGGTTGCAGTTTGGCCAGGGCCGGGTTTGAACCCGCCACCCTCGGTATATGGGGCCGGCGCCTTACCGACTGAGCCACAGGCGCTGCCCGTGCAGCAAATGTTTTATTTTAAAGTCTGTGGTAGGACGGCCCTCCCCTCCTGGGCAGGTGTCCTCTGCTGCCCTGGTCCCTGCTGTGGGATCTCTGGTTTCCTTTCCGCCTTCTTCCTTCTCACTCTCAGCCTCCATGGGACCCCCAAGTCCTGTCTGCCTCAAGGACTATTTTGGCACATAATCCAGAACCCTCCTGAAACACATGGGATCAAAGGGGTGCAGAGAGTGGGGAAGCTGGGGAAGCCCAGTGTGGGGGCTGAGTGGCTGTGGGGGACGGGGTGGTGTTACTCTCTGCCCCTGGATGGGCCTGGGATCTTATTTCTGCCTCTGTTAATGCCTCTCTTTCTCTCTCATCTCTGTCGACTGGCTTCTGGTTCACTTCCTCCTAGTCCATCAGTAATGCTCCCTAAAACTGCTCACCACAGATTCAAATTCCTGAATCTCAGTAAGCTCCCAGAAAAGAAAGTGGAGGCAGACTCAATTTAGTTTGGAGCCAATCAGCTGTAAAGGGGGCAGGAGGGGGCTTCCCACCCCACCCCGCACTCACAGCACATTGGAGAGCCTGTGGGCCTTACATGCCTACAGGCCCCAGCACCCCTTCCTTGAGGACAGTTCCCCCAAAATAAAGCCACACCCCAGCTGGGGTGGAAGGCGGATGGCAGGACTGTCCCCCCACCCTGCCCGCCCGCCCGCCTTCCTGCTGCCTGTCCCAGCTGGTGGAGACTCAGCATATCCCCCCTTCCCTGCTGCGGCTCTTCCTGCCATAGGGAGGCCAAGGCCTTCACCTTCACACTCCTGGGCGCTTTGTCTTCCCTGTACCATCTGCTCCTCTGACTAGAGAATTTCACAGTATTGAAACTTGCTCTGAGCCCCCTCTTTTCTTGTTCCACTTTTCTAGAAAGTAGAAGTTGTCGTTCTCCTGGACAAAGTGAGGAGTGAGGTACACCATTCTCTGTGCAGACTGGGGGGACTGCCCTCTCTCCTACCTCCTGAGGCTCCTTCAGGGTCTGTTCACCTTATTCTCTGCCCCTCCCGCTCCTGGGTCCCCCTTGGTGCTCAGCTCCATTCCCTGCTCCGTAGTCACAGCATAAAGTCAGGGCAGGACCTACCTCCAAGTCTCCTCTGACACATTTTCTTTTCACGGTCATTCAGTTCTGTAGACAAGTACGGGGCCCTTCTATGGGCAGGTCAGTCTAAGCAGTGTGGAGATTTCTAGGAAAGTTGGTGAGGAGCAGAGGGACAGGAGAAGTGTTACCCTTAGTGCAGTGTTTTTCAACTTTTTTATCTCAAGACACACCCAACCCAACGTATTGTTAACCTTCCACAGTGCCACAGCACACTTATGTTGATAAAAAAAAAAAAAAGATAAAAAATAGAATATACCAGGTGGCACCTGTGGCTCAAAGGAGTAGGGCGCCAGCCCCATTTGCTGGAGGTGGCAGGTTCAAACCCAGCTCCAGCAAAAAAAAAAACATACTTACTGTGCTTTGAACTGCTTTTAAAAATAATTTAATTAATGATCTTTAAAAATTTGGGGGACACCCCTAAGACCCTCTCATAGCACATGGGTTGGAAGTCGCTGCCTTAGTGGAAAAGCAAATCTTGAGATAGAATATTTTCACTGGAGTGATTTTTGGCTCTCAGTAGACTTTTTTTTCTAATAGCTAGTGTATCATTTTCACCATTTTGACCCCTTTCTTTTCCCTTTCCAAGACATCTCCCCTAATTCAAATCCTCATCAGGCCAAGACTGAATTATTGCAACAACTTTTTGGCTTGTTTCCACAGCTGTCTCTTCTCTCCTGTCTGGCACATCTCAGCATGTTTCTGCCCAGATTCATCTTTATAAAACAACACATTCATTTTACATCTCCTCTCGTCAATATTTTTTAACAGGAACTCCAGACACTGAGGGGGCCAGTAATGGCCTTGACATATTAAGTATCTGTTAAAATTCTTCAGAATTTTGCTTTTAAATTTTCCTTGAAATCCAGGAATTTTCTGGTCTGGGTTTTATGTCCCTAATTTGATAAAGTTTGTGAGAAAAAAACTTTCATTTCTTTTTAACTCTGTAAAAAGAAACTTTGTGGACAATGTAATAGATGTGTACCATGAAGTCCTACTACTCAGCCATAAAAAGGAAGGAAATAATGTCATTAATGGCAACTTAGACGGGACAGGAAACTATTATCCTAAGTTAAGGACCTCTGGAATGGAAAAGCCAACACAGGGGTGGCTCCTGTGGCTCAGTGGATAGGGCACCAGCCCTATATACCGGAGGTGGCAGGTTCAAATGCGGCCCCAGCCAAAAAAAATGGAAAAAAAAAGGAAAAGCCGACACCACATGTTCTCATTATTAAGTGAGAGCTGAATAATGGGTGCATATGTGCGCGTGTGCATATAAAGGACATTGGAAACTTAACTGCTAGGTCCTAGAGGTTGACACCCTGAAAGCCCTGACTTCAGCATTATAGAGAATGTCCATGTAACAAAAACAAAAAAATTCTATACCCTCTCGATATTTTAAAATAAAATTTAAAAATAGAAAATCAAGAGCAAAAGCCCACCTAGCAATAGCAACTGGTCCCTGGGGAATCACCATGTAAAGCGAGGCCTGCGCAGCTCTTCAGCTCCGAGTCAGTCATGGTGGGGATAGATGTTGGCCTGTTGCTTTTAAATCTTCCAATTTTTCAAAAGAAATTAGAAGGCTAAATTTTTCTGTGAAATTTCCAGATACTTAAATTTTGGCACCTAGTCCAAATTTTTTGAGAAAATCTTGTAAGTCAAAGACAAAACAATAGAAAAAAAGAGGTTCTGTATAAGAGGTTCTGTTTGAATTCTGTCTGGCATCAAATGCAGTGAAGGCGCCACGTCATCCCAGCAGCTGGGGCCCTCAGGGCCGAGGCCAGCCAGGCTGCTTGTATATTCCCCATTCTCCCCAACACTGGGGCTTCACTCAGGCAGACCACAGGCTCGTCTTCACCCCTGTCTCTCATCCCTGCGGCTATCCCTTTGGTCCTTTTCAAGGTTTAATCCACTCACACCCCCTGCACTATTGACCCCACTTCCTTCTTCTCCTGGGCACTCCTCTGACATCCTTCTTCAGCTATGAGGCCCCATTCTTAATACCTCAGAATACATCCATTTCTCCTTTTTCTGAATGGAGCATATGTAAAATATGTTTTATGAAATTATCTTTTACTTTTATTTATAAATATTAGTTGTTTATTTTTTGATACTTAAAAAAAAAGTTAACTGATGACTCCATACTGAACCTCAGAGTGAAAGTATTCTATGATAGACAGTCTCTTATTTGACAATGTGAATGTTACTTTCTTTGCATTATTATTATTATTGCTTAATATTTCCATGTAGCAATTGTCTGATTCCTTTTCTGAATGTGTTTATGTTCATTCGTTCTTTACGGGGTTTTTGTTTCTAGTCCTTATCTTAAACATTGTTATTGTTATTAAATTTTAAGTCTTTTTAATTTTGTGAAGGCAAAAAAAAAAAAGGAAATCTAATTAACACATGTATATGTAAAAATAAAAGTAAAATATGGATATTTAAAATCACCGCCAGCATAGTTAACATTTTAAATATTTTTCTCAGAAAAATAAATTTAATTTCCCTAACAGGATAATCTGTTCTCACATTTTTAGATCCATGTTTTTGTGCTTCTCCCCCCAGAAATTTCGGGCATAATTTGGGGCGATGGAGAGGGTGTCCAATAGCTGATTGATTTATAAATGAAATATGTGGTGTTATCTACAACTCATGAAAATAGCCCACGTAGCTCAGTAACTATTTGTTACTTTTGATGCGTATGTACTTTTACTTCAGATGCTATTTAATACCCTAAAACAAATTTAAATAGTCTGGATTTTGAAATAAACTTTTTTAATTATATGTGTACTCATGAAAGTACATTCCCTGTGTCCTTAAGAGCAAGAGCTGCCTGTTGAGATCTTTTCCTCACATACATTTTGTGTGTAATAGATGCGAAACAAATACGTGTCAGCTGGCAAGAACACTCCAGTGTCACCTCAAGAGAGCCGAGTGTTTTTATTAGAGGAAGCAGCTCTGTTTGCAAATCAAGGACATATCACTCATTTCAACTTGGAAAAAAATGTTCTAGGTTCATGTGGTAATGTAGATGTTATCTTAGGTTTGTGGGTATTGATTGGGTAGGCTGTGAGATGAAGCTGATGCTTTGGGAACATGAACTGTGAAGTGACACCTTAATCTGAGTCACCCTGGAGCAGGAAATGTGATCAAAGGCGACACTGTCTTTACTGTACCTTCCATGTTTCATAAATGACTACTAGTGTTCTAAGAAGCTGGGAGATACACTCCTCACCTACCTCAAAAACAAGACTGAAATTCCCAACAGAGAGCCAGTCCTTCCTGGGGACCCTTCCTAAGCGGCCACCATAAGCTTGGCAGAGACAACTGTCAGGGTGGGCTACTTGGAGTTGGGATTAGAAATTGGAATCTGGCTCGGTGCCTGTGGCTCAAGTGGCTAAGGCACCAGCCGCATACACCTGAGCTGGCGGGTTCAAATCCAGCCCAGGCCCGCCAAACAACGACGGCTGCAAACAAAAAATAGCCGGGTGTTGTCACAGGTGCCTGTAGTCGCAGCTACTTGGGAGGCAGAGGCAGGAGAATCGCTTGAGCCCAGGAGTTGGAGGTTGCTGTGAGCTGTGATGCCACAGCACTCAACCCAGGGTGACAGCTTGAGGCTCTGTCTAAAAAAAAAAAAAAAGAAATAGGAGTTTGTTTTTCGAAGTTAATGAAGGAGATAGTCTGAAAGAGAGTGATACATGCACAATGTACTGTGAAGTGCATATTAGTTTTCAATATGAAAAATACCGTTCTCGCCCCTTCAGCCACTCGGAACTGGGGACAGCCGGTGCGAGGCGGGGCCAGCCCTTCCCGCTGGTTCCGCGAGCCACTGCTCTGTCCCCCGGCGCCTGTTTTTTTCTAGCTGCCTAGCACGCGAGGTGGGACAGGACGGAAGATGGGGTTGGCTGGGAGCAGGAAGGTAGCCGAGAGCGGGCTCGCCTCAGAGGGCGCCCGGGAGGGAAACGCGCACAAGGCCCAGGCCAGGTTTGAACCCACCAGCCCTGGTGCACGTGGCCAGCACCCTAACTGCTGAGGTTCGGGCACCAAGCCCCTACTTCCTTGAAAATGGGCACAGAGGAACAATGGAGCAAGATGGCAGCCGAGTAACAGCTTCCTTGCATCTGGGCACTGTGAGTCTGGGGATATAGGACTCCAGGCATCTCTGGCTGGTGGGATCTGCCTATCATCACCCCTGAGAGGATACAGGGAGTCAGCGAGAGACTTCTGGACCCCAAGAGGAGGACTAAAACAGTGGAAAACCGGCAAGTGGTCGCGTGTGTTCAATCCGTCTAAACCCGCCCGCAACTTCCACAGGCAGGAGAACTTAAAGAGCAAGAGGAAGTGAAAGGAAAATTAGGGCAAGGAAACAGATAAAAGAAATCACCCATGAGGAAGAATCAGCAGAAAACTCCAGGCAACATGAAGAACCAGTCCAGAACAACCCCGCCAAGGGACCATGAGGTAGCTACTGCAGAGGATTCCACCTATACAGAAATGTTAGGAATGACAGAAAGGGAATTTAGAATACACATGTTGAAAACAATGAAAGAAATCATGGAAACAATGAAGGAAACTGCTAATAAAGTGGAAAATAACCAAAAGGAAATCCAAAAACAGAATCAAATCAGAGATGAACGATATGAAGAATATAAAAAGGATATAGCAGAGCTGAAGGAAATGAAACAGTCAATCAGGGAACTTAAAGATGCAATGGAAAGTATCAGCAACAGGTTAGACCATGCAGAAGAAAGAATTTCAGAGGTAGAAGACAAAGTTTTTGAGATAACTCAGATAGTAAAAGAGGCAGAAAAGAAGAGAGAGAAAGCAGAACGTTCACTGTCAGAATTATGGGACTTTATGAAGCGTTCCAACATACGAGTTATAGGAATTCCGGAAGGGGAAGAAGAATGCCCCAGAGGAATGGAAGCCATACTAGAGAATATTATAAAAGAAAATTTCCCAAACATCACCAAAGATTCTGACACACTGCTTTCAGAGGGCTATCGGACCCCAGGTTGCCTCAACTCTAACCAAGCTTCTCCAAGACACATTGTGATGAACCTGTCCAAAGTCAAGACAAAAGAAAAGATTCTGCAAGCTGCCAGGAGTAAGCGCCAGTTGACCTACAGGGGCAAATCCATCAGATTGACCGCAGACTTCTCTAATGAAACTTTCCAAGCAAGAAGACAATGGTCATCTACCTTTAATCTACTTAAACAGAACAATTTCCAGCCCAGAATTCTGTACCCTGTTCTAGAATAGTACTTTCCATGATAGAACTTTCTGCAATGGTGGAAATGTTCTTTATCTGTATTGTTCAACATGTGTCTGTTCACACACTTAAAATGTGGCAAATGGGGCAATTGAAACTAGGACGCTGAATTTTTGATTTTAATTGATGCAAATGTAAATAGCTATATGTAGCTAGTGGCTATCATGTTGGACAGAGCTGTGCTGGAGGACAGTGTGTCCCTTTTATGTCTTTGAAAGGGGCTTAAAATAATTTCTGCTCTTCTTTTTGGAGCAAGGACCCCACGTATTTTGAACGATGGTATAGGTGTAAGCAAATGTAAGGGACAGCCAAAGGCCAGCCTTAAGCTAGGGATGGAATGCCTGCTGCCATCCAGGGTGTGGGGCCCTGGGGCTGCAATAGCAGCCCAGCCCACGGTGGAGCTCCCTTTGGAGAGAAGCACATAGTGGAGGATGTAATTTATAGATAATCATTCCGTAGAAGGGTAAGCCATATGATGTCTAACACAATAGCATCCTGTTTTGGAAAATAACTTGGGGACTTTATTTTTATTTTTTTTGCAGTTTTTGGCTGGGGCTGGGTTTGAATCTGCCACCTCTGGTATATGTGGCCTGTGCCCCACTCCTTTGAGACACAGGCGCTGCCCAACGTGGGTACTTTATTAAAGCCAAAGGCCATACGAGTTGATAGGTCACAGTATTAAGTATATTCGTACTTAACCTTTCAGAGTTAGGGAACCTTTGGCCTTCTGGATCCTTGAGTACAGCCTTTTGACTGATGCCAAATTATGCTGAGCAAACCCTTTTAAAAAGAGATTTGTTCTGTGAAGTTTGGATTTGGTTGAGGAGCCACTCTTGGGGATGTGGAGAGGCCACATGTGGTCTTGAGGCTGCAGATTCCCCACCCCCTTCTCTTTCCACCCTCTGGCATCTATAAGGTCTGATGATTAAGTTCCTGATGTCTTCCTAGAAAAAGTGCTACATATCTCATTGCAAAATATCATTATGTCAGCAGGTGGCCAAGGGGAGTACTTCAAAGGTGACCGCAGTGATAGTCAGCAGTGAGGTATGGTGGCACTTTTTCTGGGATAAGTTTGCAAACTTCATTATCTGACCTCATATCATTTGACTCTAATGAGATCAACCTTTTTGGCTCCCACATATGAATAAGAATAAAGCATCTATTTTTCAGTGTATGTATCCCAGTAAATGAGAGAAAGAAAGGTAAGAAATTCAAGCTTCCATTAACATCTGCTTTGATTTTTTTTTTTTTTTTTTTTTTGGCCGGGGCTGGGTTTGAACCCGCCACCTCCGGCATATGGGACCGGCGCCCTACCCGCTGAGCCACAGGCGCCACCCACATCTGCTTTGATTTAAACAAAGAGACCAAAGCCTTACTTGCAAAGTCACTGTTGAGAAAAGAACAGAATAAAGTGTATTATCAAATAACACAATAGCTAGCAGCCATAAGTGAGAAACTGGGAAAGCCCTGGGGCATTTAGCTGGACCAGCCTGAAGAAGGAGTTGAGAATTCTGAAATGACACCAAAAAGAGGAAAATCTCTCTCCTATTTTTGAAGCCATGTGGGGAAGAGAGCAAATAACCTCTTTGAATAATTCTCGTGTCTTTTACTTATGAGGAGCATCATATTTCGTACTGAACCTTTGGATTCTAATTTACATTATTTTCAGACTCTTCAAACTCTGAAATGACAAACTAAATCATTTCCAGCACTGTGAGCAGAATCTGCAGCTTCTTCAGGCCCTAGGTGCTGCGACTCAGAGCCCGGGGCTCTTAGGTCCAGAGAAGGCAGGAGGCAGGCGGCTACATCTTCCTTAACCATTGCTCTAAATCTGTACATTCAGCTTGAAACATAGTGTCTCTCAGAGCACACTGACATCCGAATATGGGGAGAGTCTCTGTTCATCTCTGTGAACAAATGCTTGTGATAATTAAATACCAGGGATGGGCAAGAAGTAAAATCTCAAGTCTTTGAAGCGTTGGTTTGCTGTCCTATTTTGTGTATTTTATAATTCCCTGTCATAAAGATAAAATTATGCTCAAAGAGAAAAAAACGTAACAAATGATTGATGTCAGCCAGGAACACAAAGGCCACAACATTTGTGGACCTCAATGTTTGTGGAGTTGTGCTGGCTCTGGCTCTGGAGGACAGGAGAAGGGGCGGGGCAGGGGCATCTAGTGACCCTGCTTCCTCTTTCCTCATGTCTGTAACCTGTTAAAATATAAGATGATGCTGAAATACAGGCACATGGGTCCATGTCAGCGCATTAACGTGTGAACACCTAGGGCGCAAGTGTTAAGAGGAAAACATTTCACAAAGGTGTATAGTTTCCTTTTCTTAAGAATTGCTTAAGTTGACCAGGAATGGATGATCCCATGACTCAGATGAGGAACAGGACTCCTGTTCAGACCTAGAATGTGATTCAGAGCTTTAAGTCATTAAATCATCAGGTCCAATAATGTGAAATACACAACAAAGCATAAAATATTTACATTTTGGCCTCTCGATTTTCCCCTACAAACCACATTATATTCTATCCCATTTCATTACCTGGAAGGTTATAATTTATTACTTGTCTTTGAAATAATTGAAGTTCTTTTTTTCTTTTCTTTATTTCCTTTCACAATTAATACCCAACCTAGAGCCATGAAGTGGTCAGTTAGCTCAACCAGAAATTAAAATTTGGTGCATCTATTTTAAGGTTGATGGTATTACATTTCTCAGAGCTGTTCTACAGATTTCCTTGGGTCTGTCACACAAGGAGTCCTTGGCAGAGATGGGCCCTCCTTCCTAAGGATATACTTTCCAGCGATGAGTTATTAAATTCTCGAGAATGAAGTTAGTATTGAAGGCAAAAGTACAAATGAGACAAATTCACCTGTGTCTTAATTAGCTGACACTCAAGAAATGTTCCTCGGGAAATACAATAACTTTTCCTTCTTCTTTTTCTTTTTTTTTCTTGTTTTTTTACCTCTAATATATAGACCTATTTAGTTTTGCCTAGACACAAGTTAATAATGAATTTTTGTGGATAAAGGGGAGCATGGTTACCCCAGGCTTAGGCAGGCAGGGTTTGCTGGCTATGCCCATGCCATTCAAGAGTCTAAGACTTTGTCACAAAGTGCTTGACCCATGCGGGTTCCCTAATTGTCCACTGAACCATCTAACTCATTGTTTCTATCAGTTTCCTCGGTGAAGTAGATCTCTCTTTCAACTGGACTCCCTTGCTCCTGGTGCTAGTGAACAAGAAAAGTTTAATATTGTCAGAAGGAGCTGCCTTTAGTGTGTGAAGTGGGAGAAGCTGCGGGGAGGTCAAGGTGGGCCCAGGAGCAGAAAACGATGTATTTGAGAGGCTTAACACACACAAGTAGGAGAACAAGAGAAATGAAAGAAAAGAAGTGGCCTGGGTGAGGTGGTAGGGAGCCTTTGGCATTGAGAAAGGTTTAAATTTAGACATTATATAATGTTCATCAGGGTTTCTCGGCAACACGGGGATCATTTTTGATAACTAACAGAATGATTGTGCTCAGAATGGTTGTCAAATGGGAAGAGCATTTCAGAAGATGCCCTAAGCTCTGCCCTTTGGAGTATTTATAGCTTGGCTGAGCCCTTAGCTATGTGCAGCCAGCAGGCTGGAATTAGGAAGAACCAGCGTTCCATTTGACCCTGGCTCTTTGCTATCTACTGCAGAAGCCGGTGCCAGCGTAAGATGTAATTCATGAGCATCTTAGCAGTATGCGTTGCTGGGTCTATGGAGACTCGGCTATCAAAGCCCATACTTGGCTGCTTATTGATAATCAATCTACAAGGGGAAACCATACTGACTTGTTATTTATATTGGGGAGGTCTGCCTTTCAAAGGCACACAGCTGTCATAGCAAAATGGGAAGAACCTGCTCTTTAAACTTGAAGATTTGGACCCAAGCACTGACCATTCTACACTCTAGCTATAGAGTTCTGGATAAAAAAAAAAAAAAAAATAGAGTTCTGGATAAGTCAGTATAATTAAGCCTCACTTTTTCATCTGTAAAATATGGGACAATATTACCCTAATGATGTGTTACTGCTCTAAGATGATAGAAACACCATCTCACAGGTTATTTACTAAACTCGTTGTTAGTCTACATAACTGGGTCTTGAAATGCACCAGAGAAGTAGTTCATATGTTGAGCACTGGCGGTGACGGTGGCTGCGTTCTCTGCCCTGCTCTCTCTTCTTGTTTTGGTTCAGTTTATATTCAAATCTGTGCTTATAAGTAAAACACAGCAGATTTATTGCAGGCTGATGCTGGTATGTTTTACCATATGAGTTGCTGAATAAGGAGGGAAGAGGGGGAAAGTTGTTAACAGAGGGTTAGATTTAGTTATTCCAAACCATGTAGATAAAATATAATCTGAGCATCCAATCATTATGGAATGAACTTTGGAAAAATGCCACTTATACTTAGCAAGTCTTGCATGATCCTTCTTTAGTCTCTCATTCCTCAATCTCCCCATCCCCCTCAGTGCACCCTGCACCCTCCTGGCATCCCAGCGGTTACTGTGCCACCAGCACCCCCTGCAACTTCATGTCACTGAGCCCCATGCTTAATGTGCCGACTGCCTAGAATGTGCTCTGTCCCTCTTCCCTTTTCCTGCTCAGCAAATTCCTCCTCGTGCTGGAAAACCTAGTTTGGATGTTGCCAGACAATTGAACTTTTTCTCATCTGGACTGGTACAGCTCTTGAGAAGCATCTCTCATTTAATATTTATCACGTGTCAGAGCCATTTGTGTGTTTTTAGACTCTAGTGAGGTGGGAGTTCCATGGGGAGACGATGATGTCTTTTTCATAGTGGTCTCCACAGTGCTGGGTGCACACTAAATGCCAGAAATCGTTGGAAACAATGAAGGAGCCGATGGACAAAGGGAGAAGAATGAATATATTTGTCCACCTTTACATCAGAGAATGAGGATAGCTGACGTTCGGCCCCAGTCCATCCTGGCTTCGCTTGTTAAAAAACAGATGCGTTAGTCAAGGCCTGCTTGGTTGGAAATCAGTCTCTTATTTTGGCAATCACTACACTTGCATTCAATATTTAAGGGAACTGGAATAATAAGGTATTAATGCTTTTTGTCAGTGCAAGGTCGTCTTTTGTTTTTTATCTCTCAAGCTATAAGGTAATACTCACCCTACGCCATCTCCAGGTAGCTAAAGCGATATTAGCAACATATGAATATTTAATGAACAAGAATAGAACTTCTATCTTATTATGTCTGGAATGTATACCTTCATTTCTGCCCTGCAAAGTAAACTTCACAAGACGTCATCCAACCTTAACAATGATCTGATCTAACACTGAGTTTGACAGTAGAAGCAGCCCTGGCTGAGGGAAAAACAAGAGGCATTTGAGGTGCATTTCTGTCATCAACTTCATCTGAAGCATAAGACAAGCTGCCAATCGCGCTGCAAACTCTGTCTCTCCTCGTTGTCTCACACATGACGTGCCTATAAAGTGGTCCGTGAATAAGCTGCACATAGAAATTCAGGCATCGTGCCACCTGCCTGGCTCGGATCTTAACCTATGTGGCAAAGTAATTATGGCTATTCCAATAGAGCATGGTTGAGAAACATTTAGATATTGGTTTTACAAATATAAAAACAATACATGTTTACTTTAAACATTTAAAAATTTAGAATAGTATGAAAAAAGGAAGTTTAAATTGCTTCATGCCCTCCACTTACCATCAGTATTTTTTGTGTATTTTTATTGAAATACAAACAGAGATCCATAGAGTTGGAATCAAGCTCTAAACAATTTTTTATCCATCATTTTCACCTGCCACTTCATTATGAACACGTCCTCATGTCATTAAACAGTTCTCAAAAACATTATTTTAGTGCCTTATTAATATTCCAATGAGTGCATTTACTACAATTTATTTTACCAATTTAACCATTTTCCTAATGTCTCCACTATATTTACTGTAGAAATCCAATGAAGAATCTTGGGAGTAATTTTTGTAGGCATCTTTATTTCTTCAAACTAAATTCTCAGAAGCGCAATTGGTGGGTCAAAATATGAAGATTGTTAAGGCTGATTTTTTATGATGGCAAATTACCCACTTTACCCTGTGTCTTCTAATAGAAGCAATATCTATTTATATAAAAAATAATTTCTACCCTCCCAGTATAAAAAGATAGTTTGAAATGAACCTTAGTAGAAAACTTCTCAAGAAAAGTAAACAGAATCAAGTGCTTTCAACGTGAGCTCTATCTATGAAAGAGGACTCTGGATCACAGATTTATAGGAGGTTAACGAAAGTAGTAGCTTTGCTAGTTTTGTGATCTTTACATTTCCATACTTTCAAAATTAGATGGTAGATATTTTGTAATTTTAAAGGATTTTCCAGAGAGTTTTAAGGCCTGATTTGAAATCTGATAACGTATTTGTTACACATCATTCATCTTGACTTTATAAGAAAATGGCAGGTTTTATAAAGGTTTTCTTTTAATGAGGTATAAATTAAGAAAATAATACACAGGTTATGAAAATTCTATTTTTTTCTTTAAGGAATGATAAACGAATGGTCAGTCATTTAGATTCCTATATTTTTTTTTTTTTTTTAGATTCCTAAAATTCTTAATTCTTATAAAGGGCAGGTCACTTTTTAATTGACTTTTTTCTAACTTTTATACAATTTAAATTATATGTATACAGATTAAATCTAGAAATGGTACTCATCCAAACACAAAATGAAAAAAGTTATTAATACTGATCCTTTGGGAAGCTGTGAACACCAAGATTAAAAAGTGAAGAAAAAAAGTCAACTGATTTGTTTTGTTGTAATGCAGTTCAATCAGTTCAGTAATTGGATAATAGGGGATCTCATAACATTCTGTTTGTATGGAGACACTGAGATCCAATTCCAACTCATCCCCTAACTAGATCTGACCCCAGGCAAGGTACTTCACTGTTACCACCTACATTACTCACCGCTAAAGTGTGAGTGTTACATGGTGCAATGTCTAGGTAGGGTCTAGCTTGACGTCGAGTACCTGTTCTTTATAGTGTGAACCCAAGGCTTTGGGGTTAAAATGGTGAAGATTTACAGAAGAAGCTCCTTTTCCAGGGGATATCTTTTAACCAGTATTTTTCTGGAGCTCCATTGGGAGGATCCAGGCTCTCACTGGGTTGACCTTAGTAGGCCTCCATGTTTGGAAATGATGGAGATTCAAGCTCCACAGCAGAGTTGATTGTAATTGCCACACACATTGCAGCATCAAAGTGGCCTTTCAAGAGTCTCCCAATTTTAAAATCAGATGATGAGTTATTTGTGTTTACTTCATTTATAAACAATTCTTGGTCCAAGTGATTTCTAGAAAAATTTTTACTGGAAGGAACATCAAAGAATCAAACATAGTTAGTGCTTTTACCTCTAGTTTTTCCTCAAAAAAAAAGAGATGTGGGAGAAAGGGGCAGATATTTCTCAAAGCATTGGGCCCTTAACGAGAGAAAATATTCGAAGACAGTTTCATGACTTGTAACTTTTCAAAAGCATATACACCAGCACTTCAGGAAGGACAGGAGGAAGTTAGCATTGATGTTTCTAGAACTAGCTTAGCAGTGATCTATAATGTTAAGAATAAAATTGATGTGGACAAGTTGAATAGCTGTTTATTCATACTTTACATGGTGAACCATGAGAATGTTCCATCAGAGTTCTGAAAGGAAGCAACATGCTTGAATTAAAAATAGGAATAGTTTCCCCCTCTTTGAAAGGTTTATTCTGATGCAAAACCTTAACTGTTAAGTGCCCAGCTCAGAGCCCTTCTGAATGAGGAGACAGAGATCAAGTGGTTGGTGCACACAGATCAAATATTTCCTCTGCCACTAACTGATAGCTTCTGTGCTTCCTTGATTCTATGCAAATCCACTTGGATGAAGGAAAGCCAGGCTTGTTAATGCATGAAGATTTCAGACACACAGACAAATCAAAGGTATTGGGGAATTGACAAAGCATGTTGGCTTAGAGCATACTTTTGATGAGAGTGTATTCCCAGGAAGGGTAAACACATTGATAAACTCATTGCCCTTGATCTTCCAACACAGTTTCTATTGACATTTCTTTCACCTCCAGGCACAGATTAGAGAGTATATGGCCCATTGATTGCATTTAGGGCTCTTAATGACACGAAAGAAGATTGAATTCCTCTCTATATATACATAGGGAAGATTAGTAGAATTTCTGTTCTGCTCTTAACACATTCTTGGATTTTTGGATCTATTTTTAGATTCTGTTACTAATTCCTGAATTATTTCAAGAGAATTTATTAATATTATTATAAATATGACAGTCCAATTCATAGTTTTGAGTCTCTATATAAATGAAAATTTGAGAAAATTTGAAAAGTTTCACACCATTCTTTCATTGTGATGTTTCCCATGTGTAACATCTGTCATATGTATTACAAATTTAAAACCTCACAAAAGTGGATATTCATAAATATTTGGGGGAAACTTTTAAATTAAATTTAATTTTAACTTTCTATCTCTATTTAATTTGTTTAAAATTAAAAATTCCTGAAAAAAATACTTAATATCAGTGACATCAGATATTAGATTCCACCAAGCCATGTCCAAGGCTGATCAGGAGATGTTTGGCCTGCTACCTTTTGCCTTTCCTGGGGCTTCTGGACTCACAGAATTCTTTGGATATTCATGGTACTGGGAACAATCCTTTGAAAAGCTTTCTAGGGATATATACTGGGGCCAAAGTCCTGTTCCTCAGGACATGCACTTTAATAGAAATAAGAAACACATTCCATGCAAATAATCTAAACTTGCTTAAAATGAATTTATAGAAAATGGTTATAACTAATTAAAAGCAGCTTGTTTATTGAGGAAGGAACTAGGTCAATTAAATAGAGATTTGGAGGCATGTATTGACTGAGAAGGATCACTGTAAAATCCATATTCACATAACCCAGAAAATATCGCTGGTGTACATGGGGCAGAGACGAAGTTAGTGTAAACATGGCAGAATGGACACATGGGTCTTTGCAGCAGTTCATGGAGGGAAGAATGGACACATGGGTCTTTGCAGCAGTTCATGGAGGGAAGAATGGACACATGGGTCTTTGCAGCAGTTCATGGAGGGAAGAATGGACACATGGGTCTTTGCAGCAGTTCATGGAGGGAAGAATGGACACATGGGTCTTTGCAGCAGTTCATGGAGGGAAGAATGGACACATGGGTCTTTGCAGCAGTTCATGGAGGGAAGAATGGACACATGGGTCTTTGCAGCAGTTCATGGAGGGAAGAATGGACACATGGGTCTTTGCAGCAGTTCATGGAGGGAAGAATGGACACATGGGTTTTTGCAGCAGTTCATGGAGGGAAGAATGGACACATGGGTCTTTGCAGCAGTTCATGCAGCTCCCTCCACCATCCCACAAGACAGATGACTTGTCTTCCTTCCCCTCCCTACAGACTAGAAGTTAATTCTCTGGAGAAATTGATTCAGAGGCCCTGGACACTGGTCACCAGGTCCAAAGAAGGGTTTTGAGGTTAAGATTGACAACAGACTGATTGTAATGCTGCATGCCGATCTCTGAGGTCTCTGTCCCTCCCTATTCTGCTGCTCCCAGAGAGCTGTGACCAGCTGTATACTCCCTCAACCTCCTTCTTGGAAGAAAATACAAATGAAATCCCAGATAACGCAAATGTAAGCAGACAGCTAAGAACCACCAGACAGTAGAGGAACAGCCTCAATGTGACAAAAAAGACCAAAATTATAAAAATAAAAGTGTTTCTGGAGAAAACATAATATAGAAATAGAAGAAAGATTTCAAAATAAGTATATATTTTAAAAGATAAAGAATTATGATATAAAATACCAGGATACTCTAAAAATGGGAACATCAGAAAACGAAGAGCTCTTGGGAATTTAAAAAATAAGATAGAAATATATATATATATATTTTTTGTTGTTGCAGTTTGGCTGGGGCTGGGTTTGAACCCGCCACCCTGGGTATATGGAGCCGGCGCCTTACTGACTGAGCCATAGGCGCCGCCCTATAGAAATATTTTTAAAAAGTCTACAAAAATGTCTACAAAGTCATGCAGGAGGGAGCTGCATGAACTGCTAAATCTTCTAGAAAGTAGGATGAAAAGATAAAGACATTTAGAGAAAAAAGATAAGCAGCTTAGATGATCCATCTAAAAAGTTTAATATGACTAATTGAAGATCAGTTAGAAATGTATGGAGAGATGATATAATTCAAGAAATAACACATAAAATTGTGAAAAATGTAAAGTTCTAATTGAAAAGGGATCATCGAATACTGAGGCTAATTAACAAAGGAAGAACATGCATATCCACATTAATCATTGTGAAATATCAGAATAGCAGGGACAAAGTGTTCCTACAAGTGTTAAGGAGGAAAGATGGGCCACCCACACGGAACACCAGTCAACACTTGTGACAACTTCAGATGATAGGTAACAGTGGAGATATTCTCTAAAATTCTGAAGGGAATATAATTTTCAATATAAAATTCTACATTCAGCCAATTTATCAATCAAGTCTAAGAGCAGAATGAAGACATTTTCAGACACACAAGTACACACACACACACAAAAATTACCTCTCAGATAACCTGTCTGAAGAAGCTGCTGGAGAATGTGATTTGGCTGAATGAAGAATTTAACCAGAATGAGTTAAGACATACAGAATGAGTTAAGAGATTCAAAACCTGGGCTTCAGAAACAAGAAGGTGTCTTTCATGAGGGGATAGTGTTGACAGGAGCTGGGAAGTGTGATTGTGGAAACGAACCCTCCTTGGAGTAAACAAAGGGTAGACCTTTTGGTATTGATTCTATGCATTTGGAAAAAATCTTGATAAGTATTTGGCAGACCTTTTGGAACACTTTGGAAAGAAATTAGCAATAGATATAAAAGAACACAAATGAATGAAAACAAAAAAGAGGGGATGATTTTAAACCCAAATGAACACATAAGGACTTGGGAATGACTACAAGGACCGTGCACTGTCACAGTGTGCAAGTGGAAGGGAAGGCTGGGCGGACAGGGAGGAGTAAGGGAGTTGCTAGGTAACTATAATAGGTAACTAATAGATAGTTAATTGTGTAATGTGTCTAAAATTCATAAGGCAGCAAATAGAAACAAACAGAGTTTGGAGGTTAAGTTCTTAAAGCAATGCCTAAATAGCTTTGAAAGTCTTTGTCTCCAGGGTGTGTGAGGTTATGCGTCCAAGCTAGAAAAGAATGGTACATGGTCTTGCTTTTTTCCCATTATAAATCTCTTGGTACTATTTCATTTTTAAAAAATAAATTTAAACATGAGTAAGGTTTTCTAATTTTTTTTTTTTTAAAGACAGATTCTCACTCTGTTGCCCTGTGTAGAGCGCCATGGCATCATAGCTCACAGCAACCTCAAACTTAAGCAATCCTCCTGCTTCAGCCTCCCCGTAGCTGGGACTATAGGTGCCCACCACAACACCCAGCTAGTTTTTCTATTTTTAGTACAGATGGGGTGGGGGTGGGGTGTCTTGCTCTTGCTTAGGCTGGTCTTGAACTCGTGAGCTCAAGCAATCCACCTGGCTTTGCCTCCCAGAGTGCTAGGATTATAGGCTTGAGCCACCATGACTGGCCACATTAATAAGTTTTAATATCCTGGGCGGTGCCTGTGGCTCAGTGAGTAGGGTGCCGGCCCCATATGCCGAGGGTGGCAGGTTCAAACCCAGCCCCGGCCAAACTGCAACAAAAAAATAGCCGGGTGTTGTTGCGGGTGCCTGTAGTCCCAGCTACTCGGGAGGCTGAGGCAAGAGAATCACATAAGCCAAGAGCTGGAGGTTGCTGTGAGCTGTGTGACGCCACGGCACTCTACCGAGGGCCATAAAGTGAGACTCTGTCTCTATAAAAAAAAAAAATAATAAGTTTTAATATCCTTAAGACATGAAGAGATAGGAAAAGGTATTTATACTATAAACTATGTACAGGAAACCAAAATCTGATTACATCTCCCTGAGACCAAGATGTGAGGTTTATCCATTAGGAAGGCTACACTCAGAACAGGTTATTATAAACTGGGCAAACCAGTCTCTAAGATTGTTAACAATGGAACCATCTGGCATCTAGAATTCCAAATGTAGTAGCAGTCCATAAAATGTAAAGCAGACTTCACAGGTGAACACCTCATCTTCTGAAGTGATAGTCAGTAAACATTTATAGAAAACATTTTCACTGTGTTTTAAGGTTCCTGCTGCATATTAGGGTCTGCTGTTATATAGCATAGCTTCGACAGCAACTGTCTATGGCCTCATTGTCCTGTGGAATTCTAGAACAAACCACCACCTACATGGTGTGGATTTAGGCAAGTCACAAATTTTACTGTTTTTTAATTTGTTGACCAAACATTGGTCTGTGTCCTATATTATTTATAGAGATATTTATGCATAGGTTTAAAAACAGAAGTAGAGAAGTGGAACTTAGTCATTGAGAAATTGGAATACTATGCATTGAAGAAATCTCTTACAGGAATAAAGAAATCATGTTTAACAGGTGTAATGTCATGTAGATAATAGTAGATAGCATGGGAACGGTGAGATGGGATCTGTTTTAGTCACTTTGAACATCATATCAACTCTTAACATGTGCTTATTTTCTTCAAGATATGAAGACGGCACATAAACCCCAAAACATTGTTGCTATAATTCTTTTAATCCACATTTGTTGAATGTCAACTATACTCCATACATTTCAAAGCATGTAGGCTATGTCCATGGACAAAACAAACATCCCTGCCCTCACAAAGCTTAAATTCTAGTGGAAGAGAAAAATACTGAGCAAAATAAATGAGCAAATTACACACAGACACACATTTTATGTTATAAAGCAATAAATACTATAAAAATGAGAGGAGATGGATGGAATTTGGAGGAGCATGCAATTGGAATACCGTGAAAAAACATTCTTATCTTTGCAGCAAAGACTTGCGGTCAGGTTGCCCTTGATGTGGGCAGATTAGGGAGAAAGGTGCGGAGAAATCCTGAAATCATACAAAGGAGAACAGGAGAGGAGGAATCTCTTGGAAACATCAAAAACAGATGACTCTTTAAGACAATTCTGATGTAGAGCTGAACATCAAAAAAAGACAAGATTCTGTTTGTTTATTTAAGATGGAGAAATAATAGTTAGCGGGAATAATCCTCAAGACGGGGGAGAAGGGATGGGCTATTGAAGAAGGGACGGTATCTGGAGCACAGATGCAGGGGCTGCTGGAGCAGGGGCGTCCACGGTCCCCGCTGCAGGGCACCGAGGGTGGGTGCAGGTGGCGACGCAGCGGGAACATCCATGCCATGGTGGAGGTGGTTGTTCTCTGCTTCTCTTCAAGGAATCATTGGATAAGAGTCAGGATCGGGGAGAGAGGCTGTGGATTTGGGAAGAGAGAGCAGCTGTGTGATAGCCATCTGGGACCATGGAGAAGAAAAGCACAGAGAATATGCACGATTGTCTGAAGCGCTACTGGTGCGCTGGGTAACACCAGAGCATCTCCGCGGTCTCCCTTCCACATGGGCGCGCTGGGTAACACCAGAGCATCAGTGCGGTCTCCCTTCCGCACGGGCGCGCTGGGTAACACCAGAGCATCAGTGCGGTCTCCCTTCTGCAGGGGCGCGCTGGGTAACACCAGAGCATCACCGCGGTCTCCCTTCCGCACGGGCGCGCTGGGTAACACCAGAGCATCAGTGCGGTCTCCCTTCCGCACGGGCGCGCTGGGTAACACCAGAGCATCAGTGCGGTCTCCCTTCCCCACGGGCGCGCTGGGTAACACCAGAGCATCAGTGCGGTCTCCCTTCCCCACGGGCGCGCTGGGTAACACCAGAGCATCAGTGCCGTCTCCCTTCCCCACGGGCGCGCTGGGTAACACCAGAGCATCAGTGCCGTCTCCCTTCCCCACGGGCGCGCTGGGTAACACCAGAGCATCAGTGCCGTCTCCCTTCCCCACGGGCGCGCTGGGTAACACCAGAGCATCAGTGCGGTCTCCCTTCCCCACGGGCGCGCTGGGTAACACCAGAGCATCTCCGCGGTCTCCCTTCCACACGGGCGCGCTCTGTCACGCCAGACCATCAGTGCGGTCTCCCTTCCACTCCAGCCATACTCAGCTGAGGGGTTTAAGCCCGAGCTAGGCAGAAAGTCGGATGTAATCAGGATGTGGTGTTTTCAAGTGAGCAGAATGCAGCACCATGTATACAGAGTGTCCTGTCATGAGCACTCCTTGAGATGTGAGCTGAGAAAGAAGGGAAGGAGGATAAGGGTATTGCGGGGGGAGAGGTGTAGGATCAGTGCTGTGTTGAAGTGGGGACTTCCCATATGTGAACTGGAAGGAAAAATGGTGGTGGTCAATTAGTACAATTCGTTAGGGGCAAGATTTCACACTGGTTGCTGACTGCAGCTATAGGCAATGCCAAGGTGAGTCCAAAGGCTGGGGTGCACTAATCTCAAAAACAGGTTCCTAGCAAGGCCTCCCCTGCCCTCACAGGGGAAGGTTCATATGCCTTACTCTCTTCCTGTAATTTCCTATGACTAGGCCCTATATTTTATTTTTATTGTCATTATATTAAATTGGAAAACATGAAATTGCCAACATTTGACTGTTTTTGCATGTGAAAAGGGCAATTTCAGGTAGCCCCACCTGATATTTGCACTAGTCTGAGCTTCTTCAGGGTAGAGATTGGGTTGTATTTCTAGCGCTTACCACAGTCTCTCTTATATAATTGGGATTCATTAACTGTTTGCTGAATAAATAAATAAGTGTAATCCCACCAATAAAACCTACACACACAAGTTTGAAGAAAAAATATCTGGCTTATTACAATGCCTGGAGTTTTTCAATGGTATACTAGAGATTTAATGGGAAGATGACTGTGCTTTCTGGACCTATCAATGATTCCTGAGTAAGTGCGGTGGCTTCCTCGGTCCAAACCAGACTGGTGTTCTGAGCTGCTGCTTTGGTGGTGGTTTTTCCCCACTGGTTCCTGCCAGTGCCTGGAAGGTTTTCGCAGGGCAACTGTGCACGTGGAATGGGGGACTC
This sequence comes from Nycticebus coucang, assembly GCF_027406575.1. NCBI lineage: Eukaryota > Metazoa > Chordata > Mammalia > Primates > Lorisidae > Nycticebus > Nycticebus coucang. Next base: position 6,466,271 of record NC_069792.1, read on the forward strand.
AGGCTTGAGGACTCAAGGCTAAGCATGGTGGGCAGCAACCGTCTTTTTACACAAAAAGTATAATAAAATGGGAAGCTCTCCTTTCTGCTTTTACAGACATGTTTATTTTATTTGCAGACATGATCCCTGGGAGGAAAGGGATACAGGCTTAGACTTATCAAAATGTGCTCATGACATTATTTGGGGGACTGAAGTTGGCTGGTTCTCTCCCCACGTCATGGTGTACATTGAAACTTCTGGCTCTCCCGATGGTGCCGGGGAAACTGGCGTCTCTGAGCACCTGCTGGGCTGGCCAGTGATGGGCCCTCAATGTCGCGGCAGCCGGTCGAATGAGTCTCAGTCCGAGGGCTTTTCAGGGCGAACGGCTCAGGTTGATTGGAAGGTCGACGCAGGGTGATTTGACAGACTACTAGACACCACAAGTGATGATGAAAGTAGCTGTAACTTTACTGAATTTTAAGAGTGTCTTTTATACATTTTTGACAAAGCATTACAAATCACAAAAGACATTTTTATGACTTGCAGGTGGTCACAAGTTCTTATCTTGTCTTACAAATGTAGGCATTCAACCATCTATCTTACACAGTGTTTTGCCCGCAAGGGGGAACAAATGGCAGCTGTGAGGTAGCTGATAAGCAGCAGTTACTTTTCAGCTTCCTTTATCTAAAGTTGAATGTGTTTTTTAACATACAACACTACTTTCTTTCATAGTTTTAGTTTCATGATTATATATAGTTGTTATGATTAGAGGTGTATTATGAATCATATAAGTGATTAAAGTGTGAAGGAAACATGAGAAATAAAAGGATATTGTATGAAAACTAAACCATATTGAAAGTGAGGTTAGGAAAGACAAGGTTAGAGATAGGGGGAAAGGGTGGGTGGATATTCTTTTGATGTACTGTATATTTTTAAAGTTTTTGTTCTAAAGAAGTGGTTTCATTAGTAACACCTGGTTGCTTCTCCTTATCTAGGAATGTCAAGGCTTGTAACTTCTCTTAGTTCTTTAATTGGTCTCAGTTTCTTATGATCTCTTTTAAAAACAGCTGAACATATTCTTTTATGTATAATACTTGACTACTTCTATATATTTTTACTCTAATTAGTAACTATATTTTGATTTATAGTTAATTGCTTGTTAAACATTAAACTACTCTATTGATTTGTGTTACATATGAAAATTAGTGAAGTAAGACATTTTTCTAAGTAAAGTTTTACTAATTAGTGAGGTCAGATGTTTTTCTAAGTAAAGTTTTACTGCAGGAGGTGTCATGTTGGAACATCCTGTTTGCCGTGCCTGCATTCTCTCGATGTACTATTTCAATTCACTGACATTTATGGTGGGGACGTGCTGTTGTACAGGCTCTCTTGGAGCCACTGAGTCCGGCACAGCCATACTTGCTGTGTTTAATTGTGGATCAGTAAGTCACTGTGTTTATTCTCAGTTTCTCAAAACAATCAGGCAATAATCAGTCATTCAACTGAACAGACAGGTTTCAGGGTAAAAGTTTCTTAGGCTTTTATGCCGCACCTCATGACTTCCTACGTTCACTAAAAAGCATGCTAGGCAACTTATGCGCTGCTGTCGCAAGCCAGGGGGACTGGGGGCAACGCTCCGAGGAGCACCCACCGCCTTACCACAGTTTTTACAACGCGGACAGAGCCATCCCGCCACGGCTTGATGCCGGGGGTGCGGCATTTCCCCCTTTTTTGTTAATGAAACGTAGTTCAAAGAGGTCTTGGCGAACAGCCTTTAAGGAGGAAAAGACACAATGAAGAAGACATGGTAACAGTAAAACAACACAGAATATCAGGCATCCAATAATAACAATAAACACAATGTACTGAATCTAAGATATAGGATTTAAAGACTTAAGATTGTCAGAGAGTGATTGAGCCAGAGCATCGAGAGATGTACTAGGTAGATGAGCTTCACTGATGGCAGTGATATCCTTTTGGAGGGTATGTAAGTCATGTGTAATATCATTATCCTTCCACACACCTTGTAAATGTGCCTTTGTTTTGTTCCAAGAGGTGGAGAGGTTATAAGGTAGAGGAGTGACACAGATAGCTGGAAAAGCAGAGTGACATCTAGTTTGAAGTTTATGTTGTATAAACTTTATATCTTGTCCTAGAGCTAAAACTACTTCTTCTAAGATGTTAAGTTTAGCTTCAAGTTTATTATCTATGCTGGCTTGAGTCATTAAAGCTAGAGTGATGTTGCTGCTTAAAGAGTTGACAAAGTGAGTCGTATGTATTTCTTGTACCAAGGCAGTTGTAGTCACTGCAAATGTAGTGACTATAGAAATTAAAGCTAAAATTCCTAAAATTAATGCTGCTATAAATCTTTTAGGTCTAATTAATTCATTAACAGTATGTAAAACTTGTAAGGTAGAGTTATCATACTATGGATCATCTTGTAAGTCTACAGGTAACAGTACATAAGAAGGTTTTTTTATAATTAACATAACATTCAGCAATCTATTATTTACATGAAATATATCAGAAGAAGCAATATAATTGGTTATTTTTACAAGTTAAAAGATTTTAAAGGAAATACATAGTCAACTGGATCACATGTAAATTCTTTCACAAATTCTCTTTTATAAGTTTCATTTAACTTGCACAGACCATCTACAAACATTCTAAACTTTCTTGAACTTTTGTTCTGTCTTTTACTTTCTTACATAACTATTCTGTTTCAGGACAAAATTTATCACACAAGATTCTTTCTTTACACAATGTCATTCTCTTTTCTGCTTAATTTCTCTTACTCTCAAAAACTCACTTTCCATCAAACAGGATTCCAGTTTACCATGAAGTTACTTATTCACTCAGCCAAACTGATAATTAGAAGGTTTAAAAGGCAAGAATCTTATTCGTTGACAAAGATTCAGTTTGTAAAAATATTTTTCTTATTTATATAAATTACTAGTGGCAAAGAGTCAATAATAAAGGTTCTAAACCTCACCCTTGGGATTTCGTCAGTGCTGCTGTCTGGGGGCTGTAACACTTGGGAGGCAGGCCCGCCCCACGAAGGGTAGGGGGGCCCTCAGCTTCCTTCCCCGCTGGGTCTTTTCAGCCGTCTTGGAGCCAGTGGAAATGTGCCCGGTGCCGGTGGTTTTGTTTGCTATCGGCGAGTGTACTTTCATTTTCTCTAAGCGGCGGGTGAGATCTTGCAGCAGCCGCTGGCGTCTTCTTCTGCGTTGTCTTTTCTGAATCTGAGTTAACTACTCCTGGAATAACTTTAAAGTTTTTAGTATAATTTGAACTTCTCCCAATTATAATTCCAACTGTCCCCGGCAAAAGTTGCCCTTTTACTGCAGTGGGGATTAAAGTAACACCGTCCCATTTGGATAATAAGACATTCTTTTCACTTGCTAAATTTAAACCTGCACTCCCAGGTGTGCCCCGTGAAAGGTCATGAATAGTAAATTCAGGGGCTTGAGGATTCAAAGTAGATGAGGGCTGTGTTTTACAAGCTACAGCCTGCTCTCCCTTGGGGCCTGGGCTGGGAGAATGCCCCTTTTACTAGTTTTTTGATCTCCGTACGTCCTGATCCTCAGGATCAGTGTCACCCTTGTCATTCAAGGGGGTTCCATCCTTATGAAATTTTGATTTACACTTATTTTTCTAATGTCTGCCCTTCTTACAGCGAGGGCATAAGCCGGGTGGTTCCCCCCTCGGCTTATTGGCATGGGACTGTTTACAGTCCTTCTGCATGTGTCCTGGCTTGCCACAATTGTAGCAAGTGTTGGTAGGAGCTGTTGGCCCCTTGCCTCCTTTATTGAAGGAGTTTTTCACATATGAGTTAAATTTCTGCCCTTGCATTGCTGCAGCATAAGCCATACCCTGGGCTATAGCTGGTGAGGCATCCATGTATGCTTCTAACTGTTTGAGCAACAGTGATGTGCCCTCAGACGGGGGGAGCATTCTGTTAATGGCTTCTTTCAGCCTTGAAATAAAGTCTTGGTACGGCTCCTCCATACCTTGCTTAATAAGAAAATGTATAAGCTCCTCCAACCGTTTGAGGGACACATTGAACCCATTTTTAACTAACAAATGCTGTAACATGACACTGAATATACGTTTCTCTTTGATCAATGCGTGCCTCATGGTACCTGTTGATTACTCACACTTAACCGGTCAGCCTTTACCGGCGGGACTGCAGCTCCCTGGTGAGAGTCGCCTTCAATCTGAAAAGAGAGGAAAGAAAGAAAAAGAAAGATCACCTGTCCTTCAGGTCCCTGTTCGGGCGCCAGCTGTCGCGGCAGCCGGTCGAATGAGTCTCAGTCCGAGGGCTTTTCAGGGCGAACGGCTCAGGTTGATTGGAAGGTCGACGCAGGGTGATTTGACAGACTACTAGACACCACAAGTGATGATGAAAGTAGCTGTAACTTTACTGAATTTTAAGAGTGTCTTTTATACATTTTTGACAAAGCATTACAAATCACAAAAGACATTTTTATGACTTGCAGGTGGTCACAAGTTCTTATCTTGTCTTACAAATGTAGGCATTCAACCATCTATCTTACACAGTGTTTTGCCCGCAAGGGGGAACAAATGGCAGCTGTGAGGTAGCTGATAAGCAGCAGTTACTTTTCAGCTTCCTTTATCTAAAGTTGAATGTGTTTTTTAACATACAACACTACTTTCTTTCATAGTTTTAGTTTCATGATTATATATAGTTGTTATGATTAGAGGTGTATTATGAATCATATAAGTGATTAAAGTGTGAAGGAAACATGAGAAATAAAAGGATATTGTATGAAAACTAAACCATATTGAAAGTGAGGTTAGGAAAGACAAGGTTAGAGATAGGGGGAAAGGGTGGGTGGATATCAGGTTGGAAACATCTTGTTTATGGTATTTACATTCTTTTGATGTACTGTATATTTTTAAAGTTTTTGTTCTAAAGAAGTGGTTTCATTAGTAACACCTGGTTGCTTCTCCTTATCTAGGAATGTCAAGGCTTGTAACTTCTCTTAGTTCTTTAATTGGTCTCAGTTTCTTATGATCTCTTTTAAAAACAGCTGAACATATTCTTTTATGTATAATACTTGACTACTTCTATATATTTTTACTCTAATTAGTAACTATATTTTGATTTATAGTTAATTGCTTGTTAAACATTAAACTACTCTATTGATTTGTGTTACATATGAAAATTAGTGAAGTAAGACATTTTTCTAAGTAAAGTTTTACTAATTAGTGAGGTCAGATGTTTTTCTAAGTAAAGTTTTACTGCAGGAGGTGTCATGTTGGAACATCCTGTTTGCCGTGCCTGCATTCTCTCGATGTACTATTTCAATTCACTGACATTTATGGTGGGGACGTGCTGTTGTACAGGCTCTCTTGGAGCCACTGAGTCCGGCACAGCCATACTTGCTGTGTTTAATTGTGGATCAGTAAGTCACTGTGTTTATTCTCAGTTTCTCAAAACAATCAGGCAATAATCAGTCATTCAACTGAACAGACAGGTTTCAGGGTAAAAGTTTCTTAGGCTTTTATGCCGCACCTCATGACTTCCTACGTTCACTAAAAAGCATGCTAGGCAACTTATGCGCTGCTGTCGCAAGCCAGGGGGACTGGGGGCAACGCTCCGAGGAGCACCCACCGCCTTACCACAGTTTTTACAACGCGGACAGAGCCATCCCGCCACGGCTTGATGCCGGGGGTGCGGCACCTCAACAGCAACCAGCTGGAGAGGCAGGAAAGGGCAGGATCAGCGGGACTTAAAACCTCCTTCCACCCTGCAAGTTGTCTGTATTTGTTAGAGGTGGATAAATAGTAATCCCTCCTCCTACGGCTGTAGTGACGATTGGATAAATGAATGGACAGTGTTTAGCAGTTCCCAGTATCTCCCTACAGGTCCCCGAATAGTTGCTCCAGGCAAGTGCCACCCATGGCCACCTATTACTGATTTAGTCATCACTGAATCCTTTGTTTCATTTCATAGGTGGTAAAACTATGCTTAGCAAAGTTAAATATCTATGATCTTAAAAAGCGATGTGTTTCTGTCAGCCCTGCAGTGCCAGGAATGAACACACTTCCTGGGTGAAGGTCGCAACTACGATTCAGACTTTACCTTACAAATGCAGACAATGTCACCTAGTCATATTAATCCGAAATAAAATAATCCTGCAGTGCTTCATATATTTTGACAAATTCTTTCATTTTTCAATTTTTTTTTTTTTTAGGGACAGAGTTTCACTTGGTCGCTCTTGGTAGAGTGCCGTGGCATCACACAGCTCACAGCAACCTCCAGCTCTTAGGCTTAGGCGATTCTCTTGTCTCAGCCTCTTGAGTAGCTAGCTGGAATTACAGGTACCTGCCACAACACCCAGCTACTCTTTGTTGCAGTTTGGATGGGGCCGGGTTTGAACGCACCACCCTCAGTATATGAGGCCGGTGCCCTACTCACTGAGCCACAGGCACCACCCTCTTTTTTTTTTTTTTTTTTTTTTTTGCTGTTTTTGGCTGGGGCCAGGTTTGAACCCGCCACCTCCATTATATGGGGCCAGAGCCCTACTCTTTTGAGCCACAGGTGCCACCCCCACCCTTTTTTATCAATTTTTTTTTGATGAATTTTTTTTTTATTGTTGGGGATTCATTGAGGGTACAATAAACCAGATTACACTGATGGAATTTGTTAGGCAAAGTCCCTCTTGCAATCATGTCTTGCCCCCAAATGGTGTGTCACACACCAAGACCCCACCCCTCCTCCCTCCAGATGAATTCTTTCTTGGCCTCTGCATTCCCTCCAGTCCTTCTGCTCTACCATAGACGTTTGATGTGCAGAAAAGCTGGTGGTATCATACTTTTTCAAGGCTTTAGAGAGAGGTGTGTATGATTTCCCCCTTACCTATTGGCCATGATATCTAAGTGATTCCCTCTTGTCTTTCAAAGCTCATCCTGAGAACTGCCTCCTCTAGGAAGCTTTCCTCCAACCTAAGTCCAAATCCGACCACAGTGTCTTCCTTCCCACTACCGGAGAACCTTGTTCATCATTCTGTCCTGACACTCATCACAGTCTCTGTGGTCCCAGGAGAATATACCCAAGTGCCTCCTTGAGACTGTAAGGGCTGTAAGGATGCAAGCAAACCACATCTGATTGCCCTTGTATCTGCAGCAGCCAGCACTGTGATAAGTGCCTTTAGAAATAAGTGAGTTGGGCGGCGCCTGTGGCTCAGTCGGTAGGGCGCCGGCCCCATATACCAAGGGTGGTGGGTTCCCCGGCCAAACTGCAACCAAAAAATAGCCGGGCGTTGTGGTGGGCGCCTGTAGTCCCAGCTACTCGGGAGGCTGAAGCAAGAGAATCGCTTAAGCCCAGGAGTTGCTGTGAGCTGGCTAAGGCCACGGCACTCTACCAAGGGCCATAAAGTGAGACTCTGTCTCTACAAAAAAAAAACAAAAAAGAAAGAAATAAGTGAGTTAATGGCCCAAGTGTTCATGTCACCTCCACGACTGAGTAACTGAATGACTACATTTCTTAAGTTCTTAAAAACCACAACTTCTTCATCTGCAAGATGAAGATAATACTGTCATCTTTATAGAAGTGTTGGGAGGATTAAATAAGACAATGTATCTAAAGGCTTTATTCAAAGCTTGGCGCATATTGGGGTAAAATGCTCTAAATTTTTTTGTCACCTCATTCAAAAAGGCTACAGTTCATATACATTTTTGGTTCTGGCCTTACCTATCAGCAGGCAAGAGCATTTATGTTGTTATTTCAGTGACAGTGGATTGTCTTTCTCCTCAAAATAAACCCACACCCCACACACACGTACGTATACCTGCTGGAACATCTAAAGCTTAATTCTTTAAACTTAAAGCTCTGATCTCTGTTAACGTGAAGATAACCCTGGGATGAGAAGGCTTTTACTTACTGTTAGCCACTTGCTTTTAAGTGTGAGTGATTTCACACCTTGCCATTAAAATAGACTGTGCTTAGGTGGGGGCTGCAAGAGGCCGCGGAGACATTGTGGGGCTGAGAGAGAGAAAATACAGGAACAAGCAAATGGCAAAAGGGGCAGCTCAGTTTTGTACGTGACCTGTGTGGTTCCAAAAATTATTCCTTCAATGTAGACTTCCAAATATTTCTAATATATCCCTACGGACTCTGTGTCTTTTGGTTCCGTAGCTCTGGGAACCATGTCACATAAATCACATTATTATAAATATTATACATATTAAAGAATGTTACTGATTACAAACAATTACCATGTACAGTCTTTAAAATAGAGTGGGAAAGAAGAGCTCAGCTCCCTCATGTCCAGATGCGTATGCTGGTGCCTGTGCAGTTATAAAAAGTATGTGCACACACCCCCCCCCCCCGTGCACAGACACAGTGGCTTCGGGAGGCTCCTTCACCCCTAGCTGTTCCCCACTCCTAGCACTGTGCCGTCTCTTCTCTGCAGGCCACAACTTCAGTCTGACCCCACAGGGGCTCACTCTGAGCAGCCCTGGGCTGGCCCAGCACACAGGCACTCACCCTTTGCACTCTTGCTCTCCCCCAGCACTCTTCTGTGTTCTGTAGGCTTCAGGCTCTGCCCCTTCCTCCATCTCTCTGCATCAGCCCCTCCCCCACTCTCGTGGGCAGGATGCTGCCAGCATTGCTGCTTGGTGGGTGACATTGGTACCAGAATTTCTTTCTTCAGTTGGTCCTTGGTCTCGGGGATTTGAAGAATAAACCCACGGACCACAGATCAGTGGTAAGTTAGGATTTTATTAGACAGAAAGAATACAGAAGGAGTAAAAAGCACCAGAGCTTCTGGCAAAAGGACTAAAAAGCATCAGAGACAAACCCACAGACTTTTGCTGCCTGTTTCTGGGAGAGGGAAAGCCACGTCAGAAAATTTCCACGTGGGTCCTTTGTCTAGGGCAGCAGTTCTCAGTCTGTGGGTCGCAACCCCTTGTTAACAATGAAAATGCATTGCAGCATTAGGAAGGTTGAGAAGCACTGGTCTAGGGGTATAAGGTCTTGAGAATTACATTTGGCCAGTGTTGCAGGAAGACGAGGCCCAACGGAGAGAAAGAGCACCCAAACACCATGTTTATAAGAGGAAGGGCTTTATTCACCAGCTGGGAGCTTACGGCACGAAGAATTCCAAATGGCCGCGCTCCCCGACTGGCTTTGTCTTTTCCTTTTTATCGATTGTTAAAAAATTCCACCCCACAGGTACCCTTCTTATTGGCCAGTTTGAATCAAGCAGGAGATGCTATTCCAGCCCCTATAGCACTACAGGATTTCACAGAACTTGGAAATTTCCAAGTTCCAGGAAGTTAAGTTTATAAATTCCCAAGAGCTGAGTCACCATGGAAAAGACCCTGCAGGTGTATCATTGTGGTCTTGAGAAGACCTGTTCTCCTAGACCTCACCCTTCTCCAGTATCCTCTCTCACCAGGACTTTTCCAATGTTGATGAGTGTTATGGACAAATGAATGATGCAGTCCCTCCAGCTCAAAACAAAAGTTCAGGGTGTTCCCTTTATGAAATTGCCCAGGCCTAGGAAAACTGGGGTCCCCATCCAGCCTTGAATGGGGGAACCCTGTATTAAGATGAACTCCTGTAAGTTCAGAGGTCCAGCCTCTATGAACATACATTCTAATTGTGCTGGTGGAGAGAGATGGAGACTTCCTACCTGGATTTTCTCCACAGCGCACTGAACCTCTTAGTGCTCAGGAAACTTTTGGGAGCTCTTTTACCTTGAGGGTGGTCCTGTTGATACCGGAATTTCACTGTTCAGTAGGTCCTTGGTCTTGGGGATTCAAAGAACAAACCCACAGACCACAGATTAGGGGTAAGATAGGATTTTTATTAGAAGTTAGAAAGGAATACAGAAGAAGTAAAAAGCACCAGAGCTTCTGGAAGGGGTAAAGAACTGAACTGAGGAGTCTCTTCTGGGCTCTTCAGCTAGGGGTATCAGGTCTAGAGAATGACACTTGGCCAGCAGTTGGTAGATGGGAAAACACCTTTTCAAAGTTAGTGAGTGCATTAACAAATGAATGAATATAGTTTCTCCTCCACTAGGGTGAGGTTATCAGGTCCTTTACAGTTTTTGTCTCTGAGAAGGGATTAGGGTGTGTGCTCCTACTCAAGGTGGAACCACCCCAAAAAACATCTCAGGCTGCTTTGTTCATGATCTTAGTAGAGCTCAGAGGGTATGTTCTGAAAAAGGTGGTTTGTTTGTGCCTGGAAATGGGGGTTTGATTTCTGAACTCATCTGGGCCTAGAGAATGGGGCGCTCTGTGTCCAGCCCTGAGTGGTGGAATCCCGTATCACTATGAGCAAAACGAGTGCCCACTGGACCAGCCCCAGAGACAGCTGGGAAGTGAGAAAGGGAACAAGACTGTGGGCAATTTTCCACAGACATTTTTATGTCAAGTTTACAGAGGGAGGAGGGCCAAGAGAAAGAGTGAGTCAAATTAGATCCGTGGAAATAAAGGATCATTCTCACTTTTTTCTTACTTTGTGTTCTATTCCGATTCCTTCTAACCGAAGTTAGAAGGTTGGTAACTATTCCCTAGTTCTCAGCTTGAAAATTGATGCCATTTTTTATACCAAAAAGTGGTGTTTTGGGGTTTCAAATTCCTCAGAGACTGTTCACAGCCTTGCCGCTTTCTCCCCTGTGTCCTTCAGGCCTGTTCAGGGTTAGTCCTTTGAATTCACACGTCAGTGAGGTGGTCATTTCTTGAAAAGGCAAAATCTGTGAAATTATGGCCTGGTGGTAGATAGGAAGTTGGAAAGCCTGGGAAGTAGGATGGCCAGGTCCCATAGAAGACAAGACAATGAAAATTCGGGATGCTTGTTCTTTCCAATAGTTCCCTTTTGTGTGAAGAGACAAAGTTGCTTAACCGGTCTTTATTTGAAATTAGAGCACAGATTTGTAAGAGCCTCTCCATGTGAGCCTAACGACATGTTAGAGGTGTCTTAATGAAGCCATGTAAAGGGAGACAAAAGAGGAATCAGGGCTCATCAAAATGCCAGCTATTTTAAGATCTTTCCTTGACCATGTAATGACCTTCATACACATTATGCACCATTAGTATTCATGACAATTATATATTTTTAATTTTCTCCATGTTACAAAACATTAATCATCAGCACCAGCAAATAAGATATTTTTGCCTGAGTAGTTTATGTAAAATTTTGGAAATGCTAGACTTGCAAATATCATGAAATATGTTTCTAAAAAGGCCAAAAACTAAAAATAATCCACAACTCTCACTAAATTCTAATCATTCATGGTTAATTTTGGTGCCATAATCAATGTCAGTGAAGAGGCATTTCAAAATCTAAGGGCTTCATCTCTTCCTCTGCAAATGCATGAAGTGTGGTAGTTGAGAGTCAGAGAAGTTGGTGGGAAAATAGGATGTCAGTGTTTATATCTCCTGAAAGGAAATAACCACTGGACTACAAATAAAATGAGTCCAGATACTTACTACCTTTGGTCTTTCTATTTATTTCCCACTGAGAGCCAAGGGCCGTGTATTCAGTAATGACTTCGGCATCACTTAGCACAAAATGAACGGGAACACAGGCAGCAAAGTCTGTGGGTTTGTCTGTCTCTCTCATGGAGTTGAGTTGGGATAGGGAGGAAATAGTGGTGTTGGGGTTGCCCAAATTGTGGCCTAGTAAATGTTATATTGGCAAAAAACAATCAGTCACTCTAACTGTATCTGTCATGTTCGGCCGTAGACTTTCTCTTCTCTTCTTTTTTAATGACACAGTAACTGTTGTGATCCCAAGGGATCACTGGACTTCCAATCTACAGAGAAGGTCCAGCACTGTCGTTCTGCTAACAAAGCACAAGGAGACTGGCTGGTTGGTAGGGGAAAGTTTTGAGACAGACTGTGTTGGGTACCATTATTTCACTCCCCAGGAACACAATCAGCAGTATCCTTTCTGATTCACCCCTGCAAGTTTCAAGTTGCCTGGCTTGTTGGTGTTGCCAGGAGGGCTTTGTTTGTTTCTGTCCATGTGGATTTTCTTGATTTTTGTGTGTCTCAAAACTTTTGTAATGACCACATAGATCAAATAAAGAAAGGAACTGGTCATTTATTTCATTGTGAAAAATATAGTTACATTTGGGGAGAAGACAACTTTCTCATGGAGTATAATGCAGCCATGAAAATTGGGAAACTCTAGCATCTTTAAAAACAATTCTCATTGTTTAAGAAGAGAAGAATGCTAGAAAGTCTGTTTTTATAACCAGTGAAATTTTCTTTTATCTTTCACTGTCTGAACCTGGAACTCTTCTCTTGACCAAACATTCCTTTTTCTTCATTTCTTAAAAAGCGGGACCTTGAATAAAAGAGATGTTTTCATTTCCTTTGCTGTTTTGTTTTATTTGTGGTGGTGTTTTCATCAAGGATGTGGAGAACAGAATGGATCTTTTGAATTGGGGAGCAGGAGCCTAACGAATCTGATATTATATATGGAATCCCTCGTCCTGTTTTGTTTCATTCTAAATTATTACTCATGAGATGCTGATAGTTATTGTTTAAAATAATTTTCAAATGCCTCCTAAGTTTCCACTTCTGTGCTCTTTCTTCCATTCCTGTGTTTTAACTTATAGTGTCAGGTAGGTCACTCTGGAAAAGTTGCTCTAATTAAAATGAATGGTCTTTGATCTTCACCTTGGGAGGAGTGGATGCCTACTCACCCTGCCTCCTTGCCTCTCTTGGATATAGTATTTTACTCTGTTGTTTTTAATTCTTAAGCTTATCCAATGTGTCTGCTTCTATCAAAATCCTGGTGTAAGTTCTTTCAGATCATCCTCATACTTTTAGAGATTTTTCAGATCTTTTCCTTGCTGATTTTAGTCTCTCCTTTCATAATGAACAAGAAATCCCAGAACATTTTTGCCTTCATTTTTGCAAACAAAAGCATGGAAATTAATTCTGAAGTGTATATGTTGAACACTCTGAATCTACCAGTGTGTTAGGATCCAGTTACAGTCCCATGGAATAGTCCTGGCAGACTGCAGACCTATCAAAGCCCACTTCATATCTGATAGACCATCTCATAATGAGCATCTCAGAAGTTTTCTGTTGTTTTTTTATTTTTCTTCAAATCATGTTCTTTTTTTATCAGTGGTAAGATAGGATTTTATTAGACAAAAGGATTTTATTAGACAGAAGGATTAAAAAGCACCAGAGCTTTTGGCAAAGGGGAAGACCCAAGTCAGAAGTGTCCCCTCAAATCGTGTTCTTTTAAAACTATTTTCTGGTCCACTTTTTATTCTTTCTGGACACATGTTGCTAAATTCTGAAAGAGTAAGTATTCAGGTTTTTACCATGTGCTCTTTGAAATATTGACACGATTCAAAGTTCCTAAATCATTAACCATTTGCTATTGGCTAATCAATAGCCATTTGCTATTCATTTATAGTTTGAAATATTTTAACCCTCGTTGTCATATTTCCCATTGCCTCTGTGCTGGGAGGCATGCATCTCTCTGAGCCCTTTCACTGGTGGTTTCTAACCGGCCTGTTTCTACTGAACGTTATGGCGTGGAACATGGGAAGGGCAGGAAAAATGGTAATAATATCCATCAGTGGTTTCATCCCTTTTTGAAGATTGAATTTGAACAATAAATGCCAAAAACCAATATGAAAGTCATCAATTTGGGGTTACAGAAGAGCATTGATCATTATTATCTCAAGGCTGTTTGTGTTTTTGTCCCACTTCCAACATAATACCAGGGGGACAAGGATCCCACATCAGATTGGCCCTTTCACAAAACCACCACGGTGGGATGGGGATCTAGATCAGGACAATCCTTTCTCTTTTGTGATCAGAAACACACTAATGTGCAAAAATCCTACTTTTTTCCCTGTGTCTGATCCTACTACATTGCATTAACTTCAGAGAAAGTGCTACTAAGCTCTTTCTTCTATTAAATAAAAGCTGGAAGTTGTAGAGTCACAATGGAAATATTTCCAATTAGGAATTTATGTAGGATTTTGAATAAGGATACTTACATAGCCAAGAAATCCCATCTATGAGGGAGTTACTGTGTATAAGGAATTCTTAGTCCACTGATCAGCATTGGTTCTTATAAAATGATCAGCGTGAGCTAACACCTCTTGACTGTACTTTAATTTTGATTAATCTGCCATTTTGTAATGTTTCATCTATCTTGAATTATTAAGGTCACTTATTTTTTTATGCTCCAACAAAACAGGCTATAGCTGTCCTCCTTTACCTCCATCCTTATATTCGTATTATATATATTCTTCAACCAAAACTCTGCAGCATATTCTAAACCTAACTCTCTTGGTTTTATACACAATAACTAGCCAAGTATGGAAGATATTGTGGTAGCAGAATAATTGCCCCCTGCAAAGATGTCCACATCTAATCGTTAGAACTTGTGAAGATGTTACTTTACAATGCAGAGGGGACTTCATGGTGCGGGATGAAATGAGGGTTGCCAATCAGCTGACTCTAAAGTAGGGGGACTATCCAGGAGTTCAAACAATAATAATGGTCCTTGAAAGTGGACAAAGGAGGCAGAAATGGAGATTAGAGGGAGGCCTCTGGGAGTATAACAGGGGGCCCCTGTGAGGGCAGCGCGAGGAAGGACTTGGAAGGGCTGGCTGTGGAGGACCTGCATGTGGGAGGCGCCAAGGGAGAGCACAGAACGTGGCACAGGGATACTGGAAGGCCACACAAGCTGCACTTGTGAACAGACCATCTGGTGAGGGGAAGGAGGCATGTAGGGCAATCCTTGGTCTGTGATGACCAGTGGGTCTGGCAGGCCCCCTATTATACAGTAGAACCTCTGTAAGCTGACCACCCCAGGGACTGCAACAAACTAGTCAATGTGCAGAGGTGGTCGATATAAGGAACTAGGCATACTGTGCTGATAGGGACATGTACCACATGTCCCATCTGTGAATAGTAGGTCAACTTAAGGAGGTGGTCACGTAGAGAAGTGGTTAACTATGGAGGCTTTACTACCCCGTTTCCCCAAAATAAGACATCCTCTGAAAATAAGACCTACTTATAGGAAAGATAAGATGTCCCCTGAAAATAAGACCTAGCACATCCTTGGGAGCACACCTTAAAATAAGGCACTGTCTTATTTTTGAGGAAACAGGGTATACACATATCCTGTCATTAAGATTCTTCTCCCTTCCCTCACTTACAGGATAGGGGCTTTTGGAAGCCTATCTCTGCCTCAGTTTCTTCATCTCTAAAATGGAGATCATAATTATTTATTTGTTTATTTATTTATTTTTTTGAGGCAGAGTTTCACTCTGTGCCCTGGGTAGAGCACCGTGGTATCAGAGCTCACAACAACCTCAAACTCTTGGGCTTGAGCAATCCTCTTGCCTCAGCCTCCTGAGTAGCTGGGACTGCAGGTGTGTACCTCTACACCCGGCTCATTTTTCTATTTTTAATAGAGATGGGATCTCACTCTTCCTCAGGCTGGTTTTGAACTCCTGAGCTCAAGAGATCCTCCCACCTCAGCCTCCTAAAAGTACTAGGATTATAGGCATGAGCCACCATGCCTGGCTCATAATACTTTATTTTAAAATAGATAATATATCTCCATGGTTCAAAAAATCAATGCAATGGGCGAACTCATGTTCCCCCACCTGTCCCACCTATCCAGTTGCTTTCCTGCTCCAAATTGGTAATAATTTTTATATTTTCTTCTTCAAATTTTCATTTTCTTTATACAAATAAAATATATACATCCTTATAACTATATGCATGTAAACAGATACATATAAGTTTTTTTTTTTTAAGTTCCCTCTTTCTTACAGTGAAAAACAAAGACACAGACCCAAAAGGATTTAGAAAAAAGAAAGAACACTTGTGCAGAAGTCCAAGTGTAAATTTGGGCTGGCCAAATTTAAAATAACACAGGTATTTAAAACCACAGACACAGTCTCACTGAATCTGTCCAGTTTACAGTTTGTATGTTCTTAAAGCAAAACAGGAATTTTCTCTTGTGATTATCATAACCACAAAGTCCACGACATATTTTCAGTGATGGAAAATCCAGGGATAAAACGTTTTTTTGCCAGGATATCAGAAATTTATAGGAAATGTTTAGAGTTTCATTTATTTGGGGAGTGGGAGCTAGATGGGTCGACCCTTCAGGTCTCTGATGTTTGGCTGGTTTTGTTTGGTTTCAGTATCCAGTCTGATCATTTTCTTGTCTCCTCTTCTGACTGTGGAACATGTTTATTCATCATGGTAGGGAAAGATGTTAGTGTTGCTTTCACACGAACTTTTGCAGCTGAAGCAAATACCTGCTCCTTTCATAACCTGTTCTAATCCTGGGCATGGAATTATTGCCAGTGTCATGCCTGGAGTTGTTCTGTCCCTATTCCTCATGTACTTGGCTGCGAGGTACGTCTGCATTTCATCCTGAGCAGTCCACGTCCTGGCACTGTGGTGGAGCTCATGGGTGCTGCAAGCCCACTGAGAGGTGCTGCTTGCCTCTGGCATCCCCCAGTGTTTGTTACTGCTGCTGTCAGTGTGACTTGCTTCTTACTCAGTTTTCTAGGCCACTGTCAAAACATCCTTCTTCTAAGAAGAGTATTTTCCAAAGAATGGAAGAAAAAGTACCCAATGTACTCAGCCCTACTATGAAACTAATTTATAGCTTTCATACGAAGACTACAACCCAATCTCAGTACAAGAATATGGGGAAGGGGGCAAGGGAGGGAAGGGAGGATGATTGGTGCCACCACACCTAGGGTGCATCTTGGAAGGGTGCAGGTGAAGTTTACTAAGTGTAGAGTATAAGAGTTTGAACACAATAATTAAGAAAATGCCATGAAGGCTATGTTAACCAGTTTGGTGAAAATATTTCAGACTATATATGGAGCCAACACATTGTACCTCATGATTGCATTATTGTACACAGCTATGATTTAATAAAAGAAAAACATCCTTCTCACGGTCTTGCTCTGCATCCACTGTGAATGCAAACGTAGGGATCAATCATGTGACATTTCATGTTTATGCCTTGGATTCCACGGCCCCCTCTTCACTCTTCCTCCAATACTTTTTCTGGTCTCCTCATGGAGGAGTTGACTTTTATTCTTATATAGTTTACCTCATCGCTGCAACTGCACTGCCTAGCACAGTACTGGGCACATTGTAAAAAAATGTTCATTGAACTCATACAGGTCAGCTATGGGGCCAGACACAACAGCTTCTCCCAAAATGCTGGGCTTGGAAGGCAGTTCACCCAGTTAGGAATGCAAATGCTTAATCCACTGACAAGTTTCTATTGGATTCTACTATTCTATTCTATTTCACGTTAGCCATTTTTTTTTTTTTATAATGGGGACACTTCCCCATTTTATAATGGGGAAGAAAAAAATTCTTCCATATTTCTTGCATAAATCCGGCATCCTAAGATGTTAAGCTATCTGGCTTTTATAGGTCAGTTTCTATTTATAGTAAAAGCAGTTGTACAAAAGGATCTTCATCCACCTAAAAGAAGAGTAAAGCTGGGTTTTCTGTATCCCACATTAAGCTCTTTACAAAGAACAAAAGGGTGTTGCTTGCACTGGAGAAAAATGATGGGGACCTCATCTTCTGAATCTTTTACTGCCCAGGGCCTCAAAAGTGCTTGGCATGAGGCATTCAGCAATGCTTGTTGAATTTCTAATTGAACATTTCCTGCACAAACAAATAAAACAAACATTCTGTGAATTTAGGTTAATTCCTGGTCAATGGAAAAGACTTCAAACTCTAAAATAATTTCAAAAGGTTTATTATGATCTGAGTATGTGCAACCATGGTCTAAAGAGCCATGCCTAAGACGCCTCAAGCAAGTGGGCTCACCGTGAGTTTTATATATTTCAAGGAGACAAGAATTATATATAAAGTCATAAATGAATATAATAACTTTTGGCCTAAAAAAGGACATCTTCAAGGAGGGGATTGCAGGTTGTAGGTAGGTTTAAACATGCTTTGATTTATACTTGGTTAAAGAACTGAAGCTTTCTCTAAAGCTCAGAATGTTTTAAGTTAAGATTAGGGGCCAGATGGTGGCTCATGCCTATAATCCTAGCACGCTGGGAGGCTAAGGAGGGTGGATCACCTGAGCTCAAGAGTTGGCAACCAGCCTGAGCCAGAGCTAGACCTTGTCTCTAAAAATAGCTGGGCATTGTGGTGGGGGCCTATAATCCCAGCTACTTGGGAGACTGAGGCAAGAGAATTGCTGGAGCCCAAGTGTTTGCGGTTGCTGTGAGCTATGATGCCAACAAAGTGAGACTCTGTCTCAAAAAAAAAAATAAATAAATAAATAAAAAAGAAGTTAAGATAAGGAAGTCTGTTAATCGGAGATAAGTCCTGGAACATAGACTGAAATGATCTGTTAAGTAAATTGATAACATGCAGGTGTACTTGAAGCTTTGTCTCATGGAACCGTAGCCCTGTTAATGCCTGTTAATGAGTTACAAAGAGTATGTCCCAGAAGGGAGGGGGCATGACAGGCAGATCTGACCTCCCTTTTCATGGCCAGCTACTCAGCTTTAGGGTATTTCTGGAGGCCTCTTGGCCAAGAGAGGATCCATTCAGTCATCTGGGAGAGCTTAAGATTTTATTTTATTTTATTGTATTGTATTATTATTATTATTATTATTATTATTATTTTGAGACAGAGTCTCACTATGTCACCCTCAGTAGAGTGCCGCGGCATCACGGCTCACAGCAACCTCCAACTCCTGGGCTTAGGTGATTCTCTTGCCTCAGCCTCCTGAGTAGCTGGGACTACAGGCGTCTGCCACAATGCCCGGCTATTTTTTTGTTGCAGTTTTACCTGGGCAGGATTGGAACATGCCACCCTCGGTATATAGGGCCGATGCCCTACCCACTGAGCCACAGGCACTGCCCAAGTAAAATAATAAGATTTTACTTTAGTCCGCACCTCCATCCATGACTCAATGGTTCCTTTTGGGTGGGCAGTCTGTTCTTGGTTCTCTGGTTCTCCATATGTTCACGGTTGAAGAATGACCAGACACACCAAAAGCAAGGTAAGCATGAGACAGAGCTCATTGAGGAAGAGCAAGGTAGGTTTGGATGCATTTTCCACAGATGAGGATCAGGTCCCTGTGGTAATAAGAGGCTCTGGTTATGGTCTTGGGTCCTGTTTTATGTTGTCAAGATTGGGCCCTCCTGGTGGTTTAGTAGTCACTGTGAAACCACTGTGATGGACAGTTACCTTAATTAGCATGAGGTTAACCTCATCCATCACAGTGGTTCCACAGTGACTACTAAACCACCAGGAGGGCCCAATCTTGACAACATAAAACAGGACCCAAGACCATAACCAGAGCCTCTTATTACCACAGGGACCTGATCCTCATCTGACCCCAGGTGTGGCAATTGCTTATGGTCAAACCAAGGCAGGGCACCACCCGCTGGCCCTAGGAAATCCAGAGGCCCTCAGTATCTACCTAACAATAAAGTGTTGGGCTGTACAAAGGTAATGGGAAGAAGACCTAGGGTTGAGTCTGGGCAACCTTTTTCCATCCCATTTATCAGATGGTCAAAGTAGTGACTGTCACAATTCTCTGTCTCTTGAGAGGGTAATCCTACACCAGTTACAGATAATTCAGGGATGGTTTGTCATTTAAGAGGATCAAGATAGGACTGATTGGTCAGCACCAAAAACACGTCATAGAGTAGCACATGACGCAGCATGACTGTCTCCACCAAGGACCTGTCCCAGGGCCTGCTTGTCTCAGGTTGTTCCCCAGGATCTCATTAGCAATATTAAGTTCCTTCCTTGATAAGAAGCAAAGAGAGAGGTGACTAAGGCCATATGTCTTCTAGTGGTGATCCGGAAGAAAAGAACTTCATTATACATACTCACACATTAATATCAAATGGTATAATTCAAAATAAGAAGAAATAAAATGCCATTGAATTTGGCTTGAGAGACACCCAAAGATAGAATTTTGAACATTATTGTTATTTACGTGAGATTTGTCAGGAAACCCAGGGGATGGTGATCTACTATGAATAATTAGAGATTTAAGACCCAATGTTCACCTGACGGTTTAAGATATTTTTAGGGGTAGCTTATGGTTTGTAACTGAAATAGTTAGTAAAAATTGGCTTGGTCAGGAAGCAGTTTTATATGCAATACTTTGATTTCTTTGGAGTCAATTTTGGAAGGTTATAGTAATATAAGAATAATATAATCTCTAGCTTCCAAAGACCGGCTGCCCTGGTTAGAGATGCAGCTACTTGACAAGTATGAATGTTGACTAGATTTTTAAATGTCCAATTTTGAAACTGAAAATTCTTGCTGAAATAATCAAGATTTATGCTTGGTCATTCAACAACTTAAGAAGACTTGGTTAGGCACTTTGCTACATGTTCAGAATTATGTCAGTCCCATGGAGAAATTCATCCTCTACAGAATTTCAGCTTCCTTAACGGTCAGGCCACTGTCATGGAGATAGAGAGAAGAACTTCAGCACTGTCAGACAGAAATAAATCATTAAGCTTCATGTTGTTCTAGTTTAGGTTTTATTACAAAGAAATGACCTGCCTGTGAGTCACTTGTAACTAAGAAAGACCAACCCATGTGCAAAAATATTTAAAGCAAATGGTAATTAACTAAAATAATCATACACCTATTATGTGAGTGGTACATTAAATTCTAAGGAAAATGCACACTTAGGTATTTGGGGATGGAAGACCCCACTCAGCAAGCTACCATAACTAGAGGAAGTAGGTTAAGTCACTTACTAGTCATGTCACACTCTAGAGAATGAAGTTCTTAACATCTACAAAAATGTGAGCTTTTTTTCTCTCTGTACTCAGGAGATAATGGAGTTGAGACTCCCTCCTAAAGCTTGAGAGAAGCACACGTGCTCTTTCTAAGTTACCTAATGAAATAAATCGTAGCTATGCAGGAGGCCTATAACAAAATGCAGATCCATATTGTCAGAATGAAATAGAACAAGTTGTGCATGATCACTAACATTTATCTCTGGCATGTGGAGTATATTACCTGACTTTTTAAGGAGCTGAGAAGTACATGTTCTATGCATACAGCATCCTGGGTTGGGGTGTGAGCCCTGCCACATAGATACAGTAGTTGTCCCCAAAAGAGTTCACAATAGAGCTCCTGTGCCAGCCTTGCATCCCATCACAGTTCCCAGATGCTACCTCCAGAAGAGTCATGCTGAGAGGTGGAGTCCACTCCATTGGATGCTGGGGAATTCCACTCACAAGGCCGGGCACTGGTGCTTGTGAGTGTGGGCGTGTGTATTAATGGGAGCTACCCAGTTCATTCTGATTGTCAGGTTTTGGAAGCACAGAATGAAGCCCATCCTTCTTGATCTGTAGGTGTGAGATATTCACAAGGATTGTTCCCACAGACCTTTGTAAATGTCCAAATTCTCAAATATGGACCAGCTTTTGACTCTGATATGACCTGATTTCACATGTTTCCTGTTCAGAAGGTTCAGATACACCTTGATATACTTTCATATCTATTGAAAATTTCTCCCAGAAGATGGCTGTGTTTTTTTTTTTTTCTCTACACATAAATAATGGTTTCATGATTTCAGGAGGCTGAGGAGCCAAGGAGGATGGCAATGGGTTGAACTGTGGCAGGGCCAATCAGTTATCTCACTCCCTACCTCATTCACACCAACATCTATCTCAGATAAATTACCACCAGGCAAATTTGTGCTCAGTCAAATTACAAAATACCCAGTATAATTGCATAATAATTTTCAGATTACCACAAGCAGAGATGTCAATCAATGGTTTATCCTTCTTAACTACAAGACAACTGGACCCTTACATGCCTAGGGACACCATATAACAGTGACGTACTGGGCTTCCACCCAGGGGCCTGTCTCAAACACAGCTCATCTCTCAGGCGGAACTCAAGTGTGGCAGCACATGAGAATATCAGGAAGGAATCCATGCCTAATCCGAATCTCCTCATAAAACTAACTCCTGCATGGCTCTTCTGGTGGCCTCAGGAGCGTGTGTTCCCCAGCCTGAGTTAGCTCTGTGTGTCCCAGAGCGGGCAGGAGGAGACGTGTCTTTTTTGTTTGTTTGTTTTTAATTAAATCATAGCTGTGTACATTAATGCGATCATGGGGGAAGACATGTTCTTACTGTCCTTCCTTGCAGGCAGTGTCCACTCATACCAGCTGAAGAGATGTCATTGCTCAGAGTTAGAAATGTCACAGTGCTTCTTCCCAGTGGATTTGGGTTTTTGGCATGGCTTTTGTGAAATTTGAGATGGTTCTATTTGTTTTGCCTTTTTCATGGTTGTTCTCTAGAAAGCTGGCTTTTTAAAAGTGTGATGTCCACAGCTTCCCTCCTGAGCTTCATTTCTTTCCCTCATATCCCACTAGCCAGAGCAGTGTAGGCAGCCAAGGACTCATGTCCCACCATGACAGGTTCGTCTTTCTTAGGGACCCCACTTCCCTGTGGAGGTGCTCCAAAATTTACATCATCAAGGATTGAAACAAATCCCTTTAACAGCAGTGATTTCTTAGAACGAGAGCTCACTGTCAGCAATTTTTTCATTGCCCTCTGGTTTTTCCAAGGTCATACACATTCTTGTGCTCCTGTGCATGAAAATAGATGTAATGGTAAGAAGCATCAGAGGCCTTCTAGGAAAACTGCTACAAAGCAAAGAATGTTATTCCTTCATTGCACAAGTGGAAGGGTTCTTAAAGGTCATACAATTCAATCCTCTCCTTGTCTTTCTTGGTCAAGTATTAAGCTTGCTCAAGTAATAATAGCTTACATATGTTAAACAACCTAGCTGGGCAGATTCAAAGATCCCCCTACCAACTCCTGTGTGATCTTGGGCTAACAGCTTAAATGCTATGCCTCAGTCTCCTCCCCTGTAATATGGTGATATCACCTAATTCCTTGAGTTATGGTGAAGGTTAAAATAGATAATGAACATCAAGTATGTAGTATAGTGCCTATCATATTTTAGGATAGAAATAGTGTTTCCTATAATTATTTACTACTATCATGATTCAAATAGCTCCTGAGCCTGGCCAGCAGCAGCTGTCTTCTGCCATTCCATCTTGTGTTTTCCTGGGCAAACATCCTGAGCTTGTAGGCTGTGGTGGACAAAAGAGTCCTCAACTGACCATCAGGTCTAGACGACCTCGGTTCTGACAGTGGCTGACTAGTCTTGTGACCTTAGAAAATTAATACAGATTAGCATGGCCCCTGCGCAAGGATGACACGCAAATTCGTGAAGCGTTCCATATTTAAAAAAAAAAAAAAAGAAAGAAAATTAATACAATTCTTTTGCCCTTCATTTCCTCATATACAACTTAAAGACTAGGAGACAGAGCAGCCTTTTGGAACCCGCCCCTGTCTCAGAGACCTGGTTCTGCATGTTGAAAGTAGCCACTCCTGTAGGTCCTATCTTGCTCCAGCTGCCTCTTTCCCCAAGATGGCCGGAGACAACCCTCTCAGTAGCACAGAACTCAGATCAGTCACGTGTTTGGGTCTTGCCACTGGTGGGCTGTGGTGTGGTTAAGCGGATTTATCTGTGCACCAAAGAAATATGACTGTTAGTAAGAATCTGTTCTTAGGTTCTCTAAAAAATTGGCAAAGCAGAAGTGGACTTAAATATAGCAGAATGAGCTAGAAATGACGGGCTTAGACATTGATACATAGTAGAGAGTCAGTGTTTGTTAGGAGAAAAAAATCCCGACAATAAAAACTGTAAATTGAATATTCAAACAATATTTGGAATATCTACCGTAGAAACTTTAAAATAAAGCAGGTTAATGCTCTTGAGATGAGCACTGCATTCCCTGGCTGGTGAATGCTTCTGTGTGCCAGTGGTGACATGTGAAGCTTCTCAAATTCCCTTTCAGTCCTAAAGTTCTCTGATTTTAGCAAGAGGGGTATTCTTTGACCCCCTACATAGGCCGTCTCTCACGATTTCAGGTTGCTATCCATGTGCTGATTTCTTCCTATTCATGGCTTTTGTGTGGTCCTGCTAATCATTAGAAAGTAATCTGTAGCCTCTAATGATTGATACTTTTAAAATCTGAAGTACATTAATGAACTTTTTGAAAAGCTTGAGGGAGTAAGTTCAGCTTTGCATTCAGATCTATAAATGTAAAAAGCACGGCTAGTTTGAGATAGAGTATTTATTCTCTACATTTTTTTTTTCTTATTGGTTTTTCTTTTTAATTGAGCCATTGATATATAATTCATCTACCATATAATTCACTCATTTAAAGTGTACAATTCAGTGGCTTTTATTATATTCACAGAATTGTAAACCATCCCCGCCATTTAATTTTTAAAGTTTTACTATTTTTTTTTTTATTGTTAAATCATAGCTGTGTACATTAGTGCAATCAAGGGATACAATGTGCTGGTTTCATATACAATCTGAAATATTCTCATCAAACTGTTCCACGTACCCTTCATGGCATTTTCTTAGTTATTGTATGTAGACATTTGTATTCTGCCTTTAGTAAGTTTCGCCTGTACCCAGTCTAAGATGCACCGTAGGTGTGGCCCCACCCATTACCCTCCCTCCACCGTAACCTCCCCCCTCCCTTCCTGTTCCTTGGCCCTTTCCCCATAGTCTTCTGGTATAGTTGGGTTATAGCCTTCATGTGAAAGCTATAAATTAGCTTCATAGTAGGGCTGAGTACATTGGATACTTTTTCTTCCATTCCTGAGATACTTTGCTAAGAAGAATATGTTCCAGCTCCATCCATGTAAACATGAAAGAGGTAAAGTCTCCATCTTTCTTTAAGGCTGCATAATAATCCATGGTATACATGTACCACAATTTGCTAGTCCATTCGTGGGTCGATGGGCACTTGGGCTTCTTCCATGACTTAGCAATTATGAATTGGGTGGCAATAAACATTCCAGTATAGATGTCTTTGTTATGTTGTGATTTTGGGTCTTCTGGGTATAAACCTTGTAAAGGAATTATAGGATGGAATGGCAGGTCTACTTTTAGGTCTCTAAGTATTCTCCAAACATCCTTACAAAAGAAACATATTAGTGTGCATTCCCACCAGCCTTTTTTCTCCACATCCATGCCAACATCTCTGGTTTTGGGATCTTGTTATGTGGGCTACTCTTACTGGGGTTAGGTGATATCTCAAAGTCGTTTTGATTTGCATTTCTCTGATGAATAAGGATGATGAGCTTTTTTTTCATGTGTTTGTAGATCATACATCTGTCTTCTTTAGAGAATTTTCTCTTCAAGTCCCTTGCCCACACTGAGATGGGATCACTTGTTCTTTTCTTGCTAATACGTTTGAGTTCTCCGTGGATTCTGGTTATTAAACTTTCATCGGAGGTATAAACTGCAAATATTTTCTCCCATTCTGAGGGGTGTCTGCTTGCTTTACTTACTACGTTCTTGGCTGTGCAGAAGCTTTTTAGTTTGATCAGGTCCCAGTAATGTATTTTTGATACTGCTTCAATTGCCTGGGGAGTCCTCCTCATAAAATATTCACCCAGGCCGATTCCTTCAAGAGTTTTCCCTGCACTTTCTTCAAGTACTTTTATAATTTCATGTCTTAAGCTTAAATCTTTTATCCAGTGAGAGTCTATCTTAGTTAATGGTGAAAGGTGCGGGTCCAGTTTCAATCTTTTACAGATCACCAGTCAGTTCACCCAGCAGCATTTGTTAAATAGGGAATCTTTTCCCCATTGAATGTTTTTAATTGGCTTGTCAAAGATCAAATAACAGTAAGTAGCTGGATTTATCTCCTGGTTCTCTATTCTGTTCCAGACATCTACTTCTCTGTTTTTGTGCCAGTACCACGAGGTTTTGATCACCCTTGATTTATAGTACAGTCTCAGGTCTAGTAGCGTGATTCCTCCTGCTTTGTTTTTATTGCTGAGTAATGTTTTGGCTATTCGAGGTTTTTTCTGATTCCACATAAAACAAAGTATAACAATGGAGCTTTAATAGGAATTGCATTAAAATTATATATTGCTTTGGGTAGTATAGACATTTTAACAATGTTGATTCTTCCCAGCCATGAGCGTGGTATGTTTTTCCATTTGTTAACATCTTCAGCTATTTCTTTTCTTAAAGTTTCATAGTTCTCTTTGTAGACATATTTCACATCCTTTGTTAGGTATACTCCCAAGTATTTCATCTTCTTTGGCCCTACAGTGAAAGGAATAGAGTCCTTGACTGTTTTTTCGACTTGGTTATTGTTGGTATATATGAAGGCTACAGATTTATGGGAGTTGATTTTGTAGCCTGAGACATTGCTGTATTTCTTGATCACTTCTAAAAGTTTTGTAGTAGAATCCCTAGTGTTTTCCAGATATACAATCATATCATCTGCGAAGAGTGATGGTTTGATGTCTTCTGACCCTATGTGGATACCCTTGATCACCTTTTCTTCCCTAGTTGCAATGGCTAAAACTTCCATTACAATGTTAAAGAGCAATGGAGACAATGGGCAACCTTGCCTTGTTCCTGATCTAAGTGGAAATAATTTCAATTTAACTCCATTCAATACATTATTGGCTGTGGGTTTGCTATAGATGGCCTCTATTAGTTTAAGAGATGTCCCTTCATACAAATTTTCTTAAGTGTTCTGATCATGAAGCGATGCTGGATATTATCAAAAGCTTTTTCTGCATCAATTGAAAGATTCATATGGTCCTTATTTTTTAGTTTATGTGCTGAATTACATTTATAGATTTATGTATATTGAACCAGCCTTGAGAGCCTGGGATAAATCCCACTTGGTCATGGTGTATAATTTTTTTGATGTGTTGTTGGATTCTGTTTGTTAGGATCTTATTGAGTATTTCAGCATCAATATTCATTAGTGATATTGGTGTATAATTTTCTTTTCTTGTTGGGTCTTTCCCTGGTTTGGGGATCAAGGTGATGTTTGCTTCATAGAATGAGTTAGGTAATAGTCCTTCTTTTTCTATATTTTGGAAGAGGGTTAGTAGTATAGGTACTAGTTATTCTTTAAAGGTTTGGTAGAATTCTGATGTAAAGGCATCTGGTCCTGGGCTTTTCTTTTTAGGGAGATTTTGTATAGTTGATGCTATTTCAGAACTTGATTAGGCCTGTTCAACATTTCCACTTTGTTCTGGCTAAGTCTTGGTAGGTGGTGTACTTCCAAGTATTGGTCGATTTCCTTCAGATTTTCATATTTCTGAAAATAAAGTTTCTTGTAATATTCATTAAGGATTTTTTGAATTTCTGAGGGGCCTGTTGTTATTTCATCTTTACCATTTCTGATTGATGAAATGAGAGATTTTTCTCTTTTTTTCCTGGTTAGGTTGGCCAAAGGTTTATCTATTTTATTGATCTTTTAAAAAAACCAACTTTTGGATTTATTGATCTGTTGTATAATTCTTTTGTTTTCAATTTCATTTAATTCTGCTCTGATTTTGGTTATTTCTTTTCTTCTGCTGGGTTTGGAGTTGGAATGTTCTTCCTTCTCCAGTTGCTTGAGATATCCCATTAAGCTATTAACTTCCTCTCTTTCCGTTTTCTTGAGGAAGGCTTGTAGTGCTATAAATTTCCCTCTTAGGACTGCCTTTGCAGTATCACAGAGGTTCTGATAATTTGTGTCTTAATTGTTGTTTTATTCCAAAAATTTGGTGATTTCCTTCTTAATCTCATTTATAACCCATCTATCCTTCAGCATAAGGTTATTTAGCTTTCATGTTTTTGTATGGGTATGCAGATTCCTGTTGTTATTGAGTTCAACTTTTATTCCATGATGGTCTGAGAAGATGCAAGGAATAATTTATATCTTTTTAAATTTGCTGAGGTTAGATTTGTGGCCTAGGATGTGGTCAATTTTGGAGTATGTTCCGTGGGCTGATGAGAAGAATGTGTATTCAGTTTTGTTGGGATGAAATGTTCTGTATATTTCTGTTAAGTCTAGATGTTGAATGGTTACGTTTAAATCTAAAATTTCTTTGCTTAGCTTCTTCTTGGAGGATCTATCTAGCACTGCAAAAGGAGTGTTAAATTCTCCAACTACTATGGAACTGGAGGAAATCAAGTTGCTCATGTCTGTTAGAGTTTCTCTTGTAAATTGAGGTGCATTCTGGTTGGATGCATAAATATTAATAATTGAAATCTCATCATATTGAGTATTATCTTTAACAAATATGAAGCGTCCATCCTTATCCTTCCTTATTTCAGTTGGTTTAAAGCCTATTGCATCTGCGAATAGGATTGCAATGCCTACTTTTTTCTGCTTTCCATTTGCCTGGAGTATAGATGACCATCCCTTCGCCTTGAGTCTGTATTTGTCTTTTAATGTAAGATGCGATTCTTGTATGCAGCAGATATCTGGCTTGAGTTTTTGTATCCAGTCAGCCAACTTGTGCCTCTTTAGAGGACAATTTAAACCATTCACATTAATTGAGGCTATCGATAAGCCTTTTGAGAGTCTGGTGGATATTTTTAATCCTTTTCTGACTGTGGAAGTTGAAATTTGATCAAAATTTTCTAGGTGGGTTTACTTTTGTGGTGGATCATTACTCTGGTCTTTATGGAGGATAGGTCTGAGAAAGTCCTTGAGAGGTAGTTTAGTTATGGCAAATTTCTTCAACATGTGAATGTCATTGAAGTATTTAATTTCTCCATCATAAATGAAACTCAGTTTAGCTGGGTACAGGATCGTGGGTTGAAAGTTATTTTGTTTTAGGAGATTAAAAGTCGATGACCATCCTCTTCTAGCTTGAAAGGTTTCAGCAGAGAGATCTGCAGTTATTCTAATATTCTTGCCCTTGTAGGTGATGGTTTTCTTTCCTCTGGTTGCTTTCAGAATTTTCTCCTTCATATTAACTTTAGTGAAATTGATTATGATGTGTCTGGGGGATGTCTTATTTGGGTTGAGTCATGCTAGAGTTCTGAAACTGTCTGCTATCTGAATTTCAGAATCTCTTGGCATGTCTGGAAATTTCTCCTTCATAATCTCATAGAGAAGAGACTCTGCCTTCTGAAGCCACTTTCGGGGATCCCTATAAGATGAATATTGGTTTTCTTCCAATTATCCCAGAGCTCTCTGAGAGAGTGTTTTTGCCCTCCATTTCTCTTCCTCTTTGCGAGTTTGGGAGTGTTTGAAAGCTTTGTCTTCAGTGTCAGAAATCCTTTCTTCTGCTTGCTCCATTCTCTTACTGAGGGATTCTACTGTGTTTCTCAGATCTTTGAGGGCTGCAACTTCTTGTCTCAATGTGTCAAAATCTTTGGTCATTTGGTCTTTGAATTTGTTGAATTCTTAAGATATCTTTTGGGTTACTGTTTGGGATTCTAATTCAATCTTATTTGCTATCCAGATTCTGAATTCGATTTCTGACATCTCAGCTATTTGTTTGTGCATGGGATCTTGTGCTGTGTCTGCCCATTGATCCTTGCGGGGAGTTGATCTAATCTGATTATTCATATTGTCAGAGTTTTTCTGTTGATTTTACCTCATGATTGTTTTTCACCATTGCCTCTGGCTGTCCTCAGAGTTGGGGAGGTGTCTCTCCAAGATTAGACCCCAGCAGGATCACTCTATTGTTGCCAGACCTTTGTAGGGAGTGACCCTGTGTAGTTCCTTTGGGGCTGTCCCAGCCAGGGAGTTCTGGTTGTGGAAGCATCTCTGGAGTGTGACACACCCAGATCCAGCAACAGGGCGGAGGGTGGTACACACGTTTCTGGGAATGCGTGGTGCCCAGTGACTTTGGCACAGAGGGTCCAAGGCTCCAGCAGTCTCTGGACAGGAGAAGGGCTCCGTGCATAGGCAGGGAGAGCTCCAGAGAGTGCCCGGTTACCAGGGTCCCTGGCCAGACCAGCGGGCTGGTGTGGCAACAGGGAGGGTACAGGAAGGAGGACGCGGGGTTGCGTGGCTCCTGCAGTTCCTGGTCAGGGCGTGTGGAGGCCTGGCGGGTGCGGGGTCACGGGTCAATGGGTCATGGCACACCTCTTACCGAGGTCCAGGCAGGCGCCCATCACAGTTGCGGCGCAGCTCTTACGGAGTTCCCTGCGGCGCAGCATATTCTCTACATTTTTACTGAGAAATTGTGTGAGTGTATTTTTGTTGCCTAGGTAATAAGACAGCTTTGCTTTGGCTTCTTGGATGTGCAGCAATAGTACAGAATGGATGGCAATAAACAGCTAAGTGTGGTTGGTGCATTGAAACATTGTGGGAAGACTTTCAGCTTTACTCTTGCTTATTTATTGTCTGTGCTATTTCCATTAATATCATATTATTATAAAATTACATACTTAAATATGATCTTTTTTTAATGAAAACTGGAAATTTTCAAATAGTCTTTATAGTATAGAAGAGTTTATCTTTCTAGCAGAAACGAGAATAACCAGTTTTTCTGGAAGACCTTAATTATAGTCATTCCTTTTATGCAGTGATGTTTAAACACAATAGTATTATAATTATATGCATAATGAGCTATATCTTGATGTCAACACATGGATTATAAACCCTTCTATTTGAATTATATGCTAGTTCAAATGAACTAAATCATTTTAGATTGGATAGTTAAAAAGATTCATGAGACAGAAGGCACTTTATAATGACCGCCAATGGCAGCACATTTTCCAGCATTTGTTGACCACTCATCAATTAGAGATTATCTGTATGGGGATGGCTGCATGGAGCGGTGTGTGAATATACCTTTATGTGAATGTGCATGAACTGGATGGATATGCAGCTGGCACATTCAAGTCTTTGGCAAAGAAAATGAATATGCATGACTGATGGCTCTAATGAAGGCTTCCTTGCTATTTTATTGAAGAGATGACTCATTCCCTGAGCACCTCTTTTGCTGCTATGGCTCAAGTGAGTCAATGTAGCCAAAAGAACTTGGGAGACATTTTTCTAGTATGACTATGTGTATTTGTACAACAATGTCATATATTTTTGTATATTTCTATTTCTCCAGGCTTTCTTGTCAATGAAAGAGAGGTTCATTCTGCTTTCAAGCATAAGAAATTACCTGGCACACATCACAGCAACCTTCCCAAAGAGTAGTATTGATAGATTATGCCAATGTTTGGTAATATCAATGCAAATTGATTGATGAACCCAGTGAATTAAAGCCTTAATGTAAATTTGGACTTAAACTCTTATTGGTAGTTCTTCAAGGAATAGATACAAGCTCCTATGTCTCCTGAGAGTAAAATTTGCAATTCTAAGAAAATGAACCAAGTCTTACTTATCATTCCTGCTCTGTTTTCTGATGTCATCCTAGTTCTTTAGCTTGATTGTCAAATAAGCATCTGGAATCTGCAGATCATCCTTTGTGAGGATTACTCGGTTGGTTCTCACATCTTTGTTTCTTCCTCTGAAGTGTCTCCCTCAGGCCCTCAGCTCCTCAGCAGCCCACACTGCGCGCCCCCTGCGAGTCCCCCTGATTGCTCCCTGTCCGCCCCTCCCCTCCTGCCTCTATACTTACACTGCCTATCCCATCTTTTCTCCTTAACTCCTTCCCTTCTTTTCTGCCTTCCTTCCTCTATCTATCCAGAAACATTTATTGAGATTTTTACTGAAATGTTTTAACCAAGCTGAGTGCACACTACCTGATATGAAGCAGGCATTTGATAAACATTTGTGAAGCAAACAGGCAAATAATCTGTGTACATGTTAGAAGGGTTGTCTGAGCATCAGTGCGAAGGCTAAGGGGCAGGTAATATTTTTACTCACCTGCTGCATCCCTGCGGGCAGGAGGTGATGGCAGATACCTGGGGGAGAGATGGAGGAGGGAGATGAAAGGAGAAGAAGTCTCCTGGTAAAAGGAAGAGGACTTAGAGCCTGACTTGTTGGGAAATAGCAGCTACAGTGAAGCACTGTAATTCTTTTGTGATGGTGAAGTGTCTCCTCTCCTCAGAGCTTTTGCTATGTATCAAGTTGTTTGTTTTCTTATTTTTCTACTTTAAGAGTTCTTCACCAGATCTACAATTTGTGGATATTTTCTTCCCATCTCTGGCTTGTCTTCTTATTCTCTGAATGTTGTCTTTCACAGAGAAAAAGTTTTAAATTTTGATAAAGTCAGATTTTTCTGTTATGGATCATACTTTAGGTGTATTTCTAAAAACTCTTTGCAAAAATAAAGGTCACACAGATTTTCCTCCTGTATTTTCTTCTAGAAGTTTTGTAGTTTCGTGTTCTTTTGTAACACATAGCTTGTAATCTTTCTTGAGCTAGTGTTTGCACATGAGGTGAGGTTTGTTTATGGATGTCTAATTTTTCCATTTGTCGAAAAGGCTTTCATTTTTCTTTTTTTTTTTTTTGGAAGGTTAACTTCTTTTTTCAGATTTATATGAGGATATAAATGATTAGTAACAATGTTTGTATTTGTTAGGGTTTTCATTTTTTTTTTTAATGAGACAGAGTCTCATTTTGTCGCCCTTGGTAGAGTGCCCTGGCATCACATTGCTCACAGCAACCTCCAACCCCTGGGCTTAGGTGATTCTCTTGCCTTAGCCTACCGAGCAGCTGGGACAACAGGTGCCCGCCACAATGCCTGGCTATTTTTTTATTATTATTATTGTTGTTATTGTAGTTTGGCCGGGGCTGAGTTTGAACTCGCCACCCTCAGTATATGGGGCCGGTGCCCCACCCACTGAGCCACAGGTGCTGCCCAGGGTTTTCATTTCTTTTTTTTTTTTTGTAGAGACAGAGTCTCACTCTATGGCCCTCGGTAGAGTGCCGTGGCCTCACACAGCTCACAGCAACCTCCAACTCCTGGGCTTAGGCGATTCTCCTACCTCAGCCTCCCGAGTAGCTGGGACTACAGGCGCCCGCCACAACGCCCGGCTATTTTTTGGTTGCAGTTTGGCCGGGGCTGGGTTTGAACCCGCCACCCTCGGTATATGGGGCCGGCGCCCTACTGACTGAGCCACAGGCGCCGCCCGGGGGTTTTCATTTCTT
Organism: Nycticebus coucang; assembly: GCF_027406575.1. Classification (NCBI taxonomy): domain Eukaryota; kingdom Metazoa; phylum Chordata; class Mammalia; order Primates; family Lorisidae; genus Nycticebus; species Nycticebus coucang. Next base: position 6,499,174 of record NC_069792.1, read on the forward strand.
AATTGAGTTGCTTCTGTACCTTTGACTGTATTTGTGTGCGTCTATTCATACTGCTGCCCTCCCCAGCCAGCACCATCAGGGAAGCTTCCTCAGGATTCTCACATGCCTGATAGGATCTGTGGGGAGCAGTACTGCCAGAGTGCAAACCCTCTTCTTCTGCATCCCTTCAGACTTCACTCCTTTTGATAGCCCACATTTAGCCTTTGTCGATATGTAAAAAAAAAAAAAAAAATTTTAGCTGAATCTTCTTATCAGCTCCTGTCAGACCCATAGTATTTGCTCTAGGTAAGCAAATGCTGGGCCCTGCGGACACTTTCCTCTCCCCAGATTCATCTTGGTTCCTCGATCTTCAACTTCAGTGATCTTATAGGTTCAAGAAAAGTTGTTAATTTGCTATTTGTTGAGCTTTTTTCATGTTGTGAGGGAGAGAATGATGCCTTCCCTATCTCCAAGCTAAAACCAAATATCGCATGGATATTTTTGAGAGTTGAAAATCTCAGTGGTTTTGATGTTTCCACCATCTCACTGATAGCAACTCAGGCTATTTTGCCCTTTAGCCTCCCTTGTTGCAGGAATCAGGCTTCCCTGAAGCTCTTTGCTGGCAGAATTTTATTCAAACCTTTCTGGACAACTCCAAGCATTGACAGTTGACAATGGAAATTGTGTGGTTTTCTGCTGTTCTCTTCCGTGGTAGTGTATATCTGCTCTAATTTAAGTTGGTTCTTGTTATTTCTGAACTAAGTATGAATCTCTGTGCCACACTGGTTTTTACTATTGGGTACGTGTTAAATAAGGGTGGTGCCGATCTTAATGATAATTGCCATAAACATTCATCACTTTTACAATCGCCAAAGATATATTTCCCCAGGGTTAACCTTAACTCTTCTGTCTTCTAATCTGAACATGAGCTTTGTTTAGGTTATAGACATTATTCTTCTCAGGAATAGATCTATTTTGTCTTTTTTTTAACGCCAAGCAATTTCTAGTCATAGCATAGTAATACAAGGGCAGTCCAAAAAGTATCCAGCCATTTATGTCTCTATTTTTCACCATATGCCACTGAAGGGTTACTTCATTTCAAAAAGGTATGACTATCAATGTCTTAATATTCAATAGTGAACATGCTGGTAATGAATACCATTCATCTAACCTGCTACCAGTGGAGATTTAGTTTTAAATTATTAAATAGAAGATGCATATAGCTAAACAATAGTTTTTACACATAAGGTGATCTGAGACATTGTGTTGTTAAGTAGTGACATGAAGTAAATTTATCTATCTATTTATCAATTGATTGATTGATTGATTTGAGACAGAGTCTCACTTTGTAGCCCGAGATAGAATGCCTTGGTGTCACAGCTCATAGCAACCTCAAACTCCTTCTGCCTCAGCCTCCTGAGTAGCTGAGACTACACAAGTCCATCACAATGCCTGGCTAATTTTTTCTATTTTTAGTAAAGATAGGAGTCTCTCTCAGGCTCAGGCTGGTCTCGAACTCCTGAGCTCAAGCAATCCTCCCACCAGAGTGCTAGGATTATAGGCATGGGCCACTGCACCAACCATCAATTTATTTTTAAATAACTGAGTTTGATAAAAAAGGATCAGAGAAATATGAAAATTTGCTTTTTATTGCTTGAGGCATTCTCATTTGCAAAATCATTTCAGACTGAAGTCCATCTATTGCTATGTAAGGATATGGTATAATTTTTTTAGTATTGATATGTTTGAGTATATACAACCAGTATACATGTATTTCCTTTTGTGAAGTCATCCTCTTATCTACTGGGTTTTCTGATAGACACAAACAGAAAATAACCATAATTTGAATGATCTTTTAATAATTGCTAGACAATTCGGAAGCTAATGAAAGGCTTTCTTCCTAGCATGCCCATTAATACAATATTTAGAATAATAGGAATAGAACTAGCTGAATTTTTAATGAAAAGTAGTTGTAAATATTTAAGTGTTATTTGGAAATTAGGGACATCTGGGCTCTTAAAGGTTTCCTGTCACTTTCTGTGGTTAGGTAAAAGGTGGCTGGTTAAATATGTAGTTCTAGGAAGAGAATTATGTGCCTCATGGCTGTAGATAAAATTACGGATTATTCACTTATTAATGGACAGTAGAATCTCCCAGAAGAGAGCATAAAAGAGTTTGGCTCCACCAAGAGTGGCTAATTGACACTTAACTCCCTCATGTCTTTGCTCATTTACTAAAGCAACCAGGTCATTATTAAATTCCTGTAAACTTCTTAGGCTCAAAAAAGCCAAAGGCATTGTTGATAAACCAGAGTATAACACTGACTATCAAAAATCATTGGTAATTGCCAAACTATAATCTTTTTGAAAGGGAAAATGCTTCTTATTTATATCAAAATAAGGATCTCTGTGAGGTTCTGGATATGCAGTGTATCCCCCAAAATTGTGAGTTGTGCAAATCGCAAATGCAATGATCCAATTTTCCCACTCTAGCTGGCCATGGGCTGATTCACCTCGGAGAATAATGCAGACGTGTTGGTTATGTCCTTAGCTATGCAAAGCTTTTTAACTTGATCAGGTCCCATTTATTTACTTTTCTTGTTGCTGCAATTGCGACATGAACACTACATTTCCCCAAGAAGACAGAGGAATGGCTAACAAAAGATCCTCATCGTCCCCTAATCATCAGAGAAGTGCAAATCAAAACCACTCTGAGATAGCACCTAACCCCAGTGAGAATGGCCCATATCAAAAGGTCCCAAAGTTGCAGATGCTGATGGGGGTAGGGAGAGAGGGGTCCTCTAATGCAGTGTTGGTGGGATTGCAAACTAGTACAGCCTTTTTGGAAAGAAGTATGGCGAATCCTCAAAGAAGTAAAAGTAAACCTCCCATTTGGCCCTGCAATCCTCGTCCTAGGTATCTACCCAGAAAAAAAAAAAAATTTACCATAAGGACATTTGTACTCAAATGTTTCCAGCAGCTCAATTTGCAAGTACAAAGACATGGAAACAACCCAAGAGCCCAACAACTCCCAAATGGATAAACTGTGATGTATGTACACCCCGGGATACTATTCATCCATAAAAAAGGGGGAGAATTTGCATCCTCTGCATTTATCTGGAAGGATTTGGAGAACATTTTCCTAAGTAAAGTATCTCAAGAATGGAAAAGCAAGCACCCCAGTACTCAGTACTAATCCAAAAACAGAAGAGTAACAACTGCCGGCCCACATGAAAGAAAAACATAATTAAATTCAAGAAGGTGGGGGTGGGCTCAATGACTTCCCACCTTTTGGGTACAATGTAGGTAGGGGTAAACTTCTCAACTCAACTGCAACACAGACTTTGGACTTACCAACACAAACAGTGTAACCTAATCATATGAATCTCATATTAATTCTTTAAAAAATGCTAATTTCAGTTTTTCTTAAAAGGCAGGAAAATAATAGTTTAGATTTAAAAGGTCTTCTCTTTTGATTCCTGTATATACATGGACCTCACTTATGTTAATAAAATGTTTAAGCAAAAAAAGATGACAATTTCAGTAAGAATTTGAAAACAGTATTTCATTTTAAAAATCAGGGCGGTTCCATCTGATGTAATCAACCGTGAATTCTTTTATACAGAATAAATATTTTTTTCCACCCTGAATTGTGCTTCATAATATATCCTGCTTTTTTTATTTTTGGAAAGGAACAGATGATCCCTAAATTAGTAATAATAGTAATAAAATAATAGATTGTTACATTCATAATCAGTAATTATGTAGTCACCAAATAAGTGGCTAGTATCTAGGGAACAAGCAATTATGTGAACTGTGATTACTAAAGAAGTAATTATGATGGAAGATAAGCCTCTCTTAGTTGTGTGTTTGTGTGTGTGTGTGTTTTTGTTTTGTTTTTTGACTAGCATTTATAACACAGCCTCTAATCCACAGAGAATGTTTGTTTTAGGTCTAAGAGAATTTGCATCTGTGAGGCACAGTGTAGAACATTCATGGATTTGACATTTCAGTTTCAACTCTTCATTAGCCTCTTCACTAGCTTTGAAGCACCATGGCTTCCTGTAGCTTCCTCGGGGCCTTCATTTGGTTCCCGTGCTGCAGTGTTTCTCTGCAGGACTCCAGATTGCCTTGGTCACACACACACAGGTCTCTTGTTAGTGGGAGAATCTTTGCACCCAGGACCAAGAGAAAAGAATGCCTGCTGTTCACAGCAAGGCAGCTAAGGAAACGCAGGGAACATGTGGACACACTAGCAGTCGGGGAGAGTACAGACTGATGTTCTTTAGCAAATTTGACAATTCTCAGAATTCTCAGAGCAAAAACCTGTGACTAGTAAGGGACATTTAATGAACTCTTTTGACTGTGAATAATCGAGTTGTATAGTGTTCTCAGGAATCTGACCAACTAGCCTCTCAAGATATGATAAAAGAACGTTACTTTTGAGATAATAGCGTTAAAAAATTCTAATTAGCAAAAATTCTGTATTTGGATATATGTCAATGTTGTTTTTGTTTTCTATCTGTCTCTGTTTGGGGATGTTTTATGTTTTCTTAGCCCATTGATAATTCCGTGTGTATGTTCCTTCTGCACACACAAAGCAAGCAAGAGTTGTGGTAGACACAGAGAAATGAAGATAAGGGAGGCCGGGGCACCAGCTGTTCAAATCAAAAGTTACCAGGAGGTCTTGAATTTCCTTTATCTACTTGGAAATTTAAGAGCTTTCCTTTAGAGAGTGTGTTCTTTTATGCATTTTCCACTGAAGACAAAAATTAGAAGAACTTTTATCTAGTCCTGCATAGAAATCTGTTAAAGTCACATTGTTAATTTTGTTTGAGAAAGACAGATTTTTAAGTAGACACTTGGGTTTCAGTTCATAGGAACTTACAAGACTGTACACTTCAGTTACATCTAGAATTAAATCTATGGGACACTTCTTACAATTCATCTTTAAAGTTGTTTTTTAGTGTTTCATGAAAAACAAACATGTTTTTTGTTTTGCTCTTCTTAGGCTAAATCATGAAATCAGTTTGATTTGATTTCTTCTTTTTTTTTTTTTTTGAAACAGAGTCTCAAGCTGTCAACCTCCATAGAATGCCTTCATGTCATAGCCCACAGCAACCTCCAATCTTAGGCTCAAGCAATCTTCTTGCCTCAGTTTTTCTATTTTTGGCTGGTCTCAAACCTGTGAGCTCAAGCAATCTACCTGCCTTGGCCTCCCAGAGTGCTAGGATTATAGGCGTGAGCCACTGTGCTTGGCATGATTTGATTTATTCTTAATTTTCCTTTAGAAAGGTAGAAATTGAATTTATCAAAAACATAATTACTTATCTCCCCTAAAAAAAAAAAAAAAAAGCAACTTCACAACTTGAAGACCATTCTTTTTTTTTTTTTTTGAGACAGACTCTTACTTTGTTGCCCTCCGTAGAGTGCCATAGTGTCATAACTCAGAACAACCTCAAACTCTTGGGCTTAAGTGATTCTCTTGCCCCAGCCTCCCAAGTGACTGGGACCACAGGTGCCTACCACAATGCCTGACTATTTGGTTGTTGTTGTCATTGTTGTTTGGTAGGCCTGGGCTGGATTCGAACCCGCCAGCCCTGGTGTATGTGGCCGGCGCCCTAGCTGTTGAGCTACAGGTGCCGAGCCTCCAAGACCATTTTTAATAATCGTCCGCAATTTGTTCAAAGTAATCCTTAGAGATTAAAAGAAGTAAGAATAAGACTCCAATTTGAAAATATGCCATTTTCTAAGGCAGTCAAGTAGTTGAACAGACCCTGCCTCATGAATCCTTTAAGTTTAAAGATGGGAGCATTTTTTGAAGTATCTCTTTTAAAAACAGAAACATTGAATTCCTGATATCACCCAATCTATAAAAGATTGGTATCTATAGAAGAGTAGAAAGAAATGCTTACGAGTTTTGGGGTCTAGAGTCAAATTGCTAGAGTTTAAATCCCTGTTCAACCACTTTTTAGATAAGCGACAAAATTGTGACAATACTTAGTAATTACATGGGTTGAGTATCTTACTTAACCTTGAAAAGGTTTCCCCACCTATAAGATGGCACTAATACTATTAAAAACCTACTGATAGAATTGTTGGGAGGGTTAAACAAGATAATGCAAGTTAAAGGCCTTAATACAGAATCTAGCTCATAGCAAGGGTTCAATTAAAGTCTCTTATTATTTAGTCAACTAAAGAATGTGGAGTGATGGCTCGCTGCTAGGTGATAGGATGTACAAATCTCTTTTGCCATCTTGATTGGTGACTAGAAATCTAAACACACCAATGTAACCAAGGCCCATGGAGTCCTGGATTCCTGAGTTGAAGAGTCAATTATGATTTCAACAAAATAAGGACTTCTGTTAAACTTAGTTTATTTCAGTTTTTCTTCCTGAGAATGAGCATATCTGGGTATTAATAGATACTTAGTAAAAGAGGCTAGCATAATCTGTAAAAGGTAGAGTTTAGTTGACAATCTTTTTTAAACTTCTTTTCAAAGATGCAGTTGTTCTGAAGCTTCTTAAGAGATGTCTGCTGAGACACAGTGGGCATATGAGTACATGTAGCCTTGCTTAATGACCAAGAAACTTTCTGAGAAATGCATCGTTAGGTGATTTTGTTGTGTGAACACCACAGAGGTGCCTACCACACCTAGGCAGTCTAGCCTACTACACACATAGGCTGTATGGGATAGCCCATAGATCCCAGACTAAAAACCCATCTAGTATGTTACTGATGGAATGTGGAAGGCAGTTGTAACTCCATGGTAAATATTATGTATCTAAACACATCTAAGTTACCACGTATGATGGCTCATGGCTGTAATCCCAGCAATTTGGGAGCTTGAGGTGAGAGGATCACTTAAAACCAAGAGTTTGAGACTAGCCTGTGAGCAACAGGCTGGGCTTGATGGCAGGTACCTGTACTCCGAGCTACTCAGGAGGCTAAGGCAGGAGGATTACCTGAGCCCAGGCGTTTGAGGCTGCAGGGAGCTATGATCACATCACTGCACTCCAGCCTGGGTGACAAAGTGAACCCTGTCTCTAAAAAATAAAAAAGTCAACATGTCTAAACATAGAAAAGATAATGGGGGCTAGAATGTCAGTGAGTGATAGGAATTCCCCAGCACCACTCTAACTTCACGGGACCATCGTGGAGCATGTGATCTGTCATGTATGGAAACGCTGTCCGCTGGTCCTTGGCTGTATTTATGTTTGTTAGTATTTATTTCCTGTTCACTATAAAGTCTCCTTTCTGCCACCACTTGCTTGTGATTCAGTCTATGCTGAGCATGTATTGTTTCGGGTCTTATATTAGGAAAAGGAAAAGGAAGCAGCCCTGAGTGTCCGCGTAGCCTAAAAACCTGCGTGTTATATTTCAACTAATGAAAACCAGATTCCTTATTTCGTAGAGAACTTTGGTCTCGTCAGTCAGAGAGGTATTCCTGAATCATGGCCAAAATTCTAGGAGGGAAAGAATCACCGACTCCCTTGTCCAGAGACAAACCTAAGGGGAGTGTATTACTAGACCAAGCCAGCCTGAAATAGATTGGCTTTAATCTGTATCTATATTTAAAACCTTTGGGGATGAATTTTTATTAGACCGTGTTCACCAACGGAGCCCAGGCAGGTTTCTCCTCCAGGCCTGTGTGCACACTTTGCTTTGCCTCAGGACACGGGAGGGGCTGGAGGGGCTGAGCTGGGCGGAAGGATGACTTTTGAGCACTTTGCTCAGCAGGTGGAACTTTCTGGGCCCTGCGGTACAGGGTGAGTAATTCCTGGGCTTCAGTGACTTGCAGTGAGAGAAGGGCAATTGCTTGCCAATGGCACAGCTATATGATGAGGACAAGAAATATTTCTCCTCAAAAGGTGTGAAGTAGAGAAAGAGGCCCCATTTAATTCAACAATTCTTTATCACAGTGTTTCCGGAACTTTTCCTAACTTGTCCCAGACACTCTTTACAAAGGCAGATTCCCGGGCCCACTGCTGAACTGGGAATCAGACACGGGGCAGATGGGCCCCTGAATTTATACTTCTAAGAAGAACTCAGCCAATTCTGTGATCGTGAAAGTTCAGGAGACACGGCCTTGTGAATGGCTTAAATAAAAAGAAGAGAATAAAAATGTGTGTGAAAAGGAATAATCATTTTTGAAAGGTGACACGGGATGGGCTGAAACAGAATGACAGGGGCCTTCACATGTTGTTAAAGTAGGTTGTGGTCCAGACAGCGGCAGCAGTTGCTGACCGCTGGGATCCAGAGCTGCTCATGGAGACGCTAACACAATGCGCAAACTCGACTCATCGGAACATTGTTACCTTTGAAGATACTGAAAATTATGATTTTTCAATCTTTAAAAAAATGTAGCATAAGATTAGCCTTTTCCCTCCCTCTACCAACAATCTCATGAGGACTAATCTCATTCATATCAATCTTTGTCAGCAAAGGGCTTCCACACAGAACTGAAATGCAGTGGGATTGTCTGGGTTGCAGGGGGCCTGTTTTTCCTAACCGTTATAGTCGTGCAGTTGGCCTGAGTCTGCAGCTCTGTGCCTTTGGGCCTGGGGGAATGCATGGGATTCAGAGGAATCCTTGGGTGTGTTGTTGGCTAGTTCCCGACAGTCTTCCACACACCCCTCCTCCAGCCACCCTGGACCCTCGCAGCTCTGTACCTGCTCAGACTGCCCTACCCACCCCAAGTCCCATGACCATTCTGGAACACCTGTCATGGCATGGTCTGTATGCTTGTAATGTCTCTGGTCACTTAGATTTTATCTGAAACCAGATCTGTGGCCTTAGGCTATTAGTCCTTCTTTACATTTTGGCCTTTCGAGTCCTTCTGTGTCCAGGACCTGACTTTTACTAAAGGCCGTGAGGTGCTAGGGACCTGCCCCCACTTCTCATAGGTGACCACCGAGAAGGTGCTGGGCCTCTGGCTCCAATGTCTAAGGAAACAGTCAGTAAAAAGTCCTCCCCCTTAGAGCGGCTGTGTTTCCATGTCCAGTTCCTCCTTCATCCCTCTCACCTCCTTTTTCTGTCTCTATCTCCCTGTCTCTTGCTCTCTTTCTATACAATTCTCATAAAGTCCCTTAACTTTGTTGAAGCCCTGTGTTCTCCATTCCACGCAGCACTCTAGTCCAAAGCGACTCGAAACATAAACCCAGTAAGTGAGGTTTAAAATAAAAAAAAAGTCACTAATAAACATGAATTTGATGTTTCGTCAATTATTGAAAATTAATGTCTGTCTTATGCAATTTTTATATACTTGTTTATTTTTCATTTAAGCAGAAAAAATACGTACTAGTGTATTGAAAGCAAGTCCAACCTCTTCCACACTGAATCAAAATTAATCTGAAATACAGAGCCTTGTGCATCGCTGAGACCAACATTAGGGGAGAATTCTGGATTTTTCTGTTACCAGTTATATCAAACCATGATAGCTGGTACTGTGATGGGCCAGAACAGCAGGTGTCCCCCCAGTGGGCCTTTTTTTCATCTCTGCTCCTTCCTCCTTCCCCTCTGTGAGGTGACTGAGTACAGTGGAGATGGCAGTGTGAGGGTCCCAGGGGACGTCTAAGAAATCCTGAGATGAACACATTCGAATGGATTGGACTGGGTTAGTCTGCACTTGCCCCTTCCCCACAAACCACCAAACTGTGCTGCCTGAAGCAAACAGCCTGATTTCTTTGTCTCTCTTTCTCCTTTGTAACTCTAACTTTTACACGAAGACCAATCCTATGGAGAGTTTTTAAGCTTCTGCGGTCCTGGTTCCCTTTTCAGGTCTTAGCACTGTGGTTCCTTGGTTTTCTGTTTTCTCCAGGCTTCTTCCTCCCCAGGTCTTCCCACCACTCCCATCACGTGCAGTCTCCTCGCCCTCCTTTCCAGCACAATTGCAGGGGCATCTCCCACGCAGCCGTCAGCCTCCCTGTGCCCTGGCCTCTGTCCTCTCCACTGAGCTTGGCACTTCTGCCATGGCCCATCTTTAGAGCTGCTTTCTGGGGGGGCCCGGGGACCTCACAGGCCCTCAGTTGAGCTTCTAGGTCTGTGACTGCACTCACCTTCCCAACCGGGCCCTTCAGGAGCAAGTTATTTGAGTTTTCCTCACTGCAGTGATTAACAAAAGCTGCTCTCCTGCAGAGACAAGTATCCTCATGCTAGAAGTAAACTTCAGAATACAGGGCCCAGGGAGCTTGAGTGGGAGATTGGAGCTGGTCTGTATGATTTCCTCAGGACCTCCTGGGGCAGGAATACTCCCACCCACTTCAGGTCCCCTGAACTCTAGCCACACAGACCAGCAGTGTGCTGGTGGGGGGATGGGAGGGGTCTCTGAATGTGAGCTAGCAGGACAGAGGCTGTGACCACCCACCAGGCCACTGTGCATTCCAGCCCACACATTTCACAGCGGCTTAGGATGTGGAGCCTGTCCCCTCTTCTCCTGGGACCCTGCCGCAGCCTCCTCTAGCATCTAGCCCCAGATCACAGAGCTCCCTCTGGGTCTCCCTCCCGTCTACTGGGCGGCCTGTGCCCTGGGCACCTTGTAGTACTCACTGGTGGTCCAGCCCTGCTCATCTGGGACTGCCCTCTTTCCTAGCAAGTGATGAAATGCCAGATCTGATTTCTCTGATGATACAGGGAAAGAGTGGTGCCTTAGCCCCCATGGGGTGGTCTGGCTCTCCTGCAAATTGAGATTGGTGCCTCCACCAGCCACCGAAAGGACATGCCTTTTGGCCATGTAGACGACTCTGGAGGACTGTTGTCAGTTGCCCATGAACCTGACTGAACGTGAGAGGCTGGTCTTCTCGCTCTGGAGTCTTCAGGGAAATCTCAGTGCTGACCCACTTAGGGAAACTCACAGGAGAGGCAAATAAGTGTCCCTCTGTCCAGCCGGGCTTCAGGTTCAGGCTCCTTCCTCCAAGGGTTTCTGAGTCATCTTTCTGCAGCTGCCTGATGGTACCAATCAGTTCTAGAAAGAGACTCCATGTGCTTTAAGTCAGTGGTCTTCAAACTGGTATGAACATTCCTTTGGGAAAAAAAAATCACTGCTCTCAAGGGTGGGACCAGAGTGTGGGACCAGAGTTTTGCCATCAATTGCTTCATAGGCATTGTCCTATAATGAAATTACTGTACACAGCTGTCTCTTCCCACTCAGCCTTTCACAGTCTTCTCTCACTCTATGAAAGAGAGACATACCAATTTGGAGTCATCCTATAATCCCGAGGGAGCGAAAACCTGCCAGGTGTCAAACAAAGGATTGATTCAAAGATGGTTATTAAAAGAAATCAGTGCTGTTAATGAGTGGGTAACAATCTGTGGCTCACAAGCCCTTTTACCAGCTAGCTCTTAATAAAAGTGAAGAAGGACTTAATCGAGTTGTCAGATGAGAGATGAGTAAAATTACATTTTATGATAGATGACTATGTGATTTGGGGCATGTAATTTGAGAAGAGAACAGTGAACTGAGCAGATCAAAAAACTCTTTCCAGTCCCATCTATTTGCATGAACAAGGTTTTTTAGTGTTTAATTCTAAAAAAAAAAAAAGGAAGGAGAAGGAACAGAATTGATCCTGACCACTGCCCTGAGCAATGTATCATTTTCACACCCAACTATAAAAACTAATTAAGAAAAAAAGCATGTTCACCTCATAATTAGATGAATACATCATCAAATCTTACCCTTCCTGTTAATTGTCTTTCAAATCTATAACACGTTTCTGTTTATGTTTTTGATCAGCCGTACACTAGTAATAGTGTTTGATACGTAGTAGTATCTTGTAAGAGACGGTTTCCTCCTGCTCCTTTGTAGTAATTGTGGTGGCCCCCACTTAAACATGTGGTTATGCTTTTACTAAGGATTTGAATCTGGGCCTTAAATTTTCACAGTTGAGTGTCTCTAAGGCATTGCATTGTGTTCTTACAACCGTTAAAAAATTCAATCAGATTCTGAGTTTTCAAGAATACATATTACATAAGGATCAAGACAAGGTTTGCTTAAATAATGTAAGTGTTGAAAACTTCAGGAAACAACTGAATTTATCAAATAAAAGAAAGTATGAGAAGGAAAAGGACTATTAATGTCTAGATTACTATTCTCTTAAAGGAGCAAGAATGAATTAGAAAGATGAAGAATGAAATAGAATTCTTTTTTTTTTTTTTTTTAGAGACAGAGTCTCACTTTTGTCGCCTTCGGTGGAGTGCTGTGGTGTCATAGCTCATGGCAACCTCCAGCTCTTGGGCTTAGGTGATTCTCTTGCCTCAGCCTCCTGAGTAGCTGGGACTACAGGCGCCCGCCACAATGCCCGGCTATTTTTTTGTTGCAGTCTGGCTAGGGCCAGGTTCGAACCTGCCACCCATGGTATATGGGGCCAGCGTCCTACTCACTGAGCCACAGGCGCTGCCTGAAATAGAATTATTTAGGGCAGCAAAACATGGAAGGAATGAAGGGGAGCCCCCTTTTCCTTCAGGGTTCCCCAGTGTCTGGCACTGCGCTTTCACGTGGTGAGTACTCTATGTTTGGGCCTAGAAGGAGAAAGTTAGTGTGAGCCCAATGGGGGGCACTGGGCTGTCTCCTCTATAGCAGTGCCAGGCGCCCTTGTGAGGTGAGTAACTAGTAACACAACCCGTAATAGAGACACGGTGTATGGAGGGAACATAGATTCAGATCCCCTCATTATAAGCTGTTAGCTTTGGATATTGGTAGGGAAAACGCTGTCCCTGATGGCTTACACAGCAGTCTGAGGTGCTACGATAGTGCCACTGATGCTTCAGGGTAATAAATTAAAAGATGTGACAACTTCTGATAATTCCGTTCAACCATCATCTCAGCCATGTTCATATATTTATAGTCTGATTCTCTATGGCTCTGCGACTCTTAATGGGGTGCCTCCACACACTTCCGTATTAGGTAATGACATTCTGGGTGCGTTGATGCCATCTACAAAGGACCATTCTTGACGACAGCAACTGTTAACAAGCTGTATGCAAAAAATACTTTTTGCTAATGTGTAGACAAAAGGTATTCACTTTGTGATATCTCTAATGTGATTAAATGAATAGGTCAAATAGCTTCTTATGAGTTTATATTTTAAACTTTAAAATGGAAGTTCGCCAACACCAAAGAACTGACGTCAGCTAAATTTTTAAAAATGAGGTCTTATGACTAAAATTCTAATTAAAGTTCTATTAAAACATTTTTAAAGCTTTGCCTAATTTTATAGTGCTCCTAAGAATCCTGATACTTTGAGAGAATATGAATGCCTAACAAAAAGTATCTGCTCTGGCCAAATAAAGTATTTTAATGAAAATCAAAGGTTTTGCTTAATTGACAATGTCAAGCTCTAGTACTCCTGATGTGCTTTTCATGTAATATTGGGATAGCTGTGTTCTGGCTGCCGTTGGTTCTAATACAGCAGCTCATAAATGAAGAGTGAAAATTCTCCACCTGTTACACGTCAGCGAGGTTGGGTTCCATGGCCTGAGATGAGGTCATGTGCTATCTACACTATCCTAATGGCAAGTTTATCAAAGTAATGATCATAACTCTCATTTACTCTGTCTTGGTAACCTAGTCTGATGCCAAATCTAAAAGACTTCTTCATGAACTTCAATAATCCTTTAATAGAATTTGGTATAGATCAGCAGTCTGCAACTCTTTTTTGTCACCGGGGGAGGGTGGGGTGGGGGGAGGAGCAGTTTCATGGAAGACGATTTTTCCACAGACCAGGATGGAGGCAATAGGTTCTTGTAAAGAGCACAGTGGAGATCCCTCACATGCACAATTTACAGTAGGGTCTGTGCTCCTTTGAAAATCCAATGCAGCTCTGATCTGACTGGAGGTGGGGCTCAGGTGGTGATGTGAGCCACCTGAGAATATAGATGAAGCTTTGCTGGCTCACCCACCACTCACATCCGCTGTGCAGCCTGGTTCCTAATAGGCCATGAACTTCTATGAGTCTAAGGCCTGCAGGGTGGGGCCCACAGGGATAGATGATCAAAAATCAATAAAAGTAGTAAAAGAACAACTTAAAACTAATAATGAGGATTACATTACATTATTGAGAGTCTGTGAAGAAAAGTTGTACATATAACTTTATAAATATATAAATACATATATATTTTTATTTTGTTATACCTAAAAACATACATACATATAAACACATATATTTTTATATTTATGTGTAAATATAACTCATATAGATGCCTGCATATAAATTAAGAAATGAGTTCTACGTTTCAATGCATTTTACTTGTTATTGGATAGAAAACTATAGTAAAATAAATGATTTTGCTAGAAAAGGTATGTTCTTTTCATAGAAAGTGTTTTAAAAAATACACTTATGTTTGCTAGAAACTTGTCATAATAATTAATCATTCCAGTGTGAATGTCACCTGGACAGCTGTACAGTATACAGCCTCATAAATGCAGGTGGTGGCCAGAATCCTTTTGTATCATTGGCACAGATATAACAACACCCCAGCCTGCTCTGTGGAACGGTAAGAGATGCTGTGTATCTTATATCTACAGAGAATATAATTTGATCTTAATGTTAACAACTTGACAGTTTAGCCTTGGAACCAACTATAAACAACTCAGCCTCCTGCAATTGGAAAGGATAAGTAAAGCAATTTTTTTGAGTGAAAAACACATTCAGCTCATGTCTATAAAGATGCTATTAAAATTTTGTCTCAATGTAAGCAATAAGATTAAGGCAATAAATGCACTTGTAGTACTTACAATTTGCGTCGTAAGAAGTAGCTTATATATTCCTGTAACATGGTAAATGGTTCATTACTAAGCTAGAGAGAAAGGCACATGATAGAAGGTCAAAGGCATTTCCAAAAACCACGGTGGATTGGATCAAACTTTGTTTACAAAAGGAAAGGAAAATAACAAAGGTTAAAATTAGCAATTTGGCTTTTAATAGATGGCAAAACTGCACAATTCCCTTGTACGATCTCAGATTGCATGTAGGGCACTCTGGCCACAGAAAGTACTAACGGTTAGTTGCCATTACAGGTTTCATCCTTTCTTTTTATTTAGATGCCCATTGATAAAATGTTACATCACTGAGGTGCTGTACAATTTCCAAAATGCTTCTGCATATGGTCATTTTATTTAATCTTTGCTATAGACCCACCTAAAGGTTATGTTCCCATTGTGCAGATGATGGAACGGAGGCCCGGGGACAGTTAACAACTTGTACACAGTTCCAAAAAATAGTTAATAAAAATAACTAGTTAATAAAAATGAGGTCAGAGCACAAAGTCTTTGGATTACTAATTTAATAGTCTCTACTATTGCCAGCTAGGAACCACTAATATTGGAGAAAATAGACAAACCAATAAACAAAAACTCCCCTCACTAGCTTGGCAGGCAATTTAGTCTTCGACTTCTAAGAGAGCTGTGTAATAGTAACAGTTAATGTTTCTCCAGGGCTTATTATGTGACAGATACTGTTCTAAACCCTTTCCCCCCATTATTCTTTAATACTCCCAATATTTTTTCAAGTAGGTGCTATTATTTTCTTCATTTCTCAGGTGAGGAAACTGAGGTTTAAAAAGTTTGGGTTGCTTGCCTGACCTCACGGCAAGGACATCTGGTAAGTTGCAGAACCTTGTGTCCAACATCGTCTGATCCCAAAGACCTCAGCTCTGAAGCTCTCCGTCGGTCAGTTCACATCAGTCACACAACCTGTGTGGATAAGTCTGTACCCTATTTCTAGTTCCAGTAAAAGATGGTGAGGATAAATGTAGCCAGAATCGTTATTACAAATACAGTTAATATTCCAAAGTTTTTATGGATGATTGAGGCAATCCTACCATTTATACTTGATCTATTTGCCAAAGAAGTTAAGTGTAAAAATAGTATCAGTAAAATGTATATGGAAATATAAGTGTCCATGGTTTTCCCAAGCATTTTAGACATCTGAATTAAAACTCATTTTATTTATCCAATAAATCAGGTCATTCTCTAATTCAGATTTATCATAATATGTTAACACAGGAGTATGGTTTGGCATGATTTTTACAATTACAAAATAAAGCGTTGTTCATGAAAGTTATAAGAGAGAGAGGTTGTTTGTGGCCTGTTGTCTATACACTAAAGAATTGCCTCCTTCTTATATATGGCATATATCAGCTGATGTTCTAGTATTTTAACAATGGCCACATAAGTTATACGTACGGTAACAAATGGAGACAGAACTATTATGTTTGTAAACAATTGCTCTTAC
Organism: Nycticebus coucang; assembly: GCF_027406575.1. Lineage (NCBI taxonomy): Eukaryota > Metazoa > Chordata > Mammalia > Primates > Lorisidae > Nycticebus > Nycticebus coucang. The sequence continues at coordinate 6,515,381 of NC_069792.1, forward strand.
CTGTATCAGTATTGAATCATAGACCCATTGAATCTAAATAAAATATCTTTTTAGTTAATGTTAACTAATAACAAGGTCCTACTTTTTGAGACCATTTCCTATTAGTGGAAAGATTACAGGAATCTCTTGGGGATTTTGTTATTCATTGTTTGTTATTTTTTAAGGTTGAGTATTGGCTCCAGCAGAGATCATAAAACAAACGTGAATTTAAAAGTAAAACAGGTTTGTAAAATGGACTTTATGCCTTCCAGTTGAGAGCCTTAAAGAAATCAAGATTAATCAGTACTTTCTCCCTGCAGAGCCCAGGACAGGGCAGGCAAATAAAAAGTACTCTAAAATTTAGGTGGCTGCAGCTGAATGGAGAAGACAAAGCATCTGAAAAATTGTCATGTCACTGGGACATTTCTATGCCAATAATAGGTATGGTTTCAGAGCCCATGCTGTGATAATGCAGGCTTAGTTTAACCTGAACAGTATGGAGAACACTCTGTTATACTCACAAATCCTGTCCTCTCAGGACTCCAGAGTAATTTAAAATTTGTCATTTTTCTCATAGCACTTCTGGGAAGATTGAGACCCAGAGAATTGTGTAATTCATTAGCGAGTGCACAGCTGCTGTATGGTGGGCGGCCTCCTCTTCTCTCACCTCCACCTCTGACCCTGTCTCTAGGAAAGCTCGCTATTTCTATGGGTACTGTTGGTGACTTAATTTTAGAGCTTTGTAATTATGAACTATGAGAAATGAAGCTCTCGACCTGTTTCTGAAATGTTCCAGTGTGAAATGAGAGATGGCTACGTGGCTGAATTAGAAGCCAATGTTCTGATGGCTCTGGAGAGGTACAGAAATCGCCCCTGCGTGCTAATTGAGTTTGTAGCCTCTTGTTACCTATAAGGTTGAGTGTTTTTAGGAAAAGGCAGTTTCCAATCAGTATCTTGTTGTTAACATAGAATATAGAGTTGTTGGGAAAATTTGTTATTAAATCAGATGTGCTCTATTAAAGAGGGGCACATTTATTTGGTTACTAAAATTGAGACATGCTTTATTTATTTATAAAATGGAAGCTTTTATATTTGTTTTGCTCAATGTTGTCTTAATTAAAGAGGAGTAACTGCTCAAGAATGTCTTCAGTTGGGCAAATAGTTTAAAGAGGAAAGAGGGGTGCCAACAACTGTTCAGGTGCTATCAGAGCAAAATCCTAACAAGGGACTTGGCTCCAAATTTGAAGGGTCCCTGATAGCGTGGACTTGCCTTTTAAAAGCTAGTGAATATATAATCAGTCAGGGGTCTGAGGGACCTGAGGTTCCATATGTCATTACAGCCAATCGGCTCGTGGCATTACCGGGAGTGAAGTGATTTACAGAACCAGAGTGGGACACCTACCCGGCAAGGCCGGGACTTGCCTCAGAAGGTTTATAGGAAAGGACTAAACAATGCATGTCTAGGCTGGAGCAATCAGAAGGAATGCTCTCTCCAAGGGACACCTGCACAGACTCTGAATTATGTACCTTCCAAACAATTCTGGACTAACAAAAACATTTCAGGATTTACCAGGGAGAGAACCGGGATAGAAGCATTAGGATTCTCAGGAGCTTTAGTTCACTGCTCAGCATTTCACTTACTAGGATGGATCTTTAAGCTTACTTTCCGAAGTTTTGTCATCACAGCTCACCTGGAGGTGAGCAGCATTTGGAGGCCTGGAGTCTCCTGGGCTCCCGTGACCCTGCTCAGCGGTCTCAGCATCCTTATAACCGTGTCAAGTACCTCCCTCTGGGTAAGATTTAATTCTATTTACAAGTAAAGGGCAGACAGGCTAAAATGTATCATTGTTGATGAAGGTTTGAAAAATGAAATGAGTCCATATCTAAACTCAAACACAAACACTTGTGTTTTCAAGGTCCACTAGAGCAACCCTTAGGGATGGTGGTTTCCAAAGTCATTGCAAAGTCTGAGAGCAGCTCTGTGAGCTCATCTGCCCTGAGCTTCAGGGACAACCTAGGGATGCACCCACAGCCGGCAAGTTGGTTACATTTCCCTGAATGAAGTTGTAGGCATTTGAAATGACCAAGGAGGCCACTTTTCTAAGTGCTTGTTCGATGTGTAGCAAAATTCAAACAGTTTCACACTTAGCAAAATGTAGGGTAAGGAATTTAGCATTGATTAGCTACCGGGGTGCTGGATAAAATGACAGTCCTGTGGAGTGCACGTCTCAGCTGGCACCAGATGTGGTTCAGTATCTGTAAGAATGGAGCAGATGTGAATGGCCTGCCCACCATTCAGAAGCTCCCTTCACTGCCTCCTCTGCTCCCCAATGGCTTCTTAGCAGGCCTCACATCTGCATCCACTGGGGAGAGGTACCTGAAAGTGGTCTAATAACCAACCCAGCAAAAAGACCCCTAAAGGCCCCTAACTGTTTCAGCCTGAGTCCCCACATGTCTCAACAATCCCACCCCCAGCCCCAGCAAAATCTAGAAACAGGTTTCAGAATAGAATAAGGAAGTTCCCTGAGTTCCCAAAGACTCCTAGCCACAGGTAAAACAATGGTGAAAGCTTTCTCAAGCAGAGTTTCCCAAGCTACTGAGTCTCCCAAGCTGTCCCAGTGCCGACCGCCATGCTGTAGCCCCCTGACTGTAACCCCACCCTGAGCTAACTGTCACGTTCTGCTTCTGTGCTCATTTGCTTGCCTGCCAATGCACAAAAATGGTATAAAAATCAGCCTGCTCCTCACTTTGGGGCCGCCTGCCCTTTTGGGCAGTAGCCTCAGTACCTGAGTACCTCAGTACCTGAGGTGGAGTCTGAGTTTTTCTTACAGGTGGCAATAAATACAACAGTGAGCCTGAAAATAGCGTTCAAATATGAGCTGTGCACCTGATTACTTTCAGGAGAACTGTAAGCCATCTTTTGTGTTCTCCAAATTCCCTGAGGATAAAAATTACTGGAGGGGGTCAGCAAAGCAAAGACCCCAACTCAGACCCACTGGGTGAAGTTGATAGAGGATGGGCTTGGTAATCTGTATGGTAAATAAGCTTGGGGGTCATTCTTCTTGGAGAAGTTGAGGAACAGTGATGCTCAACCTTGGAAATGTGTAGCCAAGGCTGAAAACCACTGAGCCGGAGGGAATGGCTCATAAAGGAGCTTCTAGCAAAGCACGATGAATATATGTGATCTTATTTCAAATGACATAAAGATCCCGAACTTTTTGGAGCCTTTCATTCATTGGAAGAGATGGAGACATGAAATGAATCCATAGTTCTTGAGCAACAAGTTACAACATGAAGTGACGTTAAAAATTGAATGGGCCAACAGGGTACGGTGGCTCATGCCTTTAATCCTAGCACTCTGGGAGGCCAAGGCAGGTGGATCGCTTTAGCTCAGGAGTTAGAGACCAGCCTGAGCAAGAGTGAGACCCCATCTCTATTACAAAACAGAAAAATTAGCCAAGCATTGTGGCAGGTACCTATAGTCCCAGCTACTCAGGAAGCTGAGGCAGGAGATCTCTTGAACTTAGGAGTTTGAGGTTGCTGTGAGCTGAGCTGATGTGCCATGGCACTCTAGCTGGGGTGACATAGTGAGACTGTGTCTGAAAATATTAAAAATAAAAAATCAAAACTGAATGGACCAAATTTTATGTCAGCATCTACCATTTAACCACTGAAATAGACATTTACATTATGTATATTTATTTCTCTTTTAAATAATATTATTGATAAAAATGGTCACACATACATGTATGTGTAATTCTTCAATGTTTGGGGTCAATTCCTAAGTACTGAAATTTATGGTCAAAGAGTATAAATATTTTTTAAAATACTGATAAATATTGCCAGATTGTTACCCATAAAGGCTGTGTCAATTTATACCACTGTAGCCTATGCCTGCTACTCTTTTCCCCATGAGAAGTTGCCATTGAAAAAATACAAAACAAATGAACAAAAACCCTGAATGACATACTCTGAGGGCGCAGTAGATCGGAGAGACAGATTGGAATCTGGAGCAGGCTAAGGAGGCTGTAATTCCTAGAAAGACTATTTTGAGATGGAATTTCAATTATGTAACTTCTCATCCCTGGGAATACTTCCTTATAAAAATGTAAAGTACATTTTCTATATTTTTCTTAGTTCTAATAATAACAAAGGTGGCAAAATGGAAGATAATGAGAATGAATCAGAGACACATTTTAATATTTTGAAAAGTAAAAGAAAAACCCTGAGAGGCTCCCTGTGGGGCCACTGCTGGGGACAGGATAGCAGCCTGACAGGGACCAGGGGGCTCCCAGGGGGCTCCAGGTACCTAGTCTGTGTAACTCGCTTTCCTAATTGCTGCCCTGACTAGTTGTGAAGACAATTCCCCAAAAGGCTTTTTAGAAGTATCTGGTTAACACTAGTAAACTGGAAAGGTTAAAAATAAAAAACCTTTAAGTGTATGCTTTCTTATATCTAAAACATAAATAGAAAAAACATTTTTTTAAAAACTTACTTATTTCAAGTAAAAGAAACAATTATTAGCTCATACATTCTTTGTGCGTGTGTGTGTGTGTCTCTGTGTGTGTGTGTGTCTGTGTGTGTGTGTGTGTGTTTTAAGGAGCAAAAACCACTTTCCTGCCCAGTTGATCATATTTTAAAATTTTCATATCATACAACACACCTATTGTACTTCTAGTTTTGCATTTTGTTTTGTTCTTAAATTATTTGACATGTATTTGCTGTTAAATAATTAGGCTCAAATTCAAAAGCAGTGAATGTTCCTCCTCTTCTGTTTTTTCTGCTGAAAGACTCAGTAAAGACTGGGAGAGTAAATGAACACATGTACTTAGGATGACAATAAACTGGAAATAACAAACGCCAAAAAAAAGAAGGGCAGTCTTATCTCCAGAGAGATCCTGACCAAGGAATGTTCCTCTAACTTCTTTTGAAAAATTAATTATTAGTGGAAAATAATTAACCTAGAGGAATCAGCACTGTTTAGTTTCCATTTTTCTGCAATATCATTTGTTCAGTAATTTTAAGGAAATAGTAAGCCACAGTAAAGTTTCTATGTTTCATAAAACATCAGATGTGAAAATTACACGTCCGTCGTTTTTCTCTGGAGCATCTCATGATGAGAAAGTGTACGTGACAAATCTTCTTATGGCATATAAAAATGGTATATGAGATGTACAAAATTCCCTTTGTCCTTAGCACACATGAAACAAAAACATTCTTTTTTGTTGTGTGCACCACACTTACTGAGTGTCTGCTCTGAGCCAGAGATTGGAGTGGGGACAGACCTACAATCACAATAAAGGAAATCTCAACCTCTGACAAGGAAATTGCCAGGTAAACCATAAATGTTGTAGTCCAAAAAGTGGGATTGTTCACTGTAGTAGGCATTTGATTTTTGAAATATTTATAATTTTGGAGAAAAGTTAATTTCTGGTGAAAGATACAGTTTTGAAGACCTTTTTTTTTCCATTGTCAAGAGTGAAGATTTAGATTTGATGTGGTAAAAAAAATCTCATATAGTAATTTCAGAAATAAGGTAAATTATACTAAAGACACTGAGGCTATCTTTAGCATATAAATTACATAAATTATGCTAAAGACACCATTCCTACAGAAATGGGAATTCCAGACCATCTCATTCAACAGAGTAACTGACACTCATCCGGCCCCACAGGGCAGTCTGCTTAATCAAGGAAAATTCCCCTGAATCCTGTGAACCACGTGACATTTCAACACCCTTGGAAGCTTAGAAGAAAAACTTCACACTCCCCAAATTCCAAAACCACCTTGCTGCTGCTCTTTTCTGAAAGCGCACTGAGCAGGCCAGGTCCAGCTACAACTGACTTAGGGCTTTACTGACTCACATTCTCATCCCCCTCTGCCTCAGTGGTAGTGACTACATTTCTTTGCAGCTTCCAAGTTTGCTGGTTATAGTTTAACATCTACCATGCATGGGCCCTGGGGGCAGGCTGGACAGCAGCTAGCTAGGTGTCCTGTTCAGCACCCCTGTGCCTCTGGCTGGTTGGCCACTTTTGCCCAGAAGCTCCCTACACATGGAGGTTGCAGCCTCCTTCCCTCCTGACTTGAGCCTGCACCCTCAGAACGGCCTGTCCACAAAGCCTTTCCTTAGGCATCTTGCCAACCCCAATTAGCCCATTAATTCTGCTTCTCTGAGATTGCATCGTACTGTGTAGAGGTGTGGGGCTTTCTTTTATGGGGGACACTTTCATTGCCTCATTACATTTTGATCCTGCCAGAGCAGGGATCACTGTTATTACCCTGCCACCACTATCCCCATCTCTCTCCTGGTAGGAGAGAAGAGAGAGTTTCTCCCAAGCATTCCTCATTGCCTTATTGTTTTGCCCTTAAAAATCCAGAGGTTAATTTAAACAATATTTGTGTAATTCAGACAGATGAAACGCTCATTAAAGGCACATTCTGCAAGGGGTGATGTGTTTCTGGTTTTTTTCCATTGGGAGCACTGGACTCTTTGGTAGTGTTCGCTTAGTTTTTATATCAGCTTTTAGCAATCGCTGGAAATTAAAGAATACTGGAATACCAAAATATAATTTGCACTCTGTAGGATAAGAATAATTTATGATGTATTATAAATAATATTTATTATAACGAACAGTCAATAGATTTTGGATATAAAATTTATAATTCTTTTTCATCAGAAATTTATGAAAACTTTTGTTCAAGTGTGGCTGGTTCTTTTCTGTCTCACCCAATTCTTATCCCCAGGGCCTAAGATGGGATTTATCATTTTCTTATCCTGGAGACTCTGTGGCTATCAGGAGACATCTCTGCACCTGTTAGGTGGCACTGCCATATGACTGCTATGGAGGTTGGCTCCCTCCAGGGTCCCCTGCGTTGCTGGCGGCCTGCTTGGCCCATCACACTGCAGTTCTCCTGTCCTGAGCGGCCTCACAGGGTTCACTAATCCAAGCTTTCTTTCTGTGCCTGTTGGTTTTATGTATCTTTTGATGTACTTTTGTGTCTTTTGTGACATCGTGTGTTCTCTATGATGTGGCCATAAACACACAGGTGTTTTAAACCTATGGGGGAGTCACTTTCCGATTGAAGGCCAAACTTACAATACTTTACCCATCCTTTCAACGTCTGCCTTTCACTCAATAGCATAAGTAGGTCAGGGGAGGACTCCTTGTGTAACCATGTCCAACATTTTCAGTGGCTACAGGATCTTTCTTGTGCAGGCTACCATTATACATTTGCTGAATTGGTAAACATATCTGAATCAGGAAAAGCTTATTATTAACACAATTTACTTTGTCAGCTCAGACAAAGTAAAATAGAAAACCAAACAACTAAAGCATAATCCAGTACATTTTAAAGGTTTCCATATGCATATTGTGAATAAAAATGCTAGATTATAAACATGTTGAAGTCAATTTTGTTTCTAAGTTTCTCCAAGGCAATGATGCTGCTTTATTTATTTATTTAGACACAGAGTCTCACTCTGTCATGTAGGCTAGAGTGCTGTGGCATCAGCCTCACTCCCAGCAACCTCAAAGAGTTCAAGCAATTCTTCTGCTCAGCCTTCTGTGTAGCGAGGACTACAAGTGCCCACCACAATGCCTGGCTCATTTTTCTATTTCTAGTGGAGATAGGGTCTCACTCTTGCTCAGGCTAGTCCGGACCTCTGAGCTCAAGTAATTCTCTGCCTTGACCTCACAGAGTGCCAGGATTAGATGTGAACCACCCTGCCCATCTGGTGCTACCTTATTTAACTTAATTTTTACAATGTTTGTGATAGTGCCTTGTACCTAAAGGTACTCAAGAAAGGCTTACTTAAAGGAATATTTTATTAATTTTTCCTACATAATACTTATCCTGACATGCTGACCATAGTTGGTATTTTGTAACCATTGATAAATGATGAATAAATAAATGAAAAGATTAATTTGCCCTGAATATCCAGGTATCATTGATCTTATTCACATGGACCCATGGACATAACCAATGTATGTGAGATGTGACAGCATCTGTCACTTAGGCAAGTCCCCCAATCTCATTGTACTTGAGGTTTTGTGTCCCTGTAAGGACTATGATAGTCTTTGTGTGATTTTCAGGGCTAGGGGTGGAGTGGTCAGGTTGCCTTGGCCCCAAAAGTCCCTGTTTATCTCTGGGTAATGATGGGGAGGGTAAGGGAAAGAGGAACCAGCTTCTGTTTCACATTGTGAGGGAGCTTCCTGCTTGTCTCTTAGACCAGAAGTAAAACACACCAAAGCATCGTTTACTATTGTAATCTTTCTTGATCCCTGAGAAAATTTTGATTTATAAAATATACATGCAAAAGAAAAATGTAAGCCAAGAATTAGTCCTCCAGGCTATGTTTCTTTAGCAAAACAGGAGAGTAAACTGTGATTCTATTGTCAGTTAATATTTCCTATATTGTGAATTTTAACACCTTTACCATTTGCCTTATAACCTGCCTCAGGCTTATGAACTGCTATAAAAAAAATATTCCTGAAGTCCAGGCCCAGTTTGTTTGGTTTTCTCTTTCCATTGGGCTGGTGAGGATTATCACAGGAGATAGATCAGAACTCCTCGTTCATCTCCAACCACACCAAGGGCAACACTGTAGGGCCGTCTCTTGAGGTCCTGACTTGCCCAGTGCACGCACATATAGGCCACGTGATTTAGCCTGGTCCAATGACGTTCCTCAGGTACATATAGCCTAACAAATAAGGGTTTTTCTGGAAAAAGCAATTAAAAATTATTTCAATCCTAAAATGTTTTTCCCAAAGAATAGAAAGAAGAGAACATCCTCCTGACTCTCTACATGACATCAAAACTAGGCAAGATCAGTAAGGGAAAGAGAAATTACCGACCAATAGCTCTCACGAATACAAGTCAAATTACTATACCCCATGCTGCGAACTGAACGCAACCATGATCAAATTGGATTCATCTTAAGAACACAGAAATAATTTAACCTTAGAAAATTTACAAATGTATTTCACCATAATATTAGAGCTGTTTTTTTTTTTTTTGTGTGTGTGTGTGTGTGTGTTTTTTTTGGCCGGGGCTGGGTTTGAACCCGCCACCTCCGGCATATGGGACCGGCGCCCTACTCCTTGAGCCACAGGTGCCGCCCAATTAGAGCTGTTTTTTAAGTTAAAAACCTCTGTTTAATAATCATCTTACTTATTAGATGTAGGAAAAAATTGATAAATTTCAACAACGAATCATGATGTTTAAAAAATCTTTCAGAAACTAGAGCAAGAGCATACTTCCTTAAACGGACAAAGTCATCTACCAAAAACCTATAATAGATACTATTCTTAGTAATGAGAAATTAGAAATTGAGAAGTTCTGTTCATAAAAAATACCATAAATATGATGAAAAAATAAGCCCTGATCTAGAGTAGGGTATTTGGAATACATAGGAAAAAGAAAGCATTGCAATTGCAAATAATTAAATATGTCCTTTAAAATTAGTAGCAAAACAAAAGTCCCAACTAAGGAAAATTTTATTGTGAGGTATTAAATAATGCAAAGACACACAAAAAAATAATTGTGAGGATTAAAAAGTAAGAATCCAAACTGGGTTTTTTAGTAGATGACATGATTGTCTACCTAGGAAACCACCCTTCATTCCCCCAAATAAATGTACTATTTACAATAGAATCTAAGCACATAAATTACTAAAGAAAAATACATAACAAAATAAACCAAATATTTACGGAAAAATTTTGTAAGTCATTGGAAGTTTTTTGAGACAGAGTCTCACTATGTCACCCTCAGTAGAGTGTCATGGCATCACAGCGCACAACATCCTCAAACTCTTGGGCTTAAGTGATTCTCTTGCCTCAGCCTCCAAAGTAGCTGAGACTACAGCCACCTGCCACAATGCCCAGCTATTTTTTGGTTGCAGTTGTCATTTTTGTTTGGCAGGCCTGAGCGGATTCAAACCTGCCAGCTCTGGTGTATGTGGCTGGCTCCTTACCCACTGAGCTACAGACACCAAGCCTCATTGGAAGTTTTTATTTTTATTTTTATTTATTTATTTATTTTTTAGACAGAATGTCACCTTGTCACCCTTAGTACAGTTCTGTGGCATCATGGCTCACAGCAACTTCAAACTCTTGGGCTCAAGCAATTCTCTTGCCTTAGCCTCCTGAGTAGCTGGGACTATAGGCACCTGCCACAACACCTGGCTATGTTTTTTAGAGATGGGGTCTTGCTGTTGCTCAGGCTGGTCTCCAACTCCTGAGCTCAAGCAATCCAGAGTGCTAGGATTACAGGCAATTGGAAATTTGTAGAGGGGAAATAATTAAATGGAGCTATATACTATGTTCATGGTTAGGAAAATTATAAATCTTGCATTATAAATTCTTCACAAATTGATTAAGAAATATCAAATCCAAATCCAAAGAATACTTTCACAGGAACTTGACAAAGTGACTCTAAATGTATATGTAAGAACAAAGGGGACAAGAGGGTATCACCAAACACTCCAGAGGGAGTAAATGAAGTGGCACATGGTCTGCCGGCTATCGAGATCAGGTGACCAAGAAAACGCAGTGTTAGACCAGAGACAAAGAGATTAAAGGAACAGAACTAAAAGCCCAAAATGTGTTTGTGGTCACTTGGTTATGAGACAGGTGGCATTGTAGATAACTGGGAGGAATTAACTATTCAATAAATGATGATGGGGAAGAAATTAACTATTTAATAAATGATGCTATGTCAATTATTTATCAACATGGAAAAATTGAAATTGGATCCTACTTCCTACCATAAACAAAAATAAATCCCACATGGATTTAAAGGCTTAAATAGTAAAAGTCAAGTGTTTATATGTCTATGTAGAGGAATATTTTTACAAATTTAGGAAAGAAAAAGATTTTTAACACAATAAAAATTATTACCCATAAAAGGTTGATGAGTTCAACAATATTAATATTAAGAAGTTCTGTTCATAAAACTACCATAAAGATAACGGAAGCCTGAGCAAGAGCAACACGCCATCTTTACAAAAAATAGAAAAATTGTAGAGACCTGTAATCCTAGCACTCCGAGAGGTAAGGCGGGAGGATCCCTTGAGCTCAGGAATTTGAGACCAGCCTGAGGAAGAGCGAGAGTCTGTCTCTACTAAAAATAGGAAAATTACCTGGTGTTGTGGTGGGTACCTGTAGTCCCAGCTACTTGGGAAGCTGAGGTGGAGGAGCACTTGAACTCAAGAGTGTGAGGTTGCGGTGAGCTAAGTGGATGCCACAGCACTCTAGTCTGGGCAACAGGGTGAGACTCTGTCTCAAAAAAAGAAAACTTGTCCAGGTGTGGTGGTTTGCACCTCTAGTTCCAGCTACTAGGGAGGGTGGGGCAGAAGAATCTCTTGAGCCCAAGAGTTCAAGGCTACAGTGAGCTGTGATGATGCTACTCCTCACTGCCCTCCAAGCTGGATGACAGAATGAGACCCAGAGAAAAAAGAAAGAAAGAGAGAGAAAGAGAAAGGAGAGAGGGAAGGAGGGAGGGAGGGAGGGAGGGAGGGAGGGAGGAAGGAAGGAAGGAAGGAAGGAAGGAAGGAAGGAAGGAAGGAAGGAAGGAAGGAAGGAAGGAAGGAAGGAAGGAAGGAAGGAAGGAAGGAAGGAAGGAAGGAAGTCGGTTGGTCAAGTCCCGATCTAGAGTACGAGATTTGCCATAAATATAAAAAATAAAGCATTAGAACTGCAAATAAATATCTTTGACAAAAATGTCCAAAAGAAATATGCCCAAGAGACATAGACTCCCCTTTCACAGAAAATGTAAACGAATGGCTAACACACATACAAGAGCATGCTGAATTATATTAGTGATTTGGAAAACCCAAATTTAAAGGACAAAGTGACACTACTTTGTATCCCCTGGAAGGGTATGGAAAATAAATCTGTTAAAACTGAGCACTGGAGGCCTTCTGAAGCCATAAGATCTCCACACTGCCAAGTATAAATTGTTACCACCGTATTAAAATATAGTTTGGTATTATCTCATAATTGAAGATGTGAATACACTCCTACATAGTCATTCCATTCTGATCGAGCATATAACACAGAGATACTCTTGCACCTTTGTGGTATAGTCAAATGATGGAACAGTACTCAAAGTAAAAATGAATAACTGACAACTGTAAGCAAAGGAGTTATCCAAGCCAGTTGCACAAGTCTACGGAAGTATGACACCCCCTTTTACAGCAATCAAAGTGCACAGGAGGAGAGGAGAGAGGTGCTCAGTGGACATCGTGAACATATTCTCACAAGACTGTTTTGCAAAGACAGCCCAATCGTACCCTGCAATCTCAGGGTAGTAGTTACCTCTAGTGGGGGAGGGAAGAGCAAAGATAAACAGACAGAAAGACTTTGTTCTATTCAGAACTTGACTGACAAAAACAAACAAAAGTCGTAATAGGTGATCCCATCCAATTCTTCCCTGTGCCTCTCCCTCTTCCTTTTTCATTGAATGTTTTCAAAGCTTTTCTCTCAAGAAAATAACAGGAGATGGTAAAGGGGACTAAGGCTCAGCTTTCAACAAAGGTTACCCCATTTGCTCCTCGAAAGAACCAGTAAGCCACATCTTACTTTACTTACTCCAAAGATATAAAAACGAAAGCCAGAAAAGTATAATTATTTGTACAATGTCCTGCAGCTCTAAAGTGGTGGAGCGGGGGTTTGCATTCACACCTGTCTTATGAAAGCCCATTTTCATAAGTGATGCAATTATGTCATGTGATAGGTGGCTATTGTCCTTCAAAACCAAAGGACATTTTTCCCTTGTAAAAGGAGGCATTTCAATTTGCACTATCGAGAAACTCAGTTCTTTATGAAGTGGTGTAAAATAAAATGCCCTAAAATTTAAGTGGGAGTTATCCACTTACCAAAGGAGATTGAGACACTGTCTAACAAACATTTGTTCTGCACAGATTTTGAGTAATAAAAATAAACACAACACATAGCCAGGATAAAATGTAAAGGCTAAAAACTGATATTAGAATCATTGCCACCAATCTCCTTTAAGTTATGAAAAACAAGATTCTTATAACTCTTTAGAAAACCGATTGTAAAAGAGTTCCAATGTTTGTGAACCCCCAGATCTTATTTTTCCTTGTGATTTAAACCTTCATGTGAAACATTCCAATTTTCAGCCACAAGGCACCCTTTATAAGTTATCATATTCTTTGACATAGCAATAAATGTGAACAAACAGGAGGTAATGATTCTACAATTTTGGAGATATTGTTACGCATCTGCAGAAAGGAGCATGCCTCTCTTCTGCTCAGAATCATTACTTGGCTTCTTGAGGAGCTGCTAGTGTTCTATGAGGAAATGTTTTCATCTCTAAGACACAAGAGCAGGCATTCCAGACACCTCCAGGTGCAGAAAGATATTTAGTTGTCTTAAAGATCCAGCTAGCAAAATTTTAGATCCTCACATCAAATTCTAGAAGCAATATTTTTTCTTTTTCTAAAAAAGACAGAAGAAGCCTTTATTCGGGCATGAACCCTAAAAGGAGAGTCATAAATCCCTTGTCTGGAGTTTGGGCTTCTGGGAGCCATTCCCCAAGCCATCAGGGGCTCAGTTCCCATCTTCTCTAAGTAATTACAGGAAATGGCAGTAATGTCTAAGGTACCTGTCAAAAGCATTGTTGTTTGCCTGGCTCTTAAATAGTAAATGATGGCTGATTCATTCACGGCCCTGCCATGGATCTTTGTTCCCTTCCCATTCAGAACCTGCTCTTCCCACTTCTCTGTGGTGTTTGCAGTTCACGCTGGGAGTAGCAATTCATTCTTGGCAAAGGCTCCCCCATCGGCTTGGATTACACAGCTTCTGTGTAACTGGGCTCTGCAAGGGAGCTTGGCAGGCCGAGGTGGGGTGGAGGAAGTGGGTCTTACTAGTTTTTCGTCTGTCCAAGCACTCTTAAAATTGATTACTAAGGGGTTCTAGAAACTAAAATATCTCAGTTCTTTTGTCTGGACCCTGAGAAGTGTGTGTGTGTGTGTGTGTGTCTGCATGTTGAACGATACCCTCTTTTCACTCAGTTTCTGATGAATCAGAAAAATACCTGCACCCCAAGCCGTGCAAATCAACAACCTCTCCCCACCCCTTCTCAGAGCAAATCAATATTAATTCCTATTTGATACATTTTACAAGGGTATATGTTAAATCTACTAAGTGTAGAATATAAATGTCTTAACACAATAACTAAGAAAATGTGGTGAAGGCTATGTTAACCAGTTTCATGAAAGTATTTCAAATTGTGTATAAAACTGGCACATTGTACCCCATAATTGCATTAATGTACACAGCTATGGTTTAATAAAAGTAAATAAATAAACATTCTTTTAGGAAGGTAAATTTGAAGCTTATAGGTATATAAGCTATTCGATAGACATTTGCCTTTTTATAACCTTCATTAATTCTTTTGCTTTGGTGACAAAGACATAGAAAGAAAGTGAAACTTTTTATATATCCTCTGTTTACTGGGAGCTTTAGAGAAAGAGAAAAACTGGAAGTTCTCTTTTTGTGTCTTCTATGTAATTTTTTTTTCCAAAAATTTTCTAAGATTTCCTGTTGAACAGTGCATTGGCTATGGGCACATATTCCAACATTTTATAGGCATTAAATTTAGTTATCTATTGTACTACATGGTGACTACAATTAATAATAAAGTACTGCGTATTTTTAAATTGCTAAAGGAGGAATTTTTTTTTTTTTTTTTTGAGACAGAGCTTCAAGCTGTCCCCGTGGGTAGAGTGCCCTGGCCTCATAGCTCACAGCAAACTCCAACTCCTGGGCTCAAGCGATTCTCCTGCCTCAGCCTCTCAAGTAGCTGGGACCACAGGCGCCCGCCACAGTGCCCGGCTATCCTTTGGTTGCAGCCATCATTGTTGTTTGGCACGCCCGGGCTGGATTGAAACCCGCCAGCTCAGGTGTATGTGGCTGGCGCCCTAGCTGCTTAAGCCACAGGCGCTGAGCCTAAAGGAGGAGTTTTTAATGTTTTCATAGAACAAATAAGTTAATGAAGTGATGGAGATTTTAATTAGCTTGAGCGAGTTTTTCTACAATGTATGCATAGATAGATCAAAATATGACATCATACCCGATAAATACATAGAATTATTATTTGTCAATTAAAAATAAATATTTTTAAAAATGTCTGATGCAGATTTCAAATCTTGGCTTCTATAATCAAATGAATAGAATACCCGAGTGATTAAGTGTAGCAAATGGAAATACTCCAGAAACGGTCAGTTATGTTTCAGAAGAGAAAGGAAAAGAACAAGTCTTCTTGGACCTTAAGCATCCTATAAAAATGCTGCAATGCCAGTGAAAGTGACCATAAATATTTAATTTTCTTGGGATAGAAAACAAATTAAAAGATGCTTAAAAGGATGTAGCACTATCTGTTTTCTCCAGCACCACTCGTTTCACATACTGAAACCTACAGGTCCTGAGCCTGGCTGGAGGCAGTGGGAGGGTCCCAGTGTGACTGGGATGTCCCTGTGGACCCATGAGGCCACCACCCTGGGGCCTCCCCATGGAACTCCACCCAGGATTGCTCTTCAATCGCAGCCAGTTTGGTCTGGGCTGTGATTGTGCCCTCTCTGGGTGCTGAGACCTCCATCCTCTACCCTCAGCAACACTACTCACTAACTAGATGATCCTGAGTTCGTGACTTAGTCACACTTTTAATCTTTAATTATAATCTTTTTTTAAGAGAGAGGATAGATGGAAAGATTGATAGAAAGATTGTTAAACAAAACAGGGGGAAGTGAAAGAGGGAGAACAGAACATCCAGCAGCAGAGGGGGGAACCCAAGTGGAAAGCCCCCCACGTCTGCAGTCTAAGGGGTTTCCAGCAGTGGTCCCATCACTTACCACAGAAGATACCACACAGGCAAGCGACAGAATAGAGTAAGCAAAAGAGGGGGAACAGAACCTCTGCCAGTGGAGAGGGGGAACCCAAGTGGGAAGACCCTTTAATCATAATCATGAAAATGAGGACATCAATCTCCAGGGTTGTGAGAAGATCTAGCATATAGAACACTAAGCCCCTGATATAATAGATACTATGCTAATGGTCTGATGTGAGCAGACCTCTCTTCCCTGCCATCCCTGTCCAACCATCCGCTCTGCCAAGAGAGACCTATTCTTTCTCTCACACCCTCATTGGCTCAGAGGTTTTGGCTATCACTGCCAGCCAAGATGAGATGTGAGTTGACCTTTGAATGTTATGACTGGTAGCACTGCCTGGCCAATATGGTCAGCCCTGTTGGTTGGGGTAGTCCCTCTGGAAGAAACTTACAGGTTTTTTTTTCTCTTACTTTTCTAGTCTGTCAACCTATGGATAAGACACCACAAAAATGATGGCAGATAAGCAGACAACATGTTTTATGAACCTAGGTCACAGATGAATTATGTCACCTAATCTCTGTACAAGTGTAGTTAGATGCAAAGGGATAAAGTGACAACAATGACAGTCTTTGTCACTAAAAAAGTCTCTGAGACACTCTCCTCTTACCCTTAAGGTCCCAGCTGACCCCTTTTGCTCTACCTGGCAGCCCCGCCCATTCTCCTGACAAGCAGAATGTGGTGGTTTCTCTGCTCCCTGCCCCGGAGGTGCTGGCTTTCTGCTCTGATTCTTCTGATGGTCAAAATCAAAGTGGGCATACCCTCAGGATTCATAGTTCCTGGGGAATTTGCTTCTCTGTCATTGTGATAACACTGCTCCTTGGTGCCCCTCTACAGTCACTCACAGTCTTTGGCTGAGCTCAGGAAATTCCCTCTCCCACAGCTGTCACTCTTCCCCAGCCTCCCTGGAGCAGCAGTGGGGAGGGACATATGTCCTCTCAGAGTTCCTCGGCGCCACCCTTCTGCCAACGGACTCACCGCCTTACATTCCTTTCCCCAGGGAGTTTCACAGGGACAAGTTCTGTGTCTGCTGGGGTTTAGGGTGACACCAATGGTCAGAAACTGGCTCACTCTGGTCACCAGAGCCTTTAGCTCATGCGGGCAGAGGACATTAAATCCACCTCTGTCCTGTCAGATGGATTAAATGCACCTCTGCATGAAATCCACCTGACAAAAGATCAGACACAGAGTAGATTTTCTACTCTCTATTTGTTGAATGAGGAATGAGTAAATTCTTCCTCCAATAATTAATCTGTGCTAGAAGACCAAGTCCCTGGACGCTGCGTCTCTCCTGCCCCAGGGAGCAGGAGCTCAGAGATGCTGCACATCCTCGGCCCCACCAGCCCTCCCGCTTCTGTGAGCTGTGGCGTGTGTAATCACTGTCTTCTCAGAGCTCTTTGCCTACTCCTGCTTTTCAAACTCTTTTTGGCCATGACCCACAGAAATAACAGTTTGACTCTATATCGGCCGGACCAGGTGCGATGCCCTCTGGGGGTTCCTGTTCTTCTCTGCTCTCTCCCCTGTTGCACCTTTCAAAGAGGCTGGTCGTGACCCACCAACTGGTTTTGTTAACCTTGAGTAAGTCATAGGCCACCGTTTGAAAAAAACACTGCCTGAAGATCTTACCACACGTACAGCCATTGCTGTCTGCCGTGACGGGCCACTGTCTCTTTAGTGAGGAAGCCTGCCCACCTCACGGAGTCTTCTGTACCACTGAATATAAAGTGCATCGTTAATGTTACTTTTTGTCATAGAACTTTGTTAATTCTCTTGCTAACGTTAATAGCAAGCTGTATGTAGTTTATTCATTTGTTTGCCTCCTTATTTCTGTCTCCTCAAAGTGAAAGATCCACAAAGGTAGAACATCTTCTTAGTCACACCATGTTCCCAACACAAAGTCCCTAGTTCATCTTAGTCAAGTTAGGAAGTGAATGAATAAAACCCTCAGTTCTCCATGGGCATTTTGATGCTCTGTCATTTTCATTTAACTGATTCGAGCTAATTTTTTCAAAGGATAATTTTGTTTTTTGAGGGGTTTTTTTTTTTTTTTTTGGATACTATGAGGTCATTTATACCATAGAAAAAGCTAACGGGGCAGTGCCTGTGGCTCAAAGGGTAGGGCGCCGGCCCCATATGCTGGAGGTGGCAGGTTCAAACCCAGTCCCAGCCAAAAACTGCAAAAAAAAAAAAAAAGAAAAGAAAAGAAAAAAGAAAGAGCTAGAGGGCCAGGTAGCTTCAGGCATTAAGGTACTGAATATAGCAATTGTGTATTTAGAGAAACATGGTCTTCACTCACCATTGAAATTCCCAGAAAAGAGTATCTGATTGGCTGAGTTTATTTCTCATGACCATTGAGAGAACACAGCACCTCATTGAGATCAAGACCACAGGCCATGGGGAGGCAGAGTTAGTTCCTCAAGGAAAAACTGTGATTCTATTGCCACAGGAAAGGCTGTGCAGGCACAATCTCTGGGTGTCCACTACACATGTTTTTATGTCTATTGTTCTTACAGTGTGAACAATGACAGTCAGAGTGTGATGTTGCCTAAGTAACCAAGAAAACATTCCTTAGTCTTCTAACCCTTCATTTCTCCATGTCCATAGATGCCTAAGAGGTCTCCCATAGAGGACCTTGTATTCTGGTTTTATATTAGTATCATTATTAATCCATTTATCCAAAACATATTTGAAATGCCATTTTGGGTTCAGTAGTATGTGAAGTACTATGGGAATTTATAAGATAAAAAGGAGACCCAGCACTCCCCTCCAGCTTATGGTCCAAATGGGAGTCAAGACATTTGCCAATTTAAGAAAATTACATAGTATAAGATTGCATCAACATTTGTAAGTTAAATTATTGTACTCACTTCATTCTGCATTTCGAGAAAGTAGCTAAAATTCTTCCAATGCATTTTTTGAAAGCAGCCAAAATCCTTCTAAATTTTTAGAGTAGTTAGAATGAAAAATATGGTTGTTTACCTTCGCTCCAAACATCCTTAACCAATTGGTTAAGTCATTAGTGGATTTAATATAGGAATAAAGGAGAGAAAGATGTTGAAGTTGAAGGCTAGATTTTTCTCATGAGCATTTGGGCAGATACTGTTACCTGTGAATGGAAGGTTACAGAATTTTGGGTCCAAGGGAGATATTTGGGTTTGGGACATGCAGAAGTTAAGCTGCTTGATTCTCTACTGAGCTTCTCTTTACTCCTTTCCATGGTTACTTGTTCTCTAGCAGGAAAGGGAAGGGGTCAGAGGTGAGTGAGAGAACTGTAAAAGAAACTACTGAATTTGTAGGAAATTATTTAAACCTGTTTGCATTGCATTTAGCAAGATGGCAAAACCTTGTATCACTAAATTGGCCTAAATTCATACTTCCACTCCTTCTAAATTTTCTTTTTCTCTCCTCTCTCTCCTTTTTATTTTTACCTCCTTTCTCTACAAATCCTATTTGCTTGTTCTCTCAGGGGCTGAGTATCATATTTATTTTCATTTCACATTACTCTTTATTTACCAAGAGATGACAAATTTCTACTTTTCAGTTTCTGTTAACTGAGTCCAGTTCAGCAAATCTTAGAATTAAGCCTATGAGTAATTATTAAATGAAGAGTATGGATTCTTGTAGTTGTATCTTGAAAGTAAGTTTACCTTTCATTGTAATGATTCTAGCATTTGTAAGCTAATGTACTGAGATAGAAAAATTAAATGATGTTTGGCTCTTATGTAGTCCACAGAAAAGACTCCATGACTTTGTCATGTGTCTTAATTCACTCTTAACTTTGTCATTTACTTGTAATACTCCAGATTCTCCACAGGAGATTTGGGTGATAAAATTCTTTAAAAATAGCACTCTGAAGGGTACTATATAGAATTTTAGTTTCATGTGAATCTATGTTCAATATGGGAATAAAAAGAATGGCCTCAGGAAATGCTGCTGCATTCAACAAATTTGGCAAATTTCATTTCTCAAGTGCATTGAGCATCATTGAGATAGAAGGTAGTCTATAAAACTTCCCAAGCTTGTTTAAATGCACATTCTTTTTTTCTTACAGAGAATCTCAAAGGTTTAATATTCCATGGTAAACATTTTAGAAAATACTAGGTTATGTTATATGAATATTATTTTGTGACATTTCTCATGCTATAGAAAAATAGATGTCAAATAATGGCATTTGTTGTCTATGATATCAGAAACACTGAATAGGCTGAAATACATTTTTAAAAAAATAAGAATTAGGTGTTTTCTGATATTATCATTTACAATGTTAAAATCAGTGCATACCTTGATTTTGGCATATGGTATTGTGCTAGTGAAATAGAGTAATTTTAAAGCTCATTTACATCATAAATATTTAGAATAAAACACAGTATAAAACTTAGTATTTCCTTCCTCCTCGTCGTCGAGCATTCTCTGTGCTTCTTTAATTATTCAAGTCTGTCTCATTCAGTATTTATGCAACAGAAAGCCACACTGTGTGACTATGCTTATCCCATAGCCTTTTACTTCTTTATTGACTATTTTTAATTATGATAAGATAGAAAGTTTCAAATCACAACATAGGTTGTTAAAAGATGATGAATAACTCTACGTGTTATACAGTTACTCAAATGATAATGAACAAGTTATGCAGTTTTAGATAAACATATGCATCACATAGCACGATTATAATATTTTAGAAATTATACTTCAGGTGGGACAGGTTATAGAATGATCTGTATATATTGTGTTTTTTTCCTCTTAGCCATATAGCATTGCCCACAGCCTAAGTGGTCTGTATGGGATCATTGCTTTCCTCACCTCCATTATGGTGCTCTGTGAAAAATGGTCCTGTTAATGATATTCTACTGCTGAAGTGTCTGTGGAGCCCTGCTCCTGTGGAAACAGGTGAACTCCAGTTCTGCAGCTCCAGCTCCTAGTCATGTTTTCATTTTCATCATAATTTGTCTAGAGCCAAATGTTGAACTCTGCATGAAACCATCTCATTCTTAGCAAACATCCAAAGTTAAGGCAAGAGTATAAATCTCCTCTACAAGATCTGTAAGAATTATGTGCATTAATTGACCGAAGAGAGAAAATGCATATCCAGCAGTGTGATTGAACATATGAATTAGACTGAAGGAAAAATTTGCTAGGTATGAAATTAACAGCACGACAAAGGAAGGTTTTCACGTACCTGTGAAGCTTTTCACTCTGGATGTTGAGGAGAACGGCAGTGGTGCTGGGGAGGGGTGGGAAGGATGCATCCTATGAGAAAAATGTCTTCCCAGTTCTCGTTTTAAAGATCCCTCCTTTATTCCTTCTTCTTTCTTAGAGCTCCTGATGTCCAAGGAATCACCCCGCATGACCTGTCCTTCACAGACATCGTCCCACTCAGCCTTTCCTCTCTGTCCCCAGGGCTACTGTGTTAGTTCGTCCCTCGTCATAGTGGCCTGGACTGCCAAACTCACCTTCCAACAGATCTCACCCTGCCGTCTACCCTCCCACCTTCCTCTCTTTACTTCTTCTTTTTAGAGAATCCTGCTGCTAACAGAGTGATCTTCCTCCAGTTCAAATCTGAGCACATCATCCATCACTCAGAATCCTTTAGTGACTGTCACCTATGAGAAGAAAATCAAGATGTATGCGGACCTTTAGCACCTTGTCCCACCTATCTGGCTGCTTCCTAAAATGTATCTCACACACCCGACTAACTCTTACTTATCTTTGTGAACTACCGGGCATCATCTCACTCCACAAGCCCTTCTGGAACACCCCAACATCATCTACTTTCACCCCTGTGGGGGTAGGAGCTTCCTATCTTCTGCCAGTGGGCCCTGTGTGCCATATTCTTGTAACGCTTAGCACTTGCCATCAAGACTATCCGTTTTCTTATCTGTGTCTTTCTCCAGCACGTGAGCAATTCTGTCATTTGGCAGACCTCAAATAGTCATAGAAATCATTAAGATTACCCATGAGTGATGTACCAATTCCACCACCCCATGCGCAAGGACTTAGGAAATGTCACTTAGTCAACAGATATAATGATCATGGTTTCATTTCACAATGAAATGATACCAGCGCTTACCAACTTTTGCCCATTACACTCCCAAGGACATTGCATGGTTGACGTTATTGTTTCTTCCTCAGATGAGGAAGAGGAGAGGTGAGTATCAGTGCACCAACCAGGTGTGTCCGCGTCCACTCCCAGGCTCTCTTTACTTCTGATCAAGAGTAATTAATGTCTCTTCCTGAGAATGCAGCGTCAAAATTAGTTGCCTGAACAGAAGCTTTGAAAGGGTCTTGGCTGAGCTACTTGACTCACGGTTATAGTGGGACAGTTTGGTGGCACTTCTGCAGAAAGAGCGTGAGACCCTGGGGATGTGGGTAGAAGAGAAGAGGGCAAGTGCTGAAAGTGCAGGAAGCCTCAGCACAGGTGGGGGCTGTGTCCAGGAATGGCTGTTCTGTGGATTCACAACTTCTTTTGGTTCTGTGTAAACCACATGATATCGTCACTGTTTTTAGCATAGCTGCCATGTGGGAACCCAGATAGAGAGAGAGAGAGAATTCAAATGTAGCTCTGAGTGTGGCGAATTCTACAATGCAATCCTTATGTACAATGTGCTGTGGATATTAGATATTAGAAGAACCACTTAATAGCAAAGTAATCACTCTTTATCTGAAGAGAAGGGACCTACAAGAAATAACTTTTAAGGAAAGTGTAACATAAAGTCATTTGAGAACATCTTTTATTTATTATGTCTTATTTATTTGATTTATTACAAGGTTTCATTTTTTCAGAAGCCTTGAATACATGTGAAATGTAAATGAAATAATTAAATCCAATAGTTAAAATTCCCACAAAGGCAAAAAGGTCAATGTAATGTTACTGTTTACAATTTAATTGAAAAAAAAATCCCTTAAAATACATAACAACTTATAGAATTTAATAATCTTTATTCCTTTAAGTAATCTTTAAGTACATAATTCCAAAATGAGGAGACTGAATCTAATGTGGGGTCCTCCTGTTATTGTTTACACAGTAGCCCCATTTCCACATTCTTCACAGTTATGATTATTTTATTTCTTTCTATTTTGTGTGATCCGTCAAACATTTGCTGAAATGTATGTATCTGTATATATGTGTGTGCATGTATATGTGTATGCACAAATGTACACACACACTTCTGTTTCACTCTCTAAAATGTGACTCTGCAATGAGGGACAGGCTTTTATTAACAGGAAAGGCTCTGAACATTCCTGTCCATGGAGCTCCCTTCCATGAAAGAGGAATCACTTCCCTTCAGTGAGAAATTTATCTTGCAATTAAGTGATCAGTAAATGGATGGACACCGGATAAATGGGCAGGAGGAAAGAAGGGAGGGAGAAGGGAAGGAGGGAGTGAGGGAAGGAAGGGAGGAAAGAAGGAAAAAAGGAAGGAAGGAAAGAAGGAAGAGAGGGAAGGAGGGAGGAAGAGAGGAAGGAAGGAAGGAAGGAAGGAAGGAAGGAAGGAAGGAAGGAAGGAAGGAAGGAAGGAAGGAAGGAAGGAAGGAAGGAGAGAGACAGACAAGCAGGCAGGAATTCACATTATTTCTTTCATGTAAGATTGCTTTCTTTTCTTCCCAACTTTCTCCTCTTTCTTGGCCTGCTCCCTTCTCCTTGGATCCCTGTGTGTCCCTCCCTTCAGTCCAGGACATATAATGGTACTCTCTCCAGTCCCTGGTTCCTTGTGTGTCTCTGTTCTCTGTCTTCTGGTGTCCACTGCACACATGTGTGGGTTTTCCCATAGAATCACCGTGACCTCCCTATAGAAGTTTAGTCCTGAACATTCTCACTTATGCATCTACCATAAGCCAGCATTTCCCCCACTAACTTCTTCTCTGGTTCTCCTGGTCCCTGTGTAAATTGTGATTCTCTGGGCACCTCTGCTTGAGCCCTCAGGGTCACCTTTATCTCCTACTTTTTCCCCTTGATTTCAGACCTCACTGCCACCTGCGAGCTCATTCCTCTCACTCCAGGTGGCTCATCTTGCAACAGCTTTCCAAGCAGGCTTCCCGACTCCGTTTTCTTTCCACTAAAGTTGATACTATCCACTAAAGAACGATTAATTTTCCCAAATTACTTCTCTGTTCATGTTCCTCCCTGATTTAAAAATCTCCGGTGACTCGTTACGGCTTAAGGCAGTGGCTTGCCAGAATGTTGGATATGATAGAGCAGTAAATAAAACAATTAGAAAAAAATATCAAACGCTGGAAAAAAGCAGGGAAGGAAATCAATTTTTTTATTTCTCCTACTAAAGAGGTTGTACAGATCGCCATCTATGATAGTCATTATTTCATTTCGGAAAAGACATTTTAATCCTCAAAAATAGGAATGACAATCTGAGAACATAGGACAACCTGGAAGGAATGAAACAATGATAATAATCGGAAATAATGCTTTTTTGAAAAACTCAAATCATTGGTCACCTTTGTGTCCTTGTTCCTTACACTGGTAACAATGTCCCTGCAGTGCACTAAGGTCCCTGCCAGACCAGGGGCATTTGGAAGGGGTGAGCCTCACCCAAGGCCCACGGCCCCTCTGCCTGCCTTCAGCTGCTCTGTCAGGTCATGTCTGGGCTCTGTGCAGTTTGCGTAAGAGGCATGTGACATCTTGCCTGATCTCTTTAGGCCCTAGCTTCCTGCCTTTCAAAATGAGCAGTTCCAAATTGATGATGCTGAGCTTTCTTCCGGTGCTAAAGTCTATAGTGTTGACTGATTGATTTACCTAATTAAAGGTGGTAGCTATATATGTCCTTAATTCTGGCTTTCGGGCCTGGTGCGGCAGCTCACACCTATAATCCTGGCGCTCTGGGAGGCCAAGGTGTGGGTAGATTGCTTGAGCTCAGGAGTTCAAGACCAGCTGAGCAGGAGTGAGACTCTGTCTCTACTAAAAATAGAAAAAACTGGGTGGCGCCTGTGGCTCAAGGAGTAGGGTGCTGGTCCCATATGCCTGAGGTGGCTGGTTCAAACCCAGCCCCGGCCAAAAACCACAAAAAAAAAAAAAAAAAAAAAGAAAAGAAAAAACTAGCCAGGCATTGTCGTGCACAGCTGTAGTCTCAGCTACTTGTGAGGTTGAGGCAAGAGGATTGCTTGAGCCCAAATGTTTGAGGTTGTGAGCTATGAAGCCATGGCACTATACCCAGGATGACAGAGTGAGGCTTTGTCTCAATTAAAAAAAAAGAAAGAAAGAAAAAAAAGGAAAACTGGCTTTCTGTTTCATAAACTCAAATGAAAATCCTGAGGATTATAGGCAAGCATTTTACCAGCAAAGAACGGGGAATGCATTGACATATGGAATTGAAAGCTTTTTTATTCACATGCGGTTAACTTGACATCTGCAGGGAACTTTGTGATTAAGGGGGAACAAGATGATGACAATACTTATTTCATAAACATTATTTTGGGTGTGTGTATAGGGGAAACATATTATAGAACATCTGCCCTTCCATTTCATTTCCCTGTGAAGGAACCATGAGTTTAACTTATACTGTTGTTTTTGTTCCCTTTGGTTTTGCTTTATTTATCTCTATCCTGCCCCATCCTTATTACCCCAACCAACATAGAGGAAGCCCAGACAAAACAGGGGAAAGGGATGATCAATTACCATTTGTTTGTTTGTTTGTTTTTAGAGACAAAGTCTCACTCTGTTGCCCATGATAGAGTGCTGTTGCATCATAGCTCACAGCAACCTCAAACTCATGGACTCAAGTGATCCTCTGGCCTGACTCTCCCAAGTAGCTGGGACTCTAAGCACCCACCAGAACATCTGGCTAGTTTTTCTGTTTTCAGAGATGATTTTCTCACTCTTGCTCAGGCTGATCTCAAACTCCTGAGCTCAAGGAATCCACCCGCCTCCATCTCCCAGAGTGCCAGGATTACAGGCATGAGCCACTGTGCCTGGCCTTTTCTTTTGTCTTTTAAAAAAAAAAAATAATAAATAAATAAAAATACCAGGCTTGGGATCTGTAATCCTGGCAGATGGATGCAATCTCTTAAGTCTGTTTTATAGACTTCCAGTGCTATCTGACGAGAACCAAATGAAAATATCAGAGAAGCAAGAATGGAGGGTCTAGAGTGCGTAATCCCACCTGCAGAGTAGAAGAACTTACAGACTTGTAAATTCCACCATAATTTCTCAAATTCGAACAACTCTCTACAACTCTGGGTATGTGAGGAGCAGAGAGTTGAGAGGGCTTGAGATGCCTGACTGTAACATACTCAGATGTACATTTCCCACCGAGGGAGGATTATTTCGGATCTGTTTAGTTGTACCTGAGAGTTACACAAATACGTCTTTGATATTGACAACACTATCAAACTGATAGATAGGCTCCTAAAAGAAGAACATTTTGTCCTTTCTGGTTTTGTGTCTCACTGACAAGGCATTGTCAGTTCAAGACTGAACCCCTCTCAATCTTGTCACTCTGACCACAGATCATATCTTGCCTCTCAGGAGTCATTTCCCCTAGTGTTGTGGCCAAGGGGAGGGACCTCTGGATAGTGCTCCTCAAGTCAGGAAAGAGGAATCTCACTTTTAGGGTGGGCAGGCAACTTGATGATCATTACTGATGCTTGACCAAGTGCCAGGAAGAGGCCATTAGCTGGGCACACTGCTGGGAAGAGCCCATTAGCACCCAGCTGCCAGGCCATGGCTTGGAACGTGGAGCATGCTATATATTCACAGCCTAGAAATTGTGCTTCTCCCAGCATCCTGCAGATGGCTTGGAAAGCATGCAAAGATGAGTCATACTCTATAACTGTTACAACATTTTATCCCAAGACATAGAAAAGACAGAAGAAAAATGAAAACTGTGCTCAGTTCCCCAGACACTTGGTATATATGGGGCTTCTTTGAAAACATTGCATTTTTTAATCTTTGAGAAATACAAAGAATCACGTTGAAACGATGTGGAAGTTGCCTAATTTTTTCCCATAATATTATTTGGTTAAATGCAAAATATATACTTCAAAAATTGTTCATGAGCTAAACAAAAAATAATGACAGTGTATCAAATTCTGAGGATGATTGTTGTCTTCATTCCTAAGACAGCGTCTGTTTTGTCTTCCAAGTCTCTGCTGTCACCTGCCCAGGCATTTCCAATGAGAAGACAAGGGCCACCAATGTATGTCTTTGGGCTCTCTGCAGCCCTCCCCTTCTCCGACCCTCCTGCGGCACGTACCCCAGCTCTCCCGCATCTCCCTTCTGGCTCAGTGTGGTCCCTGGCCTCTCACAGCCCTCCCTGTTCCTGATCCTTTCCAGGCTATGTTAATTATTGTCTTTGCTGCCCACTGTGAGTGAGCGTGGACAGGGAGGAGGGCTGGCACTTCAGTGCAGGAGGAAGTGGGCAAGTGGAAGGCTGGACTGCCCGTCTGAGGTCACTTTATGCTCTGTGTTTTGATCCAGGATATTGATTATAAATGAAAGAAAGATGTTCAGTTGAAAAGAGGAATTCATTATAAGGGCGCAGAGATGCCTCACAGAAATCCAAGGAAAGTGACAACACCTGGCCTCAGAAAGAGCGGGCACTGGAGCCTGTGTGTTGACATGGGCAGCAATAGTTCACAGAGTTTCACAATGAATGAAATTCATCTATATTCCTCTTGTCTTCTGGTTTTCCCCTTGTGTTTAACTTAGTCTCTTATCCCATTGCAAATTCCCAGGGGGAGAATCTGATCCAGCCCACCTACCCCCACCCAAAGCCCCCCAGGCCAAAGTGGCTGGGGTTTGGGTGGCTCCCTTTGGAGTCTGGAGGCTCACTCAGTCCCATCACCTGTGCTGGAGGAGAGTGGCCTTGTGCCTCATTCCCTGCTCAAGCTTGCAAAGGAAGAAGATTCCTCCGAGGGTGTGAGTGTGCCACCCATGCTGACTGGGCATTATTACTTGGCCAAGACCCAGGCAGCCATGACACCTGCTACCCTGAGGGGACCCGATTCTGCAGTCACAGAGCTATTTGTGTGTGCAGGTATGGGGAGGGTGTGCCCCCAGGGTGCGCAAAAACCTGAACTGCAACTTTAAGAGAAACCTACAAAATCGTGAGGGCTGACATTTTCCTGGGCTTTTCTCACATTTGCTTTAGTCCTTCATCTCCTTAACTCCACTGAAATGCCCTCCCTCAATATTGGGTTGAGAAAATGTATCAAACATATACCTGTTACAAGCACATTGAGGAAGCTACGATAGTATTTCAGAAGTTGTGATTATCATGTTTGTGGACTTAAGTTGTGAGTATGTTTGTGGAAGATAAAAATGAGATAATAAAAAATTGTCCTAAATGGGAAACCCAGAAAATGTGTGTCAGAGCCAGTAGGAGCTTATGCGAGACTATGAAAGTCAATACCATTATTGATCCCCTGAATTCCGAATGAATAGCACACAGGATTTAGGAAACTGTGGTCAAGATAGATACTAGCAGAATGTGTCCCGTGGACCAGGGAGGGAGAGGAGCCTTTATCACCCACAGAGATGCAGCTTTCAATTTCATACTGGTGTAATTCTAACAGCCTGAAGCTGCTCAGAACTGAATATGCTGTCAGGCTTATACCCAGCATATAGATATGAATATTCTTTTCCAAAAAAGAAATTGATCCTCTTGCCTATAAAGTGATGCAAAGTCAAGATTTTGGAAAAATACTTTGTTTTTCATTTTTGTCTATTTATAGCGATCTTGAATATACTTTTCATTAACAATATACATGACTTTTGAACTAAATATTAATAATAACAGAAAATGCTAGCTTTGTAGGTTACCCCAAATTCCATCCCTTTAGGAGCCAAGTCGGAAGACTGCCTGTGAATGTAACTGTCCTCGGTCGGAGTCAGGCTTTCCTAAATGTCTCATACTGAATCTTCCTACATTACATCTCTCACAAAACCTTACTACTTCCAAATTCAAACTCTTGTTAAAATTTGTATCACTCCAGTAGTTTTATATCAGTAGGAACGCTGGCAATGTTGAGTGATTTTAAGGTAATTGAAGCATATTTATTTTAACAGGCATTGTAATCTGGGAGCCAGTGAAGCAAACACAGGAATATTGTAGCACACAGGGATAGCGAATGGGTTTTCACCAAGAATACGATCATCAAATGCATTAAAGACCCGCCGCGACAACCAGATGTGATGGCTTTAGGGAGGTCTCTCAGGACACAGCACAGACGCCTGGGTGAAAGAGAAGGCAGGGTGGCTGCTCAGGAACGGGGACGCCCCATCCAGACGCCTTGGCTCTGGATTCAATACCTGTGCATCCGTAGGCCGGGCCTCAGTTGGCGTCTGAGTTTTCTGAGGCTGCCATACAAATTATATAAACCAAGCAGTTTAAAGCAATAAGATATGTTTTCTTTTGCAGTTTAGGAAGATTTTATACCAGAAATCTAAAGTCAAGGGTTGGCAGGATTGGCAGAGTTGGTCTCAGAGGCTCTGAGGGAGAGTCTGTTGCAGGCTTCCTGCCTGCCTTTGCTGGTGGCTGGCAGCCCTTGCCGCGGCCAGGTTTGCAGGGCATCACCCCAGGCCCTGCCTCACCTTCACCAACCTTCTCCTCTGTATCTCTGCCTGTTCTCTCTTCTTCTCATAATGATCCAGTCATTGGATCTAGGGCCCAACCTAATCTAGCACATGCTCATAAGACCCTTTTTAGGTTCCTGGTGGATATGGATTTTGAAGGGATCATGGTGAAAACCTCTACTGTTGCCTCCACTGTAAAATATGGATGCTAAGAACATCTGCGTCATAGGCTGACACAATAGTTAATAAAAATAAAGTGCTCACAGTGGTATTTGGCAGGTAGTAAGCAGTGTATGTGTTTTAGCTATCAATTATAGTAGTAAGTTAAAAGATGGAACTTAACAAGCATAAGTTTGTTATTTGTCGCAGGATCATTTGTAGCTATATTCATAAGAACATCACCTTTCCGCACAACACCAACTATCTCCCCACTTCCTTCTCTTTGACCTACAAACTGTCCATGTTTAAAAAAAGATAACCCGAAGGCAGACTGGCCTGAAATGATGCTGCCGCAATAGAAAGGACACAGTAAGCCAAACCCACATCCAGTCTGATCTTTGACAGAGGACAAAGAATCTGTCAGAAAAGCACATGGCTGCCGGTTGCCAAGTTGCAAATTGGCAAGCCTTGCTAGGCCTAGATAGCCAACTCACTTTAATTAAATTGTCTCTGATTGAGCTTTGGGCTATGATTTTTCATACTGAGTTTGGCCCTGTGGTGAGCCGGCTCAGGCCTCTGCATTAAATTTTTCAGAGGTGTGTTTATCTGACCACATTTCGAACCCCAAAGCTTGTCTCATTCCAGGCCAGCAGTTCTCAACCTGTGGGTCGTGACCCATAAGAACGGTATTAAAGGGCTGCGGCATTGGGAAAGTTAGAACCACTGTTCCAGGCCCACTTGGCCTGGCTGGTCATCCCACCTGGTCGGCAGCAGTCCCATGTGCAGCATGTCGCCAGCCCTTAGGCTCAGGGTCAACTTCTCAGGACACAGCAAACCAGGGCACCTGGAGGGAATGAACACGACGCGAGCAGAACTGAAGCGGTGCAGGTGGGGACAAGAGGTCCTTGCTACATGGGAAGAGATGAGCAGTGGAAAGTGGGGTTAGGGTTAGGGTTCCTTCCTCCTCCTTTTTAACTTTGTTTGGAAAATGTTGCTAACAAAAGGCCCTTCACAGCTGCTTACAGTCCACCACCAGCCTATAAGGGTTTCTCATGGCTTCTGGCCTTGAAAATCCTGTCCACGGGAATGAGCATTTCACCCGTCAATGATGATCAATGCAGCCCAACTCCAAGGCAGTTCCGGTCAGGCTGGAGACCTTTCCAAATGCACATGCGAAGGGAATCTCCTGAGCCTGCTCTCCAAAGAAATGATAGTTGAAAGGCCAGCACAGGGAGCTGCCCTTCCGATAGACCCCCTGTCTATTGCATGGCTGACAAATCTCCTCCAGCTGTGAGTGACCAGCACTGATTGCCCAAAGTCCATGCCATATCCTGGTGGACCTGTGTCCTCACGCTTGCCCTACACTGTCCCTCCTCTCTCTCTTGCCCCTTCTCCCATCTCCTCCCCATCCCCTGAAGAACGTTTCCTCCTGTGGATCTTTGCATCCATCCTCCCCTGTCTTACCCACAAGATTGCCACTTATCTTTAATGCAGAAGCCCAACTGGGTTTTCATGCCTTGGAGAGAAAGCAAGTCTGGTGGGAAACCAAGCCACCTTGACCGGCCTTGTCTGTGGCCTCTCGTTCTTTTCAGAGATGTTTTCAGTTGATGTTCTTACTACCTCACTTAATGATGATGGTCTTCAAAGCCTCCAGGCAACCCATCATCTAGTGATTGCTAAAAAGTAAGGAATGAATTCTCTCCTGTGTCCCCACTAGTTGTAGCCCTAGCCCAGTTGTCATTCTGCTTTGAAGTCTGCTCCAGCTCTCCAAGGCAGAAAAGTACTTTTGTTTCCTCCTTGGCATCCATCCACACAGCTTTGTAGAAGATTTGTGACCATTTCACTCTTCTTCACTGAGCTGAATTCCTTGGGGAGACAGGGAGGGTGTACAACAGAGAATAATACCATTGACCCTTGAAGGAATGGGGGAGGCTTAGGGGCACTGATCCCACCCCCACTCCTACCCCATGCAGCTAAAAATCTGTGTATAATTACTGTCCCAAAACTTTAGTACTGTTGGCCAGAAGCCTTACTGGTAACATAAACAGGAAATTAACATATTTTGGTGTAGGGTATTTTTTCAAGATTAATATTAATTTTTTCAATATTAATCTGATCCTCTGATTGGCTAGCGTTGTATATTATTTGCATTTGTAAGGTAAAGTCCAAGTTGTAGTTGTGACTTTCACCCAGGAAGTGTGCCATTTACCTGTAAGGTGGGAACTTACAAAAACCCCTCCCTACTCACCCCTTCTTAAATTTGAGTTTTTCTCCCATGTGTGCGTCAAACTTAGTATTGAGTACATAGGATTCTTGATTTTCCATTCTTGTTTTCATTTGTATGCTATATGCTATATGCAATACTGTGTTATTACAATAAGGTAAGGTAGAGAAAAGAAAAGGTTATGAAGAAAATTGTAAAGAGGAGAAAATGTATTTACTATTTGTTAAGTGGAAGTGGCTCATTATAACAATCTTCATTCTCATCATCTTCATGTTAACATGAAGACAAGGAGTTGATCTTGCTGTATCAGGTGGCAGAGGCTGAAGAATGTTTTCACAGAGGTGCACACGTGCAGAGTTGCAAAAACAAGCTCTTCAAGGGCTGACTGTGTATCTCCACCACTTTCACTTCTTAGTTATGAGCAAAGTGTCTGACAGACAGTAGGAGGTCAATACAAGGATCAAAGGGAACTATGGGGTGCACGTTATATCTGTTAATTTACTTTATCCTAATATATAATAGTATTTCAAAATCTTAGCCCAACTTCAGTTTGAAAGAAATAATAACTATTTTCTGTGACTTAACACGATTTATGGCCCAGACCACTTCTGGACTGGTGGGAAATTATCCATACTGTGTTCCCTTCTCCTCCACCCACAAGGGAGGGCCATGTTGAAGAGGTTAGGGAGCACCAAACCCCTGGAGTTGGGTGGGGTTGGCCTCTGATCCTCAGTAAGTGGTTGATAGGGGAACTGACTGATTAAAGCGTCCACTGTCTGCAGTGTCCTCCTAGGGCCAGCGGGCTCACTGCTCATGGCACACTCGGACACTGGAATCTTCTCACAGTGGTGTGGTTCTGTCTGTCTCTTGGGAGCCTCTTGGTTCTGTCTGCCTTCAGAGGGTTACCACAAAAGTGGGCCCTGGTGCTGTGGTTGTGGATCTCCCTTTCTCCTCAAAGCCCGGGAGAAATATTTTGTTTAGTTTTGGTTGAAGTCAGGGAGAGGGATTCAAGAACCTCACTTTCCTGATGTTTTTTTTTTTTTTCAAGATGATTTTTTTTTCCCACCAAAGAACCCCTTTCTATTATTTTTGCTTCATTCAAGCATCTTCCAAGTTCTAATTAAGCTTTTGACAAAAAGAAGAAGGACTAGAGAAGGAGGAGGAGAAGAAGAAAAGAAAGAGAGAAAGTTTTAGTTTCATATTCTCCCTGTGGCAGTGATATAAAGAACTAGCATGATTTGAAAGGACCAGGAATGAAAATGAGAATCAACTAGTAGACGAAGCAAGCCCAAAATACAGTGGCTTAGTAAGTAGACATTTATATTTCTTTCTCTCATAAAACAATCAAAATATAGGTAGACCACCCAGTTCCATATATAGCCACACACCATGTTGGCTATGGCACCATCCTCACCATACAGCTTCCATCTTTAGGCACACAGTTGCTGATTAAGCCACACCACCTTCTAGCCAGCAGAAAGAAAAAAGCAGGATTCAGGGAAAGCATGGCTAAGTTAGGCAATGACCTGGAGTCATACATCACACGCACCACTTCTGATCACTTTCTTGCACCTGGTCTAAATATGGCCATGCCTAGCTGCAAGAGAGGCTGGATATATCCCAGGAGCCAGCCACCATGATCCCAGCTGAAACCCAAGAGGAAGGAGTGGTTTTTAAAATAAAGAAGAAAGAGAAAATTAAAACTAGGGTCCAGGGAGAAATTTAAACAACATACATTAAAAGCACAAGTATTATCCAGCCATATTGGCAACAACACTATTCTGATTCCATTTTAAGGGTAAATAAATGAGGTTCAAAACCATGAGTAATTTATCTAGGTTTACAAGAAGTAAATGGTAGAGTTACAACTTAATTCTACATCTGACTTCAGAACTTAAACATTTTCCCTAAACTCCCCACTAGTTATTGATAAATTTGAGTTAACAAAATTTAAGATCATCCTGTGATTAACTAGTAGTATTTCTTTTAATATTAATACATATAAAATGCAAAAATTTGG
The DNA here is from genome assembly GCF_027406575.1 of Nycticebus coucang. Classification (NCBI taxonomy): domain Eukaryota; kingdom Metazoa; phylum Chordata; class Mammalia; order Primates; family Lorisidae; genus Nycticebus; species Nycticebus coucang. Next base: position 6,549,191 of record NC_069792.1, read on the forward strand.
GCTCTATTTTAATGTTCTTTGGTCTCTACACTGATATAATTTATTGTTAAAACAATGTTTGTAATATTTATAAATTCTTAGGATATTGAAACTTACGAAACACTGTATGCTTTACTGCTCCGTGTTAGGTAGAGATGTCATGAATTTGTGTCACTTTATACATGAAGTATCTTGTTGTTTGGTCATGGGTGATAGCTCAAATTGTGTCTGTATAGAAAAGAAAGGCAAAAGATCAATATCAATAAACTTGATGCTCTATCCTGTCATGCTTCTTTATATGCAGAAGACATACTGCCTGCAGCCAGGAACAATTTAGAAATGTCTTATGCTCATTGAAAACCAAGTGGCGGGCGGCGCCTGTGGCTCAGCGGGTAGGGCGCCGGTACCATATGCTGGAGGTGGCGGGTTCAAACCCAGCCCCGGCCAAATTAAAAAAAAAAAAAAAAAAAAAAAAAAGTTAAAAAAAAAAAAGAAAACCAAGTGGCATTTTTGTGCTGACTTGCTCTCTTCTGCCTTCCTACCTGGTTTCTGTTGAAATCATCATGTTCCCCCACCCTGCCCACTTTGGCCTCTCAGTGTAGATATTCTTCCAACATTCTGCCATGAAACTCTTATCATGCTGGGTTTCCCATCTTCTCCCATTTCTTCTGTAATTTGAAAAGATGACCAATTTATATATCTGGTCGTGTCTTCTTCTGGCATATTAGAATCATCTCTTTGATATCCCCTCTCTGTTTTTCTGTCCCAAATTCCCATTCCATCTCACAGCTTTCAAAGGCGGCCTCTTACCTTGGCTGCATGGCAGTTGGTGCTTTAACACAGCTGTCAAGAAGGAGAACTCTTGCAAACCATGTCCCCAAAGTGCTTTCTATTCATACGTGACCCAATGTTCTCTCTTTAGACTTCAGCCCCCTCTGCCAACACCAGGCTGAAGTAAGTGCCCTGCTTCTGTGAGTGCATATGTCCTGTCCATACTTCTGTTATTCAACTTATAGCATCTCACTGAGCATACACATGCTTCTGTCTACCCTCTAAACTGTAAGGTCCTTAAGGCAGGAATCATGTTCCTGTCCTCAGCTTTTGGTACAGTGCGACATAGCTGATATGCAGGCAGCTTTGAACTGAATCAAGGAGATTCTTTTCCCCCAGTGGCTTCTCCCAAGTCAGCCAAGAAGATCACATTATTAATTACCCCTAATAGTAAACATCATGAGGGTTTAAAAAAAAATGTAAACTTCCTGCCAGACAAGGCAATTCCTGGGCTCACAGCAGGGGCTCTCAGCCCACATCACAAAATCCCCAAACCAGAGATGTTGGCTTGGATGTGGAGAAAAGGGAACACTTACACATTGCTGGTAGGAATGCAAACTAATATGGTCCTTTTGGAAAGATGTTTGGAGAATACTTAGAGATCTAAAAATAGACCTGCCATTCAATCCTATAATTCCTCTACTAAGTATATACCCAGAAGACCAAAAATCACATTATCACAAAGATATTTGTATCAGAATGTTTATTGCAGCCCAATTCATAATTTCTAAGTCACGGAAGAAGCCCAAGTGCCCATCGACCCATGAATGGCTCAATAAATTGTGGTATATGTACACCATGGAATATTATGCAGCCTTAAAGAAAGATGGAGACTTCACCTGTTACATGTTTACATGGATGGAGCTGGAACATATTCTTCTTAGCAAAGTAACTCAAGAATGGAAGAAAAAGTATCCAATGTACTTAGCCCTACTATGAAACTAATTTATAGCTTCCATATGAAAGCTATAACCCTATCACAAGGGAGGGCAGGGGAGGGGGAGGTTTGGTGGAGGAAGGGTAATTGGTGGGACCACACTTATGGTGCATCTTAGAAGGGTACAGGTGAAACTTACTAAATGCAGAATATAAATGTCTGAACACAATAACTAAGAAAATGCCATGAAGGCTATGTTAACTAGTTCGATGAAAATATTTCAAATTGTATATAAAACCAGCACATTGTACCCCATGATTGCATTAATGTACACAGCTATGATTTAATAAAAAAAATAAAAAAATTAAATTAAATGTAGAAAACAACTCAAACCCATAATAAGCTAAATAAAGAATATTAGACAATAAAGGTAGCATCCAAGTACTAAACAATCTACATGTTCTAAGATACATGATCTGTACCTTTTAAAATATATATATTTACAGCTATAGTTTTTAAGGGCTTTGTCACTTATGTGATAAGTCTTGGGACAATTTGACTAGCATCTGAAGGAAGATCTAAACCTGGACTGGCAGAGATAAGAGAGGCCCAAGAGAGATCATGATTAAATGCAATAGAAGATTACAACTTTAGGTATCCAGGGATCATTTGAGTCCCATCATACTAAAATTAGGAATAGAAGGAAAATAGGCCCTCATTTGCCTCACAAGGAAAGTGAACCTGTGAGAAAGAATAGTAGATTACAGGGTATACAGGCAAGGGAATAGTGTCAAGTCTCTGGAATCCCATTGCTAAAGATATATCTGCTTTCTAAAAAGCATCCAGCCAGGTACTATAAGATACAGACTTACGTGGCTGGTGACTTTCAGATAGCCCTCATATAGATAGATAGACAGATGGATCTTTTTCAAAATAAGTTATCATTTCACAAAATAACACTTTAACTTTCATTTATGGTCATACCATTTCCCAAGACTCATGTGGCTCAAAAATGAAGAAATGAATGATTAATCTGCACATTAAAGAAAGCAATTTCAATTTGAAAGAATTTCCTTACTTCCAGTGTTATTTCCTGGTTTATAAGAAAACTAGAGCCATTCTAAAAATCACCTGAAGAGAGGACTACTTAGCTTTCTTTTATGACAGATGACTATACATGCTAATCACACTGAGTCTTCAGCCTGTCTACTTTAAGGAAAAAAACTTCTAAATTTCTGTGCTTATGTACTTAAAGAAAATAAAGTTATTCAAAATTATTATATTTGATTCTGCTTACCTTCAGATATTTGAGTGTGCAATGGATTTCGGCTCTTAGCCCATTATGTTTTTGTGTTTAGAACTCCCAACACAGGTGTTCCTTTACTGAATCATTCATTCTTTCAAAAAGAATGTATTGAACAATACATGTATGCTAATTTCTCTTCCCTTGCGTCCCTGTCTGACATCCCAGGCCCTTCTCCCCAGAGTCTGGTGAGTCCTGACACTGGCACCCGGGGCTGTCTTCTCTGCCCTGCAGCAGCCTTTTTTGTCCCTGTCTTGTTGCCGTTCTCACTCCTCCAGAAGGCGCAGGAGCATTTTATTCATAGGGTGAGCAAGAGTTCTTTCTTTTAAGCCCTTATAAAAATAGCCTTTCTCTGTCTTCGCTGCAGTGGCTCAGCCCAGGAACATGACCCATTCCTTGGGGGGCTGGCCTAGAGGCTCCTCCTGGAACAGCCTAGGAGATTCAACCTTTACCTCCAATAATCAAGCCACAGTGACCCAAATATCTACATTACTTTCTGCCCAATGGGGAATTTCTTGACTTCTCATAAGCCAACTTTGGCTTCATATCCTTTTCTTTCAACAAATCTTAGTACAGAATTCCAGGGTTCTGACCATACCCCTAGGTTTCCTTCTCTTGTAGGAATTAAGGAACTCAACGTGAATACCTTTCCTTCCTGCCAACCTTGATATTTCAGAGTTCCAGAGCTTTTTAATCAAATGAGATAATGTTTATAAGGTACTTAACATCTGACATATAGTATATACTGAATGGTATCTGTTAGAGAAAATATATCATCATTATGACTGGTGTATATATATGATCCTAGCTATGTGTACCAACAGCAACAATGACAATAATAATAATAAGTTACCACTATAGCTGTGTTTACAAATCTGTAAATCCTAAACTTTCCTTTCTAATTTCTTCTTGAAACATAAATAATTTTCTAAAAAATAAGCTTTTATATTCTAAATGATTTATTTAGCACCAGAAGATTTTAATTACAAATGCAGCTCACATTCATTGACTTATTCACTATTTTTTAAAATATATTATTCACTATTATGAATACTTTACTTATTCTTGCTTTCTCTAAATTTAATACCATCTGAATCTTTTTCAGGGCCCAGTAGAGTTTCAATAGCTTTGTTCTTCTTCTGATTGGCATGTGTTTCTTCTTCTGCTGGAAGTGGAAATCAGCACCAGTGCTTTCTTGGTGTGACATGTACAGTGTAATTTAAGGCGATGGGTTAAAAGGGTCTGGTGAAGACCCACTACAGAAACGTTGTGTCACCTCGACCTTGCCACATTGGCACTAGTGTCTTCCTAAGTCTTTGAGGGAGACAGGCTAAACCTCAGGATTGGGATCACCTGTGAGAAGGGAAATGCGAGGGAAGGGAAGGAAGCATGAGAAAGAAAAAGTGCAGATGGGATTCTGAGTCATGTCACCCAAAAAGGAGTTGAATTTATAGTGACTAGAAAGGTTTTTTAATATTTATTAATAATCAATTAAATGCAAATAGAATAATTGGTGAGAAACCATTAGCACTTTCAAAGTAGTAGTGATTAAAAAAGTAAGAACTCAAAATGCTGGTGAATGTGCAGAAGGGGCCCGTGCCTACATGCAGTGAGGCTCTGAGTTAGCCCCACAGACAGTGGGCAGAGAGCAGCAGAGGAGCGAGCATAAGTGAAGAATCCTACAGACATTACCAGAAATGTACCCCCCAAACTATGTAGGGCTATCTATTACATGAGGAAATTTATAATGATAAATTCAAACAAATGCAAAAATAAGAAGTTAGATTAAATAAATAATGGCACATCCAAGTCATAGAAGCCATGAAATCACCAAAATCATCAAAAACTATTTAATGCCTAGGGGAAAATCAACTTACAGAACAACATGTACTTTTTTGTGCGTTTTCTTTTTTTCCTACTAGATTTATTTTTAAGAGTAGTTTTAAGTTCACAGCAAAATTAAGCAGAAAATATGGATAATTCCCATACACTCTCTGCCCCTAGACCAACATCCCCCACCAGAGTGGTACATTTGTTAGAAGTGATGAACCTATTTTGACACATCATTGTCAAGTCCATCAAAGCCCATAGTTTATATAAGAGTTCACTCTTGGTGTTGTACATCCTATGGGTTTGGACAAATGTATGATGACATGTATCTACCACTGGAATATCATACTGAGTAGTTGTACTATCCTGAAACATCCTTTGTGCCCCACTGATACAGCCCTCTCTCCCTACGTATTCTTGGCAGCCACTAATCTCTTTACAATTGCCATAGTTTTTTTGCCTTTATTCTGAATGTCATATTGTTAAAATTATACAGGATGTAGCCTTTTCAGATTGGCTCCTTTCCACTAGTAATATGTATCTAAATTTTGGTATTCATGGATAGAGATGCTATAAACGTGCATGTGCAGGGTTTCATGTACACATAAGTTTTCAACTCATTTGAGTAAATTACCAGGGAGCTTGGTTTCTGGGTTGTTTGGTAAAAGTATGCTTAGCTTTGTAAGAAACTTCCAAACTATCTTCCAAAATGGCCCGGGAAGGTAGCTCATACCTATAATCCTAGCACTTTGGGAGGCCAAGGCAGGTGATTGCCTGAGCTCAGGAGTCTGAGACAAGCCTGAGTGAGAATGAGACCCCCCCATCTCTACTAAAAGTAGAAAAATTATCCAGGTGTTGTGGTGGGCACCTGTAGTCCCAGCTACTTGGGAGGCTAAAGCAAGAGGATCGCTTGAGCCCAGGAGTTTGAGGTTGCTGTGAGCTATGACTCCACAGCACTCTACCAAAGGTGACAAAGGAAGATTCTGTCTAAAAACAAACAAAAAACTACCACCAACAACAAAGTGGCTGTACCATTTTGCATTCTCACTAGCCCAGCAATGAATGAGTTCTTATTGCTGTTATCCATCCATTTTAATTGCAATTCTGTAAAGCTCTCGATTGGAGGAGGCAGTCTAGGCTTTGGAATCAGAAAACCTGAACTGCCTCCACAGCTCTGCCAGGGGGACAGTGTAATAGGAAGGTGACAAGGATCTCCTTGCAAAACAGTGGTGAAGATTAAGTGAGATGCTGCACCCCGGGCCTGCACAGTGCCTGCCACACAGAACAAATACCCAGTAAACATAAGAGTGGTTATGACATGTGCCTGTGCATGGTGATGTAAGGAAAATAGAACCAAATGTCCAATATTCTGATTCTTACTTTTCTTCTTTGAGTATTTTATATTTTCGCCCAAATTAACTTACATTATTTTTGTAGTAGGGAAAAACATTATATATCTATTTTTAAAAATCATCTTACATTGTGCTATAGCAGCTTACATAGAGGGGCCACGTGTTCCCCCTAACGGAGTTCCCCTCGCGCGTCCTTTAGCTTGCTGGTGGCTCTTCTTGGCTCTGCATGTCTCTACGGCATCTCTACTTGAATGTCCAGCAGGCATATCAACCTTACCGAGAGTGCAAAGCAGAATTCTTGAATTTCCCACAGAAACTGGCTGCTCCCAGCCTCAGTGAGGAGCTGAGGCCCCCTGCAGTCCAAGAGTTCCAATGTCCACCATGACCCCCTCCCACTCCACATCCCACCCATCATCAGCTCCAGCTGGCTCTGTCTGAGGAAGGCCTCGCCACCTACATCTCAACATCTTCAAACACCAGGTCCCAGTTCCCAGCGTCTCTCACCTGGACTGTTTGCATCACAGCTGATCTCCTTGTCCAACTGGCCTCCTCTCCACCCTGCTGATTAGAGGGTTCCTAATTAAGCCAGATTATGGACTCCTTGGCTCGAAATCTTCTAGTGGGAGGAAAAACGACAACCACCTCCCAGTGGCTTCCTATCTGAGACTTCAATTTCCTAAATAAATTCCTAGGTCTTTACCACAGCTTATCAGGCCTTACATGGTCTGGCTAGCTGTCGAGGCAACCTTCCCCAGCTGATGTCCATTGCCTGCCACCAGCAGCACAAGTGTGCTTGGGATACAGAAGTTTAATACTCACCTCTTCCTCTGCCCGGAACATGCTTACTCCAAATGTCCACTTCCCCTGGGTGCCTACTCAAATCTTATCTCTCTGACCGCCCTATCTAAAACTGTACATGTGTGTACGTGTGTACTCAAACACACGTACACACACACACACACACACCAGGTGCTCAAGCCCTATTCCCTTTCCCCTCTTTTGTAGCTTCCACCTTTTCTGTTTTTATTTGGGGACTGTATCTACTTTGCTCATCACTGTATCTCCAGCACCTGGCACCATATCTGGCATACCGTGCCAAGCCGATGAAACCACGAGGGTCTGAAAAAGGACTGGCTGCGAGCAGTGTTGGTGTGGCCAGGACTCTGAGGCTGCGCGACCTGAGATGGATTGTGAGGGCAGCATGGATAGCGAGGTGGGGCAGGAGGAGAGGCTATCCCAGTATGGTGGCAATCAGGACTGAATCTGGGGAAAAGAATTAAAGAACATCCTGGTCACATCTGTTTTTGTCTGTTATAAGATCAGGTGAGTCAGATGGCCCGTGTTAGCTGAGGGGCTTATAGAACAGAATTTCCCCATCCTAAGCCCTGAAAGGGCTTCTTCTACCTGCCACGTGTGTAATTAATATTGAGCATGTAAATTTTTCTTTGTTCCTCAATCTGGGTTGGACAAAGCAGACTCCTCCAAAAGTTGTTGAGAGTAATGAGCATTCTGTAAGTGTTCTGGGCCTGGGAAAGAAAGACCTCATTAAAATCTTCTCTTGAGTTTACACCGAGGATATTTGGATTCCATTTTCAGCTTCATCAATGACTCAGAGTGGCTCTTTGAATCAATCACTGAACCTCTTAGCTGCAAACCTTCCTCATTTGTAACATGAGAGTAACGGAGAGCTGCTCTAGTCAGCCTCCCAGAGCGTCCTGGAGATTCCTCTTTGTTCACTGTGCTCTGGATTCCTGGGAGGGAAATCCCTTAGGGGTGAGCCCAGTGCAGACCTGCAGGGGAGAGATGAGATGTCTTAGTGTCTGGAGAAAAGTCATATAAAACTCAACCTGGGAGGATTGGGGAAAGGAAGGCTATTCCCTCAGAGACCAGGGCTAAGAAACACCTTCCTAAGCACCATTGTTCTCTTTTCTTCCTTCCCGCGCTCCAACATTTTGACTCTGAAGAGGAGAAACTGGGTTGACAGGAATAGCAGGAAAGTGACTAGAAAGTGAAATTGTCCCTCCAGGGGGCAAACGGAGGCTGAGGTCCCCGCAGGGAGTGTGAGCAGCAAGGTGGGGGCGATGAGCTTGAAGCTTTCCTGAAATCCTCTGGGAAAGAGGCCCCTTTTCCTGCCCTGAAACCACTTCCCAGATTTTCTGACTTCAACTTTGCTCTAGGACTTCTCACAGGGATGTTTTTTGCAATGATAGATGTTATATGACACCAATTTTGAAAGTACCTTTATAAGAATTAGCTGGTTTTGGTTTTCACAGCGCCTTACTTAGGGCAACAGCTGCTATCATTGTTTTGCTGATGAAGAAATTGAGTCTCAGAGAGATTAAATGATTCACTTGAGCCCCTATGGGAAGCAAGTGATATGGCCAGGGCAGAACTGGGTGGCTGGATTCTCCAACTCTAAGTCCCATATTTTCATGACCAACAAAGCAAACCAAAAAACAAACAAACAAAACTATTTCTAAACACTTGGGGAGATGGTGCTGGAACTCCCTGGCCACCTTCGTGCCTTCATTCCCTTTCTTGTATCTTCTGCCAGATCAGAGTTGGTCTTTTCTGCGGGTCACAACTCTAAGCACAGAACGTCATCCTTGCTCTTACGAGTCCCAGAGCTCTAAATGGCTACACCTGGAGTACCCAGTGTGAACCATTACATTGTTATTTCTTCTTATTGACTCCGACCAAGGTCCAACAGAAAAAGCCTGAAAATCAATTCTTGGAACATTCTTTTTTTTTTTTATTCAAATGAATGCAATTAGCCACCACACTGATTGGTTATTATTTATTTATGTCGTTGTCGTTTTGCTTTTTATTTATTCATTTATTTTTTATTGTTTGGGATTCATTGAGGGTACAAAGAATTAGGTTACATTGTTTGCATTTGTTAGGCAAATGCCCTCTTATAATTGTCCTGCCCCCAAGAGGTGTGTCATACCCTGTGACCCCCCTTTCCCTGCTCCTCCATTCTCCTACCCCCCACCATGTATTAGCTCATCTACTGCCTTCATATTAGAGTTGAGTACATTGGATTCTTGCTTCTCCATTCTTGTGATGCTTTACTAAGAAGAGTACATTCCACCTCAATCTAGGTTACTTTCTAATAATACTTTTAATCTTTCCTTTTCATAGGCATACAAGAGTAGGCTTCCTTAATAGCTGATTCATCCCCATGGAAGAGCATTCATCCTCAGCTCTGTAATTTAATCTCTGTCATTTGACATTCATGCACATGTGTCATTGCTGCTGCTGGCATAGTAGCTCAGAATTAGCAGACGTGTCAGCCTAGTCTGAAAATCAGATGGCATTACACCCAGCTTTTCCCTCCATGCCCCCTATTTATGAGTATTTTATTGTATATCAACATAATGTGGAACAGTGATAGTACCCAGGTTTACGGGAGGACTTTGCACCTCCCACAGTGCTCACGCGCACTCTGCCTCACTTAGCTTCAGAGGTTTTTACATGTTTCCTAGAAGCACCTGCATGTAAATAGTTTAAAGGTTCTTTTATAAGTCAGTATGTACCCTGTTTCCCCGAAAATAAGACAGAATCTTATTTTAAGGGGTGCTCCCAAAGATGTGCTAGATCTTATTTTCAGGGGATGTCTTATCTTCCCTGTAAGTAGGTCTTATTTTCGGAGGATGTCTTATTTTGGGGAAAACAGGGTATGTGTATCAGAATTTTTCAAATTTAATATTCTTTCTTATAAGTTATCCTTTTTATTTCCACCTTTCTAGGCTTTTACTAGACTGTCTCCTGCCCACAGGCTGGAGTCTCAGAGTGGCCCAGAGCATGGAACCTCATGCTGACTTGAGAGCTGTTTTTTCCCTAATTCCATTTCACTGTGGTGTCTCAGCAGAGACATAAAAAGAGGCCTTCTGGAACCTAGAGTTGGCTGAGAAAGACAGAATCCTCATCCTCTATCCTTCCCAGATGCCATTGGCAGAATTTATATCTCTCTGTAGTCAGCACACTCAACGGTCTTTGTTAATTGCCAACTATAGTTCTTAATTCATGGTCGAAACAGGCAATGTGCCTGTTTTCATGAAGCTCATATTCCGGCTAGGAACTATTGGTTATAACAAAATGTAACCAGCTCAAGCTAACTTAAGCAAAAAAAGAAAAAGAAAAGCAAACGATTGTTGAAGGGGTGTGTTGTGCAATTCAAGGACATGCATATGATCACAATTCACGAAGAACTAACATCTGAAATTGAGAAGTCCTTGGAGCCTGAACAGGAACTCCTCTTCTGCCCCTTATCCTGGAATCTCATGGGCGTAGCATCTTCTTTGTGGGGTGCAGGGCAGCATCATTCTCCTCTCTATATACTGGCTTTATCAACTAGAGTTATTCATGGTCAAAATGACTGCCTGGAAATGACTTTTGTGACCCCCCAACTGAGCATCTGAATTTCTAATTCTCATGATTGAAACTGATCACCCAATGGGCTCTCTTGTCTTTCATCAGGAGTCCACTTCTAATCTAAATGCATAGGGCTGCTCACGTGGTTTATGGATTGATAATTGAAAATTGCCATCTAAGGTTTGAGGACTTCTATAATAACAAGGCTTGTTCTTTCTCGCTGTCTACCAACTTCATCATAGTAAGCACCAGTTAAAGATGCACCAAAATTCCCAAAAGACCTGTAAAAATAGAAAGACTTTGTTTACTATCAGCTAATGAGGTATCCAAATCTAAGTCCTATTTAGCTTTTGTAAAATTAATGTGTCAACTCTTATGAGTCTTACTTTATATCCACATTGACTACCTTTATTTGTGTATATAATTTGGTATTATTAAATAGCATCATTTGATCTGAGGTATTTTAGTGTAGGACCAGGCGTAGTGGCTCACACCTGTAATCCTAGCACTCTGGGAGGCCAAAGCTGGTGGATTGCTTGAGCTCAGGAGTTTCAGACCAGCCTCATTAAGAGAGAAACTTCATCTTTACTATAAATAAATAAATAAATAAATAAGACACAGACACAGACTCAAGCATTGCTGTGGGTGCCTAAGGTATTCTGGTATTTAAGAATGAGTGGTAAACTAAACACTTCAGTAATCAAGAAGCTCTTAATTATGGTTTTTAAATGACCTCAGAAGCAGGGAAATTATCTGAAAAATTTAAGTCCAAGCCTTTTTCCCCCATACCATTAGCAAGTTGCATGAGCCTTTTCTCATCCACCAAAATCTTAATACAATTTAATGTAATATACATTTTTAAGGTCATATTTAACTTTCATAATTCCTTCAGAGAAAGTGTCTTAGGTTTCTGATGGTTTCACTAGAAAGTTGTTATAGATTTATAAGAAATATGAACTTTAGAGATAGTTAAAGAATAGCTACATGTGAATCAAAAAAATCTATTTTCTTTTCAGAAAGGAAGCAATAGGTTGGTGTCCAAACAGAAATCATAATTATCAAATTTTCTCTCTTCCTACAATAACATGACGAATGACACACATTTATTGTGAAAAAAATCTATAGATCCTCAGGAATAGCTAAAAAAGCAGGTCACAATTCTTCTTTTCCTTATTTACTTACATTTTACATTCTATCTTTGGATGTCCTGATTCTATACCTTTGAATGTCTAATTTAGGGCTTCATAAGAGACTTTGTCTGAGAGACCTGAATACTTTTCTTAACTCCTAAAAGGACACTTAAAATAGACTGGCTTGGGCCTGACCTGCCCTTCCCATTTCTGTTCAGTCTGTACATCCTACCTGGCCTAGCTGGATATAGACTTCCCTAAATTAAAAAGATTTTTAATAGATATAATTTTTCCATTTGCACTTTCTAATATCTAAGACATTCTTTGGCTCATAACCGTCTCATTCACAGTGGGAAAAAAATGTGGGACCGACTGAATGTTAATTTTAGAACGTCCAATTAAAATAGGAGTGTGAAAACAGTGCTTAGTATATACTAGGTGACTCATTCCTATTTTTTAAATAATTCAAATAATACATGATTCTTTACCTTAAAATCATGCAAATCCTGTTATTAGGCAACTTGACAGCAAATCAATATTAGGCCACTTTCAGTGGTCCTCATAATTCATCCTTGTTTCTGAGAGAATCATGTGTTCATACATTCCACAAAAATGTATGGAGCCCACAGTGATTGTGTTAGGGACTCACAGGGATCAGGCAGTCCCTGAAGGTGCCTTACCTACAGGTGCAGGTGTAGGTGTGGGTGTAGACACAGAGGCATTGGCATAGGTCCTTTTCTGTCAAATATTCCCATTTATATCACTACTTTTCAGGTGTCACCCAGACCTCTAAAAATAATCCATGGTCAATTAAGGTCACACTCAGGCTGGGAGCCACCGACTCAGCCACGTGCGCCACCCTCGGGCCAGGGAGCCACCCTCGGGCCAGGGAGCCACCGACTCAGCCGCCGTGCGCCACACTCAGGCTGGGGCTGGCAAACGGGGGATGAGCAGCATCCCGGCCTCGGGCTTCCTAGAGACCCAGAGGAGATGATGTGGGAAGCAAGGCAGTGTGGGAGCGCCAACCAGATGAATCGACTTGATTTTAACTACTCTGTTGCAGAGTCTTGTGCTCAGAAACAGAAACTATTTGCAGAAAAAGGAGTATTTGAGTGATCTGAAAATTTTAGCTGCTCTGCTGTGCTTTTTCCTCCCTGAGTAATTATTCTCTTCCTTCCTCAGCTTCGTAGTAGCAAGAAATGACGACGAAAACTTTTCTCCACCATGGAAGCCAAATACAAATCAATGGCAACGTGCCTCCGTGTTGTTATCCTGAAAATGCTTCTTTGCAAAGATGGTAGAAGCCACACCTTTTTGCTAATGTTCATCTGCAGTTTTTATATTCTGGGTTTATTTTTATAGCTACAATTAAAATATCACTAGAGGAATATCCAACCCTGTCATTTTTCAGTCCGGTCATTATGAACAGCTCTATAACATTTGTTTTGCAGCAAGGCATAGATTGTGTCTTGTTCCAAGATTCGCCTGTGGCTCAGTCGGTAGGGCGCCGGCCCCATATACCGAGGGTGGCGGGTTCAAACCCGGCCCCGGCCAAACTGCAACCAAAAAATAGCCGGGCGTTGTGGTGGCCGCCTGTAGTCCCAGCTACTCGGGAGGCTGAGGCAAGAGAATCGCTTAAGCCCAGGAGTTGGAGGTTGCTGTGAGCTGTGTGAGGCCACGGCACTCTACCGAGGGCCATAAAGTGAGACTCTGTCTCTACAAAAAAAAAAAAAAAAAAAAGAATTTGTGATGCACTTTAATGGAAGCCGCGAGTTGTCTGTCACTTTTTATTCACAGCACTCACGGCCTGGGAGGGGAAGGGGGATGGCATCTGTGTTACGGTGTTGTGTTGGCCCGGACCACCCAGAGAACATCTCACATTTTCCTGCACACCTTGTCTTTTCTCGACACTTTATTTTTTTGCTCGTTTTTAATTAAATTGTAACTGTGTACATTGATGCATTTATGGGGTCCAGTGTACTGATTTGATAGACACTTTGGCTTAGTCCTATCTTTCTCTTCAACAAGCCATAATGCTTTCTGTAGCAAAGGTGTTAAATTGGTATAGATTAGGTTTTAAAGTCCAGTCTTTCTTTCTTCTTGTGTTGTGCCAAAAAGAAAGAGAAGAAGCGGGAGAGAGAAGGAGAGAGGGGGTCTGTCTGTGGAGAAGGAAAAGCAGAGAGAGAGGCAGACAGAGAGGAGGTGCGCTCTTTCCGTTCTCAAAGCCCTTCTCTTCTTTTCCAAAGATGAAAAATGATTATTCACTCACACGGTGTCTGTGAGAATGAACCTGAACGAATTTTAAACATGCTGGAACTGCATGTTCCAACCAAATAATCAGTGTATGCAATTCTGTCACAATTGGTCTGCTCACAGCCATTGCCCACGGTTGTCACGGACTAGGCGGGTAGCAGTTCAAAGCGTACAGGATAAAGTACAAACTTCAAGTGCTTTTCTTTTTCCAGGAAAAATCTATAAGTGGCCCCTTTTCAATGCTTTGCAAAACAATGTAATGGTCCTCATGTTTCTTTTTTAAAATAGAAAGGAATGTTAATGCTTTGCTGAAGCATCATCTCAGAGCTGCCCCTGGACTGTCTCATTCCTGGCACTGGAAAGGCATTGGGCAGGGACTCAGGTTGTGTCTGGGGGCTGTGGAGGGATGTGCCAAACTGTTCCAGGGGCTCTGAGGATCAGAAGCTGTCTGGCGTCATGCAGTGGCTCCAGCCCCAGGGAAGGGATCCCAGGCCCAGGCTATTTCTCACACATTGCAAGGACCTCCTTTGCTGCTTACAAACTTCCTAACTGCTATGACTGCTTCTCCCCACTGGATCCCAATGTTGAAAGACTTTCTCTACCAATGCAAGTAGTCCCTGGGTTATGAATGAGATAAGTTTTATAGGTTTTTTCTTACGTTGAATATATATGCAAGTTGGAACAGATACATTTACCTATTACCTGTGATAGGCTCTGTTCTTAAGTGTGAGCCAGTCATATATTTGTGACTTGGGGACTTATTATAATAGTTCCTGTTCATAAGTGCACATTGTACATAAATCAGATGTTTGTAACTCAGGGACTGCCTTTAAGTTGTATTTCTGATGCCATGAAATACAGCCTGTATTAGCTGACATCATACATAACAGACAAATCAGCCTCTGGATGCTGTGGAAGAATCAGCATTGCCACACCTACTTGTCAGAATTTAAGCTGTATCTAAGCAAAGAGAATAGGCTTTGAATTATACTACTCAACTTGCCTGAGTTAGAAACGTGAGATTTCCTTGAGGTGCCTGCACGCCTCCACCATTAGACCGGTGGTGCATTACGGAACATTCTGCTCTACACACGTGTTATCTTTCCCTGCTCTGGACAGTGAAGGGCCCAGGTTTTGAAATGTGACAGGCCTGACTTTTCATTTTCCTAGCTGTGTAACCTTGTGCAAGTTATTTTACTTCTCCCAGCTTATTGTAAGAACTCAAGAGAGAACATGCAAAGTACCTGTGAGAGTGCGTATGAGCATCAGCCAAGGCAGCATTCCTAAAATTAGCTACTTATTAGCTCCTGTCACCAGGTTCCATTCCATTTCCAGCAACTGTCTCCCCAGTCTTTTATCTTCCCACAGTTACCAAATTAATATAATAAATAATTTATTGTAAACTTCACGAGGGCAAAGACTACTAAGTCTTTTGTCTGTGGATTATCGGTGCTTAGAGTTATACTTAAATGTAAAGAAAGCAATCAGGGATGAATGACCATATTTAAAGAAGTGATGTTAAATAATTACAATTACTTATCCATGTATACCCTATATACATACAAGATTCATAATTGAACATAAAAGGCAACCTCTAGACAAAGACTACACAAATACGAGATACTGAACCTTTAAGAAGGAGCTCTGTATGTTTCTAAAGTCATGAATTATATGAGCTGTGGTAGATGGGGATTACCTTGAATCAGAGCTGGGGACCTCTAAAGGAGCCTCCATTACATGACAGGTGAAGTGCTAGGTGCTGAGGAGGAAGGTCCGAGAAATGCAGATACTTCTAACAGAGGGAGATTTGTACGACAATAGAGGTGTGTCTGGTAGGACATGGGACATGGAACCCTGAGATGGAGACGCAGAAGGTTTTCCTGGAGAGTTTGTGACTGTGCAGAGTGTAAATGAAACAGTAGGTCAGGGAATTTGGAGGGTGGCCTGAAGATAGAGCAGGGCAGGGTAAAGGTATTCCAGGGAAAGGATACTGGTCAGAATCAGACGCAGACCTCACAGGGTCTGATGTTGCTAGAGGGTAAATTATGAGGCCAAGAGTAAGAGAAGGGGAGGCTGAAGACTTGGGGCTTAGGGATCTGATGAAAGAATTTAACCTCATTCTGGTGCCCTGAAGAAAAATGTAAGCCAAGTCAGTGGTATGGTGAGATTTCATTTTATATGAATCCCCTGGTGGCTCTGTGGAGAATGGAAAGCAGGACTGGGTTCTAGGCAATCATTCAAGGGCCAAGTTTGCAATTAGTTCAAGAAAATAGAAACCAGGGCTTTGGAGGATGGAGAGAAGGTTAGTATTAAAATTTGAGAAACATTTAGGAAATAATATCATAAGAAGTTGGAAACTGATGGGATGGTGGAATTGAGAGGGAGTCTAGGATGAAGTGAGGATTGCAGTTTGTATGGCTAGATCTAAGGGGGGTTTGTTCATGAAGAGAGAGAATGCTGAAGGTGGGATGGGATTTTAGAGGCAGGGGTGAAGGGGCAGGTCTGAGCTGCCTGTTGGATGCTAATGGTGGGGGAGCTTACACTTTGGAGGAGAAATTTAGACTAGGAAGGTGAGGGTGCCTACACCAAGAAAGTTTTCCCTCTGAGACGGCTCCAAGGCGTACACCACAACCAGTGTCTCGGTCTCTTCAGCTAATAAAACAAAGTATCTTACACTGGGTAATTCATAAACAATAAAAATATATCATTCACACTTCCAGAGGCTGAGAAGTTCAAAATGAAGGCCCTGAATCAGCAGATTCAGTGGCCTTCTTCATAGAGGGTAACGTGTTGCTGCTTCTTCACTTGGTGAAAGAGGCAGGAATCCCATTCATGAGGGTGGAGCCTTCAAGACTTAATCATTTTCCAAAGGCCCCACCTCTTAATACCATCATCCTGGGAATTAGGTGCACCAACATTCAGACCCTAGTGACACGATGTAAGTAGGAACCTGACCCAGTGGGGGAGGATTTCAGCCTAATACACCACTTCTTTTAAATGTTCTTGTGACTCCTTAAGAATTAGAGGAAACAGTCACCTTACACATTTTAAAATAAAGAACAGTGTATCAAAAGAGTTCATACAATAATTGTATATTCACAATTTAACATGTTAGAAAAAGATATTTCTATAGAGAAAGAGGGGGTGGGCATCGAACAAAGGAAGAGAGAAGACTAAAAGAGAAAAAGAATAAAGAGCAAGTTAGAAGGAGGGAGAGGAGAAAGAAGACAAGAGAAAATGGAGAAAATGAGAGAGGAGGAGAAATATGAGAAGAGGAAAAACTCCTATTCATGGGAATATGAGAGTGATACCAGTCACTCGTTTGCAGAAGCCCTATAGCAGTACCTATCCACTCTTCAAGTGGGAAAATGTAAACATTTATGCAAATATGTATAGAATCTTATAGGTGTGCATTAAATACTCATGGTTTTCCCCTTTAAACTTTTGAGGGTGTGTTTAGTCATGTGACAATTAATGTTGAATTGATACTGGTCACTCTCAAATGCAAGGAAAACCTTTTGGGGGTTTGGAAAGAAGGAAACCATTGATTTTCACATTCTCCTGAGTCCCCTGGGAGCCTCTCTGATATTTACAACATATCTCAGGTCATACTTACTTTCTTCATACACAAATTCTGTCCACTCTCCTGGACTGGCCTTTCCACTGACCACCAGGCTTCTACCTGCCACCCAGGGGGACACCTACCAGGAGCCATTCAAGATCGAGCAGCCAGTGAAATGGTACAGGTGACAGGCCTGGCTCAAATCCCAGTGCTGGGTCCTGAGCTGGTGACCCCAGACAAGTCACCTGACCACTAGGATGATGTTACCATCTCTACCCACAGAGCTGTCGTGGGTGGAATAAGAAAAATTCCATGAAAAGTATTTAGTTCAACATCTGGTAATGAGTAAACTCTCTACATTGAGCAATCCTTGCCATTATTTAAGTAAGTTCTGTTACTTATTTAATGAAAAACAACATAATATAATTGTTCCTGGTCATTATTTCAATGAGCGGATCCGCACTCCTATGGGGTGTAGGCTTCTAGAGTTGTTCTTGCTTCCTTGCTGGGCCATATGCAGCCCAAACTCTAAAGCTTAGGAACTGGGGGGCTGGGGGGGGTGGGGTCTGTAAAGAGAATGTGCAGCTCTCAGGGAGTGGGGCAGCAGGGTAAAAATAAAGATTGGTTTTAGGATCTCTTGGCCAGCTAGTGAAATGAACATCTTTATCCCAGTGAGACTGAATTTTAGGAGGAAGCTCATAGGTTACCCCCCCGCAGGGGTCACCAGGGACTTTGATGCCCCATCTGTCCTGGTGCTGATGTCACACTGTCGGCCATCTGGCTACACCTGAAGCAGGAGGATCGATATTCTGACCCTGCTTGTGACGTTTCCTGGGGCAAGAAGTCCCATTCATGACAAAATTCAATTAGAATTTTTGCCCAGGCAGAAATCATCTTACAACTCTCTTTGACTTTATTGGGGACTCTCAATGATAAGTTTTCCCCCAGTGTACTTGGGGGCACCATTCTACAAAGGACCCTCCACAGGGAGGTCAGTGTGTCAGTCATCATCCTTGATGCCTGTTCTGTATGCGAGAGGGATTTGGAGGGAAGGGGAAGACCCTCCCTTAACAGCACTCCTGCCCTGCAAGTGGATTTTCCAGAGTAGAAACTCCTTTCCCTGAGGGACTGTGTTTGGGGCAGGAGCACACCTGGTGCTGCCAAGCCCTGTAAGCACTGGCGTGTCTGTTCTTTGCTCCCCGTCAGCCTCTCTGCAGCCCTTCCGCCTTTCCTCTTCCCCTTCCTTTCCATGTCTCTTCTCCATCGTAGCACACTGAGGCACCTTGCACTGAAATTCGCCTTTAGCTGAACTTTAAAGGGATTTCAGAAAACCGAACAGCTCACCTGACCTTTTCCACTCTGAGTTTAACAGGCAAGTTTGGGGTCATTTCAGACCTTTCTGGCCTTTACTTTCTTTCATTTTTCTTGATTACTGAGAGGACTGTTACAAACATTGCACAAATACAACAGTAACTAAATGGCTAAGCCACACATTCCTTTATTGGCACCAGTGACACGTATGCCAGTAGAGGGGTCTCACCTCAGGTCAATGGCTCAACTACTTGCAAGACTCACCAACCTCTAGGAAGGGTTTCAGTTCAGTGAGAACATTATGGTCTGCTGACAGCGACCCTGTCAGATGTGGAAAGCACCAGAGCACCTTTAAGCTATTCCAGGTGAGGCGGGAGAGGGAGTCAACTCTGACCAGGCACCTTCAGACCTGCAGACCCTTTGATGGGTTGAGTGCTGCAGCCTGGTGCTGAGCCTCAGGGCTTCAGATTCATCATTTTGAGTTCAGGTCCTTCTTGGGAAAATAGTTTAAACATTCTAACCCTTGGTTTCTGCGTTTTTGAAAGAGTAATGAAATTACGTAGTTTAATCGCGAAGATTAACTTAGGTAATGTATGGGAGGGGCTTAACATCATATCTGATATTAATAAACGTGACGTAAGTGGCTACTAATACTCTATTAATGGATGTAGTCCCACCACCCTATACTGGATGAGTGGCTGTGGCACAGAGAATGAAGGAGGTAGCCTGGGGTGACAGAGCTATCTGAGGGGCGGCAAGGCTGGGGTTTGCTGTCCAGAGCACCTGACTCTCTTCCAGCTTGAGGTGAGCACAGCTGGCAGAGGGTGCGGGCTTCTTGGCTGGACGTTAGAAACAGTGATGCCCATTCAAAGAGCTGAGAGTGGTGATTTGTCTCTTCCAAGGCTCTTCTGCTGGAAGGGTGTAAATTAGGAGCTCTGTTGATCCACCTCTCTGGTCATTTTGATGGCACCTTTTTGTGTAGAACTGGATGGCTTATACTAATTAATAGTGCTAAATTCTAACAGACTGAAATACACTTAGAAACTCTACTAAAACTAATTAAGCCTAATTCCCACTGGCCTTTAAGTTCACTGACTCCTGCCTTAGCCACCCTATCTAAACTTTCCCAGGCCCGCGCCCACACCTGCACACCTGCCTGTGGCTCTTCCCTTGGTTGTGTGTCCTTCTCAACACTTACCACTCTTTAGGGCTCTCTTCCATTACTTCCTTACCTTGCTTGCTGTCCATCTCCCCTACTGGAGCGCCAGCCCCACGACCACTCACACTCTGGATTCTTTCCCGACCTGCTTCATCAGCCCCTAAAGCAGTACCAGGCATGGTTGGCAGTCAGAGAATACATGATGAATGAATGAATGGAAAAATGAAGTCCTACTGTTTCCCCCACACCTGCTCACTCTTTAGCCTGATTCTTCTGGAGAACCAAAATTCTCCCCCTAATGGAACTGCCTCCTGTATCTTATAATTGATTCCTAAAATTTTGTGTGTTTCATTTCTATTCCATCAGCTTATTATGACAGCAATTAAACTAGTAAATAAACAGTATAGATCTGTTTGCCTTAAAGGTATTGAATTTATTTCTCTGAAAGGTATGGAAAATGCTGCTTAATATTTTGTTATGCTACAGGAAGGAGGGTGAATAAGACATTAGAGAAACTATATTATATTAAAGGGAAAAAAGATAAGGAAAGAGAAGATATCAAGAAAAGAGCAGTAAATGAGGAGTCAGGGTACCTGGGTTCTAAAGCCACCTATTACAGACCATGTGACCTTGAGAAAGCATTGAACTTTTCCAGAACTAAATTTCATCTTTTGGAAAAGGAATGCATCAGAGCAAGTGCCCTCCAAGTTCTCCAAAAGTCTAACATTCTAGATCTAGCCATGTACAGGTTTAACCAGTTCTAATACTCCATGACTCAAGATAACTTAAAATGTTTTCTGACATCAGAAACACTTTGCAGGTTTCACTTCTTTCTTTTTTTTTTTTTATTAAATCATAGCTGTGTACATTAATGTGATCATGGGGCACCATACACTGGTTTCATAGACCGTTTGACACATTTTCATCACACTGGTTAACATAGCCTTCCTGGCATTTTCTTAGTTATTGTGTTAAGACATTTACATTCTACATTTACTAAGTTTCACATATACCCTTTCTATGATGTTAAAAGAATTGTTTTCCTTTCACAGGTGTAAGCAATGATCCAACAAGGTTTTGCTTAAAGATCTTTTACTTTGAGTTCTTTTGCACCTATGCCAACCCTTCATTTTCTGAAGAGTAATAGAAACAAAACTGTCAGGATTTTTAAGATTGATGGAAGGTGGCCTTTGGCAGCCTTCCATATGAGTTCTCTAGGCTCATGTAAAACACGCAAAGTAAAGATGCTTCAAGCTTTCTTTGAAAATAAAATTGGTTTGAAACTAATAGGTATTTGGAAACAGACAGCTGACCAGATTTCTTTCTGTAAACTCTCCATTGGGAAGGAGAAATGCAAGGAACTTAAAAATAGACTTTGGTCATTAAAAGACCAAGTGTCACTCTTCTGGAATATCAGAAGGTGATATTAAGTTCTCTCCACAGGAAGAAAAAAAAGCTTCACTTAAAAAAAAAAAAAGCATATTCATACAAAGCATCTCTTTTTAGACTATAAGCAGTGCTTTCATCTCTTTTTAGACTATAAGCAGTGCTTTATCTATGTCCTGGAAGACAGAGAGTCATTAGTCTTCATAAAGTGAGAGGCCATCAGAGCGCTAAATTAAAAACTTCAATGAATAAAGTCAGACCAACGTTTCCCAGGTATCAACTGAAAACTGCCTTGGATAGATTTTAGATGAGTTTAACCTTGCCTAATATTAATGAAGAATGTGCATGTAAATATTTTATGGACATTAACAAGTAGGCAGGATGTTGGTAAAGATAGTAATGAAACATATTAAGTAGAAAAGACATTAAGTAGACTGTCCCTGACATTTATTTGGCACCTTCTATGAAACAGTTCTTCATATAAATTGCCAAAATTAATCCACGCAACAAACATGTGAGGGAGTTCTTATTCTCCCACTAAACTTGGTAGAGTACTGCAGAAACAGGAGGAACCAGGCTTAGAGAATTTGGTAATTTAAGCTTAAGACTAAATAGCTAAATGGTCATTTATAGACTAAATGTGTCCCCCCAAAATTCACATATTTAGACTGGGCACACTGGCTGACATCCTAGCACTATGGGAGGCTGAGGTGGGTGGATTGCGTGAGCTCAGGAGTTTGAGTCCAGCCTGAGCAAAAGAGCGAAACCCCTCTCTAAAAATAACTGGGTGTAGTCCTGGTTACTAGGGAGGCTGAGGCAAGAGAATTACTTTAGCCTGGGAGTTTGAAGTTGCTGTGAGCTGTGATGCCATAGTACTATGATGCCAAGGGCGACAAAGTCAGACCCTGTCTCAAAAAAATGAACAAATGAATGAATGAATAAATAAATAACATTCACATGGTCAAGCCTTAACATGTGATGGGATTAGGAGGTGGAGCCTTTGGGAAGCAAAGAGATTTAGATGAGGGCAGCATGGTGGGGCTCCTATGATGGATCAGGCTTCCTTGAGAAGAGAAACAGAGACCACAGCCTGCTCTTGCACACACTGAGGAAAGACACAGACAGAAGGCTGCCGTCCACAAGCCAGGAAGAGAGGCCTCACTCAAAACCAAATCTGCCGGCATTTTGGTCTTGGATTTCCCTGTCTTCAGAGCTGTGAGAGATTAAAAGTGTCTGTGGTTTAAACTGCACATTCTTTGGCCCTTTTTGCAGCAGCCTGACTGGAGCTGCCATTAGAACCCCACTTTCAGGTTTCAGAGTCCATGTTGACATGGGCTGAAGGCATCCCCGAGGGTAGCCAGGGACACCACAGGATGCACCACGGTGGTCCTAGGGACAGAGACATCAGGCAGATGAGCTCCTTTCCCAGAACTCAGGGAGACACGTCCTAGGGCTGTCTCACCCCATGGTGTCTGCACAGCACCAGTCTCTGTGTCCTGCAGCCTCTCCCCTGTCCCTCTTTCCCAACCACCCCTGCTTGCCCTGCCTCAGGTGACTACCCTCTCTCCCCACCTGGCGTCCTGCCTTCCGTCTTTCCCTTTCAGTTGATCCTAACCCAGGAGTGATCTTCTTTTTTTTCTTTTTTTTTTTTTTCAGTTTTTTTATTTTTTATTTTATTTTTGCAGTTTTTGGCCAGGGCTGGGTTTGAACCTGCCACCTCTGGCATATGGGGCTGGTGCCCTACCCCTTTGAGCTGCAGGAGCCACTCAGGACCAGTTATTTCTTTTTTTTTTTTTCATTTTTTTTTTCATTTTTTTATTAAATCATAACTGTATACAATGATATGATTATGGGGCATCATACACTCACTTCATAAACCATTTGACACATTTTTATCACAGTGGTTAACATAGCCTTTCCGGCGTTATCTCAGTTACTGTGCCAAAACATTTATATTCTACATTTACCAAGTTTCGCAAATACCCCTGTAATATGCACCACAGGTGTGATCCCACCGATTCCCCTCCCTCTACCCACCCCCCCCTTTCCCACTTCCCCCTATTGTTAAGTTGTAGCTGGGTTATAGCTTTCATGTGAGAGTCCCAAATTAGTTTCATAGTAGGGCTGTGTACATTGGGTATTTTTTCTTCCATTCTTGGGATACTTTACTAAGAAGAATATGTTCCAGCTCCATCCATGTAAACATGAAAGAGGTAAAGTCTCCATCTTTCTTTAAGGCTGCATAGTATTCCATGGTATACATATACCACAATTTATTAATCCATTCGTGGATCGATGGGCACTTCGGCTTTTTCCATGACTTAGCAATTATGAATTGGGCTGCAATAAACATTCTGGTACAAATATCTTTGTTATGTTGTGATTTTTGGTCTTCTGGGTATATGCCCAGCAGAGGAATTACAGGATTGAATGGCAGATCTATTTTTAGATCTCTGAGTGTTCTCCATATATCTTTCCAAAAGGAATGTATTAATTTGCATTCCCACCAGCAGTGCAGAAGTGTTCCCTTTTCTCCGCATCCACGCCAACATCTCTGGTCTTGAGATTTTGTGATATAGGCTAGTCTCATTGGAGTTAGATGATATCTCAAAGTAGTTTTGATTTGCATTTCTCTGATGATTAAAGATGATGAGCATTTTTTCATATGTCTGAAGGCCGTGCGCCTGTCTTCTTCAGAGAAGTTTCTCTTCAAATCCCTTGCCCAGCCTGCGATGGGATCCCTTGTTTTTTTCTTGCTGATGCGTTTGAGTTCTCTGTGGATTCTGGTTATTAAACCTTTGTCAGAGTTATACCCTGCAAATATCTTCTCCCATTCTGAGGGCTGTCTGCTTGCTCTGCTTACTGTGTTCTTAGCTGTGCAGAAGCTTTTTAGTTTGATCAAGTCCCAGTAGTGTATTTTTGAAGCTGCTTCAATTGCCCGGGGGGTTCTCCTCATGAAATACTCACCCAGACCAATTTCTTCAAGGGTTTTCCCTGCATTCTCCTCTAGTATTTTTATAGTTTCATGTCTTAAGTTTAAATCTTTAATCCAATGAGAGTCTATCTTAGTTAATGGTGAAAGGTGTGGGTCCAATTTCAGTCTTCTGCAGGTTGCCAGCCAGTTCACCCAGCACCATTTGTTAAATAGGGAATCTTTTCCCCACTGAATGTTTTTAATTGGCTTGTCAAAAATCAAATAGCGGTAAGTAGCTGGATTCATCTCTTGGTTCTCTATTCTGTTCCAGATATCTACTTCTCTGTTTTTGTGCCAATACCATGCTGTTTTGATCACTATCGATTTGTAGTAAAGTCTGAGGTCTGGTAGTGTGATTCCTCCTGTTTTGTTTTTATTTCTGAGTAATGTCTTGGCTATTCGAGGTTTTTTCTGATTCCATATAAAACGAAGTAATGTTTTTTCAAGATCTTTAAAATATGACAGTGGAGCTTTAATAGGGAGTGCGTTGAAATTATATATTGCTTTGGGTAGTATGGACATTTTGATAATGTTGATTCTTCCTAGCCATGAGCATGGTATGTTTTTCCATTTGTTAACATTTTCAGCTATTTCTTTTCTTGGAGTTTCATAGTTCTCTTTATAGAGATCTTTCACGTCTTTTGTTAGGTAAATTCCCAAATATTTCATCTTCTTTGGCACTACTGTGAATGGGATAGAGTCCTTAACTGCTTTTTCAATTTGACTGTCGTTGGTGTATATAAAGGCTACCGATTTATGAATGTTGATTTTGTAACCTGAGACGCTGCTGTATTCCTTGATCACTTCTAGGAGTTTTGTAGTAGAGTCCCTAGTGTTTTCCAGATACACAATCATATCATCTGCGAAGAGCGAGAGTTTGATCTCTTCTGACCCTATATGGATACCCTTGATCGCCTTTTCTTCCCTAATTGCGGTGGCTAAAACTTCCATTACAATGTTGAAAAGCAATGGAGACAATGGGCAGCCTTGTCTGGTTCCTGATCTGAGTGGAAATGATTCCAATTTAACTCCATTCAATATGATATTGGCTGTGGGTTTGCTGTAGATAGCCTCTATCAGTTTAAGAAAAGTCCCTTCTAGACCAATTTTCTTGAGTGTTCTGATCATGAAGGGATGCTGGATATTATCAAAAGCTTTTTCTGCATCAATTGAGAGAATCATATGGTCTTTGTTTTTTAATTTATTTATGTGCTGAATTACATTTATAGATTTACGTATATTGAACCAGCCTTGAGACCCTGGGATAAAACCAACTTGGTCATGATGTATAATTTGTTTGATGTGTTGCTGGATTCTGTTTGTTAGGATCTTGTTGAATATTTTTGCATCTATATTCATTAGTGATATTGGTCTATAATTTTCTTTTCTTGTTGGGTCTTTTCCTGGTTTGGGGATCAGGGTGATATTTGCTTCATAGAACGTGTTGGGTAGTCTTCCTTCTTTTTCTACATTTTGGAACAGGTTGAGTAATATAGGTACTAATTCCTCTTTAAAGATTTGGTAGAATTCTGACGTGAAACCATCTGGTCCCGGGCTTTTCTTTTTAGGGAGGTTTTGTATAGTTGATGCTATTTCTGAATGATCTTCTTTTTTTATTTTATTTTTGGCCGGGGCTGGGTTTGAACCTGCCACCTCCAGCATATGGGACCAGCGCCCTACTCCTTGAGCCACAGGCGCCGCCCAGGAGTGATCTTCTTAAAACTAGAAATGATTTATGCTACTTTCCTATTTAAACCTTTTAGTGATACAAAGACGGGGACAAATGTGTGTCACCACCCAATGCAGAGCGTGTCTATGTCCCCTGCTAAGGAGAAGGTGTGGGTGGGTGGCATTGCTGTGCCTGCCCTGGGCCCATGAAGCAAGGTACCGACTGTACCCCATCCTGTCTCCTGTGTGTGACCTGATGCCATTCATCTCCTTCCCTCCCCCCACCCTTTAGGATTAGCTATATGCTGTAAGCACAAGTTCTTTTTTAGGGATAAAGGCAAATATAAATACAAACCAGATCATTAAGATGTTGAAGCTGAAGTTGTATGCAAAGGTAAATAATGCATATTTAAAGTAATCACCGCAATGCTATTTATAGCACACCCTTTTACCCAAAAATGGAGAAGCAGTTTACTAATCTTTTCTTCCTAATCCTCGCTGGTCTCCACTGCATTGCGCTATAAATGCTGTTTGGAGCTATGAATTTCTTTCACCTTTCAAACCATCACTGGGTAATTTGTTGAGCCGCTTAACGTAGGGGCCACACTTGCAAATGGATGTTTTTTTCTAATGCAGGGCTCAACTGAAACAGACATCTCAGCAACTGCAGTCATTAACTGGTGTTCAGGTTTGCAGAAACACATGGAGGGCCACTTCTCATTTTCCCGACTGAAATTAGGAAAATGATCATTTCAAGTGTGTTGAAGGCTATAGGTGCGTCCATACACGCATTGGTCATAAAGACACATTCTCCACCATCCGGAACAGGACCTGTGGCTGAGGCATGAGTCTCCAGGGCTGTATACAACCTTTGCTCATCTTAACCCTGCTACTCTGGCCTCCTCCTGCTAACCATCCCGGACGTGTTCTGGACTCAGTGCCTTTGTTCCTGCTGTGCTTGCCAACAGATGGCTCTGCCCCCACCTGTCAACCGAGCTCCCGGCCTTCCCTCTTCTGAGCCTACAGCAGCATCTTTCACCATTCCTGGCCTCCCCTTGCCCTGTATTGTATTTCCCCTTTGCCTTTATCAGTGCATGGCAGGGTTCACTGTTTTGTTCACTGTTGTGTCCAGAACAGTGCCTGAAACATAGGGATGCTTAAGAAACATTTGATGAATGTATAAACAAAGGGATGAACAAATTTCTCCTGGAGGATATCTGTGGGGTAATTAGAACTATCAGTGTGGTTATTTACAGCTGTGTTGAGCCGGCTGTTCTCAAGATAAAATGGGAAAGTCAATGTTTCAGACACATTTAGTACCTTAGTATACAAGATTATATTTGAATTTCTATAAGTTTGTCATTTGAACTAAGAAATCATGCAAAGGGAAGATATTTTCATGGTTTGCAAGTTGTCATTAAGGCAGAAACTCTTACACAAGCAATTAATCAGCATGCAGGATAAACTACAATCCTGAATTGCAAATTGCAAAGTATGGATGAGATCACTGATTATCACTCCCCCCGTGTATGATTGTTTCTGTCTAAGCAGAATACAGACACAGTATCTTCGTGTATGTATGTGATACATGTGGTTGTATTTGCTGCCAAAGATGCCTTTTAAGACCTGATGCTATATGTGAAGAAGCCCAAAGTCTTTCCGTAATTGATCTGACCAAAGGCTAAGAAGAGATTCCAAAGTCTTAAAAAAAAAAAAAGTCTCTTCTAACTGCTACACACAGATGCCTCTATCAGCTGCAGCTGCTTCCCAAAATGCCACAGACTAGCTGCATCATCTTCAGTTATGACTTTGAGGCATTTATTTTGGTCACTCTGTATGAAATCACCATAGGACAT
This sequence comes from Nycticebus coucang, assembly GCF_027406575.1. Classification (NCBI taxonomy): domain Eukaryota; kingdom Metazoa; phylum Chordata; class Mammalia; order Primates; family Lorisidae; genus Nycticebus; species Nycticebus coucang. The sequence continues at coordinate 6,577,039 of NC_069792.1, forward strand.
CTGCTTCTATGTTCTGTTGTCAGCCCATTTCCACCCCTGTCCCATCAAGTGGAGGCTATCACAGTAAGTAGGGGCTCAGCCCTGGTAGGTGGATTATCTTCCAGAATGTTATTCCTGAAGGTCCTATCAGTTCTATCACCCATATAGGAAAAAACAAAAGTGATCTCAATGTGAAGATCCTCCATCACCAGGACCACCAGCAGATCATCCTTTCTGATGTCCTCCAACTTGGGAGCAAATAAAGACTAGCAAATATGTGTTACCTAAGGCCTACAATAACCTCAAAACAAGCATGAGACATGTGTCTGATTCAGGAGCCAACTCCATTTGCCTGCATGATATTTGAAGGCAATCTTGAATTAGTCTAAAAAGTCTTGTCTGCATACGTGGCTCCAAGGCTGCCCTGAAAGCTCACCCCTCTGAGAAGGTGGGCCTGGAAACACCAGGGTGACTGATGGGTCAGGGTTAGAACTAGAGTTAGAATTAGGGTTAAGATCAGTGTAACCTGGCTTATTGTACCCTCAATGAATCCCCAACAATAAAAAAAAAAAAAAAAGAATTAGGGTTAAGGTTAGAGCCAGAACTGAAGGCCAGAGATGAGTTTGAAGGATGGGGTAAGTGACCCCCAGAGGGAAAGAGGGAGAATAATTTGACAGGGTGTCAAAACCTTGTTCAAGCTAAGCGTTAGAAGTGGGAAATCACAAGTCTGATGATCTAGCCAGATTGGCCAACTGTGGGAGCAGGTGTGCAGCAAAGCTATTGAGGAGTTAGGGGACTGTGGTCACAGTGAAGCCGAAAGAGAGGAAAGCAACCCCTGGTGTTTCCAGAGGCCTGTGTACTCCAGCTGCCTCTGTCTCCTGCACTGCATCGGACTTAAAAGGCCACAGTCAGGGTGGACGTGGATTTCATCAGGAACTGGAATAATAGAGCAGAAAGAATGCTCACGGCATTTGCTAATGATCAGACACAGAGAAAGGAGAAGGCTGCGGCTCTTTCAAAAGAAGATAGAAATTCAATACATCCTTGAAAAAGCTGAAGACGAGGTCAGTTTCAACTAGTATTGAATACAAGATGTACATGGACAGAGAGGGAAACGCAATCCGCTCAAATAGGAGAGCAGAAATGAAACGTTTTGTGACTTTCTGAATGGCAGGGCCGAGTCTCGCTATCAAAGGATCAGGAAGCTGAGATTCTCTTTCTTGGGAGCAATGACCAGAACAACCCTCTGTTCTTTACCCCTGGTGTTTCTGGGCAGATTTGATCCTCCTGAAGAGACTTGATCACTTCCTCTGAGTTTTCTAACTCACACTAGGTAGAAAGCACAGACAAAAAACGCATATCATGCATAAATACCATTAGTCTCATGTGCTGTGGGTAAATTGCATGCTGTGTTGTGGTAGTGGCCCAGACGGGGATAACAGGACGTGTGTATACTAATAATGACTGTCAGCATGAATTTGCTACCTCTTCTCCTGTTATGCAGGGAAAATATTAAAAATTGGGTGACATTTTAATAATTACTGGAAGAAAGAAAGTTGGAGAACTTTTCTGGGGATGGGGCAGGAAGAATTTTGGAGGTTTTAGTATAACCAGAACACAAAGATGGTGAGGATGTGAAATGTGTGGGAGAAGAGAAGGAGGGATATCTGAATATATAGTATAATTGGAATTATTCAACCAGACAGCAAAATAGCCAAATAACAGGTATATGGTGTCTATCTGGTGTTACAAATAAATAAAATTCCAGCACATTAAATTAATGCTAATAAGTAAAAAAAAATTTTTTTTCATAAGAGACAGAGTCTCACTTTGTCCCCCTTGGTAGAGTGCTGTGGTGTCACAGCTCACAACAACCTCCAGCTCTTGGGCCTAGGTGATTCTCTTGCCTTAGCCTCCTAGGTAGCTGGGACTACAGGTGCTCACCACAAAGCCCGGCTATTTTTTTTTTTGTAGAGACAGAGTCTCACTGTACCGCCCTCGGGTAGAGTGCCGTGGCGTCACACGGCTCACAGCAACCTCTAACTCTTGGGCTTACGCGATTCTCTTGCCTCAGCCTCCCGAGCAGCTGGGACTACAGGCGCCCGCCACAATACCCGGCTATTTTTTGGTTGCAGTTTGGCCGGGGCTGGGCTTGAACCCGCCACCCTCGGCAGATGGGGCCGGCGCCCTACTCACTGAGCCACAGGCGCCGCCCTATTTTTTTTTTTTTTTTATTGCAGTTTGGCTGTGGCCAGGTTCCAACCTGCCACCCTCCGTATATGGGGCCAGTGCCATATTCACTGAACCACAGGTGCCACCCACTAACAAGTAAAATTCACATGACACTATGCAGGTTATAAAGAAATCTATACACATGTCATGTAAATTTCGCATTTTCCAGCAACCTCATGAAATGAGTGTGGTATCATTATCCTCACTTTACAGGTGAAGAAGTAAGACCCAGAAAAACCTAAATGACACTCTCAAGGCCATAGAACCAGAGTAGTCGGGTCATGCACACCTAAGCTGCTGAAACTAACTGCCCCAAAGCAAAGTGAATTAATAAACAGAAGCATGTGTCTTACAATCCATTCACCAGTCATTAAAATTAACTACAGCATAATAAAGAAGTTACAGGCATCACAACATAACCAATATGTTAACAAAGCTTGTGACAGTTTGGTGAGCTTGTTAGTTTTGTTTCTTGTATGTATTTTTCCCCTTTTTGCAGCACGTTAGTTGCAAATAATATTTCCAATATTTTTATAATGACTATAATAATTATGTAGTTGACAAAAGATTTATGATCTGATGGAATATCCTTTGATTGCTTTCTGAACTTAGGAAGACAGACTACTCTAAGAGCCTGTTCCATCCTGTGCCTTGTGTGGAATTATTTTGGAATTATTTCTCACATGGTAGAAATGTTCTGCCAGAAGGGAAATGTCCCATACAATGTGTGTTTACCTTCTGAATATTTTGTAGTGATGTATAGATGGAGACAGCCTCGTTTCTCTTTTAAATAGCTTTAATTTTTTTGGCGGGGGAGGGGGAGAAGTCCTAAGGGATGAAAGAACAGATAAGAAAATGAATGAAAATGAAAAATCAAGAGATTAATTGAGGGTTAAATGCAGTACAGTTGGGCCTTGTTCTATATTGGATGTTCATTACACCAACTAATGGATAATATATAAGTATGAAAAGATATTGTCACAACAACACATGAGTCTATTGATTTTGGCTTCCTGAGTACATTATCCTCTTACCTTCATGAGATTAAAATGAATGGAGGGAGGAACAAGATTCTCCATGAATTAGAGTCATTCATTTTCATTCTGAGGAAAGAAAGTGTGCCATATTTTCAGCATTTTCACTGAGATCTAGCAAATGAGAACTTTACAAGGTAATAATTTTAAAAGAATTATTTCTATCTTAATAGTAAATTGATAAAATGATAGCAGTGTCTTACCTCAAGGTAAGCCTCAAGGTAAAATATTGAAGTGATTTAGCACCATGAAGGAAATACAATTTGCAAATGATGTTGATCCTGCTAATTATGCCAGCGTAGATACCTTAATACATAGTGGGTAAAACTGCTGTATTATTTAATCAGGTTTTTGGTTTTTGAGATAGAGTCTGACTCCATCATCCTGGGTAGAGTGCCATGATGTCATCATAGCTCACAGCAACCTCTAATTCTTGAGCTCAAGAGTTCTTCTTGCCTCAGCCTCCTGAGCAGCAGGGATTATAAGTGTGCACGATGCCCAGCTAGTTTCTCTATTTTTATTAGAGACGAGGTCTCACTCTTGCTCAGTCTCTTCTTGAATTCCTGAGCTCAAGTATTCTACCTACCTTGGCCTTCCAGAGTGCTAGCATTACTGGGGTGAGCCACTGAGCATGGACTAATCAGTTTTTTTTATTATTATTATTCAAAAGCTATTTTTACTACATACCTACCAAAAGCAAAGCCCTATTCTAAGTGGCATAGGAAATAAAAAGAATTTAGTACATACTCCTTGCCTTCAAAAAAGGGATGATCAGAGAAACAATAAAATGAAGGACGGTAACGGCATCAAGGTAGGTACTTCTGTGGTGCCTAGTCTAGTACCTAGTAGTAACTGATTAAGGAGTAAAACCCCTGAATCCCCCCAATATCCCTGTATGTGTGTGTGTGTTTCTATTCTTATTGTACTAGATGAGAAAGTGGAGGCTTAGAATGTTTATCTATCTCTGTCAGAGAATAAGTTGTTCTACATAAATCAATTTCCAGATACCTGAAGAAACATTCAAAGAGCCTACATCTGTATATTCTAAGGGGATTTGTACCTGTTTTAGTCTTTTTTTGTTGTTGTTTGACAGAATCTCACTCTGTCACACTGCATAGAGTGCCGTAGCATCATAGCCCACAGCACCCTCTAATTCTTGGGCTCAAGAGAGCCTCTTGTCCTAGCCACCTGAGTAGCTGGAACTATAGGCACCCTCCACAACACCCAGCTAGTTTTTCTAATTTTAGTAGAGACAAGATCTCAGCAGAGACAGGGTCTTGCTCTTGCTCAGGCTGGTGTGGAACTGCTGAGCTTAAGCAATCCACCCACCTTGGCCTCCCAGGGTGCTGAGGTTAGAGGCGTGAGTCACTGCACCTGGCCAAGATTTTAAATGAACTTGTGCCAAATGTATGGCACAGTTCCACTTTAAATAGAACTCTGGAAATCTTTCCGTAATAACTTAGGGCACTCATGCTGTACTGCAGAAGTTTTGTTCTATTTTACCTTGGTGACCTCATGGACTACAGCCCTTACTCTGAGTGCTGCCAGACTGACAGGATCTGAAATAGTTATAATAATATGTAAAATGAAAATGAATTATCTCTGAATGAAGGCAGCATGAATTTGTTTTAAACAAAGTAATGGATTTTTGAAATAAACTTTGTGTATTTTGGCTGCTCTGGAACTTTCAGTTATTTGTTTGCTCATTTCTCTCTCTTTAGTTCTAAGCTGTGTTTTGAGTATTTCCATTCTGGCGTAAAAGAGATGACGCAATTATATGTGTTGCGAGAAGAAAACATGAACAATGTTTTATTTTCTATAATTTGTTCAGGGTCACTCAATCCATAGCATAGTTTCTTAATCATTTAATCTGAAATCATTAGTATGGTTCAGAAAGCCTTCAATTTTAGCTTCCAGAACAAAAATGGACATTTCTACACACATAATTTTACCTTATTGAAATTGTATAATTCTCCTCTCCTAGAATACCACATAGTTGAGTAGATGGAGAAAGAATCAGAGAAGGGGTTAGAACAAGAGCTGTCATTCAGATGTTAGGTAATGGTGAGTAACAGCTGGGCTCAGCAGCGAGCCCTCCTCTTAATGCAGCAGCTGACTTGAGCTACCATCATCCTTAAAGAATCAATTCCATCCTTATTGCGTTCCCATCGCCCAAAAGTACAGATCAACGGAAGGAATCTTCATGAAATATGGAACCTAGATTTTTGCATACTTTCAAGCTGATAATGGTGCTCAGGGACCCTCTATAAATTCGTGAATAGGTAAACCTGAAGCTCTTGATTCTAGAAATGTCAGTAAATAAGTTCTGATAAAATAGGCCAGAAAAGAGGTCCTGTTGGCATTGCTGTGAGTATCTTTCCTTGTGATTTATAACATAGGCCCAATGTGAATGAGGGATTCTCACCATGCTGTGGGCCCGTGCTTTAATTCGGTGTAAATACAGATGTTCCTACACTGAGGTATGTTGCACAGGTGATGGAGCCTTTCTTGTGGCAGTGAGTTCCCTGAACTCTGGTTCTCCCTGTAGAAGGATGCGTGCTGCGTGCTGGGATCGGGAAAAGTTGGAGCCAGTCACTTCTGAGGTCTGCTGTGCAGGTCCTTGCTCTGGGCCTCACTACTGTGGATCAGTCACTACTGTGGCTCACAGTCTTTCCTGGTCTTTAACCCCCACCTCTTGTATTTGCCTCTGCTAAGTTCTTGGTCACTTGGCAAACTTATAATCAACCTTCAAGTTGATATCTTCAGTGCTTCCGATTTCGGCCCCCTCTCTACTGTAAAACATAACAGTGAGGTATGTCCTCCACGAGCTGCCTTGGTGCCGGAGACCCTGCTCTGCTGAGCTGCTGCTCACATCATCTTTCTGCCTGTCACTCATTCCCATGGTGAGCCTCTTGCAAAGGGCAACGTGTTTTATTAGGTTTACTTTCCTGGGTCTAATATAGTGTCCAGAATGTTATAGATACTCATGTAATATTGTCTGAATATGATTATACTCCTCTGAGAATATATGATTCCAATTTACCTATATTAAATAATGGGACTAAACTGCTTTAACAAGAAGCTCCCAAATTATTCAATGTTGAAGAGCATGGAACTTTATCCTCATGGGTAACAAGCAGAATCGTCACAAAGTCATTCATTTCTTCTTCAATATGTAGCCCCAGGTCACTGTGCACATGGCCATATGAGCCAGGAGAAGCAGGTTCAGAGCATGCAGACCTCCCTGGAGCGGCCAGAAGCACCTGGGTTCAATCCCATTGACTGGGGCGTCCTCCTCTGATGATACCTAAGCGTGGGAGGCTGGGCGTCAGTTCTATCCTTGTGCTCATGAAGAATGGAGAACACACATTTTGGTGGACAGCTGGCATCCTCTGCTACAAGACCTTTCCTCCAAACTTTCACTTTTTATTTTTAAAAGCTTGACCGTATTCTCCATCATTGGGCTTCCAAATATCACGTCCTGTTTGCCTGCTAACTCTTCTTTCTGATCTTAGAATGTCAGCAGTTTCTCTTTTTGATCCCAGAACTCTCCTTTCCTTCTCCCCTGCTCCCTTCCTATCTAACCCAACCTAAGACCTTAAAGGGAATCATTAATTAACTAAGAGAATGAGAGAATTGGAAAGTAGAGTGACCATAGCAATGACTGCTAAATAAATTCTGACCCTAAGGGGAAATAAAATAATAGAAGGCAAGGATAATTACTCATATATTTGACTGCTTGTTCTTGTTTTGAGGACTCTAAAAACTAATAATAAAGAGAGAAGGCAGAAAAGGAAAAAACTAGAAATAAAGGAAGACCAACCAAATAAAAGCAGCAGAGGTGATCTATGGCAGAGCCACGAAGGCAAGTGGGGAGCAGGAGAGCTCTAGCGTGGAAGAAGGGAAGGGCCCAGGTGGGCACTGGGTGGAGCTTCTGGCCTGGGGATGCTGCAAGCGGCTCAGCGGATAGGCATCCAGTGTGGTGGCTAAAGGCACCTCCCTGGCCTTCTTAGGCTAGTCCTAAGTTGGAAGCAGGGGAAAACATTAGGGAAGCTCCTGGTTATAACGAGGTCCTGGCCACGTGGGGCTGATTATTACAGAAGTGATTGTACAGCTTCCCGGACTGTCACCAGAGACAGCAATCTGGCCTCTTGCAAGCCTGACTGATGGCAGGCTTACTTCCTGGGTTGCTTATTGTGTGGGTCGAAATTCCGTTTTTCTCTGGTCTCTCCACTTATATATTCAGTCTGTCAAGGCAGATGTGGACCCAGAGTTTTCTATTTTAGTTTCAATGTGCTGGCAGCCATGGATGAAGGAAGACTTGGGTACACTGGCGTTTAGGGAGAGCTAGACCCTGAGAGAAGCAACTGTTAGAAGAACCGAAATAAGAAACGATGTCACTCCCTACATGATGAGCAGCTACCAAAGTGGAGAGGGCTTCTTCATGCAAGAATAGATCGAGCGCTGTCTCTCTCACAGCAAGTATAGAACTGAAAAAGACGGATCTTACAAGCAAAGGACCCAGAGGATGTTGGTAACCCAATATTAACAAGTAATTGGATAGGAAGTAGAACTTACTTAGAGCTGCATGAGCAATGCCTTAAAGGTGTTGCTGGGTAAAAACTTTTGGTATGGGGCAACCCAATAAAACCAGCTGTGGGGAAGGGGAGGGTGTTCAGTGGAGGGATTTATAAGCCCTCCCTCCATTTGTCACAGAGCAAATGACAATTCCTGATTTCAGATCTGAGCCTGTTTCCTTGGTTGCAGCTTTGGAGCATCTTTGCTGGGGCCATAGCATGTCATACCAGATTTCTGTTTATTGTTCATCTGCCAGCCCTGAGATCTGGCCAAACCTGTCCCTGGTGCCTGCGTGATCCAGTGCCAATGTGCCTCTCCCTTGGTTTATGTCTCTACTGCCCCAAATTGTGCTAAATCAGCAAGCACAAGTCTACTTGCCACGTGAACATTCTCACACCTTTGAAATCTGCCACTGAGGACATTCCTGTTTAGCTACTATTATAGCAAAGAGTTAATCTATTCTGTCTTTTAAAGGAGAATTCCAAGAAAGACATTTTAGAGTAAACTTTAGTTACTGTAGAATGACTTGCTTTCCTCTATTAATTATTCATGTCTAGAAATATTTAAACTAGTGGACATAAACTTCTCTGATAAATATCACTTAATTGGGCAATTAAGTGACCTTTCAACACAAATGGCTAGAATGCCTCAGCCTGTCTTTACGGGTGTGTTGTAGTGATACAATTCCATTCAATGGGGGAAAACATTACAGTATCTATTAGCTTAATTTTTCCCACAGGTACAACAGGAATATCAAAGAATGAAGGTAGTATAGTTTAGAGAAAAGAGAGCAGAGTCTGTGTGTGTGTGTGTATGTGTGTGTGTGTAGGTATGCACACTGACTAAATTTGCTTTGTCAGATTTGTCATGAGTCAGTACGGTCTAGTGGGGCTAAGAGGAGATGGTAGCCGGGAAGCCTTCTAATTCTGAATTTTTGCCCTTGCAGATGAAAAGTGCAGGAATAAGGCTTGTCTGCCCAGAGTCATATCTCTGGCTGTGTTCATGCATAAGACTTTCAGCAAACCAAAATGAGGACATGGAATAAATTCAGGACCTGAAGCAAGAGTAAGATGCGTAAGGGCATCAGAAATCCAGAAATACCATCAGTGTCTTTCTCACTAACACACGTCTACAGCTGCGTCATGTACCAGGGCACTGGTCATGATGATACGGGCTGGGAGGCTCCAACAACAGACAGTGCTTTTCCCAGTTTTAGAGTCTAGACATCCAAGGTCAAGGTGCCGGCAGGTTTGGCTTTCTCCGAGGGCTCTCTCCTGGTCTTGCAGACCGCCCTCTTCCCCTGTGTCCTCACATGTCACCTGGGTGTGTGCATGGGCTCTGTGCCCAAATGTCTTCTTCTTCTAAGGAGTCCTCCAGTCTTATTGAATTAGGACCCTGTGACCTCATTTTAACTGCATTACCTCTTTACTGACCTCATCTAATGTAAACAAAGTCGCAGCCTGAGTTACTGGTGGTAGCACTTTCACTTACAAGTTGTGGGAAGCAAGGTTCAGCCCGTAAGGAGTGCTAACTGCAGGGAAAGGATGCTCCTTTATTCTATGCATGGGGGGGGAAAACAAAAACGAAACTCCTATATTGAAACTAATTTGGAATTGCATCTCGACTCCTAGGAAAATATTAGAAAACTGGAATTTTAAAATTTTCTTTTAATAAAAAGTCTATGTATTTGGCAGGAAATCATTTCTAAACAATGAAGCACCTGTACAAAATATTGGAAATGAAATGTGATGTTTTAATTAAAAAAATCGTTTCCATTTCAAAAGAAAAATATTCATCATTTTAAATATTTTAACAGATAATAGAAATAACATAGTTTTTTTTTTTTGTAGAGACAGAGTCTCCCTATACCACCCTCAGGTAGAGTGCCGTGGCGTCACACGGCTCACAGCAACCTCTAACTCCTGGGCTTACGCGATTCTCTTGCCTCAGCCTCCCAAGCAGCTGGGACTTCAGGTGCCCGCCACAACGCCCGGCTATTTTTTTGTTGCAGTTTGGCCAGGGCTGGGTTTGAACCCGCCACCCTCGGCATATGGGGCCGGCGCCCTACTCACTGAGCCACAGGCGCCGCCCAAAATAACATAGTTTTTAAAGCATGTGATTTTTAAAATATAATATTGCTATAAAGCTATCTTACATGCTATTATGATAGAAGAAAATGTGAATAGATTTTATAGTAATAAAGGAAAAGAATAGTTTAACGTAAATATTTAAATCAAAAGAGAATCTAATAATGAAATTTGATTTTCAGTTTACACAAGGGAAAATATTTAAATCGCATGGGTATTGTCGACTCCTTCAAGATATTGTATAATAAATATATTCATTTGGGCTAAACAGCATTGTTGGTTTGGGTGTAATTAATCTAGAGAATGTCTGGGGAGGGTCTTAGTAATATTGGACTCTACAATCTTCCCTCATGATAGGATCACCCTAAGAAGAAATGCTTCCCTGACATAGAATCTAGATCTGCAGGATCGATACTTGGTCATAAAATACCTTTTGATATTCCAGCAGGACGTTGCCTATACTTCTCATGAATTTCTTTTTGATCAATTTGCTCAGCCAAGAAAATTTCTGAGGCCTTCATCAGATTATTAAGTTAATACCAAGTTTATCTGGTTTATGCTAATTAGTCCAAATAAGTCCATATAGGTTGATTCTAAGTAAAATTATGAAATGTTTTCTTTGCTGACTTCCCCTTAGAATACCTTTGTCCTCGCTGGAGGACCCCCGGAGCCGCCCTCCTGGACCACCCTTCCTAAGGTCGAACTTCTACTTCCCTTCTTAACCCTGGTCACCCGCCACAACTTGTTCAGATTAACAGTCTGCTGGCTCCTTTACCGATTAGCTCTTCCAAACCTCCCTTAGTGCTTCTAACAGTGGGATTTTTAAGACCCTCTAGCAAACAGGTAACAAAAATTTCCTCTACTGGAAAGTCCAAAATCTTCCCACACAGAGATTCTCTAGTTTAGCGTTTAGCGTGCCATTATTTTTACAATTTAAGTTAAATTGTATTTAACTTAATATCCTAAATGCTTACTTTCTGTGAGGACACTGGTTTGGCAAGGAAGAGTAGAAAATTGAAGGTGTTTTTATCTGGAGAAACCAAACTTCTCAGCAATATACTCTATTCTCTCCAAAACAGCAAACTGGCGACAAAACTGTTTCAGCAATCTGATAAACGCACCAGGTTACATGCGTTTCTAGTTCTTTTTGCTACTAATCTGATAAATGCACTGGGTTGCATGCCTTTCTAGTTCCCTTTGCTACTAACTACTTAATAGTACTATTTGCTACATAGATGATAGAATGATAGTCATAACCAGCAAAGGAATGAGAACTTCATATAGAACTCGAGAGTCACTCCCCAGCTTCTGTTTTTCTCAGAAGATAACTTGAACACTTAGCTTGACACTGTGCAACTGTAATGCAACTCTTCATTCATTTGTAGGTAAATATGCAAGGATAAAATCTAAAGCAATTCCTACTTTCTATTCATTTCTTAGAACCCCACAATTTCTGAGGCTCCTGCTAAGAAATAGATACCCATTTTTCTTACTGTTTTCTAAATGAGCAAATGCAGGTAAAATTTTGATTTATACTATTTCAATAAATATTGGGCACCTTAATTGCTGCTTTTGAAATGTCAAGACAAAAACAAATCATTCAGCATGATTCTATTTTGCAATAATTCTGGAAAGGGACAATTTTATTTTTCTTGCAAATTCCAGACAGGCATTAACATCTGAACTGGAAAGGGAAAAAACAAAATAAATCCAGTCAGACAAGAGAAAAAAACAAATTATATCTTAAGCTAAGTCATGCAAACTACGGTTTTACCATGGAATATTTGAGTTTGGGGGAACTATTTATGCAGAGATTAAATCTAGATGGACTAGACCTCATCAGCTGCCTTTGTGCAGAGCTGAGGCTCACAGCACTTTGGAGAAGCCAAGTAAAAGCCAAGTTGGATTATTGAGCCAGGCTTGACAGAATGACTGCCTCCTAGGATTTATGTATGAGATGGTGCCCTTCAGCACACTCACTGGGCTCCCACAGAGAGCACCATGAACTATGGACATACAGTCCTCCAAATGGGTACTGTTCAATTATGGGCATCTCTCTGATATCATAATTTGTTTACTATACATCATTTATGAATCCCTGATACTAAGGTGCTCCTAGTAAAGGTGCTGGGTAAATAATGAATGGACTAGAATAGTGTATTCTCTGACATGCTACTTGTTAACTGGGAAAGCTATTTTGTAAGTGTATATACATACAGATTGAGTATCCCTTATCTGAAATGCTAGGGACCAGAGTGCAGCAGATTATGGATTTTTTTCAGAGTTTGGAATACTTGCATATCCACAATGAGATTTCTTACATATCTCCAACAGGATCCAAGTCTAAATATGAAATTCATTTATGTTTCATAGACTTCTCATATGACCGCTTACAGTCTGAAGATAATTTTATACAATATTTTCAATAATTTTGTGTATACAAAAGGCTTTTTTAATTTTTTTATTATAAATTAATATGAGGGTACAGATGTTTAGGTTACATTGCTTTCAATTCTAAGGTAAAGTTCAAGTTGAGCCCTTCCCCCAGGGAAGTGATGAACGCCCTCACACTGTGCACATTAGGTGAGATCCCGCCAATCGCCCTCCCTCCGTCCCCATCTTCTTTCCCAACTCTCCCCTCCCCTGTAGACTATACTTGTGTTTTTCTTTCGTGGGGGTGTGTGGTTGTTTATATCTTGACTTTGTGTTCATATAGAGTACATTGGATATTTTTTTGAAAAAAAGTTTTGACTGCATTTTGACCACAACATTTCACATGAGGTCACATGTGTCATTTTCCACTTGTAAGTAGAAGCTCACAAAGTTTCACATTTTGAAGCATTTTTTATTTCAGATTTTTGGATTAGGAGTGAGAAAGCTGTACTAACATAGACATAGCTCCTCCAATATTTCTGCATTATGGGACAAAAATACAGATGGAGGCCCATATACCATGTCTGCATATTGGAAAATTAGAAATCAATTTCACAAATTGTTAAACGACATAGGTTCTACTGTCTTTATTCTTCTACCTTGATAAATATTCCTTTACAACAGCCAAATCCAAAAATAATGTAAATATTTAGCATATATTGCTTATATACAACTAAAATCCAGCAAAATATCAATCACGATATCAAAATATCTATCAGTCTAGGCCCAGGCTATGGATTAGCTGCACAGACTAAGTAATAAAATGTAATATACATAATTCACAAATGATCATGTATTCTGAAGTCTCAGTTTTCTTTTCTTATTTTAACAAAACCACTCAATATGTTGCTATCATCAATATCTTCACACGCTTTTTGTCCTAAAGATTGTTATGTCAAATCAGCAAGGTTTTTTTAAGCGTCGCTGTAATTTTTAGATTTTTTTTTCATTAATTTCAAATTAATGAAATTTCTGATTTCAGTAGTAGAAATCACCTGCTACTAAGGAAGCACTAACTGAAATTGTCACTGAAAGTTTTAAAGCAATATTTAGATCCAGAACTCAGGTTTATATTTAAATATTATAATGGGTCCTATAAGATAAATTGTCACTCTTTTATCGAATCTTATAAAATATCTGAATATCAGAATATAATTCACCATGATAAAATACAATTTTCATCGCCTCTTCCAACAATAGCTGGATCTATACAGTCATGGGAAGACTTGGCCTGCACCTCTGCCTTGTTACAGCTGCACCGGTATAGACACAAGTTTAACGGGGTAATGAACTGTGTAATAGTTCAAAATGCTCCTCAGCTGCCATGGGCAACTCCTGAGACACTATGCTAGCTCATGAGTACCTCAGGGAACCACAAGTTGGAACATTAAGAGAAGCAAGAAAAAAATCTGTCAGTAGTTATAGGGAAATAATTATTTTTCAACCACCAATTGTGTCCATGAAGATTAATTTTCTCTTCATCTTCTTTTCCCTGACTGAAGCAATTCCACTGCTTCAATCCTCCCTGCACAACCAAGAGCCTCCACCTCTGACAACAAGATATCCCAAGCCTCCCGGTGTTGGTCTGTGCTCACCTTCTGCCTGTACCTCCCGTAGCCCTGTTGTCCTGTGTGATGTAGGGAGGGAAGGGTCTCTGCCTAAAATTTGTCAAGTGCTAACCCCAAGTGTGTCTGTGAGCTGTGGGGCCCAACCCGGGGGTCTAAGATGCTCGAGGGTACTGACTCTGCACCACTGTCTCTGCCCTTTGCATCTAGAAGCTCCCAAGTGATGCTGAGGTAGCATCGTTTTGTTGCCGTTGCTCTCGGCTTGGCAGAATGCACTGAATTGTGTTGATTGCGATGTGTCCATTTCCACACTTTGAAATTGCCAGCTGTCATTAGGGTGGACCTGTGATCCTCTTGTCTATGTTTTGATATATCAGAGGCATTAAGGGTAACAAATTATAATGTCTACTAGCTCAAATACACTTTCAATCCAACCGTCATGTTTTGCGGATTTGAAAGCTGCCTCTGTCTGAAAAGAGACTCTGCTCTCCGTTTGTAACAGCTCAGCAAGGTTAAGGGAGCAGCCGGCGTGGTGCTCTCGGGACAGCTGCTCCTCTCCCCCATCAGTCAGGGTCACAAGTCCTTATCGTGAAGTCATGCCCATTCCTCCAGAATGGTGCAGATACTTGGGTATCGTTCCCAGAAAGACCTCTTATTTGGACCCTGGTGGAGAAGTGACTAGATACGAGTGCAAGTGACATGAACAGTTGTCCCTCTTTTGCAGAATAAAGCCATCCATTTGTTCTCTCAATGTGAGTGTAAGGGAAAAAGAGTTGGCAAAGCTTTCTCAGTTGTTTTTAGAGAGAGACACTAAAAATTTCTAATGCTAACAGTATCGTTAATGATGACCAAATAATTTCTCTTCAGCCTTGTAATGTGTTTGTGTTTCATCCAAGTTCAAGCTACCCGATATGACAGGATTGTCTACTTTTGAGATTAAAATATAAAGCCATTCTATGAAAGTCTGTGTCGGTAAAGCACAGAAAGCGTTCCAACATCCCTAATCAGATGCTGTAGTGCAGCCCTGAGCAAGAATGAGCCAAACTGTTTTTGTGTTTGTCAGAGCCATTGTTTCTCCTCCCATGTGGCCAGAGAGGTTGTTGCTCTGTGCCTTATTGAGACCTCAGATATGTGACTGAGAAGGCTGTCAGGGCTCAGTAAAGGTGCAAATGGGAAAACCACCAGCTAAGCTGGTGTTGACTGGGTTTCTCTCTGTACCTAAGCACAAACATCTGGTAGTGAACGCCTTGCTGTTAATCAATTATAAATAACCACACCATTGCAAGGGTAGCCCTGTTGTCTGTGTGCATTGAACCTTTCACGTTTCCATGGCAATAAGACCAAATACATAAGTACAACTTAAGCCCACAGTTGGCTTGATTTTTTTCTTATTTTTTAAAATGATGTAAGTATAAGTATATAACCCTTTATCTGGCATGAACCATTTATACATCTTAAGAATTTTATACAATCACGTTTAATTAATAGGGTCCTTGGATTTTTTTTTTTTAGAGACAGGGTCTCACTTGGTCACCCTCGGTAGAGTGTGTCATCACAGCTCACAGCAACCTCCAGCTCTTGGGCTTAGGGGAGTCTCTTGTCTCAGCCTCCCGAGTAGCTGGGACTACAGGAGCCTACCACAACGCCAGGCTATTTTTGTTGTTGTTGTTGCAGTTTTGGCCAGGGCCATATTCGAACCCGTCACCCTTGGTATATGGGGCTGGTGCCCTACTCACTGAGCCACAGGTGCTACCCGGGTCTTTGGATTTTTAAGAAAATACTTGATTTTAGATGTGAAAACTTATTCAGAGGCCATTTAATGAAAATATAGAGTATCAATGGCCTTACTGAAATTAATAAAAGTTTACAAAACAGGACTAAATATTCATCCTATAATTTAAAATATCATGATACACATAGGTTTGAAGATGCTAGAAATTTGTCCTAAAAATCTATCCCAGTGGTTCTCAACCTGTGGGTTGCAACCCCTTTGGGTGTCAAGCGACCCTTTCACAGGGGTCACCTAAGACCATCCTGCATGTCAGACATTTACATTACAATTCATAACAGTAGCAAAATTACAGTTATGAAGTAGCAACGAAAATAATTTTATGGTTGGGGGTCACCACAACATGAGAACCACTGATCTAGCCACTTCATATTGAACAACAAAGCAAAAACTTCCAATTAAACATTTCTGGGTTGATGTAAGAATGTATTATTCTGAATTTGAACGAACAGTTTTGTTAAAATGTACTGTACAAGGAACCACTTGTTCCACCACCTTCTACTTTGTCTACAGGAAAAAAGACAGGCCGTTCACAATGGTTTAGGTTTCAAACAATAGATACTAATGGAAAAACAAAATCCTGTTTTGCCTTTAGAAAACTATGTCAAGTTCTTTGGGTTTTAGTAGTTTTTCCTTCTGTAGGAGCTGGGCATTGACTTTCCTAAGAGAATTTAAAATATTATTTATATCTAAAAAAAAAAAAATAGGTTCATAGTGACCTTGGTACACATGTACTCTGCACAAGGTTCTTCTGATCTCAGCTGAGTTGGGCTGTCAGAAGTAAGTAGTTCATGAAATAAGCACACACACCCCATTAAGTGAGGTGGATGATTTTATTCTACAAACTTAGAGGTTGCCCAGGAGCACGCACATCTTCTATCTTCTGAAGGAATTTATGTGCACAGAGAAAGGGAAGAGGAGGGACTCTCAGTCTAAGATGGGAGTTGGAAAATTCCTGAAGTTAAAACTTGAATGGGGAAAAAATATTTATTTCAGATGAAAAATTTAGACGCATGCATTGACCTGTGAGCCTCACAGTCAAAGTCAAGCTCATTAACCTATAAGAAAGGGGGGAAATACAAGCACAATGAGGACTTGCAAATTAAAAATGAATTATGAGAAGTTGTTCTTAATTGGAAGAGAGTGGAGACAATGGCAGGGACAATTTTTAAAAATCACAAAATGTTTTAAGTCATTTCTCTCACTTTGTATTATTGTGAGTCTTTGGTATGGTCTATGAGGAAAAAAAAAATAACTCCTTAGTAGGATCCCCCCCAACCCCGCAAAGTACCAGGAAAGATTGCTCTACAACTTTGCATCCCCAACACCAGCACAACTCTCAAACTAAATATTGACAAGCAATTCTAAATTGCTCTTTCTCAGCTGAACCTGCGTGACTCCCAAAGCAAGGGGGGAAAGTAAGTGTAGGGCTCACTTAATCTCTTTCTTGGCTCTTTGCTTCTTGCCAGGCCTTGGTCAGTGGCAGCAGCACCCCAAGGTCCACTCTGTGAAGCAACCAGGCACCCGAGAGGGTGTCTGATGGGATGAAGTTGGAGAGATCCTGATCAGAAACTCACGCCAGGGAGAACTCGCCATAGTTCTTTCATAGAGCAGGGTATCATTTTAGTTCCTTTAATGATGATACAGTCATACACTGCATATTTGACAATGGCCTTGTAAGATCGTAATGGAGCTGAAAAACTCCTATCGCCTAGCGATATCATAGCCATTTTAAGGTTAGCACAACACATTATTTACCTTTAGGGTGACACAGTGTAAAGGAACACACTTGGCCACCAGGCATGTAGATGTGAGCAGCAGTGTCCAGGACTTCACATCACTCACCACCACCACCTGGACTCACCCAGACCAACTTCCTGTCCTGCGAGCTCCATTCATGGGAAGTGCCCCATACAGATGTACCATATTTTATCTTTTATATCTTATTTTTACTATACTTTTCCATGCTTAAATATGTTCATATGTACAAATACCATTACATTCCAATTGCCGCAGTATTCAGCACAGTAACATGCTGCCCAGGTGTATAGCCTAGGAGTGACAGCCTGCACCCTGCAGCCTAGGTGTGTGTGGCCGGACCATGCAGGTGACTATCATGTTCACAAAATGATGCAATTACATAACAGTGCGTTTTTCAGGTCGTATCCCTATTGTTAAGCGACATGAATCATGATGGTAATAATCTACTGGGCTATGATTATTATGTCTGGCCTGGTGCTGAGTGCTTTATTTTTGATGCTGGATCATTTGGAGAAGTGCTAAGGAAGAGTGGACACAGAGTTAGAACGTCCATTTTTAAATACAAGCTCTGTCACCCACTGCTGTGTGGCTCCAGACAAGTCCAAACTTCTCCGAGACTCAGGATCCTGTCTGTTAACTTTGTACATCAACCCTTCGCTCCGCCGACTGTGATGGAGATGACAGTTCCTTGGTGAAGGTGATTTATAAACTGTAAGGTGGTGGCCAAATGTCAGCAGTGACTGTGATTAAAATTATACAGCAAATGAGCACCGGAATAGAAACTACCGTCCTGACAGCCAGAGCTATTTTTGTGGGGGAGAATGTTGGTGATCTTTTCCTCCAGCTGAAAAGGCACATCAGAATCTTCTTCTCAAGAACTAAGGACTAATAACATTATAATTAACAGAGTATTTATTTTTGCACATCCAAACCCACATACATTTCTCCATTCACAATAAATTAAATTGTAGCTTCATCGGATGCTCTCTGTAAAGTCCGTGACTAACTCCCAGCTTTACTCCTTGGGTCTGATGTGAGGCCAGGTCATTTCACAGTTGACGTGAGTGGGACATTGCCAGGAAGGAGAAAGCAGAAAAAGCATGGAATTGCCTTTTGGAATGTTTTTTCCTCGGAATGATGAATCTGGTAGAGACCCTTTGGTAATTTTTAAAATTACATGACCGAATGATAGTTTTATCAAGCTGTGCCTCCACCCTCCCAGGTCTCTTAGGACACCTCAGTGAAGGCTGGATGGCAGCAGAAGTCACAAAGAACTAAGGTGTGGGTTAATGCCTTCTCCTCTCTGCCCTAGGACTGATTCCTAGAAGCCTACTTTTCACTTATTTGTCTAATGAAGAAAGGCTTGATTTATGACCAGGTGATGGCCAAGGTGTCAAGTTTCTTTATAGGTGATATTTTCTCATTTTTTACATGAGAAAATACAGTAATTTATTTCATCAATAAATTTATTAGGTTTCATGATGTGAACACTCATTAATATTTATAAATGTTTTTTATTTCAATTTAATAACTTATTAGCGTGTTTTCTAAGCAACAGATATTTGTTTCCTCACAATGCCTGTGGGTCAAGAATTCAGGAATGGCTTAGTTGGTGATTCCAGCTCAGAATCTTTCAATATGTTGTCAGGGAGCCTGGAAGCAAAACTAAGGGGGTTATCCCGAGAGCCTCTGACCCCAGGAAGGCGATCATGCATAAGGGGCTCTGAAACTAAAAGGTACAGAAAAAGAGAGAGGAATTACTGCACAATGAGATTGTCTGAGAAGGACAGAAGACAGTGAGACCACAGTTAGGCTGAGAAGGGACATGAGAAGTTTATGAAAATGGGACGAGAGAAGAGGCAACGAGAGGGGCGTGTAGTCTGCCCCGCTGCGCTGGACGCCCGTCAGGGTCTACACTCTTGTTTCTCCCCTGTCAGTGCCAAGAACAGACGTCCTTCAGAGGTGCTGGGCTGAGGAGCACCTTTTTGGTTTCCTAGGGATATGGAGCATGTGGGGATGGCTTTGTGAGGGGTGAGCCCACAGTGGGCAGCAGTGAGCATCCTTGCCACAGAGCTGGCGAAAAGTCCTGGGCATGTGGCTAACCACCACTTGGTCCAGGAAACAGGCCTGCATGCCTTTCTGGCAGTGTTGCCTTCAAAGGCTGCCGACATCAGGGAGGCTGTGCCCCTTTCCTCTTTTCATGGAATCACATGGCCTTTAAGGGCGGTCCCTCAGCGTATGTGCACTATTGGGAAATTCCTTAGAATGGGGTTGACACCTACTTCTCATCCGCTGGGAGACCCTTCTTCAAAATCCAAGATTTTGCAGCATTTAGAGCCAAAAGTTACAGAGCCTACTTTCTAACGAAGGCTACATGAATTGATCAGATATAGATTTTTGCTCAGGATCAAATGAATGCCTTTTGAGTAAATTGTTTTTATTTGTATAGATTTGGGGGCACAAGTGCAGTTTTGTTACATGGATATGCTTCACAGCAGTAAAGTCTGGGCTTTTAGGGTAACCACCATCCAAATAGTGAACACTGAACCCATGAAATGATTTCTTCCTTTCACCTCTTCCACCCTCCCATCTATTCTGAATCTCTGGTGCGTATCAGTCCATTGTCTATATCCAGACGTACACATTATTTCACTCTCACTTGGAAGTGAGAACATGTCGTATTTGACTGTGTGTTTCTGAGTTACTTAACTTGAAATAATAGCCTCCAGGTCCATCCATGTCACCCCAGATGATTTCACTCTTTTTTATGGCCGGTTAGTATTCTGTGGTTATACATATCACATAGTCTTTATCCAATCACCTGTTGATGGACACAGGTTGAGTCCATTTCTCTGATTCTGTGAATTGTGCTGCAATAAACATATAAGTTCAGGTGTCTTTTTGATAAAATGATTTCTTTTCCTTTGGGTAGATACCAGTAGTGGGACTGCTGGATCAAATGGTAGTTCCATTTTTTGTTCTTTAAGAAATCTTTGTATTATTTTCCATAGAGGTTGTACTAATTTACATTCTACCAACAGTGTATAAGCCTTCATTTTTCTCTGCATTCTCACCAACTTCTTATTTTTTGACTTTTTAGTAATAACCATTCTGGCTGGTATAAGATGATATCTCATTGTAGTTTTAATTTGCATTTCTCTGATGATTAGTGATGGTGAGCATTTTTTCATATGTTTGCTGTAATGCCTTTGAAAAGTAAATTAATTCCAGTTCTCTTATGCTTATAAAATGCAAAATCTAGGCAAAGCAAATATGGTTAGGGAGAGGCTCTTGTTTTTTGGTTTTCTGCAGATCTTTAAAACTATAGAAGACAAGTATACTTTGAGGTTGGAAATTTAAGTGTCAAAATGAGATATATCAAATAGTTCTGGTGGGGGGACTTCCATTAACCCAGAAAGCATTTTAAATTAAAATAAAAGACAAAACAAATCACCACTTTCAACAACTAAAAGACCAAAATATAAGCAAACAGATTTGAAGTGCCAGAAGTTAGAGCATAATCAGTATATTCAGTAATCAGATACTGAATGCTACAGAATTTCAAAAGGGCAACCTGGTGTGGGCTGTTATGATCAAGGTCATAGTTAGAAAATCAGCTCAAATCTAGGCACATTTCATACTAGCTGCATCAGGTGCATCTAAGAGCAAGGTGCTGGTGAGTCTGGGCATCAGGAATCCCAACATCCAAGGTGCTTCAGCTTCTGCTAAGAGGACTTAGGATTCTAGCTAGGAAACCCCAGGCACAAGAAAACCTTGAGCCTAATGAGAGAGGGGAATTGTGGGAAGGGATGCCAAGTTGTGCAGCCCTGACAGCCCGCTCAGTCTGTCCCTGGAGGCTTCCTTGTGGCCTCGCCCTTTGGGGTAAGGGGAACAGCCTCTCAGCCTCCCTTCTCTTTCTTCTCTTTCCCAGCCCTGTTCTCTCTAAGGGCCTTACACAAAATGCCTTTCCTCTGGGGCTTTGCTTGCAAGAAGTACATGTATTGCCCAAGAGAAGAATGTTGTTTGCTTTCTACCTGCTAAGAAAGTTTTCAAGAAGCTTTCTCTGAGCAGGAAAACCAAGTTAGCAAGGACAAAAAACAAACAAACAAAAACAAACAAAAAAACCCCTCTAACTTACTCTTAAACTCTGACCGAATTTACTTTGCACAAGACATTACTCACCTCCCCTTCCTTTCCTCCTTTGCATCTGAGAAGATTATGGGGCATTCTCTCAGTTTTCAGTGGCAATGTGTCCCCAACAAGGGGACATTCAGTATTCAGTCCCATACAAAGACTGCAATTCAGCCTTCAAGGGTTCATGGAAAGAGCTCTTTTGTTGGTGAAGACTGCAATGCCTAGTGACTTAATTTTAGGCTTTGCACTTTTGTGATAATTAAAAAATAATAGCTAAAGATGTTGCCAAGAAAGTAAGGGACGTAAAATTCATTTAATTCACAGAATAACTTTATGCTTAAAAATTTCAAAGTAGTAGTTTCTACCATGGGCCCTGAAGGTACTTTCTGGAATGAAACCAGATATTTTAATTCACTTGTAAATGTAAGTTCAGGCTCTTCTTCCTGGTGTGCCAAATAGTAATGAATTTTATACTAAGGAAATATTTAAGCTCAGTACAGAGCAAATTGTTTTTAAAGCAAAGGCTCATTGGTTCCTCTAACTGCCATTTTTTTCTATTGTATTTTTATGCAGTTTTTTTTTTTTTTGAGAAACTGTAGATTGATATGCAGTTGTAAGAAATAATACAGAGAGATCCACCTGCTTTTGACCTAGTCTGCCTTGATGTTCACATCTTCAAAGCTTGAGGACAACACCCCAACCCAAGGATATTTCCTCATGTTGTCTTTCTAGCCACCCTCAATTCCAACTACTCTCACCCAGTTTAGACCCTGGCAACAACTAATCTGTTTTCTTTTCAAGATGTTGTATAAATGGAATCACACAGTCTTGTGGGGCGTAACACTGCCACACACAAACCCTTTCCCCTCCCACTGCCCCTCTCTTCCTGAGACAAAGACAACAAAGGATCTGGCTAGCCCCACCCGCCAGAAGTTCGTGCCAAAAGACCCTAACTTTCCAGGCAAGCTGTGGAATTTGCCCATCCCCTATAGCCCCATACGAAATGGATCTCTAACTGCCCCAGGCACAGATGCCACTTTTGCCCTGTCCAGGCAGGGCACCCTCACATATTAATAGACCTGGCCTGAAAATCTCCTCTGCAGCCCCACCTCTGGTGCCATTGTTTATACCTTTCACACAACAGGCATGCAACTTTGGAGACTGGCTTTGTTCTTTCCTGGAGCATAGTTACCTGGAGGTCCTATTATTGCAGGAAGACAAGGCCCAATGGAGAGAAAGAGCACCCAAACACCACGTTTATAAGAGGAAGGGCTTTATTCACCAGCTGGGAGCTTACGGCATAGAAGAATTCCAAATGGCCGCACTCCCCAACTGCCTTGGTCTTTCCCTTTTTATTGCAATCAAAAAGTTCCACCCCACAGGTACCCTTCTCTTTGGCCAGTTTGAATCAAGTGGGAGATGCTATTCCACAAATTCCCAAGAGCTGAGTCACCATGGAGAGGATCCAGGTATATCCTTGTGGTCTCCTTGAGAACACCTGTTCTTCCAGACCTCACCCTTCTTGGGTATCCTCTCTCACTATAGGTAGCTGCATGCACCAACCATTTGCTCTGTTATTGCTGAGGAGAGTCCCATGGTCTGGACGTAGCACAAAGCGTGACCATCCACCCGTTGGATCCACCAGGGTGGTTTCCAACTTTTTACTATCCCGAATAAAGCTGCTATGAACGTTTATGTACATTAGTATGAACATTTAAATTTTCATTTTTCTGAGATAAATTCCTGAAAGTGTAATTGCTGGGTTGTATAGAAGTTGTGTGTAGTTTTATAAAAAATTCCCAAATTATTTTTCAGAGTAACTGTGCCTTGTACATTTCCACTTATCATGTATGAGTCAGTATTTTTTGTTCATTTGTTTGCTTGGTTTTGGATCGTCACCAAGATTTGGCATCATCACTACTTTTTCTTTTAGCCATTCTGATGGGTGCTTAGTGATATCTCAATGTGGTTTAATCTGCATCTCTCTAATGACTGACAACGTTTGGACATCTTTTCATGTCTCTATTTGCCATCTGTATATCCTCCTTGATGAAAATATCTTCAGGTTTTTGCTCAATTTCCAATTGTTTGTTTATTTATATATTTTTATGTTTGGACTTGGAAAGGTCCTTATATATTCTAGACAAGAGATAGAATCTATCTATCGTTGTTAGATATTGGTTTGTAAATATTTTCTCCCAGACCATGGTTTGTATTTGTCCCTCTTAACAAGGTCTTTTGCAGAGAAAAAGTTTTAATTTTGATGTAGCCTAATTTATTGGTCTTCTTTCATGGATCCTGCTTTTGGTGTCAAATCTAAGAATTCTTTGGCTAGACTCTGATCCTCAAGGTTTTCTCTTGTTATTCTTCTGAACATTTAGTCATTTTATATTTTACATTTGAGATTTTGATTCATTTTGAATTCGTTTGTATGTAAAATGTGAGGTTTAGGTTGAGGTTTTTTTTTTTTTTTTCCTTATAGGTGTCTAGTTAGTTAGTTGTTCCAAATACTACTTATTGAAAAGGCTGCCTTGCCTCTATTGAAATTCTTTTATTGCTTTGTCAAAAATCAATTGACCTTATTTGATGCGTCTATTTCTAGGTTCTGTATTCTGTTTCATTGATGAGGATACAGAATCTAGAAATCCCCCTTACCAGTACCACAATCTTGAGTATCGTGTATGTAATAAAGTTGTGCTGACTGAGTCCTCTCACTTTACTTTTCATAATCAAATGTGTTTTATCTATTCTAGTTCCTTTGTCTTTCTATATAAATTTTAGAATGATCTTTATATCTCCAAGCAATCTTGCTGGATTTTTTAATAGAAATTTTGTTAAAACCGTATGTCAATTTGCAAAAAATCGACATCTTTATTATGTGGAGTCTCCCAATTCATCAATAGAGTGCATCTTTCCATTTATTTAAATCTTTGATTTCTTTCACTAGGATCTTGTCGTTTTCAGCATACAATTTTGTATGTTATATTAGATTTACATGTGTTTTGGGTTTTTTGAGTGATTATGAAAGGTAATTAATGTTAATTTTAGTATCTGGGCATTTATTGCTAGTATGCAGAAAACACAATTGAATTCTATGTGTTATCTTATATTTCACAACTTTGCTGACTTGACCTATTAGTTCCAGGAGGGTTATTGTTGTTTGCAGATTCTTTGGGATTTACCATGTAGGTGACTATGTCATCTGCAAATAGGGACAAACTCATGTTTTTGCAGATATAATACTTCTTATTAAGCTGAGAAAGCAATTTTTTATTCCAGTTTTTTTGAGGTGGATTTTCTTTTTAAATCATGAATGGGTGTTGAATTTTGTCAAATGTTTTTTGTGTATCATGAGATATGATCCTATGATTTTTCTTTCTTAGCCTTTAAAGGTGGATTACACTGATTTTCAAATATTGAAACAATCTTGCATCTCTGAAATAAACCCCATTTATCACGGTATATAACTTTTGTATGTATTGCTTAATTCTATTTGTTAATATTTTGTTAATCATTATTGTTAATCTCTATATTGTTAATCCCAATATTCATGAGGGATATTGGTCTATCTATTTGTGTGTGCCATCTCTGTCTAGTTTTGGTATCAGGGTAACACTACCTCATAAAATATACTGCGAAATGTTCTCTTCTATACTGTGAAAGAGATTGTATAAATTGATGCTAATTCTTTCAACCAGCCAATAAAACCATCTGGGACTGGAGATTTCTTTTTGGAAAGTCTTTAACTTATGAATTCAATTTTATTTATAGGTATAGGTATATTCAAATTATCTATTCCACAAGAGTAAGCTATAGTAGTTTGTCTTTAAGAGAAGAGATCCATTTCATCTTACTTGTCAGATTTATGTGTATAGTATTGAATATTGTTCATACCATTCCCTTTTATCAATTGGATGTCTGTAGGGTCTGTAGTTGTGTTGCTGATATTGATAATTTATGTCTTCTGTCTTTTTTTGATTTGTCAGTTTTTTTTTTTTTGTAGAGACAGAGTCTCACTGTACCACCCTCGGGTAGAGTGCCGTGGCGTCACACAGCTCTCAGCAACCTCTAACTCCTGGGCTTACGCGATTCTCTTGCCTCAGCCTCCCAAGCAGCTGGGACTACAGGCGCCCGCCACAACGCCCGGCTATTTTTCTGTTGCAGTTTGGCGGGGGCTGGGTCCGAACCCGCCACCCTCGGCATATGGGGCCGGTACCCTACTCACTGAGCCACAGGCGCCAGTTTGGTCAATTTTATTAATCCTTTAAAAAAAAAACAATTTGTTTCACTGATTTGCTCTATTCTTTTTCTGTTTACAGTTTCATTGCATTCTGCTCTAATTTTTATTATTATCTTTCTCCTGCTTGCTTCAGGCTCATTTTGCTCTTCTCTTTCTAGGTCCTTAACTTAGGAGCACAAATTATTGGTTTGAGACTGTTCTTTCCCAATGTGAACTTTTAGTGCTATAAATTTCTCTCTTAGCACCATTTTAACAGTGTTCTATAAATTTTGAAATATTGTATTTTCATTTTCACTTAGTTCTATATACTTATTTATTTAATATCTTTCTTTTTGTTCCCATGGATTATTTTGCAGTGAATTGCTTAGTTTGTAGTGTGTGTTTGTAGATTTCTCTATCTTCCTGTTCCTGATTCAAATCAATTCCATTGTAGTCAGAGAACATACTCATTAGTGTTGAAAACTATCATTTTTTTCTGTTTTATTCTAAAATCCATATATTTTATTACAAGTCCTTTTATAAGATGGAACAAAAGTGAAATTATAAATGTTCAGTTGTAATAATTTTTTAATAGTTCTTATAAGATAAAATTAGTATAAAAAGTGTTCTTTTTGGAAATGATTAGCAGACTAAATTCTGGGGGGAAGCTCTAAATAAAGTCACATAAAAATTATGCTTTATATCTTTTTAAAAATCTAAAAATACCCTTTCTATATTATGAAAATAAATGCCTTATATGATTTATTTAATAAAATTATAGTATTTTAGTAAAGCTACACATTTTATCCTGGCTTAGGAAGAAAATGGAAAAGTTTTACCCATTTTAAGAAGAAAATCCTGTTTTAAGCTTTTGCCTGAAATCTTTTACATAACAAATGTGCACTAATTTTGTTTGTTTGTTTCTCTATGTAGATGGGCATGTAGAGGGTTCAGGAACAAATGTGAGAGTAAGATATTGATTAGACTCATTCTATCATAACTAACTTGATACGATAAATATGGACAATATGAGTGTCAGTAACAGGATGTAAACATGAAAAAGATAGGAAAGGGTTATAGGAAGAGGAGGTCTTTTCCAGCTGAAAGCATCAGAGAATATTTTTTGGAGCAGAGGGATTCTAAGGCTTATAATTTGGTATTAATAAGACTGAGACATTTAGAGATGGGGAAATGTATAACACAGTGAGGAAATGTTGAATTATTCTTTCTGTATCTATTGATTGAGAACCTATGATGCACTAGTAGCATGGACAAAGAAACAGCGACAATATATTAAGCGATTCTTGCATCAAACTGTAAATAACTCCATTTGGATGGAGCAATGGGTTGTGAGAAGACATGAAAAGAAATAAAGAATAAAAGTTATGTATGTGTAGAATACGATTATTGAGATAAGGAAGAGAGACTTGTGGACTGATCCTTCAGAGAGTGTGTTTCTTTGACTCTTATTGCATCTTAAGCTTCTTTTTGGTTAGGACTTTGTCTCCCAAGCTTATTTCCAAAATAAGATAATAAAATTGCTCAAGAGAGCATAAATACTCATTATTTGTCTACTCTTGACTAGCTTAAGAATGAGGTAGATTTATCGATCTTATGTATTCACTTATGTGCTGGTGTTTTAGGTAGTGTTCTATTCCATTTTTATTATTTCATATTCCATAAATCTATTAAGACTTTGACAGACTAGCATTAAATGAAGATTTTATTTCATAGACTGTCAGTCTGCCTGCTGTGCCAGAGAAATTCAAAATAATGGTGACATAAATAAAGAGAAGTTTATTTCTCTCTTATGTAAAAGTTGGGATCAATGGTCCAGAGCTTGTATGGGGTCAGACCATCCTCAAGGATTCAGGCTTCTTATATCTCACTACTCTGACATCCTTGTCACATGCCCACCATTTCGCATTTGTAAAATAAGACATTGAACTGGATTTATCAACAAGAAGAAACACCTTTTGAAAGCCTATTTTATACAAAACTACACTCTGGACACATGGGTTAATGCCTCAGGGGCTTACGGTGTCTTGGACTAGGGCTAGGAGATTGGTTCCAGAGGAGCAAACAGGCCACTGAAATATTCTGATCAAGGCAGTAGCAGAAAGAGGTGCTGGGTACTTGTGGAACATACTTGGAAGGGACTTCAGACCAGAAACATCAGATTTGATGAAAGTGTAGTACTGGGTTATAATTTTATTACTAAATCCAAGGTACAATACTATATTAAAAATGACAATTAAATTAAAAGGGGCATAAAAGGTTCAACTGAGGCAAGAAGAGTTAGAATGTTGTTCTTTCTGCATAAAATATTTGTTTAAAAAAAAAAAACAGTATGTGCCAGATACTTAACAGAA
Organism: Nycticebus coucang; assembly: GCF_027406575.1. NCBI lineage: Eukaryota > Metazoa > Chordata > Mammalia > Primates > Lorisidae > Nycticebus > Nycticebus coucang. Next base: position 6,605,222 of record NC_069792.1, read on the forward strand.
ATTGAAAGAGGCAGGACTCTTTCCCTCAAAAAACCCCACAATATATAATCCAGAATTTAGAATTTTTGAGATTTGGCAAAGGGTCATATAATCTGATCATGATCTACTGAGTTACAAAAGTATGTCCTTAGTGGGCAAAGGCCACAATTGCTGTTTTATTGGGAAAGTGATGGAAATAAGGAAAAGAGACTTAGAAAATTGTCAAAATTTTTCAGCCCACTAATTTTTCATGAACACTTCTTTCTCTACAGAAGACAGAATCACATTACCTAGGCACATGAATAGCTGAGTGATCAAAGACTCTCTCAAGAGGGCCTTGTCTAAACATGCTTTATTCCCAAGTCTCTCAGCCGAGGCTACAGGAGAGATGGCCTATTGTCTTTCCTTTATTTATCTTTTCAATGTTAAAGCACCCAAAACTTGCTTTCAATTTTATTTAAGTTATAAAAAACAAATAAAATGAAATCATGTAAAACTCCTTCAACGGTTTCATCATCTGATGTTTTTTTTTCTTTTCTTTTCTTTTTTTTTTTTAGAGACAGAGTCTCCCTCTGTCATCCTTGATAGAGTACCATGGCATCACAGCTCATAGCAACCTCTATCTCTTGGGCTTAGGCAATTCTCTTGCCTCGACCTCCTGAATAGTTGGGACTACAGTTGTCTGCCACAATGCCTGGCTATTTATTTTGTTGTTGTTGCAGTTTGGCCAGAGCCAGGTTTGAACCCACCACTCTTGGTATATGGGGCTGGCGCCCTACTCACTGAGCCACAGGAGCCGTCCTCATCATCCAATGTTAATATTACTTTTTACATGCCCAGATTTTTTTCTAAAAATTGCACACAATTAGTTACATTTATAGTCTATTTTTCTGATTTTTACCCAGCAGCTTTTTAAATACAATTTTTATGCTTGGAGCATGCCTATAATGCTTTTTAATTTTAGCTTTTCTGTACCAAAAATAATCATGAGAACAGAATATCTCACATTTGCTCAATAACTGTTATAAAATTGGAAATCAGAGAATCCTAAAACTTCCTTTGAAACTTTTTTTTTTTTTGGTAAAATAATTACAGAAAAGTCACAAGAATAATACGCAGGTCTCCCATAACCTTTACCCAGAATTTAATCTATTACCACACTTGCTCTATCATTTTTCTCTCTCTGACATATGCATGAGTGAACACATATACACACATGCACATACACCCTCATATAAATACATATAAACACACAATCATATGTATGTATAACACTTATTTTTTTCTGAATTATTTGAGAATAGGTTGGCTATATCATACTCCTTTACCTTTTGATACTTCAATGTATATTTTTTAAAAACCTAAAGTTAATCTCTTGAAATAGTAGTACAGTTATCAAAAACAGAAAATTAACACAGATATAAACCATTCGTCTGAGCTATGGTCCACCTTCTACTGACCTCAGGCGCCCAGCCCGCCCTCGTAGGAATCTGCCTTCTTCTCTCCTTTAGGACATGATCTGGCCCAGGACCTTGCTTTGCGTTTAGTCCTCATGTCTCTCTAGTTCTCTTCAATCTAGAATACATTATTTCTCTTTCATCATATTGTCATTTTGGAGAACACTGGCCAGATATCTTACAGAATGATTCTCAAAAATGGATTTGTTTGGCCCTTTGAATTTTAATAAGTAGGTAGCAATAAGCACCCACTAGGAAAAACTGGACAGTAAAGATATTTCTGGCAGCATGAGCAGCACAGGCAAAAAGAGCCAGAGAGAGTGTGTCACAAACGAGGAAAGGGACGAGGCTGTCTGTGACCCACTGACCACTTGTGGAGTTAAAGGGCCCAGAAGAAGTTGATGGCCGGACCAGAGAAGCAAGCCAGAGTCAGGTGCTAAGTGTGAACTTGATTCCAAAGGCAATGAGGATGACTGGGGAATTTTAGGTGGGGACATAATAATTTTTGTTTCTGAGAAAGATAATATCTTAAAGGTAATGTTATCCCTGAGTCTGACTGAGAGCACAGCAGAAGGGATGAGAGCTCTGTTAAAACTATTGTGATCTGGATTGTTGGGGTGAAAAGATGGAACTTTCTGGGGAGAAATGCCATAGAAAATCCAAAGAACTTGATAATTTGGCATGAATAATGAGGACCAGGAGGGCCAATGTGATGACAGGACTCTGCTGTGTGCGCTGATGGTCCGGCACCTAGTTCTGGAGAGCAGCTACCACCCAGGAAGGATGTGGGAGTGACCAGGAGCACAGCAAGGCTGCCTAGAAGGATTGTTGGCCCTACCACAGTCGGAGAACCACAGCCTCATGGACACCCACAGCTGAGAGGGTGACCTTTCCAGCAGCAGTTATAGCCCAGGTGTAACTGCTTGTCTATAACTGCTGCTGGAAAAGTGAGTATGGCAGGGGGTTCAGGTGAACCAGGCTCGGAGGACAGCCAGGTGAGCACGGTGAAGAGCAGGGCAGGAGAGGTGTGGAGGTTACAGAAATGATGGATGACAGACTCTAAGCTGCCCTGGGGGAGGAGGTAAAGCTAGATGGAGCCTGAAAGACAAGTGGCAGGGCCTGGAAATCTCCACAAGTTAAAAATAACAGGTTCAGGATCTGAATCTGAGTGAACATGAGGGCGTTACATATAAGAGATGAAAATCAGAGGTTAGAGTGTTTGCAGTTTCAGAATTTTTTTACGTATGTACTTTCAGTGACAACTAGCTCTCCATCCGCTGACAGACAGTAGCTGAGGTAGAATGATGGTGGGAATCTTCGGGGTTGAGGAGATGGAGTGAGGAAGGCAGTCAAGCCTCAGGCAGTTTGTCCTCATGGGTCACAAGGGCATATGGCCCTGGGAATAAAAGGTAGGTCTGCAGCCAAGGCACAGAGAGTTGAGAGAACAATGGAATGTGAAGAGACAGTGGCATTACAGGAAGGAAGAGGGGCGAGTGTGTGGAAATAGCCCTAAAGAGATAGCTTTACTAAATGCAGAGTAATAAGGGGCTTCCACCTGAGGGGACACAAGGTAATATTTGGGTTCCTTAACGCAGGATGGAGGCCACAACAAAGATGATGCCACCATTACTGAAAAACACCCTGGGGGTTTCCGAAGCCACTGTTGGTTTGTGAGGGAGGGAACAATGAAAGGCTGAGCATCGTGAAACTGAGAGCAAAAGAAAATTATATTTTAATTTTAAAATCGCAGTAATGAAATGAGGTCCAAAAGAATGTTTCTCACTCTTCTTATCAGATGCTTTATTGCTGGAGCTAGAAATAAAATAATAAGCTTCATAATGTCAGAAAAGGGAGATAATAACAAGGAATTATTTAATCACTTGAATAAAATAACTACATTTAAAAATATCTAATTACATAAAAGTAAGAGTAGGGAACAGGTTACAATCAGAACTGCTGGGAAAGGATGAAGCACCCAAATTATGCCCCACTAATGAGGATGGGAAGGCTGGGGGAAAGGTCTGGAACCCATGTTCTGTACAGTAGCCTACAGTACAGAACACTGGCCTATATAGCTATTAAAATTTAAATCTTACTTTTTATCTTTAAAATTCAATTCTTCTGTCACCACTTTTGTTCAACATAGTATTGGAATTCCTTGCTAGAGCAACCAGACCAGAGAAATAAAGGGGATACAAATTGAGAAAGAGGAAGTCAAATACCTCTGTGTGATGATGATATGATTTTGTATCTAGAAAATTCTAATGCCTCCAACAGATTCCTAAAATTGATAATTAAATTCAACCAAAACTCAGGTTACAAAATCAATGTACACAAATTAGCATATCTATACACCAGTAACAGTCAAGTGAAAATCAAATCAAAGACTCAATGCCATTCACAATAGCTACAAAGAAAATAAAATACCTACAAATATTCTTAACCAAAGAGATGAAAGATCTCTATGACAACTATGAATCACTGAGGAAACAAATTGCAGAGGATACAAATAAATGAAAAAACAGAAGGGTGGAGGCAAGATGGCCGACTGGAGCCAGTTTTCCACAGGAGAGTTAAAGGACAGAGGTTTAGCAAGTAAGTTGATGGTTTGGAGCTGAGCCAAGAGAGAAGGTTGAAGAATGCACATCAACCCTGCTGAGGTGAGCTGTCACCCCAAGGAACCAAACAATAGGTACAAAATCCATCACCAAGCAGATGGGGGTCCCCCTCCCATGAGAACAGTTTGCTGTATACTTTATACAAACAAGCAAGCAGAGTTCAGATCCTCTCCTATTTTATTCCATGGGAGAGACCGTCAAAAAAGATGGAAGTCCTTCCCTAGAGAGGAATTCCTAGTGTGCCATGGCACCCTCCTGCCACGCATAAAACTGTGGAAAACTGTATATATTCTCTACCTGCAATTATGAACTCCCAGCACTCCCCTCCACTCTCACCCCAAGGTCTAGAGGCCTGTCCCCCATGAAGTCCAGACTCTTGGGTATTTTCTTGAGAGATGTGGACAAGGTGTGGACTGTTGCTAGTTGGTGTTGATTCTGTGGCACAGGAGTAAGGAGAAGATGGTGAACTAAGGGAACCATATGGGAAAGGGAGAGGCATTTCCCTGTGACACAGAGCAGCAGTGACAGCAGAAGGAACAATAGGGCTCACACCTTTGGGGATATTTTGGAGAGACACTCCCTGCCTCTTTGGTCAACCAGAGGAAGCCGGGCATTTTCTCCAGTGGCAGCCACTGGCAGAATAGATCTGGGATGGAAAAGCAGGCCCCATGAGTAAAGGGTACACCTGAGGTGGTACCTCCTGGGTGAGGTGCGGCAGGGTCATGCATGGAGATGGCATACTCCCAGGATGAAGCTGAGACAGAAGAACTGATTTAGTGAGTCTTAGAAGCACCTGGCCCTCAGGGGATCATAGCTGAGACAAAAGTAGGCAGGGAGAAGCAGAAACTGACAGCTGAGTGTGAGCTCTAACCATGCCCACCCCAACACTGACTGCAATGGAGACAGACACACTAGCTCTTGGCAGCAGCACAGACAGGGGCTAAGTCGCAGTTTCTGTGAACTCACTCTAATGCCTCCAACAGATTAGCATATCCCCCCCTGGTCCGCAGGGGAAGATAGCTGGGACAGAAACAAATTCTGCCAAAATATAAGTGTCATTAACATCAATCAGGGACAGGGCTGGAACTGAATGAACCACCCCAGCTTCCATTAAACACATGAGGTTATCAGGCCTCAACTCACCTGTAAGATAGTGGCTAAGAGTGGCAGCCTGGCCGAGGAGACATAGATCTCCCTATGACTCAGGCAGGCGCAAACCCCTGGAGCATCTGCTCATTGGAGGGAACTGGGTCACAGCCCTGTGGGGTTACTAGTGTCTGGGTGCAACAGAGGTGCAAGGTGGGGAAGGAGGCATCAACCTTCTCAGACTAATTCATTTTCTGGGTGGGTCCTTCTGACACCACAGAGCACCAGAGTTAGTCATACTCGAGCTGCCATCAGACCCCTGCTATTTAGTTGCTGGAGATCTTTTGAACTCCCACCTGAGACCAGTGCTGACTGGCACAATTGATTTGGACCTCCTGAACTGGGCCAATCACCCAAGGACTATCCAAAGTGGTACCTGGGTAAGTGGTTGTGGGAAAGTTTGATTTTCCTTTTCCACTTCTTGCCCATGGGTGGGTAGGGTGACTTCATTGCTGTATTTCTCCACAGCTGAGACTTCAACCCAGAGTTACTGATTCACTAGGGTAGGACAGAGACCAGATGAAAACAAGACAGAGCCACTTAGCCCCATCACACCAAGCAGGTCCCCAGTGTCTCAGGCTGTAGCACTGTACGGGTCCTTTGCAAAGCTCTAGGGGGGGAAGGTAAAGACACCAGTCCCAGCTCTTGGGCAAAGGGCTGGATAATCATTACTCCAGGAGCCCCCAACCCAACTTCATTTTATCTGCTTATCTAGCCAAATGTGTAAAATAATCATGGGGTGGAATTAGTGGAAAAACTCCAGTAACATGAATAACCAGAGTAGATCAACTCCCCTAAGGAACAACATGGTGGACACAACTGAAGATCCCACTCATAATCAAATGGCTGAGATGTCAGAAAAAGAATGTAGAATATGGATTACAAATAAGATTAATAGAATTCAGGTAAAGTTGGAATTAGAAATTCAAGGAGCATTTCAATAGTTGCTCAAGAATTCAATGAATTCAAAGACAAAATCACCAAAGATTTTGCCACATTGAGACAAGAACTTTCAGCCCTCAAAGATCTGAGAAATACAGTAGAATCCCTCAGTAATAGAATGGAATAGGCAGAAGAAAGGATTTCTAACATTGAAGACAAAGTTTTTGAACACTCCCAAATGCTCAAAGAGGAAGAGAAGTGGAGAGCAAAAACGAAGCATTCTCTCAGAGAGCTCTGGAATAATTCAAAGAAAACTAATATTCGCTTTATAGGAATTCCTAAAGGCAGCAAGGTAGCTTTGAAAGGCACAGATGCTCCACTTCATAAAGTAATGCAGAGTAACTTCCCAGACATACCAAGAGATTCTGAAATTCAGATAGCAGACAGTTTCAGAACCCCAGCATGACTCAACCCAAATAAGATGTCTCCTTGACACAGTATAATTAACTTCACCAAAGTTAAAATGAAGGAGCAAATTCTGTAAGCAGCCAGATGTAAGAAAACCATAATCTACAAGGGGGAGAATATTGGAATGACTGCAGATCTCTCTCTGAAACCTTTTAAGCTAGAAGAGGGTGGTCATTGATTTTAATCTCCTAAAACAAAATAACTTTCAACCCAGGATCGTGTATCCAGTGAAACTGAGTTTCATTTATGATGGAGAAATTAAATACTTTAATAACATTCATATGTTGAAGAAATTTTCCATAACTAAACCACTTCTCCAGGACATTCTCAGACCTATCCTCCATGATGACCAGCACAAACCTCCATCAGAAAAGTAAACACACTCAGAAACTTTTGATCAAATTCCAACTTCCACAGTGGCAAAAGTATGAAAGAAGTCCATTGGACTTGCAAAACTTGATACTCAAAATTCTACTAGGCTTATCAATATTCTCAATCAATGTGAATGGCTTAAATTGTCCTCTAGAGAGGCACAGGTTGGCTGACTGGATACAAAAAATCAGGCCAGATATCTGCTGCATCTAAGAATCTCATCTTACCTTAAAAGATAAATATAGACTCAGGGTGAAAGTATGGTTGTCCATATTTCAGGCAAATGGTAATCAAAAAAAGCAGGTATTGCAATTCTATTTGCAGATACAATAGGCTTTAAACCAACAAAAGTAAGGAAAGATAAGGATAGTCACTTCATATTTGTTAAGGGTAACTCTCAACATGATGAGATTTCAATTATTAACATTTATGCATCCAATCATAATATGCCTTAATTTATAAGAGAGACTAACAGAAATGAGCAATATGATTTCCTTCAGCTCCATAATAGTCAGAGATTTTAACACTCCTTTGGCTGTATTGGATAGATCTTCCAATAAGAAGCTAAGCAAAGAAATTTTAGGCTTAAATTAAGGCTTAAACTTAACCATTTAACAGACATCTACAGAACATTTCATCCTAACAAAACTAAATACACATTCTTCTCATCAAAATTGATCACATCTTAGGTGACAAATCTAACCTCAGCAAATTTAAAAGAATAGAAATTATTCCTTGCATCTTCTTGGACCATCATAGAATAAAAGTTGAACTCAGTAACAACAGGAATCTGCATACTCATAAAAAAACATGGAAGCTAAATAACCTTATGCTGAATGATAGCTGGGTCATAGATGAGATAAGAAGGAAATTACCAAATTTTTGGAACAAAACGATAATGAAGACACAAATTATCAGAACCTCTGGGATATCACAAAGGCAGCCCAGGAGGGAAATTTATAGCACTGCAAGCCTTCCTCAAGAGAATGGAAAGAGAGGAAGTTAACAACTTCATGGGACATCTCAAGCAACTGAAATAGGAAGATCATTCCAATCCCAAAAAGAAGAAAAGAAATGACCAAAATTAGAGCAGAATTAAATGAAATAGAAAACAAAAGGATTATACAACAGATCAATAAATCAAAAAGTTGTTTTTTTGAAAAGGTCAATAAAATAGATAAATCTTTGGCTAACCCAACCATGAAAAAAAATAGTAAATCTCTAATTTCGTCAATCAGAAATGGTAAAGACGAAATAGCAACAGACTCCTCAGAAATTCAAAAAATCTTTAATGAATATTACAAGAAACTCTATTCTCAGAAATACAAAAATCTGAAGGAAATAGACCAATACTTGGAAGCATGCCTCTATCCTAGACTTAGCCAGAATGAAGTGGAAATGTTGATCAGGCCTATATCAAGTTCTGAAATAGCATCAACTATACAAAATCTCCCTAGAAAAGAAAAGCCCGGGACCAGATAGCTTCACATCAGAATTCTACTAAACCTTTAAAGAGGAACTAGTTCCTATATTACTCAACCTTTTCCAAAATATAGAAGAAGAAGAAATACTACCCAACATGTTCTATGAAGCAAACATCACCCTAATCCCCAACCAGGAAAAGACCCAAGAGGAAAGAAAATTATAGACCAATATCACTAATGAATATTGATGCAAAAATATTCAACAAGATCCTAGCAAACGGAATCCAGCAACACATCAAACAAATTATACACCATGACCAAGTGGATTTTATCCCAGAGTCTCAAGGCTGGTTCAATACACATAAATCTATAAATATAATTCAGCACATAAACAAATTAAAAAACAAAGACCATATGATTCTCTCAATTGATGCAGAAAAAGCTTTTGATAATATCCCAGCATCCCTTCATGATCAGAACACTTAAGAAAATTGGTACAGAAGGGACATTTCTTAAACTGATAGAGGCCATCTACAGCAAACCCACAGCCAATATCATATTGTATGGAGTTAATTGGAATCATTTCCACTTACATCAGGAACCAGGCAAAGTTGCCCATTGTCTCCACTGTTTTTTAACATTGTAATGGAAGTTTTAGCCATTGTAATAGGGCAAGAAAAGGCAGTCAAAGGTATCCACATAGGGTCAGAAGAGATCAAACTTTCACTCTTCACAGATGATATGATTGTATATCTGGAAAACACCAGGAATTCTACTACAAAACTCTTGGAAGTGATCAAGGAATAAAGCAGAGTCTCAGGTTACAAAATCAACATTCATAAATCTGTAGCCTTTATATATAACAACAATAGTCATGCTGAAAAAAACAGTCGAGGACTCTATTTCGTTCACAGTAGTGCTATAGAAGATGAAATATTTTGGAGTTTACCTAACAAAGGATGTGAAAGAACTCTATAAAGATAACTATGAAACTCTACGAAAAATAGCTGAAGATGTCAACAAATGGAAAGACATACCATGCCCAAGAATCAACATTGTTAAAATATCCATACTACCCAAAGCAATATACAATTTTAATGTAATCCCCATTAAAGCTCCACTGTCATAGTTTAAAGATCTCAAAAAATAATACTTCGTTTTATATGGAATCAGAAAAAAACTTCAAATAGCCAAGACATTACTCAGAAATTAAAACAAAGCAGGAGGAATCACACTACCAAACTTCAGACTATACTATAAATTGACAACAATCAAAACAGCATAGTACTGGCACAAAAAGAGAGAAGTAGATGTCTGGAACAGAATAGAGAACCAAGAGATGAATCCAGCTACTTAGCGTTATTTGCTCTTTGACAAACCAATTAAAAACATTCAGTGGGGAAAAGATTCCATATTTAACAAATGGTGCTGGGTGAACTGGCTGGCAACCTGTAGAAGACTGAAACTGGACCCACACGTTTCACCATTAGGGGCCCTGAGCCAAGGGATGAAGGCAGCCAAGAAGCTGGAAAAGGCAAGGAAACATATTTTTTCCAAGGTCTCCAGAAAGGAACACAGCCCTGCCAACACCTTAATTTTCACCCACTGACATGTATGCAATATGTGTTTTTTTAGCCAGTAAGTTTGTGGAAATGTGTTATAGCAGTGATAGAAAACTAATACACATCCTGGGCATGTTGCTTACCAATACAAAAAGTATTGGTACTTGTTCAGATTAATCTCCAGAGAATTACCCTAAGTGAAGAAAAACAGCCACTGAAGATTATATACTATTTGATTCTACTTAGAAAACATTTTTGATGTTTTAATGACAATGTTTTAGAAAATGAGAATGAGTTAGTGGTTTCAGAGAGTTTAGAATGGGAGTGGGAAGAGAAGCTCAGGAAGGGATGTAGGAGGGCTTCATTGTCAGAGGGCAACAGGGGAGTGTTAAGCATCTTTAATGTGGTGGTGGATACATGACCCGTAACAGGTGATAAAACTGAATACACACATACACACACAGATGAGTGCACGTGAAACAGGGGAAATCTAAATAAGATTGGTGGACTATATTATCTTGATATTCTGGCTGAGATACTAAACCATGGTTTTATAAATGTTACTACCCTATTTTCCCCAAAATAAGACATCCTCCAAAAATAAGACCTACTTACAGGAAAGATAAGTCATCCCCTGAAAATAAGACCTAGCGCATCTTTGGGAGCACACCTTAAAATAAGAAACAGGGTACTAGGAAAAAATCAAGGCAAGAAGCCCAAGATATCTTTGTATTTTTCATAGAGCTGCATATATGAGTCAACAATTATCTCAATAAAAATTTTAATAAAAAATATTGTAGAAATTGTTATTCTTGCTGCTTGGTATAGCCATGACTGTGAACTGCCTGGAAGGTAGGGGCCTGTCTAATTACCTTTGTACAGGAACTCCCTCTGCACCATCTGTCATTAATCACTTAGAGGCTTTTCATTAATGATGATACGGCTGAATGTACCTTCCAGCAGGGAATGTTAACCTATTTATGTGAATTCAGGAGGGGTCCTGATTCACCTGGAAACTACATTCAATTATCCATTATTGTGTATGAGAGCGTGTGTGTGTGCATCTTTCTGAAGACAGAACCTATGACTTTCAAAAGGGCTTCAATACTCCCTCAAAAAAAGGAAAAAGAAAAGAAATAAAGATCAAGAACCAAGCAAGGTCCTTAGAAACACACTTAAAGTGTGAACTTAAAAATATATTTCTTTAAAGTGATTTAAAATAATGCTATGGCTAAAGCATCGATATGTGGGGGGGTGTGTGTGTGTTTGTATATACTTTTTTTTTTTTTTTTGCAGTTTTTGGCCGGGGCTGGGTTTGAACCCGCCACCTCTACCATATGGGGCCGGTGCCCTACTCCTTTGAGCTACAGGAGCCACCCTAAAGCATTTGATATTTTTAAATAGGCAAAAACATGCATGGTGTTTTCTAAATACCATGAATGGGCACTGGGGTCAGACATGCAAGTTTCAAACCCCAGATCTGTCATTACATTAGTCTATGACCTTCAGCAAAGTTCTCATCTGTTCTATAAGCCTCAGTTTTCTCATCTGTAAAATAGGGAAAAAATACTTCCAATGCTGTATTGTGTCAGATGAAGTGACGTGTATAAGTCATTTAGCATAGTGCCTGCCACATGACAAGCTCTCCATAAATATTAACTTGTGTTTGTGTTATTACTACTGTGTTTAAAATAGGAGGAACTAATGGTTTTAATTATTCTTTTCAAAGGAACCTTTCAGAATAAGGGCACGTGGTTTAGTAGAAGGAGCATTGGCATTGGTACACTTGTTCCGTCATTGACCCACCCCCGAGTAAGCCTAGACAAGTCACACTCTCTGAGCCTCCATTCATGATATAAATAGGGCTAAACCTTTGTGATTTGTTGTGATTCTGTACCTGCCCCAAAAGCAAGATGTAGGAATTTACTCAGCAAGCATTTATCGAAGTCCTTAATATGGCTCTTCTGCAGAGTTCCTCAGAAGCAGACCCTGAGTAGAGAATTTGTGAAAAACAATATGTTTGTGACTCTGCACAAAAAACTTGGGGGAATGGCAAAGTGTGACAGGAAAGGGAAAAACGTAAAGACCCACAGAGGGTGGCTTAGGGTCAGTCCTGCATTGCACTCCAGAGACAGACCAAGCTTATCACCCATCTCCCAGCATCACCTACACCTGGGAATGCGGCTAGTTCTACCTCCTCATCCAGTTGGTTCTTATTTAAGATCGGTCCACACTCAGGTAAATTCCTGGCACTATCTGCTCTGTGTGTGAGCCAGTTGAGGAAATTCTGGCTGCTAGAGGGCTGACCTCTGGCAAAGAGTTGCTAGTATTGGTTTTTGGGGAGTGAAAGCACACACGGGGGTGAGTGCCTGAATTTGAAAAGGGAAGCTAGTGGACCACAGCAGAGCACTGGCAGTATCCACAAGGTCTCAGAGCATTGCTCTGCCTTAAAGGATGGCCCTGATAGTGTGGTGGGAAAACACACAAGTGGCCGCACAATTAGAAAGGGGTGGAGCAGGGGGGGGAGCCTACAGCCTTCAGCCCACATGTGACCTTTTAGGTCCTTAAGTGCAGCCTTCGGACTGAATCTACATTTTACAGAACAAATCCTTTTATTTTTATTCATACATTTTTGTTTATCTTTTATATTTTTATCTTATTTTTTAAACTAACACATTTAAAATACCAAAGTCTAAAATGAGTTTCAACAAAGCAGTTCTCCCATATTGATCAGCACAAGTAGAACATTAATAAATTGTAAAGGCTAAATGATGGTGCTGTGCTCATGGCTTCATTCTGACTTCCCTGTCTGGTGCCCTGATGCCACTACCGTACACGCATGGTTGGTGGAGAGTCTATGGGGATCAAGTAAGCCAGTCTGTTATCAGCTTTTGACTACAGTGCGCTGTGTTTCTGTTTGAAGTGGAATTTGTGAATAGTTTCACAGCTCGACAGTGAAACTATTCTGTCTTCTTTAATGGCCCATCATGTCTAAGAAGACCAAGAGAACCCTGAAGGTAGAAAACAGATTTTTAAATGAGTATTGGGAATTGCGATGTTATCCTGTTTCTGCTAAAGATAAGATGATTTTCTAGCTTTGTGATAGCTCAATATCAACATGAAAGAAACTCAATGGTCATCAGTATTATAACACAAATAAATTAGAAGGAGAGGTGTGAAAAGTCGTATTTGCAGAAATTAAAAGATGAAAATCAAAAGCAAAGACAATTTTTTTTACATATACATGTATTTATTAGGTTTCCATTAAAATTTAATAACAATAACAATATTTAAGATAAGGACTAGAAAGAAAAACCTCATAAATAACAAACAAACATAAATACAATCAGAAGAGGAATTAGACAATTGCTACATTGAAACATTAAGCAATAACAATAATAATAATAATGTAAAGAAAGTAACATTCACATTGTCAAATAAGAGAATGTCTATTATAGAATGCTTTGACTCTGAGATTCAGGATGGAGTCATCAGTTAACTTCTTATCATTCTTTAAGTCTCAAAAAATAGACAACTAATATTTATAAATAAAAGTAAAAGATAATTTCGAAAAACAGATCATGCCAAATCTAATAGACTATAGAAAAAGAAGAAATACTTCAAAATCATTCTACTTGATCTGGGTACACCTGATATTCTTTCAAGACAATTCTTACAATCAGCAATAAGACCTGGATATAGTGCCACTGGAGCAACTTATAAAGTACCTTATTTAAAAGGAAAGCCATTCAGTGATGTGGGAATTATGAAAGAATACATTGCCAAAGCTTTAGGATGCTTAGATCCCAATAACATTCCAAATGATTGCCTCTTTCAGGAAGAGCCATAACTGAATGACAGCTTGTATTAGCCTTCAACTTAACAGAACAACTTCATGCAATACTTCAAAAGGAAAATATCTATTATTCAGTCGCTTGTATACATCAGCTGGTACTACCGACTTAGTGCAGGTTTTCTACTTCATTCTGGTCATACAGAAGGTTTTCTTTACTACGAAGAGTTACTTGATTTGGGCACTCTTATAAACAGAGCACGAGGAATAGATATCTTCAACAACTTTCAAGATAAAAGTTATGCAGTTGAACTGAATTTGATAAATTTAATTAGTGTATGTATGGACAGTGCACCTTCCATTATAGGAAAACATGAAGGATTTTTTGTATAGTTTTTTAAAAAATATTGACAGATCCAGATGCTCTCATTTCTTTCCTTGTATCTTGCAATAGCAAAATCTCTGTGCTAAATCTACAATTTAGATGACACTTTGCACCAGGTTGTAAGTATTATGTGAAAGCAACCTGGCCTGGTCAGTTTCAGAACATGCTAATGTTGAACCATGAGGTATTCAGTATGGATTTGCTGCATCTTTCTGAAGTGCGTTGGCTATTGCAGGGACGGGTGTGAGCCAAAATTTTATCTCTGCAAGAACAGATAATTAAATTTTATGAAGAACAGAAGCATCAATGTGAATTATTGAAAGAAGATTTCTATAGGAATGCAGCATTTCTGTGTAATATCATACCAAATCAGAATGACTTGAATATTTCTTTGCAAGGCGAAACTAAGTTTATATATAATATGTGGCAAAAAATCCAAGCATTTAGACAAAAGCTTTTTTTTTTCAAAACAAAATTTCAGATGAACATTTTTCCCAATTAGCAAAGCTTATTGATGAGCAGGATGTTATACGTGGATCATTTGAAGAATACACAGCTGTTGTAAGACCTATTAATGAGTCAGGCTAAACAGAAGCAACAACTTCATTATTTCCACACCTAAAACCACCACAACAAAACCAGAATACAACAAAAATTTCACTGACTTTGAGAATCATGGCATCACACCCACATTAGCACCTCAGCCTCACCTAGTTGGTATCACAAGACTTAGAAAGCACTACAGATGGAATTGATTGAGATCTCACTAGATGACATTTTAAATTCATTGTTTGGTGCTAAGAAAGATCCAACTGGAACACGGAAAACACAGTAGAATACCCACACCTTCAGCAACATGCAGGAAAAATGCCTTTTTGCTTTTCCGCCACTTATTGCTGTGAATCTATGTTTTCCAAACCAAGACACTCTTAAGTCATAAAGGACTGACACCCATCTACAGGACCAGCTGAAACTGGGACCTCCATGTTGAGGCTTAACATTCAGATGCTCTCCAACAAACAAACAGACACAACAAAGTCATTGAAAGGCTGTTAACTTAAAAATTCACAAATAGTTTTCATTTTTTTAATTATTAAGTACATAGTAGTTAGATTTCTGCAAAATAATGCACCTTTTAAGTGTACATATTATCCAATTGAAGTTTTTGAATGCAGCCTTATTTGATTACAGCTAAATCAATGCAGCTTTCCAACATGGAAAGGTTCCGCCACCCCTGGGGATGGCGCTAGGTAACAAGGAGGAGAGGGCCTTGATTCAGCCTGCAGTGATAGGGAGGGGCTCGCAGAGGACTTGCAGGAGCAAATGAGAGACAGTAGGAATTAACCAATTAACCAAATAGAGAGGTGGTGAGAAGTAAAAGTGGTCCAGCCAGTTAAAGAGAACTTAATACTCAAGGAATTAAAGTAAGCCAAGTATAACTAGATTAGGGACAGGAGATGGCCAGCAATGAGGCTGGAAGGTGAGGAGACGCTGGATCACAAAGTAAATCCTATGTGTTAACTTGGAGGGTCTTAGGGTCTTACACCGTTTGGGCAAAGACAAATATCACAGCTAAGAAGAGGACTCCAATTTCTTAACATATAATAGGATGATAACCTAGTTTCCCGTTAACATCCCCAGCTTGTAGAGAAAGAAGCCACTGGGACAGATAACCATTTTTAAAGCATTGAAGTGAGGTAGTCTTAAAATTTTTTTTATTTTTCTTGCATGTTGGAAAGTGAAAGAAAATTTATACAGAGCCTGAAATAACTAAAAATATCTCTGTAAATTAGCTTTAAAAAAAAAAAAAAAGAAAAAAACTAAACACAAGAAGAGCCTCCATGGCTGATTATGTTAATAATGCTATGGATTTTCCTCATTTTGAGGTTCGGAGTAATCCACCATCCACAGAATTAAATCTGTAGATTTTGGTTTGGATTTGCTCTGAAACAGCCTGTCCTACACAATTTAATTTCATGGTCAGATGAGGGTAATTATTCTAAAAAGCTTTCAGAAACGAGGCTCTTCTGATTTTTGTTGTTGTTATTGTTTATAATGTAGCCCCTTCGGAACCTGTGCTGTGGTTTTTAGGTGTGGATACAATGAAGTTGTTGCCTGTGTTTAGCCTGACTCATTTTTTTGCGATGGAAAAAATAAGAGATTTCCATCTGAAAATAGGAGACTAGCTCAGTATATTTCTGTTGATATAGATTACTAATCCATTTCCTCAAGGTAGTTAAATATTGTGCCAGTAATTCATTTCATACTTTGGTAACCTATACTGAAATCTTCGGTTTTTTGTTTTGTTTTTAAGACTGGGTCTCATTCTGTCACCAAGGCTAGAGTGCAGTGACATGATCATAGCTCACTGCAGCCTTGAACTCCTAGGCTCAAGTGATTTTTCTGCCTTAGCCTCCTGAGGAGCTGTGACTACAGACATGTGCTACCATGCCCAGCTAATTTTCTTTTTATTAATTTATTGTTGGGGATTCCTTGAGGGTACAAGAAACCAGGTTACATTGATTGCATTTGTTAGGTAAAGTCCCTCTTACAATCATGCCTTGCCCCCCAAAGGTGTGGCATACACCAAGACCCCACCCCTCTCCCTCCTTCCCTCTCTCTGCTCTTCCTTTCCCCCACCCTTCCCTCCTTCTTTCTCTCTGTGCTCTCCCCTTCCCTCACCCCCACCATGTCATTAATTGTCATTAATTGTCCTCATGTCAAAATTGAGTACATAGGATTCATGCTTCTCCATTCCTGTGATGCTTTACTAAGAATAATATATTCCACTTCCATCCAGGTTAATACAAAGGATGTAAAGTCTCCATTTTAAATGGCTGAATAGTATTCCATGGTGTACATATACCACAGCTTGTTAATCAATTCCTGGGTTGGTTGTCCAGCTAATTTTTTTAAAGTTTATTTTTGTAGAGATGGGGTTTCCCTATGTGGTTCTCAAACTCCTAGCCTCAAACAATCCTCCCACCTGGACTCCTCAAAGTTCTGGGATTGCAGTTGTATTCCACCACACTCAGCTACACCTTCATCTTTTTTAAGATTTATGACA
The DNA here is from genome assembly GCF_027406575.1 of Nycticebus coucang. Classification (NCBI taxonomy): domain Eukaryota; kingdom Metazoa; phylum Chordata; class Mammalia; order Primates; family Lorisidae; genus Nycticebus; species Nycticebus coucang. The sequence continues at coordinate 6,622,375 of NC_069792.1, forward strand.
TGAGACCTTTAAGTAATAAATTTGATATTTTAAAATTTATAGGACCAATTGCAAACTCATTAGATTTGCTTTGCTTATTTAACAAATAAATATAAACTCCCAAACTATGGTTATTTCTGCCACCTCAGAGATACTTACCCTAGGCTCAGAATTTATCATTTTTGGTGGGATTTGAATAATAGGTCTCTAGTCAAAATGGCAGGCACTGGATTGGAATTTAATATGGACACTAAGATTCTTTATGTTGTAATATGGGTAGAAAATAGTCCATCATGGATGTAATTAATGCCCTTCAAGATCTTGTTTAGAAGTATTCAGTTTTCATGAATTTTATGAGTATCATTTTATTACCAATGCAATTTTTTCTCTTTTGGATTTCATTTAAATCTAACTGATGAAGTTCTAATCACAAGAATCTGAAAGCCAACTCTCATCTAAAACCCTGATTACTCATGGGTGGTGTCAACACAAGGACAGACCCAGACCATTGCAATTCTTAAATGTGGAATCTTTTTGTCTTGTCCCTTAGATTCTTTAAACAAGACAGAGCAATTTGATTAGTGTTTTCTTTTTTTTTTTTTTTTTTTTTGTAGAGACAGAGTCTCACTTTATGGCCCTTGGTAGAGTGCCGTGGCCTCACACAGCTCACAGCAACCTCCAACTCCTGGGCTTAAGCGATTCTCCTGCCTCAGCCTCCCAAGCAGCTGGGACTACAGGCGCCCGCCACAACGCCCGGCTATTTTTTGGTTGCAGTTCAGCCGGGGCCGGGTTTGAACCCGCCACCCTCGGTATATGGGGCCGGCGCCTTACCGACTGAGCCACAGGCGCCGCCCTGATTAGTGTTTTCTTAAAGAACTTCACATGACACAATTGTTTGGTTACAAAATTCTACTTCCTTTCTCTGGGTTTATATTATTTTAATTGCTGTTTCAATCCTGTGTTTTATATAAAGCATCCATAATTCCCCTGGTGAATAGAACCCATAGAAGTAAAAAGTGTTGTTATTATTCTGTATTCCCTTGTCTGTTCGTGCGTTGATAGATTCCTTAATCCACTCTTCAAAATTGCTGTATACATTGTGTTCTCTTTACAACATGACTATAGTGAGTAGGAGGAATATTTTAGAGCAGGATAAATAGTAATTGGCAAGGAGCTATAACATTGATTTGTGCAAGCTTCGTGTCCAACCCTTTCTGAGGATGCTATTAGAGTAATGGGTGAGATGAAAGGAGTGCTGATTTGCTAAAATTTACTTCGAGAAAATATCAACATGGCACTAGGGCTTTGAAAGCAGTGCCCTTGGCAGTTTCTCTGGCTCCTGGAGAAGGGAATGCACTAACTACAGAGCAGCATGGTGTCTGGGCAAAGAGGCCTGAGAGCGAGCAGGGCACACTGGAAGCCACTAGATGGGAGTGTCTGCTTATTCATTCTGGGCAAATACCCTACAAATCACCAGGCAGGAAAGAAAGGTTAGAATGAGAGTAAATTCCAGACTCCTCAGTGCCATTTTCCTGCAGAAGGGGGAAATGTGATGAATATCAAGAGCAGCTCGGCATCACCATAGCACCTGCTGCCTCCAGTGCTGTGACCAGGGTAAGGGTCACCACTGGCATCCTCCCGTACCAAGCTCTCTGGAGCTCTTGTTTGAAAATAGCATTCCTCTGGGAAACCAATGAACACAGAATGACAAATTAGAATGGAAGGGAAGCATTTTGCTCAGTTTTTCTGCAAAGTTATGAGCCATATTGACCTAGGTGTTTAAACCCTGGACACCTGCAGTTTTCTACCTTTCCAATGAACAGACTAATCCTTATCGGGCACGGCTATCAATAGAAATGATACATTAAGATTTATAATCAATCTCCAAATGTGGCCAGTCCTAAAATAAACGTCTCCAAGGAGGAGCAGCAGCAGTAGCAGCCACCATTTGAGGATTCAGCCAACACCAGATGGAAATTCTGTCCTTTGGTTAGAATTCTTCTAAGACCTTGGCTGACTGGTGAACTTGGCAGACCCAATTATTATAGCAATTAAGATTTTAGAATGTGAGTCAAATTGTGAGCCAACCTGTGCCAAAAGCTGGCAGACAGATATCCTGAATTTAGGTCAGGGCTGTTGTTCCCTGTGGCAGAGGTAATTCAATTACATCTCAACCCCAGGCAGGCAGATTCTGACACCGGGAGAGCTGGTAGTTATAATAGGTCCTCTCTGGGCTGAGGAAACCCTGGGATGCCTATCCTGCCTGAAGTCCCTCATCTCACCTTGGGGGCACTGACCTCGAGGAACAGCAGGATAAGCCACCATTTGTTCTGACAGTCAACTCCCTGGGAAACTGCCATGCTGACTCCAACACCTGTGACAGCCACGTTTGCCTGTGCTTCATTAATTGCTGAAAGATTCCTGGAGGATTTGTTGGTATTCTCATAGGATCTTCAAGTAGAAATGTTTTTCTTTAAGGAGTAGAATTTTTTGACCCCAGTATTTGTTTTTTAACATTAAGTATTCTGACTTTTAAGATACCACTAATTATTCTTGTTACTATTATTATTATTATTTAGATACTGTGTCCATAGTAAAAATGTACATGTAGTCACATCCATGTGTTTAAAAAAAAACAAACAGTTGTTTTTATATGATAGCAAATATGCAGCCAGAATGGTCCTTATGAAGTGACAGTAAAGACAGTTTAAAAATAAATAATTTCAAGCTTCCATTTTTTTACCAAGAATTTTAAAGTAAATCTGTCCCCATCTTGTTCATGATTATAGAGGAAAATAAATAAGAAATTGGATAAGTTTATCTTTTGGTTTAACCCTTATGTTCCTACTCTTTTCCTACAAACAGTAACACCAAAAAAAAAAAGAAGTGGGTAATTTCAATGGGGGGGAGACCCCATCAAAATCTGGGCTGATGCCATTGCTTTCATCTAACTGTGGGAGAATCATTTAATACTTAGAACTTTGGCTGTGTGCCCATAGCTCAGTAATTAGGGAGCTGACAACACGTTCCAGGGCTGGTGGGTTCCAAACCCTGCCTGGACCTGCTAAACAAAAAAATGAATAAATAAATAAATAAAATAAAACTTAGAACCTCGATTTTCCCATCCACAAAATAGTGAGAATGAACTACATCCCTTTGCTCTGTGGTGCCTGCCAGTGTAGTCCGAGAAGCCCACATGAAAGGAATATCCCTGGGACCAGCCATGTTGACTGCGTGAGGGCTGACAGGAGAAGAGAGACAGAGAGTAAGCTGCTTTTGTCACTCATAATCTAGGGAGTTTCATGGTTCATTTCCTCTACAAACAATCTTGAAGACTATACATGCATTTCTTGAGCATTCTAGTGAAAGAGCAATTCCAGGTTAGTGCAATGTGTCACCTTCATACCTGAGTGGGATGGGACAGGGAGACCTATGTCGGGTACTAATCTGCTTAGCAGTTAGCTTTAGCACTCATTTCATTCATGGACAGGCTATTGGGTACCTAGCACCATGGTAGGCTCCAAAGACACAGATGAGTAAGCCAAGTACTAAATGTTGAGACTTTACAGTCCAATGGTACCAGTGGAATTGTGGGGAGTTCAATAATGTTTCAGTTTTCTCTCCAGCTTTGGTTGGTGTCAGCGAGGAGTGGCTCTGGGAAATGTCAGAACTTTGCAATGACACCTAACCTTCTGGAGAGGACTGTTGCTTGTGACCACACCCTTAGGCTGCACCATTACCGGGAAGAACCCAGCCAGTGCCCATTCAAATGGGAAGAACATTTTATTCCAAAAAATCATTTAGTTATGCCTGTGACAGGTTAGTCCAGAAAACTCCTAAAATTCTGCTAAGAGGAGAAGGTGACTGTCTATTCAAGAAATGTTAGAGTTTTTAATGCACTTCCCGTATTTCCAGTGCTCTTCACCAAGTAGAATCTCTTTGACAGGAACGTAATACATCTCTCTGAAAATCCCCCAAATTGGAGGGACCAGCATGGTTTGGTGCGATTTGAAATAAAGGCAAGAAGGCTTACTGCTGAACCTTACCACGTCCCTGCTATTTGGGGATCTTAGATCTTAGCTGGTAGCTACTTAAAGCCAAAGTGATCAACTGGAAAGTCAAAAAGTCATTCAAACATGAATTTAAAATTCAAATGAATGAAGTCATAGAATCACGGAGGATTTGTCTAATTTCAGATGAACCCATGTAATGGCAGACCACCTCCTGAAAATAATAATGACATCTAACGCAGTTTCACAGTTTCTAAAGCACATTCACATCCATTTTCTCTTATTTTGAAAATCTCTTAATCAGTCAACACCACATCTTCCTAGCTGTTGTTATCAGAAGCAATGACTCTCAGGTTGTAAAGAAGCAGACAGTTCCACTGGCACTCTGACCTCGCTGCAGTCACTCACCAAGGTACACACCGCCACCTCACTTTCTGTTCCTGGTATTGATAGCCGAGGACATAGCAAGAGCTTTGATCCTGAATTAAAATTGTGACTTGTCTGGATAAATCTCCTTTTCAAAGTTGATTTAGTATAGATCTATTTAAAACAGAATCTCTATTAAGAAGATTTATCATTGGGCCGGGCCTGTGGCTCAAAGGAGTAGGGCACCGACCCTATATACCAGAGATGGCAGGTTCAAATCCGGCCCCAGCCAAAAAAAAAAAAAAAATGTAAAAAAAAAAGATTTATGATTTATGTACAGCACTAGAGTAAAATTATATGCATTTTGGTGTAGCAAGATTGTTTGCAGAACCCACTGGGGTAATGAGGCCACATGTCTGAGCTAACCCATTGGAATGCCCAGTTCCTGCCTCTGTGTCTGTGGCCCACTCCCATATCCCTGAACTTCAGATAACCCCTGAATCCACACAGCCTCCTGTGTCTGGCCCCTTCCTGAGTTCCACTTCCCTCTGTTCTTTTTCTACCTCAGCCACCAGGCATAATTGGTATGACTCAGGGGCATAGTAATGTAGGCTGAATTAAAAAGATGGAAAAGTAAAGGAATTCTTATATTCTTTGTAACTAATAAATGTCCCTGGTGCCAATTTAATATTAAATGCAGACTGAAGCTAAAATGGTTCTTCAGGGACTAACAGGAGGATATTGGAGCTTACGGGAGAGTGCTAATTGAAGGGAATGGCTTGACTGGGAAGCTTTTAATAAATATTTACTTTTGATGGCTTAAAAAAAATACAGTAGAACCTCTGTAAGTTGATTATGCAAGAGACTGTAACAACTAGTCAACATACAGAGGTGATCAACATAAGGAACTGGCCTACTATACTGCTACACACATGTAGCGCACATCTGGTCTATGAAAATTAGGTCAACTTACGGACCTAAGGTGATCAGTGTAGGGAGGAGGTCAACTATGGAGGTTTTGCTGTAAGTTTGTCAGAGGGGGCCACCGACCACCACCACTACCCTCCAAAATAACAAAAATCACTTTGCATGCTGCAGTATATATAGACATCTGTTCTGGAAGATAATAGGCTAAGAAAAAAAAAATTGCAATAATCTTTAGCTTGCTCATTTCCAAAAGATTTTGTAGTTGCTAATTTGAAATATTTACCTTAATTACTGAGCATTCTATTACAGATGACAAGTGGCCAAAACAATTACTTATGTCTAAAGCAGCGTTAAATTAGTCTGAGTTTTACATCTAAATATCTCTGAAGTGATTGGTCACAGGTAAACAAATACAGAGTCCCTCCTCCCACTGGTCATCATTTTTTTACTTCAGATTTATTGTTGAGTCTGGGGTATTATTCTAAGTTCTTTGACCAAGACTTTGGTAAATTAAAATATTCACCTACATTGCATCTTTATTAGAAACAAAATAATTCTTACTACATTCAAAAAGCAGGATTCATAAAATATGGAGTTTTCAAGTCAAATATTAACATTAGCTCTGATATCTTAGGACATCTGGTGGAACTGTGGCATTTCCAGCTCAGTGCTGGTTGAGAGTCAGCCCTAGCCTTGCGGACATTGATATTAGACCTTGACCTCAGTCTGTGCTTGGCCCAGGGAACAAGGGCAGGCTCAGGGTCTGGAGCTCACTTCACTGCTTCAGGTGACAGTACTGTGGACAACCTGAGCAGCACGTGGCTGAGGAAACCATGTCAATAAAATATTTAGATATCACCAGAGGTATAAAGAGTTGATTGACAGCAGGTCCTGGCATAGGGGTGGAGATTCAAGCACAGAACCCAGAGCCCAAGGAAGCTGACTACAATCTACATGTACTTGGAGAATCTGGAACAGTGGTTCTCAACCTTCCTAATAGTGCGACCCTTTAATATAGTTCCTGTGGGTCACAACCCATAGGTTGAGAACTGCTGATCTAGAAGAAAGCAGAAAGAGATAGGAAGTCAGTTCATGAAAATATAACACCAAGCTATATTTCATTCACAGGGACCAAGTATAATCCAGCATATTAGAACCAATGTTAAAGGTCAGAATAAAAGCAATGGAAAGTTGGCTTGATTCTAAGTTGTCTCAATTATTGGGTTGAATTTATGTCTCTGCTGACTCATTTAGAAGACAGACAGGGTGATCTTCGATTTTACCAATATCTTCCTAAAAACAAAACAAAACAAAACCTGACAAGCTTAAATCATTAGTCTACCACTTTGATTTTATTTGGATTATTACAAATTGGTACCAAAAGAGCAGATAATACTGACACTGGTAAAGACAAAGTAATATTTAAGTATCTTGAACATTAACTTGGTTGTTATCAAATATTATAAGAATCCAATGAAATTTTTTCTATTCATGTCAACAAGAGTTTATTGAACTCTGACTATCAACTGGAAAGTGTGCAGTTTGATGACACAGACAAGACAATTTTGACCTCAGTGTCTGGGTTGAAATAGCCAATGGTCCATGGAGGAAAGATAAACATATGTGTTCCTGTCCACATGCAACCTCCAAACCGTGTATCATGCAATGCAGTGCCTCCAACTTTGCAAGAACAGAGTTTTTAGAAGATTCTCCATCAACAGATGTTATAAATTAACAAATAGGGTAATATAGGTCTGCAACAAGGAAGAGCTTTTGGAAGACGAAAAAAATTTTGTTTCAATATTGAAATTTAATATCACAGGGTAGGAACATTCTAGTATAGTACAGACTGTCAAAGCAAGAGAGCAGTGCCTCCCATGAAACTGTGCATGTCCGACTTTTGTTTACTTTTTTTCTTTTTGGTGGCAACTTGTTCTCTCTGTAACTAATTTTTTTCATAAAAAAATGATTAAGGTCATTGTGACATCCTAAGCTACAGAGAGAGGAAGAAAAGGGAGAAATACATTGGGAAAAAATTCATAGTTGAGTCAGATCAAAGGAACTCTTACATGACCTGTTTTTGTGTGTGTGTGATATTTTTCCAAGAAAAATTCAAAAGAAAATTAAAACTTAGACTTGTTAAGTTTTAGCTTGATACTGAGAAGTAAGGTACATTTTTGCAATTTGTGATTCTTTGGTGGATTTTAAATCGTTTTACTACAGAAAAGCAAAACCATTTTTCTTTAACCAGTAATATAACATATCATGAAATACAAATATCTAAATTCATTTCACATATTGAATATGTCACTTTTTTGGTGTCTGTATTATTGCACCAAAATTAAAATGACAATAGCTGTTATGATTTTTTTTCTCCTAATTTCTTGCTGGAAAGATGAAAATAAGTACTCCCCTGTCCTCTCTCAGTTCAGCACTTAATCTTATACTATCTCCTGCAGAACACAAGGGCTTAATAATCCAGGAGCCAGTGTGTTCAATGTACTATATTATGCGAGGCAGGTGGTCAAGTCTATTATGTATTGATCTGAAAATCAGTCACTGGAAAGCAGTGCTTTAGTAGTGCAAAATGACAGATCAGACAGTTGGTTCAAACAAGGAGTATTTTTGGCGAGAAAAAAAAAAGACCACTTCCCCAACTTTCTATAAAACCTCAGGACCCCACCTCTTACATTCACATGATACCCTGAATATACAATGAGTTAAGTACTTACCTAGCCCTTAACTTCCTGTCTGAATGATGAAAGAGACTTAAGTCCAGTGTACATTAGCTCACTCATTCTTATGTCAAAATATAACCAACTGGTACTGAACCAATGTGCAAATTTGGAGTCAGCAGCTCCAAGTAGTAGAAGCTGGTTGTTTTGGGAAAGGGTAGAGGAAAGAGGAAGCTTGTGCTTTTTTGTACAAATACTATGACCACTCACAGTGTTGTATATCTTTTCACAAAAGTAGAAATGCTTTATCCAGATGTTAAATTATGGGCATTACATTAGACATTTTTGGATTTAATCCTTTTCCCTCTACTGAATATTGCCTGATTACCATTCCTCATTCTGGTCATCTGCCTATGTAACTGAATCTGAAAAGATACTGAGGTAACCTTTCCTATAAAGTCAGAGTGATTCTCATTAGCAGGAGGGGCATCCTTCTCTGTGCCTTCCAGGTCAGGCTTCTATCATATCTTTTGATTTGTGTGTCCCCTTTTCAATTTAAGGGAGCCACAAACTCCTTGAATGAGAGGACTGTCAATCCGTCTTCTCTTTCTTCACTTCAAAATAATACTCATACAAGGATCCTGAACTCCCAAGATCCTTTCTTTTTCTGTCACATTCATCTGGAAAAATACCAATCCTGAATGACTCAGTTCTTCATCTGAACCAGAGTGGCGGAGACTGCTGAGCCCTGCCAGACTGGCTCCTACAACAAGATAGGTGGGTAGAAATTCCTGGTCACCCGTGCAGTCCTCCGTACTACTTGATAACCCTACTCTGTAGCTTCGATCAGTTCACTCTCTATATCCATAAGGATCGTTTGAGACTTTCTCCTTATCTTTCCATTCTCAGACATCCACCTCAAACATCTTTCTTTGCAGAGAGAAGAATAGATGATCAGATCTCTCAGCTCCCCACCTCCAGACCACCTACTCAGCTCCACTTGCTTCCCGTGTTCCCTGGTAGAAGTGAGGCAATAACTTTCCTTCTACCTACATCCAAACCTTTCACTGGATTTATTTTTTATCCTTCCTTCCTCTGGCATTCTTATGAAAACCTAAACCACTGACTATCCCTCCTCTAGTTCGCAGATTCAAGTTCTCTCTTTCAAGGGATTCTTTCTCATTAGTTTCAACCCAGTTCATCTCTGTCATTGAATAAAACAAAACCTTCTCAAACTATTTACTCTCCAGCTCCTGAACTTGCTTGCCTGTCTTCTTCATAACGTAACTTCTTAAGTGATGTCTATGAGTACTCTTCAGTTCCCTTTTCTAACCTTGACTTTCTACTCAGCTCACTCCACCCAGTGTCTACTGTGTGGAAGCTGTTATCCCGGAGTGCACCATAGAGTTCCTGGACCCCAGCTGTGGGTAAGACCATGGCCTGGGCTTCTGGGCACCACACTCTATGTTTTCCTCATCCCTCTCCTCTTTATAGGCTCAACCTTCCCTACCTAACCAGTTTGCTTTCAATAGTGAAGAGACTCTTAAAGAATTACTAAAACAGATCAATGATATAAAACATAGTAATTTAGCATATATGTATTTGTCAGCCCACCATTGCTAGGTAACCATTCTAGCTCACTGTAATATTTTAAATTAAATTATAAATGAATGTTGCATTATAATAAGTGATTTTTCTGTATTTATTGAGATGATCACATAATTTTGCTTCTTTATTAATGTAGTATATATTTATTACTATTATTATTCTTCTTTGATTTGCATATGGCAAAATTTGCTTTTTTAACCATGTTCTGTTTGTCACTATTTTCTTCCTTTTTGTTGCTGAATGGTTTTATATTGTGTGGATATACCATGTGTCTATCCATTCACCAGTTGAAGAACATCTGGATTATTTCCAGGTTTTGGTGATTTTAAATCAAACCACTCTAAATGTTTGCATACAGGTTTTGGTATAAACCTAAGTTTTGATTTCTCCTGTGTAAATACCTAGCAGTGAGATTGCGGATCAGTGTTAGACTATACATATCACTGACACTTTGTTCATTTTCCCCCAATCTTTTTTGTCTTTGTTATTCAGATATGATCATTTTTGTTGATCTGTCTTCACTTTATCATCACTAGGCAATGTTTTTTTAAAGATTTCAGATATAGTATTTTTTTTTGAGACAGAGTCTCACTATGCTGCCTTCGGTAGAGTGCTGTGGTGTCACATCTCACAGCAACTTCAAACTCTTGGGCTTAAGCAATTCTCTTGCCTCAGTCTCCCTAGTAGCTGGGACTACAAGCATGTGCCACAATGCCCAGCTATTTTTTGTTGCAGTTGTCATTGTTGTTCAGCTGGCCCGGGCTAGGTCCGAACCCACCAGCTCTGGTATATAAGGCTGGTGCCCTACTCACTGATCTATGGATGCTGCCTTCAGATATACTATTTTTAAGTTTGAATATTTCCACTTAATTTCTTTTTATAGCTTTAATTCCTCTGCTAAAAACTTCTATCTTTTTATTTATTTAAATATGTTTACCTTTATCTTATAGAGCACAGTTATAATAGCTGCTTCAATATTTTTGATATTCTAACATCTGGATCATATTACCATTGACTTTTTTATTGCCTTTGCCCTTAATAAGTGATCACATTTTCCTAGTTCATGATTTTCATGTAGTTTTAGATCATGTCCTGGATACTTTGTATATTATATTATGTACTGGGTCCTGTTATTATCCTCTGAGGTAGACATATGCTAATTATTATACAAATATACCATTTTCCTCTGAAGTTAATGCTTTGTTCAGTGCTCTACTCACTTCTAATATCTTCCACTTTATTCCTTCATCTCTACTTGTGAGTTAATTCACTGTAGGGAAAACTATCTGATTCCTGATATGTGTTAGACAGCATGTTAGAATACAATGTCCCAATTAAGTGGATATGTTTATGTCTAATTTACACAGCAAGAGGCTGAAACTAGGGAACAAGAAATAGCCTTTTCAAGATCACATAAACAGCAAGAATCAGCACCAGGGTTAAAACACAACAAGCTCTAACACAAAATCCCATTCCATTACCATCACCTCTCACAATCTCATGTAACCTTCTTCCCTTACTGTGGTCCAGCTGTGGCAGCTTTTTGCTTGGCCTTTTATGTAAATATTTTGCAACCTTTCTCATCATATAATCCTGTAGGTTGACTATTTAATGTGAATCTTATTTCTTCAGTGAGAATTAAAGATTCTTGAGAGTCAAAACTTAGTCTTCTAATTCTTTTACATGCCTCTCAAAATAAGTGGCACATTATTTATGTACCACAAAATATATGCTAAATAAATACACATTAAAGAAATTTTAAAAAGGCCAAGTCTTGTCAATGAAGAAAATTAGCACAATTTTAGTACAAAGAATAATTTATTTAGAAAATATTAGTATCACTCTACTATAATCAGAAAACAAAAACCAAAAAGAAAACGTCTCAGTTAACCCTCCTATACATTTGCCTATTTATGCATTTTGAGTTTAATGGATTAGGTTTAATTATACATACTGAACTAAACTTTGAATTGGCTTCCAGTGATTTCTCACCTCAGGAAGTCTCTGCATTAATCTCTCTGTTTTGAGGATCTAGACAATGAGGGAGAAAGAGCTGAATTTTGTTCCCAAATCTTCCATTGATTTACTCCACTGGCATGAATAAAAAAATTTACTCTGTGGGGACTTCAGTTTATTTTAGGGCTAAAAAGATAAAAATGACTCTTAAATTTCTCTTTTTAATATGAATATAAATAAAATTTGTTAAAACCTATAGAGCTTTGAAGGCTTTGTTCAAAAGGTTTTATGTAAACTGCCTTTGTCAACCTTAAACATTAATTTTTCTGTCCTAATTTCAAAAAGATTCAAAAAGTAATGACACAACATAAAAGTACTGGTTACTACAACATAGTTCACATCATTGCTGTACAGAATTGCCTGTCTTTGTGGCCCACAATCTTATCACTGTCAGGAACAACATTTTATAGAAATTTTCTATGTTGGGCGGCGCCTGTAGCTCAGTGAGTAGGGTGCCGGCCCCATATGCCGAGGGTGGCGGGTTCAAACCCAGCCCCAGCCAAACTGCAACCAAAAAAATAGCCGGGCGTTGTGGCGGGCGCCTGTAGTCCCAGCTGCTCGGGAGGCTGAGGCAAGAGAATCGCGTAAGCCCAAGAGTTAGAGGTTGCTGTGAGCCGTGTGATGCCACCGCACTCTACCCGAGGGCGGCACAGTGAGACTCTGTCTCTACAAAAAAAAAAAAAAAAGAAATTTTCTATGTAAGACATACTACACAAACAGATTCTATGGAGACATTTTTACAAAAGAATGTAACATGGTAACTCCTCTCTAAGAAATTCGTATACAGTTAGGGGGATAAGGCTTTTTCATTGAGAAAAAAGCTATTATACAGGGTGGAATATGATAAATTTCAAATTATTAACACTAATGTGGCAAGGTCTATAGAGTATAAATAAGGATGAGGTGTGGATTAAGCCAATTGTGTTGCCTGTGATTTTGAAGGTCAAACCAGATATTTTGGCTTGATCCTGAGGATGGCAGAAATCATGAAAGACCTTCTGGATTGTAGAATGATCTGATAGGTGAGGTATTTAGGAAGATAAATAAGGATAAATACAAGGGAAAGAAAACTGGAGGCTGGCAGACCTGTTAGGGAGCTGCACTTGCCGGGGAAGGAAACTACCGCACCAGGATGGGGATGTTGGCCACAGTAATGACGCCATTTGTTTAACACCTGGGATGCCAAGCCCCGTCATGGGTGCTTCACATAAATTCCAGTTCCCACAATAACCAAGCGAGATCTGTATCATTGCTTTTGCCTTGTAGAGAAAAGTGTCACAGTGCTTCTGTGATCTGTTTAATTAGATTATAAGTCAAGTCTCTTTGAATCATAAGATACCTTACACAATATCTCTCTCAACTGGTGTTGAAAGTTAGGTAAATTGGGAATATGGGTGCAGTGTACAATATTATATTTGAGTTTCTATACCTATTTGATCTGAATTTTCAAGGACGAAAAAGACAAAAGAGGCCAGAAAATTAATATGGTCAACAGTTCCATGCAGATCACAGAGGATTTTGAGGAACACCAAGGAAGTGCATCTCCCTTGCTTCTTTATGCTTGAAATCGCATTACAAGAGAAAGATGTAGGACGCCAGTAGCCCCAGAAGAAACATAATTACTCTAGATCGCTGCAAGGTATATATGAAACATGTCAGGTCATGTCTGGCCAAAAGGTTTTGACTAGCTGGTCCAGAAATCACAGTAGAAGATGATAGGCTCCTAAATGGGGGTTGGTGGGGAGGGGCAGGGAGATCGTTAGATTCGGAATCCTGGTAAATGGTTCATAATTGTTAGAATTACTGCACAATTTAGCTAGCAGTCGCCTTCATGTAAGGGCACTTTTATTGAAGCAATTAGATTTTTTCCCCATTTAGGAAAATAAAATGTTTATAATACATGCTCAAAATCTATTTCTTGCTTTGGAGAAAACAAAAAAATAAAAATAAATCTATCTCTTATTTTCATGTCCTCTTTTATGCTGTCCTCAAATCAAGAGTGTGGAGGAAAGTGGGGGTACCCATAAAGTTCACAAACTACCCAAGTACTAGGTTTAAGGGAGTTTCCCCTTTAAGGTCTAACAAACAATATCATTTATTAATATTGTCCACTGCTGGGGATGGCACAGAGGTAAACCTGGAGTTAAAATAAGCCTCTGTAAGTTAAATAAGACATAATAATTAAGATCATTAGAGGTCTAAACTGCTTCAAGGTTGTATTTTACAGAAGCCATTCTTGAATGAAACCTGCAATCAAAAAGTATTTATCCTTTAATAAATATAAATGTAACATAATATTTTTTCAATGATTGTCTTCATCTTAATTAATATTCTTTGGTCGTAAAGAACCATATTTGACAAAGGAATGTAGTAAAATATATGGATAAAAACAAATGCTTTCTGTAATAACTTTGACTTTTTTGACATTTTAAATGGAGAAAAATAAGTCTGTCTGACTTTTCAACCAGAACAAATAAAATACTAATTGCCAAATTCACATGGCTAACTCTAGCAGCAGAAAATGAGATACAGCTTTGCAATCAAAATGCTAGCACATAGTGGTGATGGTGTCAACCACATCTTAGAAAAGTTTACATTCCAATTTTTATTGATGGAAGTTTCCATATGTAGGCTTCACGTTAAAAACTCAAAATATAGCTGAAACAAGATATAGTGACTAAGGAAGGGTAGTTCCCATCTTCAGGAACCTTTGTAAGAACATATTATTGTCTCAAAGAATGTTACCAATAATTAAATAGCATTTACTTGCCTCTTGTCTCAGGTGTTCTAAGGTGCCTGAAAATGCATCTTCTTTCTCCTCACAGCTAGTCCTTTAGAAAGTGCCATTGGCACTCCAGGTCTCCAGCCTATCTAATTCCTTTCAACTCTGCTCCATGGCCTCTTACTTGAAGAGCACAACAGCCTCTGCCTGGGTTTCCTGCAATGCAGTCTCTCCAGGCCAGCACTGCGGTGGGCTCATATCACGTAGACAGCAAGAGCCAGCCGTCTCCTGAGATTGCCATACTTTGCATGGCGTGGACAGCCCCTGGCTCCTTCTGTTCTCATCTCCTGTCACTTCAGGCACGTGCCACCACATGTCCTTCTTTCTCCTCTTTGAACATGGCACACATGATGCCACCTTAGAGCCTTGCACTGGGCACTGCCCCAGCTCCATTCCCTGAATCTGCACAGGGCTAACAGTGCCATTTCATTCAGAGCTCAGCTCCCATGCCTGTCCTCAGAGAAGCCTTATTCTAATTCACCCATCACCCCCAAAACACACACATTCATTTTCTTTTCTTTTTTCCTTTTTTTTTTAATTAAGTCAAATACACATAGATCATGAATACATTCATGCATATGTGGGGTACAATGTGCTGATTCTTCTAATACAATCTGACATGGTTAGATCAAACCAATCAACATAGCCAAAAGACCAAAAATTACTTTGCAAAAAAGATATTTGCACCGTATTATTCATTGCAGCTCAATTCATAATAGCCAAGTCATGGAAGAAGCTCAAGTGCCCATCGACATATGAATGGATTAATAAATTGTGGTATATGTATACCATGGAATAGCATGCAGCCTTAAAACAAGATGAAGCCTTTACCTCTTTTATGTTTACATGGAGGGATCTGGAACATATTCTCCTGAGTAAAATGTCTCAAGAATGGAGGAAAGAGTATCCAATGTACTCAGTACTTCTATGAAACCTACTTATATTTATTCACACTTTCTTATGAAAGATAGAGCACAACTATAGCCCAGGATGAAGGACAATAATTATTTTCTTTCTTTTTTTTTTTTTTTTGTAGAGACAGAGTCTCACTGTACCGCCCTCGGGTAGAGTGCCGTGGCGTCACACGGCTCACAGCAACCTCTAACTCTTGGGCTTACGCGATTCTCTTGCCTCAGCCTCCCAAGCAGCTGGGACTACAGGCGCCCGCCACAATGCCCAGCTATTTTTTTGTTGCAGTTTGGCCGGGGCTGGCTTTGAACCCACCACCCTCAGCATATGGGGCCGGCGCCCTATTCACTGAGCCACAGGCGCCGCCCCTATCATTTTCTTTTCTTAATAGAAACTATTCCTACATGAAATTATCTTGTTCATAGATTTGTTCATAGTCTCTCCTACACTCCCTGGCAGATACCCTGGACAAGAACGTGGGCATTGTAATCAAACAGACTTGAATCTAAACTGTAGCTGTGCCACACTAGTTAGGAGACTTCTCTCCAGTTATCCATCTGTCTAAGACTCAGTTTTCTCACATGAAAAATGAGGAAAATAATTTTCTTTAACACAGAGCCAGGAAATGAGAATTAAAGGAGAAGATGCCCAGCAGGGCTTAATACCGTATCTGACACATGATAAGCAGTCAATCATCATTTGGGTTAGTGATGAATTCTATCAGAGTAAAATATTGGGAAGGATATGCTGCTTTAGAAAAAATATATGCAGTCTGACAATTAAGTTTGGAAACTCATCCTAGAAAAAGTGCTGCACACGTCGTTATTCAATATCACTGGGGTCACTTTGGAAGCACTCCTCTTGGAAATATGCACTGATACCAGCACCTTCAAAGCAACCTTGGAACTGTTTCTCTGGAATAGCTATCAGAGCTGTCACAATATTACCCTTGATGTCCTGAATTTCATCAAAATGTCTTCCTTTCAATATTTCCTTTAGCTTTGGGAAAAGAAAAAATTCTGTGTTCCAGATCAGGTGAATAGGGAGGGTTTAGCCAGTAGACAAATAACTGTGTTGGAACAGATAGTGCTCTGCAAGCTGGTGCATTGATGTGATGCAAGAACCATGAGTTGGTGAAAAGTTCAAGTTGTTTCATCTAACTTTTTAATGTAACTTTTTCAATGCTTCCAAATAGTAAACTTGGCTAATTCTTTGCACAGTTGGTACAAACTCATAATGAATAATTCCTCTGATATCAAAAAAGATTAGCAACCATCATTTTGACTCTTGATTTGGACTGATGGAACTTCTTTGATTTTTCCATTTCTCTATTGATGTTTACTTGGTTTTCTATGCTTCTCACAGTCTGCTGACAATTTTGATGGACAATTCAATGAATTTTTGCAGTGCTTTCATTAATTCTGCATGTTACTGGCTGCCCTGACCTCTCTTCATCAGTGATACTTTCTCTCCCCTCAGAAAATGTTTAATCCATTTGTACATTGCCATTTTCTTCATGGCATTATCCCTATAAACTTGGACTAACATGTTCGTGAATTCAATTCCACACTTGTCAAGTTTAACATGAAATTTAATGTTTGTTCATTGCTCTAATTCAAGCTCTGACATTCTTGCAATGGCTCACAAAAACAGTCAACAACAATTAATGAATGCCCCTCAGTGAAGTGCTTCCACACACTGACACAAACACAGCTGTGAGACGCTAATATATCAAGGTTATGACTCCCCCCTCCACAAGCTATTTTTACAGTGCTGCCAACATAAGCACATGGTGAAAATTTCAAAAAAATAATTATCAGACCTCATATTGTCTGGAATAAATTAATTCTTTTTAAATCCTCATAACATAATGCATTTGAAGGTTTGCTGCTTCTACCCAAAGTAACTGAATTCAGTAGCAAAGATGTTATGTTCACTCTAAACTTTCAACTGTGATTCAGACATCTTCCTGACATCTTTACTTCCATATTCTCCAGCTGTTTATATCCAAGCATCTTCCACAAGTCCCCATGGTAGGGCTTGTGGTGTTTCTCTCCAGGGGACTTATCATGAAAGGCTTCTCACTTAAACCACTCACCAATATTGATAACCAAGACAAGAGCAGGGTGAGGGAAAAAAACTGTAGTGTTGGCTCATTTGTGACTGGCAAAAAGATCTACATTTTGTAAGATCTACAGTTGTAAGTTGAAGGAATCATAGGCTTGTTGCATGATCTTTTATCTTTTTTGAATTGTGGTACAATATACACAACATAAAATTTACCATTTGAACCATTTTCAGTGTACAGTTTGGTGGCATTAAGTATATTCATACTGTTGTACAACTATCACCATAATCCATTTCCAGAACTTTTTTATAAACCTAAACTGAAACTCTGTACTCATTAACGAATAAATCCCTATTCCCCCAGACCTTGGTATGTCATGTCTCCATTTTTGTTTGTCTAAAGATATTTCCTAATTGTTTTCGTGAATTCTTCCTTGAGATGTTGTCTATTTTGAGTATATTTTTTAATGTCCACATATTTATGAATTTTCCAGTTTTATGCTGTTGATTTCTAATTTTATTTCATTGTGATTATAGAAGATACTTTATATTATTTCAGCACTTTTAAATTTACTGGAACTTGGTTTGCAGCCTAATATATGGTCTGTTGTATAAAATATTTCCTGAAAAGGATGTGTATTCTGCTCTCATAGGATGCTTAGTAGTCTAACTTGGCTGTATTATTCTAGTCCTCTACTTCCTTATTAATCTTCTCTCTATTGCTCTATACAGTACTGAAAGTGGAGTACTGAAATCTCTAAGTATTGTTCTAGGGACATCTATTTCTCCTTCCCATTCTGTTAATGCCTCATATATTTAGTAAGTCTGATACTTGATGCATGTACATTTACAATTGTTGCATCCTTTTGGTGAATTAACCCTTTTATCATTTTATAAAGTTTTTTCTTTGTGGCTTGTAACAGTTTTAGAATTAAAATCTATTTTTACTGACATTATTTTTGCCCACCTTTCTTTTGGTTACTTATTCATGGAATATCTTCCTCCATCCTTTCACTTTTGACCCATGTGTATCCTTAGATATAAGGTGAGTCTTTTATAGACAACGTGCAGTTGAGTTCTGATTTCCAAATCCATTCTATCAATCTATGTCTTTTCATTGAAAACATTTAATCTATTTATATTTAAAGTAATTACTAATAAGGAAGAACTTACTAATTTGTTATTTATTTTCTGTCTTTTAGTTGTTGTGTCTCTCATTTCCTGTGTCTTGATAGGGGTCTCTTTGGGCTTATCATACATGTATTTCATTAAGCTGTTTGTATTTTTAGACACTTTTCCTAAAATTGGGGGTGTTTTAGGCCATTATTTGTTCAAGTAATCCATTGTCCATTTCTCTCTCTCTTCTCTTTCTGGGTATTTTATAATATGTATATTAGTCAACTTAATGATACCCCACTAATGCCTCAGGCTTAGACTCTGTTAATTTTTCTTTATTCTTCTTTTTCTTCTTGTTTCACAAATTTGACAATTTCAAATAATCTGACCTCAAGCTGATTATTTCAGATAAATTTTTTAATTCACTTGTCATCTTTTCTGGCTTCAGAATTACTCTTTGGCTCTTTTTTATAATTTCTGTCTTTCTTGATATTTAAATCTGTTCATATATTGTTTTCCTAATTTTTTTTTTTTTTTTAGTTCTTTGTTCGTGTTTTCTTTTAGCTCTTTGAGCATAGATATAACAGTATTTCAAAGTCTTTGTATAATTAGTCTGACGTCTGCATTTCTTTGGGAATGGTTTCTGGAGATTTATTTTGTGCCTTTGGGCCATTTGTCTGGTTTTTTTTGTTGTTGTTTTTGTTGTTTACCTTGTGTTTTTGTTGTTGAAAATTGGGCATCTGAAAAAACAGCTATCTTTCTATCTTTGCAGATTGGCTTTATGCAGGGGAAGATCTTCAGTAATTAGCCCAAGATGAAAGCTCAAAGTCTTCTCTAGATTTTTCCAGGCATACCTCTTCCCAAGATCCATGGGTGTGCTTTATTATGATTCTCCCATATATATGGCTCCTCTTAAATGTCTTAATTTCCCTAGGATTTTTACCTTTGCTGCTACTTATGAACCTAGCTATTCTATGGTATTCTTCAATCACTAATCTTTGGTCCTAGGCATCTTTGGGTCTATAATACCCTCGCAATGTTCTTGAGATATTCCCACAGCCTCCCATGGCTGTCTGTACTGTGAAATCCAAGCTGTGCCACTTTTGGCTATCTGAGCTCTGGGTTAGGTAACGCAGAGGGCATTCCTTCAGGAAGCCTCCAGACAAGTTAAAACATTGCGTGTTTGATCTTCTCTGTTCTCTGAGTTTGTCAAAGTGAACTAGGGACTGGGGCACTGCTTACTCCAAACTGTGCCAGGCTACTGTGATTGGGGAGTAGAACGAGGGTGAATAAAAATATCATAAAAAGTTTTGGAGCAATTTGAATGTGGCTTTCTCTTGATAAGAAGATTGTTTGGTTGCTGTATATCTTTGATTTCCAGAGCTCCTGTAAAGCTATTTTAGTGAGTTTCTAATTGCTTATTTAATATTCCTCCGAAACAATAAAAGCCTGAAGTGTCCTACTCGGTCATTTTGCTGATGTCACTCACTGTACAGTTTTCATTAAGAAATAAGAAAGAAGGAAAATAAAACAGCTCCTCCTTGAACAAATCTAAGCTATACATACAGAGGGCATCACTTAATGAGAAATGGCTGAGGAGAGTGAGTATCTTGGAATGGTAAAGCTCAAGTGTTTGATAATCACATGAAGTGATTACATAGGGAAACAGAAGTGTCTACTGCCAGCAGCTAAATATGGAATAAATTATTTCACAAATATACATTTATGGAAGTCCTTAGTGAATCTGGAGGATATAAATTAAATCAGGAGAACTGGCACAAGTATACATACTAATCAAGCATAATTGGAGCTTAGGGCTGGGTCCTGATACAGCTCCATTTATAACAGCAGCATCAGCAAATTCTCAATTCATATCCCTGGTCTACTATATCAAAAATCTGAGGAAAGGCCTCATGTTTTAACCAAACCCTCCAGGAAACTCTGATGGATACTCAAGATTGATCTGAGCAAACTTATAACAATATTTCTGTACGCTTCTCTCCACTTCCAACTTCATGCTATCACCATAAATACCAGCCATATATATATATATATATATCTGTGCCTTACCGAATTTTTAAGTATTTTTAATGAAGCAACCAGTGACCTGATGGCCTGAGTGTGTGTGAATACAGGTGTACACATATAGATAGCATGTGGGCCTTGCTGCAATTACTCCCCTCCATATGAGAAAGCTATACTAAAAAAATGCAATTTCCCTCAGACACTCATCCGAAGGACTGCTAGTCCTGCGTGAAAATCATGTACTTGGAGCTTATTTTTCTGGGTCCTTTGCTAATAGAGATATTTCTTCTGGTTTACTGCATGCCATTTCTGAGTCCTTCATTCCTAGGCTTGGGGATCAGCTGTTTTGAGATTAACAGCACTGTACAGGAACTGCCTGAGTCTCATGCATGGTGGGGTCCTGCTGCTATTAACTCTGGAAAGTTTTTCGACAACATAAGGACTCTACTCTAGGCATGACCTGGGGCTGACCTCAGACAGCTATTTTCTATACCTGATATTGTTTTCATCAATATATAAAACCGTGAAGCACACACAGAGGGATTAAAAATACACACTTAATTAAGAAAACCCAGTAAGTAGAAATCTAAATTCACTGAAAAAATTATCTGTGGAGTGTATACATTTCCAAACATTCATTTTCTTCATAAAATGACTTATTATAGGACTCTATGAAGTAGAGAGCTTCTTTGCAGTACTATGCAACAGTTAAAAGAAACAATGTGAATTAGACACACATGGAAATACCGATGGGTCTTACAAACAGCACTGAGGACGGCGCCTGTGGCTCAAGGAGTAGGGCACCAGCCCAATATACTGGAAGTGGTGGGTTCAAATCTGGCCCTGGCTGAAAACTGAAAAAAAAAAAAAAATCTGGCCCTGGCCAAAAACTATAAACAGCACTGAGTGAAAAACTAAAGAAAAATCTTTTTAACAAAATGTCATTTCATAAACCAATGCATTTAAACAGAGAAAATGCAAGAACAAATACCAGGGTCTTGGAGTATTACGCATATGATAACGACGTGAACCAGCAGCCCCACTTATAGTTGTTTATTCCAAAGTAAGGAAAACTTATGTTCACACAAAATTCTGTATTTGAACATCTGTAGTGGCTGTATTCATAATTGCCAGAACCTAGAGACAATCTAAATATCCTTCAAAGGGTGAATGGATAGACAAACCATGGTATGTCTACACAATGCGATACTACTCAGCAATGAAAATGAGGTAATGAGCCATGTAACAACTTGGATGGATCTCAAAGACATTCTGCTGAGTGGAAAAAAATCTAATCTCAAAATGTTGCACACTATATGATTCCATTTATGTAACATTTATAACATCCAAGTGTAGTGACAGAGAACAGATCAGTATTGTCAGGGTTAGTGCTCGGGATGGGGTAACTGTAAATGGGTAACCAAGGGACTTCATTTGGGATTATCTATATTGTGATGTCATGACAGCTATTTGAATACACATGTGGATTCTTATAGTACTATGGTATTATATAGTACTATACCCCAAAACAAGAAAAATAGGATGCTTGTAAAAACTTGTAAAACTGAAGTAAGGTCTAGAGCTTAAATATAGTATTATACCAATGTCAATGTCAATATCCTAGTTTTGAGAATTGTGCTATGGTTATACAAAATATTATTATCAGAAAAAGCTGCATCACATGAGAATTCTATGATGTACTATTTTTTCAAATTCTGGATGACTCTAAAACTATTTCTAAATAAAAAGGGTTTTTTTGTTTTTTTGGGGGGGTGTTTTTGCAGTTTTTGACCGGGGCTGGGTTTGAACCCACCACCTCTGGTATATGCTAATCCTTTGAGCCACAGGTGCCGCCTAAATAAAAAGTTTTTTTAAGAAAAAATAACCAACTAAAATAAAGCATATTAAACATGTTTTAATGGAATGTAGCTTAGAGGGTGAAGAAGAAAGATATTCCCAAATATATCTGAATTCTCGATTTATAAGTTTGGGTGGCATACTACACTTCCCTATAGTAGATTATGAACACCATGAGGCAGAGAACTGTTTATTAGTCATTTCTGGGTCTCTCAGCAACTGGTATAGTGATGTGTATGTATTAAGCTTTCAATGAACCTTCATTCTACTGCTAAACATATAAGCTAGTGAGCATGTATCTATTTTCACAGCTGAACTTTAAGAAGATAACAATCCCAAACTTGCAAGGGTGGTTTGTTTGTTTGTTTTGGTGGGTATCTTGACATTTTCTGAATACTCTCTTTAAACAGTATGCTTTATTTTTAGGCCTGAATCACTTGTGTGCTGTGGTTACATCATGGTCAGGCCTGACCCAATAGTAGATGTGACTTCCATCAATACATTCAGGAGTTCAGTGGGAAATAGCAGATGGGGAGCCAATTTAGACTCATCACTGAGAAGAGCCTTAATGTCCCATGCCACCAAAATTTGCCTTTTATCAGAAAGGAAATTACAAACCCTAAAAACGTCAGCCTGAAGATGTCCGGAACCCAAGCTAGACTCCTGAGAATGACCATTAATCAAATCATGTTCTTTCTCCCCCATTTTAGCCTTTTCCTCATCCTTCTCTTCCATCCTTAGAAGCCCTGCATGTAATTTAACACTTCTTGATGATATTTTATGAATCAAGGTCATTTTTCTCAATTAGTAATTGCACTTCTTAAATGTGTAATGAAGGCTGCTCAGAAATGCATCACTCTGTGTTTACTTACTCCTATTACCAGTTTATGTCTAGGAAGAGTGAAAACATTTAGAGGGCATATCATATTAAAAATTGAAGTGAAGGAAAGACAGATGCCAAGGAAAGGGAAATAAGGAAGAGGAGAGAGGACATGAGAGAACTTGCGTGCAGTCTTTAGGGGAAGGGTTGTATACACAGGTGCTTTAGTGGGTTGGTAGATGTGAAGGGAGCAGCTGTGAAACAGTCTGAATCACCACTGAGACACCTTGGATGCAGGTTTTCTAACAGAAGACCCTTCATTAGCTTTTCTCAGCTCTGAATCCCATAGCCCTTCCAATAGAAGGACAAGCAGTTTTCTTACTCTTGACAGGAAAGGCAGGATGTTGTCCTCCTTGTGTTAGAAGAAAGTCACACCCATGACGTGCGACCGCCCTGCTGCCACGTTGGATCTGAACTGCCTTCCTTTGCTCTGAGCAGCATGACTCCTGCGTTATCTCTTGCCTCAGCTGCCTGGAAACAAAAACCAATTGCAGAAATAGGCTGATATGGCATGCCCTGTGTGGTAAACTTAATTGAGCAATAAGCAAAAAGTGTAAAAATTTTTTCAGGCTTTGTGAAAAGGGAAAGTCACAGGGATATGAGAGAAAGCTGCTCTTAAAAATAAAAAAGGGATTTGTTTTGAAAAATGCTCGTTGCTCTCCCAAATTTTGTTTTAAAATTTGCATCTCTAGTTTAGGCAACTGTTGTTTTGTCCCCCACCTACAAAATCTTGGTGAGAAAAATAAAGTTCTAGATTTACTTATGGTGAACAACTTAGCCTGGGTCCCCAGAAGCCCAGCCTGTGATAGGAACTAGTGCTCATGTGGTTTATTTTGGGTGGCAGTCCCAGAAAGCAGGAGTGGGAGGAAGAGGGATAGCCAACCCAGGGTATGTTGGCCAGCTGGTAACCACTGTGGGCAACTGGGGCTGGACACATGAAGAGGAGGAAGAAGGAAACATTTGTCCAATTATTCCTCATTGACCAGGGTTTCCCACCGTGTATTGACACCCGTGCATTTCTACATTGTTTCTGAGAAGTCATGCTCCAAAAAGAAGCAGCAAAGACGGAAGCTCAGCGAGATGCTGTCAGGTTACACCTATGAACAGCCAGTGACCTCGGCTAGACCAGGAGGCTGGGCACTACACAGGGAAGGGAGCCCACACAGACCCCGTCACCAGCACCCGAAGTCTGGGATTCCTCAACAGATTAAGCCATAGGGTTTGAGGTTTGGATTTTTTTGAATTTACATAGACTACTAAAAAAATTGCTCATGAAAAATCGTAATTGATTAATTAGGTTCCAGACAAAGTTAAGATTCTTTGGACAATGAATATTTCTATAGATAAAGGTGAGCAATAAATAAATTGAACTGTTTCACACAACTGTTGACCAGCAGATAGCTTAGTGTTAGGGTTCCCAGAAACCAGCAATTAAATGGCTGTTCCAAACCACACAGTGCATCAGTTTCAATTCTGTATTAAGGGAATTAGGTGGTTCTGACCCAAAGAAAATTGTAATATAAGGAGACCAGGTGGTGATTTAGGCATGAGTAACTGAACGTTTTCCTGGACTAAAAAACCCAAGGTTGTTTGATAATCTAAGATACCATGACCATGACTGTGCCTGTGTCTTCGGTGGCATGAACTTTGGAGGCTGACACAATGGCATCTCTGGTCAGCGCCACTGCTCAGCAGCTTGGTGAGTGCTGTGTGAAATCTAACCTTCCTGTGCTGTGGATTCCTCGTGGGCTAAAGGGAGTAAATAGCACCACCTTCATAAAGCTTGTGAGAAGGCTAAGAGAACATATGCAAAGCATTTTACCAGGACTCACATACTTTAGGCAGAAAGTCATTGTTAACTCCCCTTGCCTGACCAGGTATCCTCATCCCGGAAAGCTCAGTGGCACAACTAGACCTGGAAACTGCTCTCATCCAGCAGCTTCTCAGCCACCATTCAAATCCAAGTCGGGCGTTTGAGTCTGGGTGGAATTGTGCCTTCTTTTTCTTTAGTGTCAGCAAGTTAAATTTTAATATTAAGGCTTGGTGAACCAGAAGGATGGAGGATGTCTTTTGTCATCAATGCCGTGTGCTAAAAAGTATGTGCTAGACCATAAATTAAAAAAAGCTATCCTTTAAGGTCCAATTAATCTTACTTTGGTTTTAATATGTAATACATCATCTTGAATCACATTTCTACAAACTACAATAGAAGTTCAGAAAAATGATAAAGAAGTGTTAGATTTTTACCATTATGAATTTTCCTCCTCTAAGAAAAGTATGAAATCAGTTAGATTTTCCTCTATGATCTAAAAAACAAAATCGAGTTTCACTGACCACTGATATTGCCAAGATGAGTCCAAAGCACATCGTACAACTTCAGTTCACAAATGACCAGAGGGTTCAAATTTATATCCTGAAAGAATTTTACATGCACATTGTCATTCTCTCTTGATTTACTTTGTGATTTTACGGAATACTGGTTAGGAGGCAGTGGAAATAAAAGATGATCTGGCTCAAGATCAAGGTCTGTATAACAGAATGCTCAAAGACAAGGACAAAATAAGGATTAGAATCCTTTATTTGTCTGTAGGCACAATTAGCTGGAAGCTGACAATGGATGGAGGTGCATTTTCAGCAGAGGCTGTGTGTTGTATGGTGCTGGTTCTTTTCTTTTTTTTTGAAACAGAGTTTCATTTGGTCACCCTGGAACAGCACCATGGCATCATCACAGCACACAGCAAATTCAAACCCTTGGGCTCAAGTGATTCTTTTGCCTCAGCCTCCTGAGTAGCTGAGATAGCCTCAATGCCTGGCTATCTTTTCTATTTTTAGTAGAGACAGGATCTCACTCTGGCTCAGGCTGGTCTCAAATTCCTGTCCTCAGGGCAGTCCACTTGCCCCAGCCTCCTAGAGTGCTTGGGTTGTAGGCGTGAGCCACCATGTTCAGCCAGTGTTCATTCCTGATATATATGTGTGTGTGTGTGTGTGAGTTTGCACCTCATCATTAAGCTTTAGGTTTAGATTAATGAATCTATGTTTCGAATGATGATTTGGATAGGCCCAAAGGAGAGAGAAAGTCAGTAGCACAGAGTCACCAAGTTAAGGAGTTTGTAATCTAGTGACAGAGTAAAGAGTAAGTACCACATGAAGCAAATTCAAGCAAAAAACCTGTTGCATGGCAACTGCTCATCATGTGACAGATGCCACTAAGTGGTACCAGCTCAAAGGCCAGCTCGGAATCCTTCCCAACATAGCTACCAGCAATGGCGCAGCCTGAATGGGTGCCACAAAACCTATTTTTCATTCGTGAATTAGGAATAATTGGGTGTCAAGACTTTCTGTGCTGTGTGATAAAATCGCAGAGGGTACGAATCACTGTGGTATGGACAGACAGCAGTCGGGGAAAGCTTGAGCTAAGCCTGAGGAATGGAACCTGTTGTATGGGGAGTGGCAGGCGTGGCCAGCGTGGCGCAGGCTCGCATGTCACACACACATCCCTGTGCAGCTAGATAACCCAGGAAACTGGACCTCGTAAGAGACGGTCTGGAGATTCAGCAGAAGAATCGAGACCAAGTAGGAACCATTTTGGGTTTTTTGAGCATGGCACTGATGTAATGTCAGTGGTATTTTTGGAGGATTTACGTCCAGAGGAAGAAAGCTCCTGTAATCTATCTAAGATGAGGATTTGAGTGCAAGAGTTTTATTTAAAAGTAGTCCCAGGAAGCACTGGTCAGGGGAAGGGATTCAGGGAAGGGAAGGCAGATAGAAGAGCTTGTATTGCTGTGGGCAGCTGGGGCCCCAGCCCACGGGGACAGAGCATCTCCTGACAGGGGAGCAGCAGGGGCACTGATCCTCCCACTGGTTACCAGCAGAGGGCCGCCCCCAGGGCTTGGCCTCTCTAGTCCTTCCAGGCTGCCTTGCTAATGAGCTGAGACAAAACCCTCAGCGCGCACTAGAGCTGAGCTCCAAGAGGCCACGAACCCGGCATCAGCATCTCGGCACACACTTGCCCTGGGTTCTCTGTGTTTTCTTTCATCCCTCTCCAGTTAAAGGGCAGCTTGACCATTTCTAGCTACTTTACAATAAAGAACTTTTTGAAGATAGCCGTGTCATTTCACCAACATAGCTACTGATAAAAAGTGAACAAAATGGCATGGGTTTAGACATTGTGGAAACCTTATCATCAAATTCATTTCAAACCAGTGTATCCAGTTCCTCCCAAGAGTTTGAAAAAACCCTAGTGCCTCTACTGTGGATAACAGACCCTCTTTCCCCACCCCTGGGGAAGAGAGGGGCCTCTTGAGCATTCCCACTTCCTCAGAGGAGCTGGGCCCACCTGGTGTATTTAGGCATGTGCCTTTGAAATAAACCTCTACATAGGCTTTAAACCCACTCGTAGGAAGGATGTACAGGAAGCTTGTTAAAGTTGACACTTGAATAATCCAGGAAGAAGGCTGGGAAGTTTGGGGTGCTTGCCAATTTAGATATATAGTTAGGGAAATTCACTGGAGGATGAAATCTGGGTCAAAATCCAAAGGAGAAAGAGGAAGCAGCCTGCCTCACATAAAATCTGAGGAGGAACATTGCAGACAGTGAAGACAGGAGGCCAGAGGCCCTGGGCTGGGGCAGTGGCTAGTCTGTTCCAGAAGCACCAGGCAGACGTGTGGGCTGGGCAGGGAGAGCCAGGGGCAGATCAGATGGGAAACAGGAGGTTCCTGTCACACTGGGCTTGCCAAGCCCTGTGCACGAGGGGAAGATATTTGAGGGTTTGCAAAGGTGAGGGACTGATCAGGCCAACGTGTCCTGAGGCTCTTCAGGTGTGGTGCTGAGAATGAAGGGTATAAGCATACAGTCAGAGGGGCCCCTGTCTGGCCCTGGTCTCTTGTCTTCACTGCCTGCAATGTTCTTCCTCAGATTTTGACCCAGAAAATCTGACCCAGATTTCACCTCTCCCCTGAATTTCCCTAACTATATACCTAAATTGGCAAGCACTCCAATACTCCCTGCCCCCACCCCCACACACACACCTTATTTCACCCTTGGAACTTAGGATGAGCTTACATCCTTTCTTTGTAGGCGTTTATCCAGTTTATTGCCTCTCTTCCCCATTACGATGTAAGTTTATTTCATTTGCTGCTCTGTTCCCAAAGGCACGAGGAGTGCTGATCTCCAAATAGGTGCTCAATAAATATTGGTCGAATGAAGGAATAAATGAACGGGTGGAATGAATAAGTTATTTTAATCAAATGAGGCTTTCCTTTTGGAGACACTGAACTTTTATTTGTAGGCATAATTCCTAAGGGAAAATCTGTATAGTAACTAGTGTGGAAGGTGCCACAGAAGCGTTGACTGAAGTGTCCCCAAGAGGGCCTCTGAGTGCCGCTAAGCGATCTAGATAGGGGGTCGCCGCCCCCTGCCGGACTAGCGCACCGGTTTCAAGAGAGCATTTCAGATTCTTAGACCCAATTGTGGCACGGCGATTTTCCCTGGGGGAGGGGGTGTGTGTTAAAAACAATTGAGAACACAGACTGTTGAACAGATAAGAAAATAATTATGTTCCTGATGATGGTGGGAAGTCTCCCCCTTTCCCGGGCTCGCCGGGTTCCGTGGGAGCCATTCCCGGGGTCGTTCCCGTCTCAGGCCAGGGCGGACACTGCCCGCAGGGAGCGCGGCTTCCTCCTGCTGAGTCTGTCCGGCAACCTCCAGGCTTTGACCGTGGAGCCTCTCAGCGTGGCGCTCTCGGAAATTAGGTGCCCAGGCTGACACTGTGATAAACTGTAGATGAAATCAGCCAGTGTACGCTTGGGAGCAAGCAAACATTTACCGAGCTCCGAGACTCTTGCTGCGCAGGCGCAAATGCCCGGCGCTGGGGAAAGCCCGCAGGGCTGGTGCGGAGCTAGGGAGGGCGCGCTGCTCGCAGGAAGGGCCCCGGTGCCCGGGCGCGGAGACGCTTCTGACCCGATCCGCCCAGACACGGGGTTTTTCGTTCCCCCATCTTTCCAGAGCACTGGAATTTTATGTTTTCAAATTCTGCCAAGATTCTAGAGAGATAACTTCAAGTTCTTCTTCCTTTAGAATGAAGGACTGGATTAATGAATGAATGATAAAATTATACGACAATAATATGAACAGCAATAAACTGTCTTTTTAATTTTATTTTGTTTCAGGTTAATGTGAGGGTACAAACAACCAAGGCACAATTTTTTAATGTGTTAGGTAGAAATTCCTCTTGTACTTATGTTCTATAAACTGTCTTTTTTTCTTTTTTGTAGAGACAGGGTCTCACTGTACCGCCCTCGGGTAGAGTGCCGTGGCGTCACACGGCTCACAGCAACCTCTAACTCTTGGGCTTACGCGATTCTCTTGCCTCAGCCTCCCGAGCAGCTGGGACTACAGGCGCCCGCCACAACGCCCGGCTATTTTTTTTTTTGTTGCAGTTTGGCCGGGGCTGGGTTTGAACCCGCCACCCTCGGCATATGGGGACGGCGCCCTGCTCACTGAGCCACAGGCGCCGCCCTCTATAAACTGTCTTTAAAAGAATACAAAATGGGCTCGGCTGGCTAGCAACAGTGACAACTGTAACAGAAAAATAGCCGGGCACCTGTTGTCCTAGCTACTTGGGAGGCTGAGGCAAGAGAATCACTTAAGCCCAAGAGTTTGAGGTTGCTGTGAGCTGTGATGCCACAGTATTCTACGGAGGGTGACATAGTGAGACTGTCTCAAAAAAAAATAATAATAAAATAAGATTGCATTAGGACCTAACAACTTAGCTCAAAGCATTCAGACAAGATGGGGGTGCTTTCAGAATGGTGTGGACACAGTTGCTGTACAAGTGTTCAAAGCTCTTGGAAGTGTGGTGAAATCAATCTCTGCAATGTACACGGGGACACTTCAGACTGGCCCTGGGGGCCCCAGGAATACAGAACTCCCAGAGTTGTTACACCCCTCTCACTCTTCCACATCCCCACTTGGCCACCCAGAGGATGTGGTGGGTCAGACACCCCAGGCATATGGATTTTCAGTTATCTTTTAAAACTATAGATGTCCATAAGTCTGCTAAAATCAAGCATTAAAAAGCTGCAAGGCAGTATCTGGAATTATAAAAAGCATGAACTGTATACAAATACACCACACACACACACACACACACACACACACACACACACACACTTGGCACGTCTTGTTTGTCATAAAATCAATTGAACAGGATATAGGATGAAGGTTCTGATTCTATCATAATCATTCCCACTGGTCCACCAATTGATAACAACACATACTCTGTGAACACTGTCTTTTTTTTTTTTTTAAACATTGTTAATAATTTCTGCCAATAGCATTTTCATCATTTGAAGGCTTGGATCACAGTCACTGTGTCAATATTATGTCAAATAGTAGTCATTTCTGTATTTGCTCCAAGCCACTTTCTCCATTTTAATACACATTTTACTAGTAAAATATTTATATATACACATATAGGAGCTCTATAGAAAAGAATGATCAAAGAGCAATGTTTCTTGTTTCTTCCAAGGCTAGGATTTTCAGCCGCTTTGAGGTGTTAGGAGAATGTGCAAAGAACCTTCCTTCCAAGTTCAGGGACTTGCACTCCAGTGTCAGCCAGACTTACCACAATGCCCACCAGGCCCTGGCCACACTGCTCACTACCGGGGGAATTATTTAACAGAGGAAAAGCTCTATTATTTCTCCTCCAGTTTTGAGGACATGCCAGAACTATTTATGTAGTAAATATCTGTATGACAGATATGTATAAAAATTAAACAAAATGAAAATAACCATATCCCTTTAAATAAGGTAAATCTTATTTTCACAGAAGACTAAAAATGAAATCAACAAAAGGCCTTTCCAAATGTAAGATGCCAATTAAGCATGATTTTACTTTGAATAACCTTACAATGCTGTACGCCATGATGTGTAGATACTAGAATACTGTTCTTCTTTGAGGACCCAAATTAATTCTAATTATTTTTTGTCTGGGCAAGAGATAGAAGCAATCAAAATACAGTTTGTGGGTCAAGGGTATGCTGAGAAACCCAAAGCCTCATTAGTTTGAGAGGCAGAATTGCCTAGGGGGGACAGACAGGAATTACAGTGTGTTAAAGAAGGAAAAGGTGGCCAGGTTGAAGAATTTCTTGGAAGATCCTGAGTACATTCTCCTGTCTCTCTTTTCCTACTGTGAATATCTGTGTTGTGAGCATGAGAAGGACACTGCAAATACACTCGTTGTCTTGGAACAGGTTTTGCGGTGCACCCAGGGTGCTGTAATAATGACATTGAGAAGTGGGTGGTGTGAAGGAGAAGCTTTGGAGTTTGGGCTGACAGCCCATTCTACTATCCCTTAATGCTTGTGTCAAGTGGAAGGTCATCTGATTAATTCTTTTCCCCCTCAATAGACATATGTTTTCTTCCTTTGCGTGGAAAGAGAATCTAACCTTAAAGCAATGGCCACTAGAAGAATTTTCTACCATAAAATATAGGCCAGAATTTTAAGTCCTTGTTATTATTATTTAGCATAGAACAGAGATGACAGAAGCCTGATATTCTGGCATTAAAACAAGGTGGTGCTGCAGTTGCCTTGGTTGCTTAATAAACCAAATAAAGAACTTCTTAAGATGAAAAATCATACAATTTTGTTACTTAGTTCCTATGGTTGAGGTTTCGCGTGTGTGTGTGTGTGTGTGTAGTGTAAAGTTTTGTAGCCACACAGCAGAAGATAATACTACTTGTTGAAATCTCTGTTTATTAATGCTGTTTATTTCAAGCACTTCTGGATGGGTTGTACACTGTATTTTTCAGACAGTAAATATAACAGCGGCTAACACCTACATTATTTAATGTGCCACAAGATAGCAAAAGAAAATTCAATGTTACAATACATATGCATTTTGTCCTTGTAGCTACTAATTCTTTCTTATTCAGCCATAGGTATATTAATAGTTAATATAACACCGGGTCAAATATTTTTTAAAGACAGAAGTATCTATCATACTTAAGGACAATCTGAAGTGTGACTTAGACACCTCCCATTTCCCCACAAGTAATGTAAAGATCATCTTTGTGGTTCTTGACATAGGAAATGTTTGAGAGGCCGCCCCTGTGCCAGCTTGTTACTTTTTTTTTAATTGTCTTTTGTACATTGATCATAAATACATTTATGTCATTACTTTTGTCATATTGTGTTTCAGTCTGAAGTTAGTAACATGAGAGGCTATGACTCGAGTCCTGGTTGCTTTTTGTACTTGGAAAATGTTGATGAAAAGGAGCTGAGAATTAAAATGAAATGTAAATCTTCAGAATCTCCCTGGCCTTGATTTGTGCTTGTGCTGAGAAGGGGCTGGGTTACCTGCCAGCATGTGGGTGCCTGGTACAGTGGGGAATTATGTACGTAGGTTTGTAAACCTGTCTTCAAAAATGCTGAAGAAATTACAAAACCAAGATGTTGTGGAGTTGAGATTATGTTGATCAAGTCGGTGCAGAATTCCTGGTTACCTTTCCTGATGTAAGGAAAACTGTATCTTCCCTTTGAATGCTCCTCAAGGCAATAAATAATAAGAATGACCCTCTGAGAAATTGAATGGGTCATAAGGTAAGGAAGGCAAATGACGGTGAATGTGTTTATCTCGGAGGAGGAGGTAGAGCACACTGACATTTCAGAGAGGGTTTTTATTGGGAACATCTCCCATTAGCGCTAATGAGAGCTGTGCATTTAATCCTCTGCTCTCTCAGGCTCAGGGCATATTTCATCCTTGATGGCAGAGCTTTAAAACATTTTTCTTCCTTAAATGATATTCTTTGGAAGTTATGTTAAATTTTTAACTGTAAACAGTGCTTTCTGTGACTCCTCCCTGCCAGCTTTATAAAAAGAATAGGAGCTTTCATTACTGTGAGCTTTGTGGGCCACTCATGCCCTCTGCAGAGGTATTTTCTTTAGCCAGCATAGAAAAGCAGAATTCTAAGAAGTAAAATTTCAGTAAGCCCCTCACCTTCACCCTACCTAGACCCCACTGCAGACACACAAGAGGTCTGTCTATAAATTATCTTGTTCCTCATTAGGGTATGACCATCTTTGTCATTCTCTCTGGAAGATCCTGGTCAAAAACCAGATCCTGACCCACAGATGACTCTAATCCAGAATAAAATTCCTAAAGTAAATGATGAGAACTGAGGACACAAAATCACCCTCAGTTATTAGGATTTTTAAAAACAAGTATTATAGATGCACCCAGAACATCAGTAACTCTGGCCCACAGCAACCTTTCTAGTGTGAGTGAGGCACGTGTGCAAGACACCTTCTCACGGCAGCCTCTGAGAGAGGGCAGGCCCCCTGCCTTTACCTGGGGAAGCTCTGGCTCCGCAGCTATATGGCTATAAAGAGTCAGAGGGGAGGAATACTTTTCCAGTGAGAGAAAATTAGCACAGTTGCCAAGGAGACAAGACTGCTTGGCCTTTGTCTTCAAGTATATATAGGGTCATTTTCTAGGAACTGGCCATCAGCCATCTTCCTGCCTCCAGTTTCAGAGTAGTTGTGGGTTTTACGCAATAGGAAGGCCCTAGATGGCCTGGGTGGATGGATGGATGACAGATAACAGACAGAGGTAGAAGATGTACAGGTGGATATAGTGATAGAGCAATGAAAGAGAGATACAGATAGATTGGATGGATGGATAGATAGATAGAATGATTGTCCACAGACTTTGAGTTTTCCAGATAAGCAACCGTCACAAATCCCTGAGTCTCAAGATGTCTTGGGTTTCAGGCAACTTAAATGAAAACCCAAAGATTAGGATATCATGTGTACTCTCTATTTTATTTCTGAAAAAGGAAAAAGCCAACTTATTTTTAATGACATCTAACATTTACTATTAGGTAACTTATGTATATCATTTCATTTTTAACTACTTTCCTCCTCATCTTTTTTTTTTTTCTTTTTAAGCAAAATAGACACCTAAGGTTTAGGAAATACAAGTAATTTCCCAGAACCTTGGAACCAAGAGAGCCAAGATTGTCTAGAACTAAGTTCTTAACCTCTGTACGTGTTGTTTCTTGGCAAGAAAAGCATGGAGAAGGTAGAAGAAGTATGGAGAATTCTGTCTCAGTGAGTTCCAGAAAAACTAGAGCTGGACAGGTATCATGAAGGACTGGGAGACTTGGCTTAGGGATATCCAAGACCTTGGTCTGGCTGCCATTTCTCAGCTATCCAACCTCGGGCAACTGATTCCTAAAGTCCTCCCAGCCTCTACATCCCATAACCCCAGACTATCACATCACAGTACAAGATAGGAGGTAAGAATTCATCAATGTAGCCAAATTTGAGGATCAGAGCCTTTAAAATGAACATATTAAAACTGAAAATGACCTTCAGGCAAATCACAAATTAATAAATCTAAGTGGCCAATAGACATCAACAAATGTTAGATCTCAGTAGGTCTAAAAGTCACTAATTGAGCATATGCTATTTTGTACCCATACAGTTGGCAGTGATTTTTCTTTAATGACAAGGCATAGGTGGTTAAGAAAATGAGTGTGCTCATACACGGCGATTTGTACATTCCCTCTAGAAAGCAGTTTTACAATGTCTATCAAAAGCTTTAAAACTATGAAGGCTATTTCAGCACTGTGGCTAAATGAAAGTTCATCATGGTATCACTTACAAACTTCAAAAATTATAACAACCCATAATCCCACCACTCAGAAAGCACCACTTTCATATTTTGGTATCGAACCTCCTAAACTTTATTCATACATATAAATACACACAAATATATATATTTAAAATTATTAATGGAGATACATTGTGTGTGCCATTTTAACTTGCCCTTTGCAAGTAATGAATGAACTATAATTTGTTTAATACCCTATTGGTGGTCGGTTGGCTTCTATTTTGATATTTTTTATATCATGGGTAATATTATGCTATATATCCTTGTATCATTGCTACTGTCCATTTTATTCCTGAAAAACAAAAACCAATTTATGTTTAATGCTCCTAAAAGTTACTGACTCCCTACTCGGTAATCTCTATATATCATTTCATCTTATTTTTAATTACTTCACCATCTTTTTTTTTTTTTTTTTTTTTTAGCAGAATGGACACCCACGGATTAGATAAGTAGTTCCCAGAGCCCTGGAAGTGACAGACAATTGGGTGATTTATCTGTGTGCTTCCTGCCTATGGTTCTTCCCAAAGGGCAAGAGCTGGGGCAGGACACCAGCCTGACAATCCACAGGGGTCACCTTCCCCTGCGTCCTAGTGGCAGGACTTTCAGGCTGGTAGATGGAGCCTTATTCTTGAATGTTTTCCTATTTCATTCTTTGTAAACTGGACCCCTTAAGGAGATGCTATCTTGTACAGAGGTTTTTCCTCATAAGCAAAGATTCAGGCATTTAAAAACTCCCCATTCAGAAGGAAATTCTGACATGATCTATAACATGAATGAACCTGGAGGACATTAGGTTAAGTGGAATAAGCCAGTCATGGACAGACAAATGTTGTGTAATTCCACTTACATAAGGTACCCAGAATAGTCAAACACAGAGAGACAGAAAGTAGGATGGTGGTTGCCAGGGGCTGGAGAAAGACAGGACTGGATACATCACTGGTGGAAGTGGAGTTTCAGTTCTTCCAGGTGAAAGGACTTCTGGTGATGGTTGTACAACAGTGTGATGCACTTACGGCTGAACCATGCACTGAAGATGATTAAGATGGTAAATTTTGGCTAGGCGAGATGGCTCGTGCCTGTAGTCCTGGCACTCTGGGAGGCTGAAGTGAGTGGACTGTGAGCTCAGGAGTTTGAGGCCAGCCTAAGCAAGAGCAAGACCCCATCTCTACTGAAAAATAGAAAAAAACTAGCGGATGTTGTGGCGGACACCCATAGTCCCTACTACTAGGAGGCTGAGGCAAGAGTATCACTTGAGCTCAAGAGTTTGAGACTGCTGTGAGGTATGATGCCACACACTCTACCCAGGGTGACAGAATGTGACTCTGTCTCAAAAAAAAAAAAAAAAAGTTAAATTTTGCTGTATTTTACCACACTTAAAACAAAATACCTCCCCACCCAGGACTTGAAAATAGCTTTTCTTGCCATGCTTGGTTTATAGGTTTTGGACTCTATTATTATAAGGCTTGATTTTGTGACTCATTATGTGAAACTCCATGAAGCCTATTACTTGTGGTCTTAATCTATGGGAAGAAATCTGTCACCAGGATCAGGTTGACTTTGAGCTCACGTTGCTATAAAACCAAATGTCTCCTTATACCAGAAAGGTTCAAGTCCCTGAGACCACACAGCTGGGAGCATATTTGTACCTGTTTAGCCTGTTGCAAGAGCTGGGAGTGTGCAGAACCTCCTCCCCAGGTGAAAACTAGAACAAAATTGTTCAGGGGGGCATTTGTGGGAGTTCTGCTGACATTGCTAATGCCATAGAGGTCCTGGATTTAAAACTTCTCTGATGACTGCAAGGAAGTTGAACATCTCTTCAATAATTTGTTCATTCAGCATGCAAATGTTCCCTGTGCTCTCTTTACAATACATCCAACTCTGACACCTTCCCACCATCAGTACTGGCCTCCTAAACAAAGCTAGTGTCTGGACTCCTCCCCTACTTCTCCCCTGGCCCTGCTGTTCTCTGTTTACCAAGCAATAAGCAGTCTTGCTAAAATCCCAGCCAGATTCCCTTCTCTTCTGTTTAAAACTCTCTAGTGACTTCCCATTTCCCTTGGAGAAAAAAATATACAAAGGTGCAGCTATTTAATGCATTGAATGTATACTCATTGAATGCATAAGAAGACATGTATTAATGGAGAGGCTCTTACTCATCAGAAACTGAGCTAGATGAGCCTTTGTAGGGATACAAAGACAAATCACGTTCTTTGTCTCTGGGAGTTTACATTCTGGGATATGAGATGAACTCACAGATGAATAAAAACAAAAATAATGTTGTTTTTCCCTGGTCAAAGTCTAAATAAAGATAGTGTGAGCATAATCAATGGAACAGCCAGTTCTAACTGGGTGGTGACAGAGTGAGGGAAAGGTGACACTTGAGTCATGAAACCCTAGTCACTCCAGGATGCAGAGTCGCACTCCAGGGTGAGAGAACCATGGGAGCAAAGGCAGCCAGGTGTGGCCTCAACACAAGGAGCAGGGAATGCTTCAATATAGCAGGAACATGGGATATGGGGCAGGGTATAGAAGTAAACACTGAGATTAGAAAGGGTAAACTAAAAGCCCTAAATGCCTTTCTTGTGTTGTTTGAGTTTACTGTTTATCTTCTAGGCGATGGTAGGGTCCCTGCAGGTTTTTAGATGATAGAAGATGGGATTTCATTTATGTTATAGACAGATCCCTCTTGAAGCAATGGAAAGAACTCATTAAAGGGTTCAAAATCAATAAATAATAATAATAAGGAAATAGTAAGTAAATAAACAGTAAGAATGAATGCCTACTATTTACCAAGCTTTGTGCTGAGTCCTTCACTTTTCTTATATTAAATGACCAGATCCACCTATGTGATTAGTACGTTATTTGCCCTCTTTAGAAGTGTAAGTATTAAGGAGAGAGATGTTAAGACCAAGTTGTACTGTTGGCAGATAACAGAACCAAAACAGAAACCAAGAGAATCAGATTTCAGAAACGAGAAAGAAAAAGCAGTACATTAAAGAGATAAAAAGTTCTAGAGTATAGCCTGTTATTACATATGAATCGTAAGGTCCTAAAATGCCCCCCCAGGCTTACCTTGGAAGACACGATGAACAGCAGCGTGTATTCCTGGTAAGGAGACAGATGTAAAAGGAAACCTAACAAAGTGGTTTGAATGTTTGTTTTTATACCCTGGGGGGAAATCTGGAAAGCAGATGGACACAGAGGTTTGGATCTCAAGTGAGGGTTGGACTGCGAGATGCGGGCCTGAATGTCCTTAAACAGGGGAGAAATAATGAAGTGAATGAGATCAAACACTGACAGAAAAGTATTAGGGGTTGAGGCGTGTGTTTCCTAAAAGGCACTGAAGTCCTCACCCTTCATGCCTGTGAATGTGACCTTAGTTTGCAACTAGCATAGGGTCTTTGCAGATGACCAGGATGAGATCAGGGGTGATTGCGCCTCCCATATGACTCAGTGGTTATGTAAAGGAGACGACGTTTAAGCGCAGAAACAGGCAGGCAGGCAGGAGGAAGTCCATGTGAAGAGGAAGGCAGAGATGGAAGGGAAGCCAAGGAATGCCGAAGATTGCCAGCAAACCACCAGAAACCGGAGAGGGGAGGCGCAGAGTTGGGTCCGTCTGGAGCGGGATGTTCCCTGGGCCCCCAGCTCCCAGCGTCACGATTGAGTGACAGGTTTAAGAAGGAGCTCCCGTACAGTCAAGCCGATGACAGAGTGATTACAGACACAAAGCAATTGTACAGGGTTTATCACGTAAAAGAAAGAAGTAAAAAAAAAAAAAAGAGAAGCTACACAAAGTGAAAATTTGGTCTAGAGAGAGAGGAAAGGGTCAGTCTCCAGGAGTGGAGAGAGACCCACAGTCTGAGCACAGGCTGCCTGTTAGTTTCCCAGCAGAAACTGCAAATAAATAAATAAAAATCAAAGGGGGGGGGGGGAAAGCTCATGAGTTTATCCCGCCTCTCTCCAGGCAGGATTGGTTGTTGTCTCCGCCTTTGGCGTGATTGACAGGTTGGGGTTATATTTTAGACGTATCACAGGTCTTATTAGATGGTAAGGCGCTCTCTCGGTCAGTTACAGGTCTCTAGGAACTTGTACTATCTATGGTCCCACTAGGGAACCACGAGAGTGGAACAATTCAGTTCCACTCTGCACCCTCAGCCACTTTGTTGCCATCTGTTTATTCTCCATTGGACCTAACAACAGAACAGATTCTTCCTCACAGGTTCCTTGATTTCAGACTTCCTGCCTTCAGATCTGGGCAATAATAATTATCTATTATTTAGCCCACCGTTCAAGGAACCTTGTTAAGCAGCCTGGGAAACACACACACAGGTGGAGGGGAATATGGGTTGCTGAGGGACGACCCAGAGCGCCTGGAGAATGTTTAGAGTTTGCCAGTCAGAGAAGCAGGAAAGGCCATTTAGAGCTACTCCGAGAAAGCCTGCAGACGGGCATCTCGCATTCTTCGTGTAAGAAAGGAAACCCCAGCAGTGTGCACTCACCTCATCACAAGTGGCCCCCGAGGCGTGGGCAGGGAGCACAGGGAGCTGCTCAGGGCCGTCCCGGCCCCTGCGCCAGACTGAGCTTCACCGCAGCGTGGACACTGAGCAGTCAAAGGCCCAAGGGGATGATTAAATCCATTTTGTGTTTTAAAATGTTAGTGTTCTGCAAATATAGCAGTGTCAACACAGTTGTTTAATCTACCAAAATTGTCCCATTACAATAGGCAGAGCAACTAAGTTGGCAAAACTGAAGAATCACGGACAATACCTGAAATTATGGGGTTGAAATATCCTTATAATTACTGTGGACAGACTAGCAACAGCTTCTAAAAGCCACGTGATGTCAACAACCATGCAGGGAAAAATAGAGGGAAGACCTTGAGATCAGAACCCCCCCAAATTCCCAACAGGCTTTCTCCCTGGGAGGTGTCATGGACCAAGCTCAGAGGAACAGGAGAGACTGGGAGGGTGTCTCAATGACGCAAGGCGCAGGTAAGTCCCAGGAGTCTGCAGTGCAGCCATTGGCACAGTCTGGGCCTTTTCATCTCATTAACCAACAAACCAGAGCCCCTACCAAAACAAGGATCCACATCTGCTAGGAATAGATTCCAAAACTGAGCAGGGCAGGAACAACCACAAAACAGGAATAAGTAGGTCCAAATAAAAGGGAAGGGGACAAGGAACAGAAGCAGATGATATCAGAAAGTAACAAGTGATATTTTTTTCACTTCATGAGAAAACAGAAGAATGTGCTCTCAAACTGTGAAGGCAGCCCAGCTGTCCTGGCCCACTCATCCTGCCTAAAAGTCCATGAAAACTAAATTAACTTTTAAAACTCAGCAACAAGAGAAGGATCGAATTATTACAAGGAAAAGAGAATAAGAAAACTAATGATATTACTATTACATACATGCATATTTTCTGTACGAAAGCATACAGAAAAATATATGCATGACAGATAAAAACCACAAGCAAATATTTCAAAATAAACTGAGATTGTTAAAATTATAAAATCTATAAAAGACAGTGTAAATGAAAATTAGGAAAAAATGAGAAAATAAGTGAGTGGGTAAAATAAATATTTAACAGGAAGAATGATAGAACTCAGTATAGAATTCTAATTAAAAGAAAAATTAGGTCAGAAATAAAAACTAGTTAGGAGATAAATAAAAGATTTTTTTAAAAGGAAAAGAATTCAAAAAGAAATTTGAGGGTTGGACAAGGTGGATCAACCTGTAATCCCAGCACTTTGGAAGGCTGACACAGGAGGATCTACTTGAAACCAGGAGTTCAGCCTGGGCAACATAGTGTAACCCATATCTACAAAGAAAAAAAAAAAAAAACACAGAAAAATTAGTTGGATATAGTGGCTCATAGTCCCGGCTATGAGGGAAGCAGGAGGATGGCTTGAGCCCAAGACTGTGAGGCTACAATGAACTATGATGATGCCTCTACACTTTAGCCCAGATAGCAGAGTGGGAGCCTATCTCAAAAATAAATAAATTTGAAAGGAGGTTTCAGGAGAAGTTGATAGACACAGAAGGTAAAGAAAATACAACATACATAATAAATGAATCCTTGATGAAAACCAAAGCAATAGATTAGAAAAAATACTAGACATTGTCATTCAAGAAACTTAAAATTACATGTTGAAACTTGATACTACATAGTGAAGAAGCAGACCACATCCCTGAAAAAGATGATGCAGAACAGCCGGTACGAAGATGCATTCTAGTGAAACTATAGCTCTTTAAAAAGAAACAAAATATTCTTTGGGCATCCAGGCAAAATGATCAAGAAGCTTATAAGAGAAAGAATGTAATATTTCCATCATACTTTTGCATGACAGCATTTCATACCTTTAACAATGAAGTGACAGATTTAAAATGCTCAAATAAATAAATTGAAGATCTTGGATCTTGCATGGAATAGACAATATTCTACATCCATCCAACCTGACCTTTCAGTGAAAAGGTTGTCCTTACTCTTGGTATCTAAAGTCTTTGATTGGATAAATGCAGTTAAGTCACAGACTTTCAAAGTGGGCCACAACCTCCAACTTAAAACTACAACTTGATGGTCTGTGTAACTCGAGGAACCTTATCCCCGCCAAGTGCAAGACTGATAACTACATCTGCTATAAATACACAAGAACTCAGGGAATATTGTCCCTTTCTTGAGGGATCTACTAGTGAGCAAGCTTCAGACAACCAAATACTGCAGAGACACTGACTAATGGGCTAATAAATAACTCGTACAGAAGGATGATCAGCTCTGATCGCAACCTTGTCACCACATGGTAACATCATAGAAGACAAGAACTAATCACTATTTGCCTCCCACTAAAAACACAAGTTACCCACCCTAAGTGATCAAATTTTCATCTGGTCAAAATCCTAATGCTAACTACCCCTCTGCAGAAAACAAAGGATGGGTATCTTAACCACACAAGGCAAACACCATTAAAATCAAGACATTATGCAAGAAATAAAAAAGGAAATTGAAGGGGAATCCACAGTGTAAAAGACACTTAAGATATATATTAAATAAACATCATGTGTGACCCTGTTTGAATTGCATTTCACACTGTTAAAAAATTAACACTTGTCAGAAAAATATGATCATTGAGTATTTGGCAACTTGAAGAGATTATCATTATTATTATTGGTGAGTATGATAATGGCATTGGCTTTAAAATTATTTTTCATAAAATATTTGCTGATGAAATAATGTAATCCCTGGAGTCTGCTTCAAAATTATCTGGGGGCAGGGAGTAAGTGGAGGAATAAATGAAAATGACTGACAACATTATCAATGATTACAGTTGACCCTCGAGCAACATGAGTTTGAACTTCGTGAGTCTATGTATAGATATCAGATTAAAATCTGCCTCTTCCCTACCAAGACAGCAAGACCAAACCCTCCTTCCTTCTCCTCCTCAGTCTGCTCAACATGAAGACAAGAGTGAAGACCTTACAATGATCCACTTCCACTTAATTCATAGTAAACAGACGGTACTTTCTCTTACTTAAGATCTTAATAAATTTTCCTTTCTATACCTTACTTACTGTCAGAATACTGCATATAATACACACAACATGCCGGGTGTCATCACTGAGGCTCCAGTCAACAGTAGACTATTGGTAGTTAAGTTTCTATGGAGTCAAAGTGATGCACAGATTTTCAGCTGCACGGGGGATCAGCACCCCTACTTTAATTACCTCTAGTAATTAAGTTACTAGACTTAATCTGGCTGAGGGAATAGTGGATTCATTTCTCTCTTTCTTCTCCTTTTCTGTATGTCTGAAATTTTCAGTAACAAATTGGGTAATGGACACAACTAAAACTGGACTTTAATCTTACAAAAGCAACTTATGTAACCTTATCATATATAGCCTCATATTTCCCTGAAATAAAAAAAGAAGAAGAGAGAAGAGTATCTTTTCTGCAACATGGTGTTAAATGCTTTTGGGAAAATAGCAAATGTGCTTCCCATTTACAATACTAAAACTGTATTTTCTTTATTTTATTTACTTATTTTTAGAGACAGAGTCTCACTTTGTTGCCCTTGGTAGAGTGCCGTGGCCTCACAACTCACAGCAACCTCCAGTTCTTGGCTTAGGCTATTCTCTTGTAGCTGGAACTATAGGTGACCAAGTAGCTGGAACTATAGGTGACCACCACAAAGCCTGGCTGTTTTTTGTTACAGTTTGGCCAGGCTGGGTTTGAACCCTCCACCCTCATTACATGGGGCCGGCACCCTACTCCCTGAGCCACAGCACCACCTCTGAAACTCTATTTTAAAAAGTGCTTTATTTATTTATTTATTTATTTATTTATTTATTTTATTGTTGGGGATTCATTGAGGGTACAAAAAGCCAGGTTACACTGATTGCAATTGTTAGGTAAAGTCCCTCTTGCAATCATGTCCTGCCCCCACAAAGTGTGACACACACCAAGGCCCCACCCACCTCCCTCCTTCCCTCTTTCTGTTTCCCCTCCCCATAATCATAATTGTCATCAATTGTCCTCATATCAAAATTGAGTATATCAGATTCATGCTTCTCCATTCTTGTGATGCTTTACTAAGAATAATGTCTTCCACGTCCATCCAGGTTAATACGAAGGATGTAAAGTCTCCATTTTTTTTAATGGCTGAATAGTATTCCATGGTATACATATACCACAGCTTGTTAATCCATTCCTGGGTTGGTGGGCATTTAGGCTGTTTCCACATTTTGGCGATTGTAAATTGAGCTGCAATAAACAGTCTAGTACAAGTGTCCTTATGATAAAAGGATTTCTTTCCTTCTGGGTAGATGCCCAGTAACGGGATTGCAGGATCGAATGGGAGGTCTAGGTTGAGTGCTTTGAGGTTTCTCCATACTTCCTTCCAGAAAGGTTGTACTAGTTTGCAGTCCCACCAGCAGTGTAAAAGTGTTCCCTTCTCTCCACATCCACACCAGC
This sequence comes from Nycticebus coucang, assembly GCF_027406575.1. NCBI lineage: Eukaryota > Metazoa > Chordata > Mammalia > Primates > Lorisidae > Nycticebus > Nycticebus coucang. The sequence continues at coordinate 6,666,233 of NC_069792.1, forward strand.
ATCTACAGTTTTGAGATTTTGTGATGTGGGCCATTCTCACTGGGGTTAGATGATATCTCAGGGTTGTTTTGATTTGCATTTCTCTAATATATAGAGATGATGAACATTTTTTCATGTGTTTATTAGCCATTCGTCTGTCGTCTTTAGAGAAGGTTCTACTCATGTCTCTTGCCCATTGATATATGGGATTGTTGGCTTTTTTCATGTGGATTAATTTGAGTTCTCTATAGATCCTGGTTATCAAGCTTTTGTCTGATTGAAAATATGCAAATATCCTTTCCCATTGTGTAGGTTGTCTCTTTGCTTTGGTTATTGTCTCCTTAGCTGTACAGAAGCTTTTCAGTTTAATGAAGTCCCTTTTGTTTATTTTTGTTGTTCTTGCAATTGCCATGGCAGTCTTCTTCATGAAGTCTTCCCCCAGGCCAATATCTTCCAGTGTTTTTTCTATGCTTTCTTGGAGGATTTTTATTGTTTCATGCCTTAAGTTTAAGTCCTTTATCCATCTTGAATCAATTTTTGTGAGTGGGGAAAGGTGTGGGTCCAGTTTCAGTCTTTTACATGTAGACATCCAGTTCTCCCAACACCATTTATTGAATAGGGAGTCTTTCCCCCAAGGTAGGTTCTTGTTTGGTTTATCAAAGATTAGGTGGTTGTAAGATGTTAGTTTCATTTCTTGGTTTTCAATTCGATTCCAAGTGTCTATGTGTCTGTTTTTGTGCCAGTACCATGCTGTCTTGAGCACTATGGCTTTGTAGTACAGACTAAAATCTGGTATGCTGATGCCTCCAGCTTTATTTTTGTTATAGAGAACTGCCTTAGCTATACAGGGTTTTTTCCGGTTCCATACAAAACGCAGAATCATTTTTTCCAAATCTTGAAAGTACGATGTTGGTATTTTGATAGGAATGGCATTGAATAGGTAGATTGCTTTGGGAAGTATAGACATTTTAACAATGTTGATTCTTCCCATCCATGAGCATGGTATGTTCTTCCTTTTGTTAAAAGAAATATCCAAAATCAAATCAGAGATCAATGAAATTGAAAACAAAAGAATCATTCAGAAAATTAATGAAACAAGGAGTTGGTTTTTTGAAAAAATAAATAAAATAGATAAACCATTGGCCAGACTAATGAGGAATAGAAAAGTAAAATCTCTAGTAACCTCAATGAGAAATGATAAAGGGGAAATAACAACTGATCCCACAGAGATACAAGAGATCATCTCTGAATACTACCAGAAATTCTATGCCCAGAAATTTGACGATGTGAAAGAAATGGATCAATATTTGGAATCACACCCTCTCCCTAGACTCAGCCAGGAAGAAATAGAGCTCCTGAACAGACCAATTTCAAGCACTGAGATCAAAGAAACAATAAAAAAGCTTCCAACCAAAAAATGCCCTGGTCCAGATGGCTTCACTCCAGAATTCTATCAAACCTTCAAGGAAGAGCTTATTCCTATACTGCAGAAATTATTCCAAAAAATTGAGGAAGAAGGAATCTTCCCCAACACATCCTATGAAGCAAACATCACCCTGATACCAAAACCAGGAAAAGACCCAAACAAAAAGGAGAATTTCAGACCAATCTCACTCATGAACATAGACGCAAAAATTCTCAACAAAATCCTAGCCAATAGATTACAGCTTATCATCAAAAAAGTCATTCATCATGATCAAGTAGGCTTCATCCCAGGGATGCAAGGCTGGTTTAACATACGCAAGTCTATAAACGTTATCCACCATATTAACAGAGGCAAAAATAAAGATCACATGATCCTCTCAATAGATGCAGAAAAAGCATTTGATAAAATCCAGCATCCTTTCCTAATTAGAACACTGAAGAGTATAGACATAGGTGGCACATTTCTAAAACTGATTGAAGCTATCTATGATAAACCCACAGCCAATATTTTACTGAGTGGAGTAAAACTCAAAGCTTTTCCTCTTAGAACTGGAACCAGACAAGGTTGTCCTCTGTCACCTTTACTATTCAACGTAGTGCTGGAAGTTCTAGCCAATACAATTAGGCAAGACAAGGAAATAAAGGGAATCCAAATGGGAGCAGAGGAGGTCAAACTCTCCCTCTTTGCTGACGACATGATCTTATACTTAGAGAACCCCAAAGACTCAACCACAAGACTCCTAGAAGTCATCAAAAAATACAGTAATGTTTCAGGATATAAAATCAATGTCCACAAGTCAGTAGCCTTTGTGTACACCAATAACAGTCAAGATGAGAAGCTAATTAAGCACACAACTCCCTTCACCATAGTCTCAAAGAAAATGAAATACCTAGGAATATACCTAACGAAGGAGGTGAAGGACCTCTATAAAGAAAACTATGAAATCCTCAGAAAGGAAAAAGTGCTTTTTTTTGTTTAAAGACACAGGCAGGTTTGCAAACACATACATGTCACTACTTCAGACTTGACACTGTGTCTGGGAGAAGTCCACCTCAGAAGTACTGCTGAGCACAGAGAGGAACTGACAGAGAAGGATGTTTGTAGGTTCTTAAAGTGGCCAATGCCTTCCCCATCTGAGTTTCCATCATGTTCACCTTACCTTTCTTCATATTGTAATTCAACAGGATGCCTTTGATGAAGACTAAAATCAGGGACTGCTCAGAGTGAGCATCTGAGCATGAGAGCGCTCTTCCTTCACTCTGACCTTTCAACCTCAAGCCACCAAGATTTGTTCCCAGTGCTGCTTGCATAGGGCGGCTTGCAGAAAAGAAAAACAGCCCTGACGTTTGAATTGTAAATGATCGCTCATCTCTTTCTTCTTCTCCATGTTTTCCTTCTAGATATTTCCACACAATCTACCTAGGCATTCGAAGCCGACAGAGCGGGGAGAGCGACAGGTGGCGGTTCCACTGGAGGATGGTGTACGAGTGCGCGGACGTGAGCATGCTGCACCTGCTGGCCACCTTCCTGGAGAGCGCCCCGCAGCTGGTGCTGCAGCTCTGCATCATTGTGCAGACGCACAGGCTGCAGGCCCTGCAAGGTAAGGCGCAGCTCAGCTTTGGACCTGGGGGAAGCTGGACTGGCTATTTTTGTCACAATCCAAGGAACTGTCCAAACCCTCTTTGTTGACACAGGCCTGTTACGTGTCTGCCGTTTCACGTGTGATTTGTGAGTGGTGTGTTTTTTCTTGATCATAACTTGTTTTAGTAGGAAAAAAATCTTTGTGATTTTATACTTAGTCAATGGGGGAATAAGGTAAATCATCTTGGGCTTTCTGGTTTTTATGAAAAAGCAATTCCCACGGGTTACAAAGAGAACAGTAGCTCTCTCTCTGATATTGGTACCCTAATATATATGTACATACACACACATATGCATAAAGTATATTAAATATGTGTGTATGGGTATCTATATCTAGTAGAACCTGACCACCTCCTGACACTGACCACCTCCGTAAATTGACCTAATTTCATAGACCAGATGTGCACCACACGTACTTATCAGCACAGTAGGCCTAGTTCCTTATGTTAACCACCTCCAAATGTTACCCAGTTTGTTTCAGTCCCTTGGGTGGTCAACTTACAGAGGTTCTACTGTATGTGAGCATGAATAACACACACACACCTATAGCTGTGTATATGTACATGGGCTTGTGTAAGGGTAGCCCAACTACTTCCATTCAACATTAAGAAATGGAGAGAAAGACAGACATTAAAAGGAAATGGCAGGGGTTACCTTAATATTTATAGTATTTAAAAAGAAGAAGATCATATGGGAAAAATGTTACCAATATTTAATAATATGTATTTCTATACTATGAAGTTTTATAAAATGAATATTATCATGTTAACATTTTTGTGTTTTATTTGCTCTGACCATTTCATCAGTAAGACAATTCCATTCAAACAGAGCTGCTCAGATGTTTCCATAGGGCCTGCTAATCAAACCCTTCCTAGAATGAGGTGACAAGAAGATTAGACAGGCTGATTAGTAGAGAGGTAAATAAATGGGTGATGGGTGATGGATAAGAAAGTATCTCCCAATGATTTGTCAGTCCTGTAACTTAACAGGTGCTTTAACTGGTTACCACATTGTAATGGATGATGGATGAGAAAGTATCTCTCAATAATTTGTCAATCCTGTAAGTTAACAGGTGTTTTAATTGGTTACCATATTGTAGTGTGCTGCTTAAATCTCAGCAGAACCCTTTGTGAGCCCCCGTATGTACACACATGACGCTGCTGTGCTGTGGGAGAGGCTCCAGCTTGAGGTATGGTTGGTCTGGGCCATCTCCTCAATGTCCTTATAGCTTTGCAGGAGCACTTTAGCTTAGGCTGAGTGTTTTAATTTGGAGGAGAGGGTCAGAGTGCATATTACCTGTATAGGAAAAGGGAGAGAGAAGGTGTCTTAGTACCCAGTGACCCATTTATTCATAAATTCCCGGCCCAACCGTGGCTTCACGATAGAATTGCTAGAATTCAAAGCTAGAATTGCTTTGGACCAAGAAATTCGAGAAGAGGGATAAAGAGATCCCTGATGTGTGCTTCTAAAATATAAGAGAAAAAAAAAATTGGAAGAAAGGGAAAGTGGTATCCTTACAAAGAAAGAGAAAAGGAGAGCACAGAGAAGAGGGGGGCTGTAAGTTAGTGGTGGATCCAAGTTTAGTGGTATTTAGTGGTTATAGACCATCAGCTGGGTATGTGGAGGCTCTGGGTCTGGTAATCTCATCACTTCACTGTGAAACTTTGTACAAGCCACTTAATATTTTTGGGCCCCAGTTTTCTCAAACATAAAGATTAATGATCTCCAAACAGCTCTATTCTATACTCGAGTCAATGAGTGCCCGATAGACATTTAATGCCAGGTTAATGCTCAAGGAAATGATCTGGTCAAATTAAAAGGCAATATCAAAGGAAATCTCCATCAGAGAATCTGATGCTCATCTTCAGAACAACCTGGCAATTCCTTAGTACAGTTATACCATTGGGAACTCTCCAGGAGAGACAGACTCTGGAGCAAATAACGAGAGTCGCAAATTGACCTTCCTGTGGCCCAAGGCTAGTCAGTATCACCACTAGTTTTCTAAAAGATTTAGCAAGTGACAGAGAAGTTTTTCTTTCAAAAATGATGAATATAGAGGAGAAAAGATAAAAGAAGGTCTAAGGAAATGAGATCACATTTTTTATCTAAAATTGTACAGGAAAAAAGTGAAGAAAAAAAGCAATCTTTAATCTTCATCAGATAATTCATTCTAAACATAGAAACCAAAATGGGGGTGGGGAGGGGGTTGAGTTGTGGCCCTTCCCTGGTGCATGATATCCCAGCTTTTCAACTAAGCTCGACACAGCTACATGAGGCATGCCACAAGCTCTGTACGCTGGACCTCATCCTCGGCCAGGGTCAGCCTTGCTGTCAACGTCAGAACACTGTAGGGAAACTAGGTCCTTTATCACCCCAAAGGTGGTCAGAAGACAAGTTGATCCAAAGATCACAAGGATGGATGCAAGTCATCAAACACAAGATGAGGAATAACCCCTCTGGGTTGATTGTGTTGCTGCTATCTTTTTTAAAGGGAGCTGGGTAGAAGATTGTTTTACAAGACCAAAGAGTGAAAACACCTGGCAGAAAATGCCAACAACAAACCCTTCAGCAAACAAAGACCAGCTCAGACAATATGATCTTCTGTTCTAAGACCAGGAATCAGGGCTGAGTTGACCACGCAGTTCTCTCCTCTCCACCTTGTCACCTAGGAAATATCATAAGGCACTAGCTGCTCTTCACTGGACCTGGTGTTTCCCTGGGCGCTGCTGTCTCTGGAGTCTAAGATAAACTCTGAGAGGTCTGACTGCATCCCCAGGGCAGGGAGCAGTGTGCACTGAGTTTCAGAGAGACTCCAGTGCACACTTCATTATGACTTCTCAGTTGCAATCCCATTTCCCCACCAGGAAAGATGGAGAGAGAAAGGGGAGGAGGGGGAGAGAGCAAGGAAGGAAGAGGAAAGAAGGAGGGATGGAAGGAAGGATGGAAGGAGGGATGGAAGGAGAGATGGAAGGAAGGATGAAGGAGAGATAGAAGGAAGGATGGAAGGAGAGATGGAAGGAGGGATGGAAGGAGAGATGGAAGGAGGGATGAAAAGAAGGATGGAAGGAGAGATAGAAGGAAGGATGGAAGGAAGGATGGAAGGAGGGATGGAAGGAGGGATGGAAGGAGGGATGAAAGGAAGGATGAAGGAGAGATAGAAGGAAGGATGGAAGGAAGGATGGAAGGAGAGACGGAAGGAAGGATGGAAGGAGGGATGGAAGGAGAGATTGAAGGAGGGATGAAAGGAGGGATGGAAGGAAGGATGGAAGGAGAGATGGAAGGAGGGATGGAAGGAGGGATGGAAGGAAGGATGGAAGGAGAGATGGAAGGAGGGATGGAAGGAGAGATGGAAGGAAGGATGGAAGGAGGCATGGAAGGAGAGATGGAAGGAAGGATGAAGGAGAGATAGAAGGAAGGATGGAAGGAGAGATGGAAGGAGGGATGAAAGGAAGGATGGAAGGAGAGATAGAAGGAAGGATGGAAGGAAGGATGGAAGGAGGGATGGAAGGAGGGATGGAAGGAGGGATGGAAGGAAGAATGAAGGAGAGATAGAAGGAAGGATGGAAGGAAGGATGGAAGGAGAGACGGAAGGAAGGATGGAAGGAGGGATGGAAGGAGAGATTGAAGGAGGGATGAAAGGAGGGATGGAAGGAAGGATGGAAGGAGAGATGGAAGGAAGGATGAAGGAGAGATAGAAGGAAGGATGGAAGGAGAGATGGAAGGAGGGATGGAAGGAGAGATGGAAGGAGGGATGAAAGGAAGGATGGAAGGAGAGATAGAAGGAAGGATGGAAGGAAGGATGGAAGGAGGGATGGAAGGAAGAATGAAGGAGAGATAGAAGGAAGGATGGAAGGAAGGATGGAAGGAGAGAAGGAAGGAAGGATGGAAGGAGGGATGGAAGGAGAGATTGAAGGAGGGATGAAAGGAGGGATGGAAGGAAGGATGGAAGGAGAGATGGAAGGAAGGATGAAGGAGAGATAGAAGGAAGGATGGAAGGAGAGATGGAAGGAAGAATGAAGGAGAGATAGAAGGAGGGATGAAAGGAAGGATGGAAGGAGAGATAGAAGGAAGGATGGAAGGAAGGATGGAAGGAGGGATGGAAGGAGGGATGGAAGGAAGAATGAAGGAGAGATAGAAGGAAGGATGGAAGGAAGGATGGAAGGAGAGACGGAAGGAAGGATGGAAGGAGGGATGGAAGGAGAGATTGAAGGAGGGATGAAAGGAGGGATGGAAGGAAGGATGGAAGGAGGGATGGAAGGAGAGATTGAAGGAGGGATGAAAGGAGGGATGGAAGGAAGGATGGAAGGAGAGATGGAAGGAGGGATGGAAGGAGAGATGGAAGGAGGGATGAAAGGAAGGATGGAAGGAGAGATAGAAGGAAGGATGGAAGGAAGGATGGAAGGAGAGATGGAAGGAGGGATGGAAGGAGGGATGGAAGGAAGGATGGAAGGAGAGATAGAAGGAAGGATGGAAGGAAGGATGGAAGGAGAGATGGAAGGAGGGATGGAAGGAGAGATGGAAGGAAGGATGGAAGGAGGGATGGAAGGAAGGATTGAAGGAGGGATGAAAGGAAGGATGGAAGGAGAGATAGAAGGAAGGATGGAAGGAGGGATGGAAGGAAGGATTGAAGGAGGGATGGAAGGAAGGATGGAAGGAGAGATGGAAGGAGGGATGGAAGGAGGGATGGAAGGAGAGATTGAAGGAGGGATGAAAGGAAGGATGGAAGGAGAGATAGAAGGAAGGATGGAAGGAAGGATGGAAGGAGAGACGGAAGGAAGGATGGAAGGAGGGATGGAAGGAGAGATTGAAGGAGGGATGAAAGGAGGGATGGAAGGAAGGATGGAAGGAGGGATGGAAGGAGAGATTGAAGGAGGGATGAAAGGAAGGATGGAAGGAGAGATAGAAGGAAGGATGGAAGGAAGGATGGAAGGAGAGACGGAAGGAAGGATGGAAGGAGGGATGGAAGGAGAGATTGAAGGAGGGATGAAAGGAGGGATGGAAGGAAGGATGGAAGGAGGGATGGAAGGAGAGATTGAAGGAGGGATGAAAGGAGGGATGGAACGAAGGATGGAAGGAGAGATGGAAGGAGGGATGGAAGGAGAGATGGAAGGAGGGATGAAAGGAAGGATGGAAGGAGAGATAGAAGGAAGGATGGAAGGAAGGATGGAAGGAGAGATGGAAGGAGGGATGGAAGGAGGGATGGAAGGAAGGATGGAAGGAGAGATAGAAGGAAGGATGGAAGGAAGGATGGAAGGAGAGATGGAAGGAGGGATGGAAGGAGAGATGGAAGGAAGGATGGAAGGAGGGATGGAAGGAAGGATTGAAGGAGGGATGAAAGGAAGTATGGAAGGAGAGATGGAAGGATGGAAGGAAGGATGGAAGGAGGGATGGAAGGAAGGATTGAAGGAGGGATGGAAGGAAGGATGGAAGGAGAGATGGAAGGAGGGATGGAAGGAGGGATGGAAGGAGAGATTGAAGGAGGGATGAAAGGAAGGATGGAAGGAGAGATAGAAGGAAGGATGGAAGGAAGGATGGAAGGAGAGACGGAAGGAAGGATGGAAGGAGGGATGGAAGGAGAGATTGAAGGAGGGATGAAAGGAAGGATGGAAGGAGGGATGGAAGGAGGGATGGAAGGAGAGATGGAAGAAGAGAGGTAAGGAAGACCCGTCAGCAGAGATGGGCCACAGCACTCTTATTAGCCTCCAGCTAGCAGACGCTGCTCTTGGCATTGAAGATGTATAATAAGTTGTGGTCCAAGGTCTGTCCGTTCTATTTTCAAGTGAAATCTCAAACTGTTTCACCTGCTTTCCACTGTGCCCCTGGTCAAACTGCCCCTCCCACCCAGACCCTGTGCCCATCCTGCTGTGCCATCTTCATTCCAGTCTCCTTGGAGTCATCTGAGAGCTCATTAAGACTCTGTTTGCTCCCTAAACATGTTTAAAGCCCTCTTGTTCCCCCAGCACTCACTAAAATTTAAAGTAAGATTCCTGAGCAGGTTACAGAGTCCTGTACGTCACTGCGCGTTCTCTTCCATCACTGCTCTGCCTCCACACTGCCCTCCTCTCTCCTCCGGAAACAGTCCCACTTCTTTCCCAACTTGGGCCAAACTTGGGAACTTGCACACTCTGTTAACCTCTTCAGAATATCCCCACCCCCTTTCCTTTAGCCTGGCTGATTCTGACTCAAACTCTAGAATTCAGCCCAATTTTCTCAGTGGCCTTTCCTGACTGCCCATTTAAATTTTTATTCTTTCCTTATTATTTTCTCATGTGTCCTGAACTTCAGCCTATGGCCTCTGGCAACTTTCTTGCTGTTGCTAAGCCTCAATTTACCTCCATGCACTGGAGAATAAGAGTGGTGCCTAATTCACAGGATTGTAATGATCAGAAGATAACAACACATACAAAGCACTTGGCCAAGACCCTTCACACATAGCACAGGGCTTCTTAGACCTCAGTGTGCATGACATCTAATAGGAAATCTTACAGATTCTGACTGAGCAGGTCTCAGATGGGGCCTGATGTTTAGAGCAGGGAAATAATAGGGGGAAATTTGATGGCATGTAAAAACAGGAAGAATCATCCAAATTTGAGGTCATAAGCCCTGAATGAAGGGCTCTGCATTAGGAAGGAGGTGCCAAAAACACCTAATGAAGCGGGAATGGTCAGGCCATTGGCAGGGCATGGACCAGAAGAGAGAAACCTCATACTCAAGTCTGTGTGACTGAGAAAGGAGCTGGTGAGAATGGAAGCAGGCAGGTCAGGAGCAGAGGCCATGCCAGTGAGCAGAGTTTAGACATTTCAAGTCTGAGACGGTGAAGGCAAAACAAGTAAAAGTCTGAGACTGTGAAAAACAGACAGGACTTGGGACAAGGTATTTGGAGTTTCAGAGCTTCGATTCCAGCTAAATGTCACATACAAAGGGAACAGGCTACCGGTCAGCGTCACCCACCTGGCCTGATGTGACCCTGAGTGACGCTGAGACCTGAGACGGGCTAAAGTGTCTCCAAAGCCATTTTTAGTTTTGTTATTGTGATTCTCTGAATACTCTATTTTGGTTGCATAGATCCAGCCCATAGCTGGTGGAGAGGATACGGATTCCTGTACCACTGACTGTCCACACAGCACCTCTCCATCCTCCCCTGAGGGCAACCACTCTGCCCTTGGAGCAGCCAGAATGCTGGACAGGGCAGCAGTTATGGTCACAATAAGTGTGTGTCAATCGCAGCCTGGGCTGTGGGCAGCAGTCACCTGGCTGACCAGGGGTTCCTCATGTAAAAAAAAAAAAACCCTTCCTTTGGAAAGGAGTTTGTTTGGCAAAACAAACAAAGAAAAATCAGGCCTTCTCTGACCGACAGATTGGGTGTCAGTGTACCAACCCAAACATTTCCACTGTTTCCAAAAAACTTTAGGTCTTCTTTTCCCATTTCAACCTTTACTTGCTGTTACTGAAACATCTCCTTTTATACTCTAAGTGTATGTAACTAGAGTGTGTTGAGTGAGTTACTGACAACTGCCTTCCCCAGGCTGCGTGCCCAGAAGAGCTTTGCCACGCAGGAAAAAACACCTACACCTACTTCTCATTTCTTCATATTCCAAAACCCAGCATGTGCTGCCCCTTTTGCCAACAATTTACCCTGAATCCACTGTAAAAGGAAGAGAGGGAAAGGCGGGTGGAGGAGGTGTCTGACTACTCTTCTCCTGTCTTGATCCTGGGAGACTTCTGGGGAAGCCAGGAGTGCAGGGACGTCCTCAAACATCCGACAAGTGCTGTCACCTGCCTACTAGGACAACTAAGAAATCCCTGACTGCTGAAAGCCACCTCCTTTGTGTATCTGGGGAGCATGCTTAGGATGTTATGGTTGGATTTGGTCGTAAAGCAGGCTGTCATAGGCCCCAGCCAGCCCAGTGCCCGAGGCCCTCCTATGCCACTAGCCACCATCTTCTGAGCGTGCCAGCCCCACCTCTGGATTCTGCCCAGGAGGAAAGGCGCAGGCGAGAGTGCCAGCCTGTGAGTGGGACTGTGCTCCAAGTCCCTGTAGATCTGTCTGCTTTGCAGTTGCTATTTTAGTTAATTAATTAACACATTTATTGAGTGTCTATTGTGTGCGTGATAGTGTGTGAAGTTCTGTGCAAAATTCATCCTAAAAAAATTCACATTTTACTAAAAGCTTATAATGAGACATTGTAAACAACACGACAAAAAGTATTTAAAGACAGCTTGCTCATGTATCTGGGTAAATTCCAGACTGAGCCATTCCATTTTCTTGAGGTGGTAATGTAAAATGAAAGGGGCCTTCAACGTGCATCTGCCTAGCGCCCCGGGGCCACCCAGCTGCTGTGGCCGAGCCCTGAGTCCATTCATGGACAGTGCTGATGGACTGAAGCAGATAGCTCTGGCCAGAGAGGTGGCTCATCACCCTCCCAGAGACGCAGGTCTGTGTTCAAAGCTGCCTGGGCTCACCACATTTCTCCACAGCTGCCACCATCTCCCAGGAAGGCTGCCCACTGGCTATGACTCATACAGTGAGTGCTCTTGGCCCCAGCTCTGGGTAACCTGCTCTCTCTTCCCTCCCTAGGATGTTCCTCCCCATGCCCTTGGTATATTGAATAGTCATGCCCAACAGGTTACTTTACTGGCAAGTTTAGTCCACCAGCAGGGACCCTCCAGGTGAGCTGACCTCCTTAACAAGAGTCAACGTGGGTTTCTGAAGCTGTTTATTTTCCTTTCCAGTGTGAACTTCATTTAGCATTGCTTAATCACCGAATTGTTTAGTTTAGTTAATTTAATTAGCATATAAATTGATGAAATATGTGTGTGAAAATAGAGGTGTTTCTGTGAAAATCTATCATGCCTTGACAGTTTGGGGGAAATCAAGGAGGACCAGGCCAGGTGGAGTCTCCAGGCCCAGAGCTGTAGCTTCAAAGCCGTGGGCACCGCTGGGAGGAGGTTCTGGCTGCCCCGGAGGTCGGGGAGCGTGCGGGCGGCGCCTGCCTTTGTGGGGCTGCACCTGCTACCCTGCCTGAGCTCCGGGAGCGCCGCGTGCTCAGGGCTCCGGTGCTGCTGCTGTTATCTTAGACCATTAGCTGCTGGGTTTTGCTTTTAGTGATGATGTGTCCAGTAGACCAAGAAAGTGGAACATGTTAGGTATTTCAAAAAGAAGGGACTTAGAGGTGCTGAGAGGATGAAAAGCAGATGCTCACGAAATCTAAAGATTTGTAACTGAAGGAAGAGGCTCCTGCCCCTGGGGCGGGAGGATTGGGGAGGCGCTCAGCCCGGCAGCTGCGGGGACTGCCCTGAACTAGCCAGGCCAGGACGGACCAGGGCGCAGCGGGACTATTCCTGCCGCCGACGGGAGGGGCTGCTGCTGCCTGCAACCCCCACCTCACCCCATGGCTAGGCTGGTGCCCGGAGCATCAGAAACAGCGTCAGGCTGGAGGCAAGAGCTTTGCAGGTCCAGTAACAGGAGGAATCTGAGCCAGAACCAGAAAATAGTCTCTTGTCCTCTCCTCCCACCTAGCAGGCCCAGGCCCATGTCACCTTCTGGCAGAGCTCCCAGGCAGCAGCCTGTCGGGGTCTGGGAGATGCCTTCTGCAGGGCCGCCAGCCTAATCCCGCACGTGGGCCTAGTTCTCTTTTGTCACTTTCACCTGCCTCCAGCTGAGACACTTGATAACCAAGCTCGTTGAAGCTATTTCCAAGTAACAGCTTGGGATAAACGCCTGAGAAACTAGGGTGTGAAACTCATGCCTGGCTCCAGAACAAGAGGCTGCGTCATGACAGTGTCCAAGCGGCTCCTGGCAACTGGCACGTCTTTCTTTTATTATTATTATTATTTTTTTTATTAGTAGTAGATCATAGCTGTGTACGTTAATGTGATCATGGGGCACCATGCACTGGTTTTATAAACAGTTCGACACATTTTCATCACACTGGTTAACATAGCATTCCTGGCATTTTCTTAGTTATTGTGTTAAGACAATCCTATTCTGCATTCACTAAGTTTCACACGTACCCTTGTAAGATGTTTAAACACCTGGCCGCGCACCTCTGGCAGTGGCTCCTCAGTCTGCTTTGCCTCCCTTCTCTCCTCCTTGAAATTCATTCTCCTGCTCCAAAGTGGACTGTTTCTTACTTTCTCCTGCGTCCTCACACTTCCAGAAGGCTGCCTCTATTATCTTTAACTATTGGCCTCACTCCTTATTTCAATGAGAAAAATAGACGCAACAAAAGAAAAGCTGTAGTATTTCCCTGGCACTGTCTCTACCTGCGAGGCATCTGTCCCTGTACCTCCTGCCATCTCCAGCACCTGCTGGGCCTGAGATCACTCTCTCTGTCTCTCTCTCTCTCTCTCTCTCTCTCTCTCTCCCCTTGGTGCTGGCATCTGCTCTTCTCACTGCTCAAACCTCTTGTTTATGAAATTATACTCTCTTCCTGCTTTGCCTTATCAGTTTTTCCTGGCTACCCAATTGTTGCATCATTCCGTGAGCAAACATGCTGTGTAAGGAAAAACGAGACCTGCATCACCTGCCATCATGTTCCATTCTTGTTCTTTGGAAACTCTTTGCAAGATTTCTTTCATCCTCTGTCTCCTCATCCTCACTTCCCATCCTCTATATAATTTTTAAATGTTAGTTTTCAAGTACAGGGTATCCCTGAAGTCCTCATACATGAGGAAATGGGAAACTGTAGCAAAATATACCTTTATTTACAAACTATTCAATGCAAAATGTTCCAAAGAGGTGGCCAATGTGTAGAGAATATTTTGTAAAAGGGTCTTCTGCATTCTTTCCAAGTGTGATCACTATTTTGAAATAAAAATGGTTTCATAGGTTTTTGAGCTTTAATAAGTGGAATGATATGTGTGTGTTTCCAGATTCTTTTACTCCGTGTCATGTGTGGGATATAGTTCCTCTTATCTGTAACCCATTCATGTTCACTGCTCTACAATGATTCATTGTCAGAATAAACCTCATTTCATTTATCTGTTCTATGGTTGTTGATGGACACTTGGTTTATTTTCAGTTTGGGAAACTGAACATGTCTTTTATACACATGTACACATATTTTTGCTGGGTTAATACCTGACTCTGAAATTGCTGGGTGCAGGCCAGGCACGGTGAACTTTAGCAGATAAGGCCCAAGTGTTTTCCAAAGTGGTGGTTCCAACATATATGCCCACCAGCAGTGAGTGTATATTGAGATTGCTCCAAATCCCTCCCCAAATTTGGCATTGTGGGTTCTTTTAATTTTAACCATGGATAGTATGGTTTTAATTTGCATCTCCTAATAATCATCAAGCTAAAATGTGTACATGATTCTTCTTTTTCCTTGATCTAGTCCATCAGTAAGCCCTGTCTGCTCCACCTTAAAGCACCTCCACCTCCGCTGTTGACACCGAGTCCAGGCCACAGCCCTGCCCACCTCTCCAGTGACCTGGTGGCTCTTCTTCCTTGCCTCTGAATGTACCATCATTCCCCCACGGCAGCCTAGTGTGACCTTTCTGTCACCTTACTTCTTTCTGTAAACCTCTGTGATGACCTGAAGTACAGACTTTGAGGAAGGATATGTCCCCAGGTCCCCAGTCACCCACCCATCTGTCTATTCTCCCCCTTGCCTGCCAGGCCCAGCAGCACGGCCGTCTACTGCTCCCCAGATGTGCTGTGGTTTCCTCTTCATTGAGGATTTTACATTTGCTGGCCCTTCATCCTGTCATTCCCTTAGACTAGTGTTTTTCAACCTTTTTATATCCCATAGCACACTTAATCCTATAGTTAAACCTCCACAGCACACTTAAATTATGTTGTCCCAGAAAAGAATATACTTACTGTGCTTTGAACTCCTTTCAAAAATAATTTAACATTTTTAAAGCTTTAACAGAGCTTATAACACAGACAGCACCCAAGAGCATTCAAAGACTGAAGGATAGTGGCAGGATTCACCATGCTCAGAAGCTATTTTATTTTTTATTGGTTTCTCAATTGGACTAGACAGTATAGACTGCTGACAAGTTTCTGTGCAAAATCATGCTATTTTATTTATTTATTTATTTTTGAGACAGAGTTTCACTATGTTGCCCTTGGTAGAGTGCTGTGGCATTACAGCTCACAGCAACCTCTAACACTTGGGCTTAAGCGATTCTTTTGCCTTAGCCTCCCAAGTAGCTGGGACTACAGGCACCCACCACAGCGCCCAGCTATTTTTTGTTGTTGTTGTTGTTGTTGCAGTTGTCATTGTTGTTTATCAGGTGCGGGCCCGGTTCCAGCCCACCTGCCTCAGTGTATGAGCTACAGGTGCCAAGACTCATGTTGTTGTTTTATAAAGATGAAAAGACATAAGTTCTCATCCTCCAAGTGCTGTATTTGTAAAACTTCTACATATTTTGAATTTTTAAAATATCAACTTTTATTCCCTATTACACTTGCTATTCAAATAGAAAACACAAATATGCATAGAGGGGAAAACATAAATCACCTTCCTGCCACTCAGAAATAAAAATTCTGCCACTAGGAGATAGTTAGGAATTATAGTTTTTTCTTATCTTTATAGACTTCATCCATGCTTTAATGTATATTACATTAAAATAGAATCAATACATGGATACTATTTTACAATCTCCTTTTCTTAATAATACATATGTCCATGAAATATATATATATAATTCTACATCATTTTTAATGACTATGTAATATAGCAATGTATGTATTATCCATTTCCTTTCCAAGCCATTTCCTATTCCTGAAGTCTGATATTATCATCTATATTTGCTATAATAAATGATGCTATGATAAACACATTATCAACTAAATCTTTGTAGACGGCCTTAATTAATTCTCAAAGATAAATACTTAAGAGTACAATTGCTGGATTCAATTGCAAACAGGGTAAGCAGCATGAAAGTTTTTGATCATAATGTCAAATTGATCATTATAAGGTACATTTCCTTGGAAAATTCTGCAATGTCTCAAGTTTATGATCCAAATGCACAAGAAGTCAGCCAGGGCAATAAAAGTGACAAAGACTGAGAATGGGGCAAATCTCTTGAGATTTAGGGACAAACTCTTAGTAATGCCTCTTCTGAATATCAAGGGCATAATTCTAAGAAGTGTCTTGATTTCTTTCTTGTTCCTTTATTATGTACACCTTTAAAACTTTAAACTTTTAAAACTGTATGAAATCTATTCTATTAAGTAGCAGGCATTCATTATTGATGAAACAAAATTTTCCTAGCCGTGTCCCTCAGAGACTTGATTTGAACCAACACTGTAAGGGAAGCAGATATAAGTTCCTCAAAACACTTGACAAAAGCCTGAACAAAGATAAATTGTGAAGAGCCAAACCTTACAAAAACTATTGAAGAGCAGCCTCTACCCTCAGACAGTTGCAGGGTTTTGGGTCGGGGGTGGGAGGGGTTTTCTAACTATATTAAATGTGTGCAATAATTCTTAGTGCCAAGCCTTAAGGAGCTAAAGAAGACATGTCCTACCTTCTCAGATACTGGAATGCTCAGTGGAGGCCGCGTGAGCCAGGTTGGTGCCGGTGATGATGCTGGTGCTCAAAGGCTGTCAGGAATTCCTTCCTGGGGAGCAGAACCACCACGCTGAGAACCTGGTAGCCAGGCCCGGGATACTCGTTGAGTGGAAGAAAGAATAGATGCCCGGTCCATGGCAAAGCCCCATGTTAGACAGGATTGATATGGGGGCAAGACATGACTGCAAGAGGGACTTTACCTAACAATTGCAATCAGTGTAACCTGGCTTATTGTACCCTCAATGAATCCCCAACAATAAAAAAAAACAAAAAGAAAGAAAAAAAAACAAATGGTAGAGCCCCTATTCTCAAGGAATTTCAATCTAAAGGAAAAGAAAGACCAAAAAGTAATTATAAGTCAGTGCCCTGCGCCCTAATAGTGGTCATTCTAAAGTCCTCTGGGGAGCCAGAGTAATCTCTCATGAAAAACAACACAGGCCAAGCAGCAGTGCCATGCTACTGGTGTGCAAAATGAAATCAGGAACATTTGTGTCAAAAAGTAGCCTTTAAGCTGGGTCATGAGTAACAGCTAACACTTTGTCAAGATGAAGTGAAGGAAAAGGTAACAACAAAGTGGGGGTGCTGGTGCCCATAGCCTCCTGAGAGCAATGGATTGCTGATGTTATTTATAGCACATAATTAGATGTATTCCTAACACTCGAAAGAGCTTCAGTATCAGGAAAAATCCTTGCTTATATACTTCTGAAAGGACCACAACCCGCAAACCAATCTCTTACTTTTGAGTCTGTGTTTTTGTATCGTTTAGTACTTGGGGACATGTGGGGATCAGTAAATAGATCGTCATTAGCCTGCTTCCATCTATATTTATGCGGAGTTCAGTTTTAAAGACTCATCACCAACAACTTTGCCAAAAGAAAATCACAAAACTCACATGTCGTACTGGCCACAGGGCTCCACTTTCCTGGACAGTATTGGCAGCATAAACAGGAGTGTCATGGGGTGACAGTATGCTTGAAGTCTTTACTTCATGCTCGGTAGTCTGTGAGTCCTGGCACCACCCCAAGTTATATTTAGAAGAACAGAAAGACGCTTCAACTGCTTATCATTGATTTAAGTGCTTGAAATCAACTCTGGATGGTCGACCAGCCTCCCGCACAGCTGCGAATAGCTTTGAAGTTGAATCATTTTGAACTTAATATGAAATAAGGGGCCTGACTATTTTTAGGTTCTACTTAATTATCTCCGATAATCAAGCATGATTCTTGGTATTTTTCCACTCAGAATTCCTTCTCTCTGCTCTTTCTCTTCTCCCTCCGAGGTGTGAGTGAGCACGTGTGCGTCCCCAGGCTCAAGGTGGCAAATGGGGTCCTCTATGTGGTGGGCAGACAGTGTAATTAATTGTGTGTGCAGGGGCCGTGGAGAGCAGAGACCTGAAGAAGGGTCCAGAGCAGCTGGCTCAGCCCTGTGTGGAGCAGAGAGAAGCATCAGAAAGGTCTGTCTGCAGTCAACAGCGCCTGGACAGTGCCCGGCGGTCCCGCTCCCCAGCCTTCTCTTATCTTCTTGGTTTGCCAACCTCTCACCTCACCAAGTTTCAGTGGTGTTTTAACTCTTCATACCTTAAAGAAAACAGAAGCTCATATTTCTTTTCCTTGTACTCGACCTTTAGCCAGTGGCCAAAGTTAGAGCCATCATTTGCTGTCCCTGACTATCAATCTACCATGCTTGTTCTCTCTAAACACTGAAATCACCACTGTGGATGGTGATCAAATGCTTGCTGAGCAGGGTAAAAGGGAAGACAGGTGAGGTCGACTAATAAACAGCTCAAAAGTGGCTTCCTACAGTATTTTCTCAAATAGCTATTTTTTTTTTTTTGCTAAGGAGCCACTGACAGTTATAAGATTAGGATTTTCTAACCCAATTCTGATTGGTGAGAGGCATTCCCACAGCCTCTTCAAAAGTTTCTGCATCACATAGTTTACGTCCCAGTATAGAAATATAGTTTGTATTTATTCAGCAGATTGGAGTTAGACTAAGTTTTAAAGTATTCCTTGGACATTTAAGGTAATATTTTCTGGGTGACTCAGCAGGCCTAGAGAACCAGGATCATTTTCTATTGAATGATTTAAGGAAAGTTTGGGTTTTTCCCTAGCGTCTTGCTCATGCACGGGTAGACACATGGAATCTAAAGAGAGAGCCCTGCGCACTGTCAGCCAGATGCCAGGGCTGGGAGGGAGCCACTGACGCAGTCAGATTGTGAATGTTTGTCAGTACAAAATCACACGGAGATTCACTCTTCAGAGCTCACAATGAGCGCTGATTACAGTAGGACAGGGCTTGCTGAGCTCTGCTTGGCTGAGGTTTGTCAGCACTTTCATTGTGATCTTAAATGTCTACAACTTATATCTCAGCTGTAGAAAAAGCCTGAGAGTCTGTGAGACTGACAAGACTCCAAAACTCCAAAACTTTTAAAACTTTCAAAATATTATCAATTTGAAAGCATGGACAATTCAATGTGGCTGAAATTCTTCACTGTAGGGGTAAGAACTAGGTGTTTCCAGTGTGTGGGCCTTCAACAAAGGCAGGCACGTCCAGATTTTTTTTTTTTTCTTACCTAAAACACTAAGTTAAAATTCAAATAAAAAAAATCTAAAGTATCTTCTACGATGTAAATAGAAAACAAATATTAACAAAGGTGTTTGGAATAAATGGCTGAATAAGTAAGTGCAAAACCCCATTTCACATATTGTTTTTAAAAATCAACATAGAAAAACTGTCCCAAAAAGTATTTGAAGTACATTTTATTTTTTAAATATTTAGGGAATACAGAGGGATATTTTTATTTCAAATTTAAAATGGCCAGACAGTTTGATGGCAAAGGGAATATTGGACCTCAAAGAATGAGTGAAATAATTTCAAGTGTAGAAATGCTTGGGAGGGAGCGCCAGTAAGAATGATTCAGAGAGTCAGAGAAGGGCAAGGGCTCTCACCCCGATGCAAGTGCTGCAGCCCGGCCAGCCCCGGGAACAGGAGGGGCTAAGGTGAACTTGATCCTGAAGCTCAGGGGTTCTGAAAATCACTCTTTGTTCTTTGGGTCCAGCCACACATCTCCCAAAGACAGTCTGCAGTCTTAATTAGGACCTGAAGGAAATCTTCATTAATTATTGCCTTCATTTATTCTATAAACCTATCCAGGAGTACCTATCCAGGGTAGCCACTGACTTGGGCGATACTAGAACAATGAACATGACTAAGAACTTACCTTAAAAGGGCTTTCAGCCTCCTTGTGGACAGCAAGTGAGGAACACTAAGAGGAAAGGTTATCACAGGCAGACTCAGGCACAGTGGAAACCCAGAGAGGGCAGTGATTTCACCTGAAGAGGAGGGGAAAAGCTTCACACGCACTGTCGCTGAGCTAAGTCTATGGCAGTAAAAACAGAAGAGCCCACCTAGGGGAGGCTCACTGGGGGAGGAGGCCAAAGACAGGCTCTGGGGCACACCACCATGCAAGGGTCTGGGGAGAAGATCCAGAGAGGGAGAAAGGGGGAGAGAGAGGTGGCCGGTCAGGAGGGCATGGTGACAGGTACCCGAAGAAATGCACGTGAGAGGCCAGTCAAGATTGAACCTGGAAAGAGCTGGCTGGATGTACCACACCTTGTACCACAAAGGCACCCAACAGAACATTGTGCAATGTTTGGGAAAGAAATAAAGATTTGGGGGGAGAACTCATAGTAGCAAGGGTAGAACTTCTAGACTACAAAGAAAAGAAAAAAAAAAATAATGACGTAGCCAAGAGCACAAAGTTTAGGACAGAGATGTAAACGGAAGTGTGGTTGTGATGACAGGCTGGAAAGGTGGGGCTGGGGAAATACAACAAAAGCTAGCCTCTCCAATCTAGCCCCTGCCCAGCTCCCAGTGTCTCCTCTGCACACCCAGGGCTCCCATCCCCTCACTGGGCCAAAGCCCTCAAAATGGAGACAATCCACTGAGAACAATCTCAACAGTGTCACTGGTAGTGTCACCTCGGGACACCCAGGGCTCTTTGAGGAGTAATTCCATGGAGAACACTCCCCATGTGTTCTTAGTGTGTGACTTAACAATAGTGAGCCTTAGCAAAAATAATTTAAGTGCTTTAAATTGCAGTATTGTATTAGAACAAAATAAAATAAATGTAAAGAACCCGAAACTTGACACGTGGAAGGTGTTCCATCTACCTGTGTAGCCTTCCGGCTTCCTTCGTTCCTGTCTCACATGGAGGAAAGCAGCAGCTCTCAGCCTGTTTCTAAATTTAATCGGAAATGAGTTGCCTGTTCACATTCCATTTCTCTTTTAAATGAATGTAGTACGATTTAAACTCCTTTCCCTTAACCTTGAGGTTAAACTCAAACTTGCCCTCCGCTGAGACAGCTGTGTCTGGGCTCAGGTTACTCACACCCCTCACCCTGTTGTCCCACAGAGATTTGGAACCTCAGGAATTTTCAGCCATGGCAGTTCAGCTTTGGTATGTCCATTGACCTATATTTTTGGTACGAAATCTATGCATTTTCCTCAAAGTCTCTTAGCACATCACCCTCACTCCATTAGACATGGAAACGAATCTCTTCCTCACAAGTTCATGACCATTTACATCACATGTGTTGAGAGCTTTCCTACAATTCTGGGAAGTGTAGGGTTCCTAAAACTGGTGCCCATGTCTTCATGATATTAGAAGCCGTCTGGTCTGAGTGCATAGCATTAATTCAATAAATGAGTCCTCAAAAACGATGATGTGTCTTTCCATTTTCTCCCCTCTCCCTCTCTCTCTTTCTCTCACAAATACCTCTGGGATAACAGGCCCAGGCCACTTTTTCAGGCTGTAATACAATATTTGCGAGTCCTAACGCCTGATGACACTGACACTTGCCCCACCTTCACCACCACCTGGACAATGAAAGAAATGTGCAGCCTGCCTCCTTCTCCAGTTGCAAGCTTTGTAAAGTTCAGAGTCAAAAATACCTCCTTGGAGTCTGGACGGTGGCTCACGCCTGTAATCCTAGCACTCTGGGAGTCCAAGGTGACATCCACTTGAGCTCAGGAGTTCGTGAGCACTCTGAGGAAGAATAAAACCCTCTCTACTAAAAAAATAGACAAACAAGTCAGGAGGTTGTGGCCTGCACCTGTAGTCCCAGCTACTGGGGAGACTGATGCAGAAGGAGCCCATGAACCCAGGAGTGTGAGGTTGCTTTGGGCTGGGCTGATGCCCTGCCATACACTCCAGCTTGGCGACAGAGTGCGACTCTGTCTAAAAACATCTCCTTGGGAATCTTTGCTCTACCACTTAAAATTCTTACCTGTAGTACATTCTTCTGCCTCTCTGCATCTGTTTCCTCATCAGAGGAGCCGGGAGAGTAATGTGCCCCTCACAGAGCAGACACCTGGGAGACAATGTGAGGGCAGATGTCCCGTATCGTCCTGTATCCACGAAGCATCTTCTTCCTCCTGGTCACACAGACAGTGTCTAGTTTTCATGCATCAGAATAGAGGACAAAGAAACAGACCATTTATAAGGCAAGGTGTCAATCAGCCTTACAGCCAGGCTGCGCTATCACATAAACTCAGGAAATGCACGAGAGACACATCACTGCTTTTTCCCTTGAGGAAGGATAGAAAGAGGAAAGAGAAGGGAGGGAAGGAGGAAGAAGCAGGGAGGAAGGAAAGGAGGGAAAGAGAAAGGAAGGGAGAAAGGAGAAAAAGCTCAATGACCTTCGATATGGCCGCCCCAAATGCCGTGAGCTGATCTTGCCTGAGCAACACCGTGCTGCCTCGATGCTCCCTTCCCCACCGCTTGTCAAAACGTCTACCTGAGTGCTGCACCTGTGCCTTGTGGAGACAGGGAATAAATATGAAAGAGCAATCTGATATTATCAGAACCCAGAAAGGCACTTCTGGAAACACTAATTAGATTTTCTTCAACCTTTTTTAATTTAGTGAGTTCTAGGAGGAGATCACACCTCTCCTAACACTTATAAAGAGAATTTGTGAGCAGGGCTGCGTGCAAGCAAGACCTAGTCCATGCTCGCGGCAACCTGTTGCCATGGCACCGATCAGATTTTTTTTTTGTCTTCATCTGGGAATAGAAATTAAAACTGACAATGCTAAAGTACACATGTTTCTGCTTGTCCCTGGGAGCAACATGAATGAATGCTTGGAAGGGGAGGAGGTCTGGTGTTACTGTTATTGTTTTCTGGTTTTTAAAACAATAGTACAATTAAAATGTGTAGGATACAAAATAGTGCAAGAGTTTAGAGAAACAAAGAATCCCCCCCAAAGGAGGAATTATTCTTATAAATTTACAGTATCAAAGGGTGTGCAAATGACACAGAGCAAGTCCTTAATGGTCAGAAGCAGCAGGGTCATCTCAGTTGCGGGTGACTAACGGAATATAACACAAGGCTGATCTGGAAGCCTAAGTGGCTATTTTTATGGCTTTTGAATTCTGATCTTATATTAGAGCTATAAAATATCCACTGAGCTTTGGGGAACATCTGTGCGTTTGGCTCTCATAATAAATAGAAACATTGAAAATCAAGTGAGGTAGCTTGTTATGGAGAAAAACAAGAGAGTGATTAACATGAAATTCAGCAAAGTGGCTGCCTGTGGGGACAGGACGAGGGAGGAAGGGGCTTCGCAGACATTGTAGTGTTCAGTTCCTAAAGTTGAAAAGCATTTTATTATTCCTCCTGGAAATCCACATAGACCTTGGCTATGCTCACAACAAAATTTACATAAAAACGGATAGCGCCTGTGGCTCAAAGGAGTAGGGCACTGGCCCCATATGGTTGAGGTGGCGGGTTCGAACCCAGCCCCAGCCAAAAACCGCAAAAAAATAAAATAAAATAAAATAAAATAAAATAAAACTTTGGGGGCGGTGCCTGTGGCTCAACGGAGTAGGGCACTGGCCCCATATGCCGGAGGTGGTGGGTTCAAACCCAGCCCTGGCCAAAAACTGCAAAAAAAAAAAAAAAAAAAATTACATAAAAACCTACAGGGAGGGAAAAATAGAACATGGCCAGTAAGTGGGCCAGAGGCAGTGGATTCAGGTCTGAGCTCTCCCACTAACTGGCTGGTGACTGAGTGCATGTCACGTACCTTGGCACTTGGCAGAGACTCAGTGTTCTTGTCTATAATAAGGACTTGCTAAGTGGTCACTACACGCTCTTCTCCCTTGAAAACTATCCAACACTCTGCGTTATATATCATGTGGAATACAGTATAGCTGAGGAAATACTGTCTTTTCTTCTTCTAAAAACAAAACCATCCTGCAGTTATCACCGGATCATCCTCCCCAGTTAACTAGCAATGCAAATTACTTTCTTATTCAGGCCAAACTCCTGTGAATAACCCTGCTGTTCGTTGAGCAGAACTGAGAGATTATTTTTAAAGCAAAATACTAACAAAGACAGGCAGAGTGCAGTGGCTCAGGCTTGTAATCCCAGCACTCTAGGAGGCTGAGGTGGAAAGATCAGTTGAGCTCAGGCATTTGAGACCAGCCTGAGCGAGAGTGAGATCCTGTCTCTACTGAAAAAATTGCAAACCAGAAAAACTAGCCTGGCGTTGTGATGGGTACCTATAGGCCCAGGTACAAGGAGGCTGAGGCAGAAGTATCACCTGAACCCAGGAGTTTGAGGTTGCTGTGAGCTAGGCTGAGGCCACCGCTCTCTAGCCTGAGCAACAGTGAGGCTCCGTCTCAGGGTGGGGGTGGGGAGAGAGTGAGAGAAGAGAGAGAGAAAGAAAGACGTTGTGAAGACAGTGATAGTGCTCCCGGTCTGCGAGTGTGGAGGCCCATACTCCATACTACTCTCTATCAACGTGGCAGCTTCTCTGAATGCAAAATAGTAACACAATGAACTCAAGGGCCATTCTAATTACTTCATGTTCATCAATTACACATCAGCTGCTGTCAGGTGCTTCGTGTTTCCCCCCCCCAAATCGCCAAATTTCTCAAAAATAACTGCACCTTACAGGACTGGGCTAATCACCATACCAATCAGACATGTTTCAGGGAATTGATCCCTTTTAATTTGCAGCATCAAGAAGACAGAAGCATCCTCTTCCCTCCTTCATTCAAGGCTGTTTGCAGAATGCCTGCTGTGGGCAAGTCCCACGCTGGTTGCTGGGTACTGCAGAATCTCTCAGGGCACAGATGCAAGAGTGCAGCCGTGCTCTGGGCATTGCAGCGGTTTGCCAGGCACTACTGTCCGTTCATGGTCCTCTGTCCAGGGAGAACAGATGGATCCGGGCTGCTGTCTTCAGCCTCCAGTTCTGCAGCAGGCTCTGGTGTTGAGGGAGGCAGGATGCACTTGGTTGGCTGCACCAGTTCCACAGCTCCATCCAGGGTGGGTCCCAGGCAGAGCTCTTCCCCTCCTGTGGCTGCGGGACAACCCATATATGGGCCGTCCAGTATGATGCACTGAGCTCTGAAAACTACTGCAAATTTCTCAGCCTTTTGGAGGCCCTTTTATTCCTTCTGAGATGCAGAATCACCTCCAGCCTCATTCTGAACACCATGAGTCCTTATTAGCACTTATTACATGATTCTGGCTCATGAACGTAAGGCACTGTGTCCGAGGCCTGGCACTTAATATCGACTCAGAAGAGCATAATTCTTGTTCCTTCTTGCTGTTCGGATATAATTAAACACCCAGTCCAGTAGAGAAGAAAAAGCATTTGTTCTGCTGTCTCTGTGTTCCACTGGTCCTGGGGAGCAGCTAACTGAGGGACTCTGGTGGCTTCCGTTTCTCTCAAGTTCTTCAGGCATCCTTGAAGAACAGATAAATTTGGGCATACCCTTAAATGAAGGGGAACATATCCTGGGCACCCATTGAGTTGTGGCATCCTGGGAAACAAAATCAAAAGACTGAAGTCATCAGGAGGCTAATTTGAAAGTGATTCAACCACACTACCTTCCCCTTTCCCCTTCAGTAAGAGCTGAGTGTGAGGATTAATCAGACGTGTTTGCAAAATGTCTTCGATAACCTGTGAATGAGGACAACCCACTCTTATAATAGTAAAATTATCCAGAAAAGACATGTTCCTTCTAAATGGTGAAAGAAAAAGGATCGCCCTGCGGAATTTAAGTCTGAGTTCTGTGACTCCTTGTGAGAACACGCACTCATGCAATTGATCTGGACTTTCAGTTGCTGTATTTTTCTCATTTTATTCATTCTCATTTGGTTTTCGTGTTTTCAATTTGTTCAGAGAACTAGTAAATGATTTATTTATTTTTTTATATAGAGTCTCGCTCTGTCGCCTTGGATAAGTTATTTCTTGTGGGACATGAAGTAGGGTTTAAATCCACATATTCACAGAGAAACTAAATGTTATCCACTGAATTAACAAAGAAGGAGCCCAGGTCCTTTGCTTTGTGCATTTAGGATGTCCTGCTGTTGGTTTCCAGATGTATCCTTGTTATCTTTAGCGCCCACTCTGGGTTTAGTGCCTGCTATTAATTCACATGGTAGACCTCAACAGAATACTGAAGAGGTGATGTATGCATTTGATAAAAAACTCAAACTAGGTTATCTCTATCTAATAGTAGAAGTAAAACCATGTTTATTTGAGTCTAAAAAATGTTTTACGTGCGTGTTCTCTTTAATCTTATGTTCACCTTCTTTGGTGGATCTAATATTTAGGTAACAATTATTCTTCAAAACCATTTCACATTTGAAAATGAACTCAATGCTCATTCCTTGAACATCCCAAAGCAATAAGTTATTTTTCTGATGCTGAGGTTTGATATTTTAGTGGAAGAATTCAAACTATGACTTGTTCTTAGCAATGCAACATACAGTCAACAATAAAGTCAGGTATTAAAAAATCCATTCATAAGTTGATGGGCACTTGGGTTGATTGGCACAAACGGATTAACAAACTGTGGTATGTGTATATGATGGATACTCTTCAGCCATAAAAGATGGAGTCTTTACATCTTTTGTATTTACATGGATGGAGTTTAGGCACCTTCTTCTTAGTAAAGTATCACAAAAATGGAGAAGCAAATATCCAGTGTATGCAATGCTAATACAAAACCAGTAGATAAACAACCACACTCCCGCAAGACAGAAAAACAAAATTAAATTCAAGTGGGGAGGAGAGAGGGATTGGTGTGCTCTCATCTAATGGGCACCAACGTAAGAGCATATAGCACACCCCCTAGGTGAAAGGCTCAACTACAACTTGAACTTTACCTAACAAATGCAAATAATATAACATAATCATTTGTACCTTCATATTAATCTGAAATAAAATAAATAAATAAGTCCAAATTGATTAGACCTGATGAAAGTGATTATTTTCATTTCAAGAAGAAAAATTTAAAATTACTCTGAATGTGATCTATTTCAGATCTCAGCTTTTTTACTTTACTTTTTTTTTTTTTTATTATTGATGCCAAATTATTTCCCTTTACCTCTTTTGGTTAGTTGAGAAATGTTTTGTTTTTGTTGCCAAAGCAAAAGAAAGTAATTTGGAATCAAGATTGAGGTGTTTTCGTTGCTAAATATGATTCATTTCTTTTGTGGATGTTTAATAGGTCTTAAAATTAAATTGAGGTTCTAGAAATAAACATTTTGTCAGTGTTGTTCAGAAAGAGAGAATGAATAGAAAACACACACACAGATGTAGGAGAAAGAATGTATTAGGCGAATATATGATTCACCTAATAAATTATAGAGGCTAGAAAGTCCCTCAGGAATCTGTCCGTAGGCAGAGAACTGGGGAACCTGATGATGTAACTCTAAAAGGCCTGAGAGTCTGACAGGGCCACTGCCACATGTCCCAAAAGCCAAAGGCCAGAGAACCTAGAGTTTTGATGTCCTAGGTCAGGAGAAGAAGGGACAGAATACCGCAGCTTCAGAAAAGAGAGCAAATTCACCTTTCCTCTGCCTTTTTGTTCCATCTGGGCCCCCAGATGATTGGATGGTGCCCTCCCACACTGAGGGCAGATCTTCCCACTCCGTCTACAGGCACACATGACAATCTCCTCTAGAAATACCCTTGCAGCCACACCCAGAAATACAGGTTTGTCAACTATCTAGGTATTCTTTAATCCAGCCAAGTGGACACCTAAAATTATGACATCACAATATGGCATCAATTCATTGAAACACTCCCCTCTGTCACTTCTCTTCCTATCCCCACATGTAAAATGTATATTCTTCCTCTCATTTTCCCCAGGAAAGCTGAAATCCAGAAGGTTAAAAGACAGGGCTAAGGTCAAATCAGGTCAGAAAGAGGTCTTGAGTTCTGTCTTCCAGTTATATTGTGTTTCTATCATAAAGCTTCCCCAAAATACATCTCTTATGCAAATTGTGACTACTACATCCGAGGACAGAGTTATTCTTTAGACCTTTATAACATTATAACTGCCTTGACATGCCTTTGTCAACTTTTCTCATTTTAAACAGCTAGGGAAAGCAATAAAGTATTTTACTGATGCTGAGGTTTGATATTTTAGTAGGCTTGTATGACTTGTATTTAACTTTATTGCAATAGGAATAAGAAGTAATGAATGGAAGTGCTCATTAACCTGGAACAAGATTGCTTTCTACCTGACACTATAACACAAAGTAGTGGCATTTATTTTCAAATAGCCACATTTTAAAAGCAATTGTGAATATATTCCAAAGAATAAAATGCTAGCTACACATTCTGAGAAGCAGAATAGAATATGTTACAGAGCTACTGAGGGGTGATAGATTTTAATGGATATGGCTGAGGTGGTTTGTTTTAGAGTTTAAAGCAATAAAAGTAATCAGGTGGTTCTTCATGTTGCCCAGAGTGCTGCAGTGGAGCCATTAAAGGAAGGAGAACAGGAGGGCACTTGAAAGGTCAGAACTTCCATTCTGAGAGGTTTCAATTAGGTATTGATTCCATTGACACTTATGGCATCCTAGAGGCGGGGCATTAGTTTACAAAAAAAATGTTTTGGTACAGAATTTTGGGTGGATGCCCAACTAATACCAAGCTACATCAGCTTGTATTCTGGATGGAAGTTCCATTTATTAGAACTTGATTTTTTTTAGCATGTCTTTTTAATCACAAAGGATTTTAGGTATCTGGTCTCATTCATTCCCGAATTATTCTTGGGGAGAGGTGAATTGTGGGAAAAGTCAGGTGTGCAGATGCGGATATGCCACAGACCAGTGCAAATGCTGAATGAGCCAGCGTTCATACTGAAACTGACTGAAAGAGCAATTGCATTGACCCAGCCTTTGATCCACCTAATTACAATTCTGATCTGCAGAGGCTGTTTACATATCTCAAGTTTCTGGCACAGATTTGGATCCTCGTACACATAGCAAAGAGCTGCAGGAACTGTGAGGTGCCCCCAGAGGGACGCGGAACAGGAAAGCAAGTCACTTAGTGGACCGCAACATTGGGATACTCTACATCCAGACATTCTGACTGTTTGGAAGGGAAGGAATTTTTGGTTTCGTTTTTTTTTTTTTAATATAACACTTTTAATCTAGGCAAAGGGGAACTATAATTTGAAATTTCTTAAGATGACTGATGGATATTAAATAGTTAACATTCTGAAATTATCTCCTTTTTCTAATAATTAGGGCAATGTTCTAATTATTAATGTATGAATTTCATTTAATCCTCCCAATGGCCTTTAAAGTATTATTATCATCCAAATTTTTATATGAGTCTTATGAGAAGACTGGGTAAGTACTTTACTCTCCCAATGACACTTATGGGGAAAGAGAGGTACAGAAAATTAACTTGTCTCATGTTATAAGAAAAAAGGACAGAATTAGAATTTATATTCAGACACTCTGGCTCTAGAGACAACATAATCCTGCAGTCATATTTATTCACAAATTGTCTCATATTCTAACTTATATTTTAATATATTATTTGTAAGGAGTGGTGTCAAATAAGAATTTGGAGCCCTAGTAGGCAAGTGTCTCTTGCAAATTGTCTTCAGTATTATCACGTCATTTTGGGACATGCAGATTGTGACTGTGGAACTACAGATACTGGAGATGAAGCCTTTTCCAGAGGAAGAAACACTACCTGTCAAAGCACAGGGCTTATTCCAAGAAAGGCAGTTTGTCCTGCAGGCCTGTAGGTGGTGACTGAAGCTAGCGATAGGAAGTTGGAGGCTATGTTTTGAAGAACATGCTGGAATCAGGTCTTCCTTCAGGCAGTAAAAAGACATGAACAAAGCCATTCTGAGAAAATACTTTCTTGCTTTCTAGAAAAAATGGCAAGCACGCATTGGGAAAAATGTGTTAAGACAGCTAGTGTGCTATTTATTTTATATTATTTTATTGACTGTGTTCAACTTGTCAGATCACAGTGTAAGAATGGCCACAGGGTTGGAACAAAAAAGTTACAGAAGGAGTAGCCCTGTGAGTTACAATTTGAACTACTGTAATGTTTCTACCAGGGGAGAAAAAAATAGCCAAAGGTATGGTGAGATATGGCAATTCCAGGTGAGGACTCCAAGCTTTTTGCCTTGTTTGCTTTTAACTGATCCGCTCATTGCATAGGGTTGTTCTGTTTTATTTTGACTGGAGGAGAAAGCTCTCTGAGAATAGGGAGGTAGAAAAACACCTAGGAGACATTTACCTACAAGTTAGTAAACAGGGTATTAGGCACAGTGACAGTAAATACAGGCTGTCAAGAAAACCAATCAAAGCCGGTCACAGAGAGTCACTACAATGTGCCTGTGAAAGCATCAGTCGGCCCACATGATGTGTGTTTATAAGGCAATAAATCCGATTCTTTAGCAAATACAACCAGCTTACAAATTCCAAATAATTTCTATCACCTCCAAAATAGACTCTATGGATTACCTCAGTGAGTTATTCTCATGGCTGAAAATACATTAGGGACCCCTCCTTGAGAATTGTTTGCATGACTGTTGACCATTATTGGGTCAGCCTTAATACAACAATATCACATCTTGTTTTCTTTGAAAGTAGGTGTTATTTTTTGAAAATGTCCAAAAAAATTTACAGACTTAAGTCTGATAAAGGACACTCTGAATTGGTACTATGCTGTTAGGTCAGCTAAAAATGGTGATTAGGAGGGAAGACCAGGAGTCACTGACCACATCTCACGCCGGCTCTGAAGGCCCTTCTGTGTCACCCATGTTCTGCCTGTGGTCTGACCACCACTCTCTTGGATTTCCCATTAAGCCCCACTTCCCATCATGCCCTACATGAAGGAGACAAACGGGCCCCAATACTCCAGCTGGTAGAGGTTTTCACTTACTATTCCCGGGGCCGCACCCCACCCTCCCCCATGAAGTGAGGCCTATCCTTCCCTCTCTGACTTTGTTCAGAATCCTCCTCCTTGCAGGGAAGCTGTCTCTCGTCCTCAGCTTCAGCCTCAGCACGTACTTTGCTCTACCCTTAAAGTCAAGAATCCCATTTTATTTATCTTTGAATCTGTTGCTTCCATAGAATACCATACACATAAGTACTCAATAAATGTTTGCTGAATAAGTGAATGAAATAAACCAATTCAAGAGATTGTGAAGCAAATTTACTATCACAAAAGAGAGTAGATAGAACAGCCTTCCAGGAAAATGGCCTCGAAAACTCAATCACTCTAGTTCTCTCTTCTGTGTTCATTTCAGTATATTTGTTTAAAAAATGAGAGTCTCACCTTTTAAAAGTTCATAGCCACACTCACCTGTGCATATGATGTTTAACCTGTTAGGATCAAGAGAAGAGACATGCCATGATACGAACAAAAAGCATCCCAAACAAAAATGTATTTTATGCCTCCAAATTCTTTGGTTGCCTTTGAGGTTTTTTTCCTATTAATTGCTTAAATATTTCATATGTTTGCCTTTAAAAATTATTTTTAAATCATTTCATCCAAGACATAAACTGAGTCTGAAAGCAGAGGGCCGCTGTGTGGCTGGTTGAGCCAGGCCCGATGACACATCAGGACTTCAGCATGGGTGCACGTCTTACAGGAGAGAGCAAATATCACCAACGGGAGCCCAAATGCCCATGATGTTAAATGTCAGAACATTCAAATCCTCAGGTATTGGGGGGACATTGCATCACCACCTCCTGGTGAGTCCCCTGAGCCTTCCTGCACAGGTCCCAGAGCCCTCTCCCAACCTGACATTCCCACGTGATGTGGGAAGCCGAGTATGGCCTGAAAAGGGAGTTTCAGCCCTGAACTTTCCTTGGGGCTGTGTGTGTCCAGTAGCTAATTAGCACATCTCACAAAGCACTGATAAAACCATATATATATAAAATTCCACTTAATGGTCTGGATATATCGAGCCAGAAAAGCATTCATTCAAATAATGGCCAGGCAGATTGACACCTTTTGCGAAGCTGTGTTCCCATGTACCTAATTGCTGATTCAATAAAAAGTTTCTGTACTGTTAAGTCTTACCCATTATTGCCACATCGATTGCTGTTATGGCAGCTTGGTTTTAATATATAATGGGATGGAGCAGTGAAGAGGAGATATGTATGCAACCAGCCGAACGGGAAATGGGAAAACTCCTGGACCCCTCCATTGCACAGGGGGAGGTGGGAGCACACACCAGTAAAATTAACACACTTCGTTTTAAATTGATCCGATTAGCATTTCTAACACATTTATTTTCTTTTTTTTTAAACAAATTTTATTTCTTTTAAATCTAGGAAGAAACTTCATTATAGTATTTGTTCTATATTGTAACCTTTCACTCCTAAAATGTCCAGATCTAATGCGTTAAATCGTGTGTCAAATATCTATAGCTTCTCCAGTTATTTAACAATACTATATGTTGGTAAAATGGCATATGAACTCACAGAAACTTTACATCTTGGTCTTAATTTGGTACTTTCCTAGCGCGTTTAGCTGGGCTCTGTCTTTCCCTGACCTCCCTGGTGGGCTGGAGGGACTGGGTCTCCCTCTGCGGCTTCACGCCTTGGGGTTAGCCACTACTACATACTAGGTGAGCGCTCTAGTATTTTTGACAACATTGTGATATAAATTGCCCCATGGTTTGAGCTGACCAGTCTGTAGGGGCGGGGCACTGCAAGTCTTTGGGGGGCTTTCTCACCCACACCCGGGGAGTCTGTTCTCGGCCATTTCTTCTGTCCTTGGCTCTCCCTGTTAAACCTCCTGCTGATCTTAGTTTTAACTCTTGCTGTAAGGATCCTGGACCCCCTTTACTGCTTACCACCAAGACCTCCCTTGTTTCTGACAAGGCCCTTGGGCTTGAATTTCCACGTGCTCTGTTCTAAATAAATTTGTCCTCTTTGGCAGAGATGCTGGAGTTCTCTCATCTTGTGCCTCTTCTCCCCAATCAAGAGCCTCTGTGCCTCGCCATGCTGGGGCTCTGGTCAGCAGCCTGCATCTCCCAGAAGGACACCCCTGCTCTGTCAGTTGGGGACTTGGGTGGGGATGGTAGACTCTAGTCTTCTAAGCTTGCCTCTCCCTGCATGGAATTTTTGTCCCTGAGTGAGCCAGGCTGGGGAAACCAGGGCCCGGATTCTTGGCCAGCTATGTCTGGATCTGAACTTCACTACTATAAAACAGTGGGAGAAGGCAGCCACATCCTCTTAGCTGTACCCACCTGGAACAGAGCTTCTACAACGCAAAACGGAAGGTTTGAGATAGGCCAACAGGCTGCCCCTCTGGGGTGAAACTGTAGCTCTCTCCAGCCTTTTGTCTTCTCTGACACAGATTGAAAGAAGAGTAAGCATCTTTTGCCACACATCAAATACACAAACACGAACTGTTAGTCTTTCTCTGGCTCCTACGGATCTGGATATGCATTAGTATATAGGACTCCTCTTGCTTTTCTGGTTCTGTTAAAATATTTCTACCAGGTTACAAAAGACCCCTAGCAGATAGCCCTCCCACCTTTTATGAAGTCTCCAGCAGATGACCTCTGATCTCTGCCATGGCACGCCTGCCACCCCCTGAGCTCCCCACACACCACACCCTGCACTGCTTTGAGAGAGCCCACTCCCCCCTGTCCAGGCTGCCTCTGTTTCCATGTCGGTACAGCCCATCTGCTCACACCTGCTCTTGCTCAGTCTCTGCTGGTCACTGTGCACAGCCTCCTTCTCTGGGCACCTTTCCACCTTTTGACGACATTTAGCACTAATGAAAGCTGATGAGCAAAACAAAAGGGCTGTGCATAACTTTCATGATATTTGACACCACAGATAAGCAAAAAGGGCCTTACAAAATCCACACATGGCCTGCGGGCCACAGGTTGGACACTCCTGGGACTGAGTGAGAGAAGGAAAGGGGCCCGTTGTCTCCTGGGCACATCCAGAACAGACCTTCGGCCTCACTGAGCTGGGAGTGACAAGGGCAAATGTGAGCTGGCGGGGGCGTGTTACAGCGACTCCCCCTTATAGCGATTAATAGATTTTGTCACATAAATGTTTCTCCACTTGGTATAGTGGTACCTTAGACCAGTTCTCACACTTCAAATGGTAACTTTCTTTTATGATTTTCAGCAGTGAAAATAAGTTGTTTCACTAGGGAGCGAGCCTATCAAGCTTCTAACTCTGCCATTGAGGAAGTCAATCTTTGCAATCACGGCAACCGGCGCTTACCTTCCTTTCATTGTAGGTTCAGAAAAGTGTTGCTTAGTATTAACCAATATGTTGCTTTCTAAACTTGAATATACGTATTCCAGCATCTCAACAAGATAACTTCCCTTTAAGGCAAAGAATATCTTATTCCTGATGGCATACTCTCAAAAGGCTTTTTCTGAAATAAAAAAAAAAAAGGCAATTTTTTTACTCTTAAATTTTTCATATTGACAGATGTCTTAATCCATTCAGGCTATTATAACAAAACTCTACAGACTGGATAACATAGAAACAGCAGAAATGTGTTGTTCACAGTTCTGGAGGCCGACAAGTCCAAGATCAAGGCCCTGACGGTTTCCTGGTTCATAAATGGTGCCTCTTCGATGCGTCCTCACACGGCAGAGAGCAAAAAGGGAGGAAGCAAGTTCCTCACATCTTCTTTAAGGGCACTGATTTCATTCATGAGGACTTGACTCCCACAACCTAACACCTCCCAAACCCCCTACCTCCTAAATCTCATGACCTTGAATTTTGGTCCAGCATTGAGACCGTTCAGACCATAGCAGCAGACGTCCTCAGCCATGCCCACCGCACAGGATCAGGAGAGGGTAGTGGGGTTGCCAATCTCATCCTAGGATGGCACACAAGCATTTCCACGGATGACTTCATCACTGAGACTTCTGTTACAGTTTGAACTGTGACACCCCCAAAATATATAGGATCACTAATACCAAGCACCTCAGAATGTGACCTGATTTGCAAATAGGGTCCTTGCGGATGCAGTTAGCAAGACGAGGTCCTTGGTGTGGGTCCTAATCCAGAATGACATGTCTGCTTTTAAAACAGGGGACTCTGGACACAGACACCTGTACACAGGAAGGGTGCCATGGGAGGGCTGGAGTTTCCTGCAGGGAATAGATGCCTCCCTGGAACCCTCACAGGGTGCATGCCCCCGCCAGCACTTCGATCTTAGACTCCCAACCTCCAGAACTGTGAGACAAGAAACTCGTGTTGTTAAGGCCGCCCAGGTTCTTTGTTCCAGCAGCCCCAGAAAAGTGGTACAGTGTCCATACACATGGAAAATGGCTTCTTGGTGTGCCACTCCAAGTTGTTAGTAACCTACTCAGAATTTATATAATGTTCAGAAGACCCCGGATTATCACAAACTGATCCTTTAAAATAAAGAGCAACATAAGATGAAGTCTGTAAGTAAGACAATTAAGTTCATGAACTCATCTGAAAAAAAAGTGCTATATGCCTCATTGCTGATATCACTACATTCACCTGATGGCCGAGGGGAGAACTTCGAAGGTGACCATAGGGGGGATATTCAGCAATGGGGCATGTAGCATTTTTTCTAGGATGAGTCTGCAAGCTTAATTGTTTGACCTCATACCTAGCGGCTAATAGAATCTCATGGAATCCATGGGAAAATATATTGGAGGAAGTTCATTTTAATATGAAACTTCAAGGGAAAATAGAATAAATCGCCTGGAGAACAGTAAAGAAGGAATATAGATACATCTTCCATGCAAGAAAGATAAGGTCAAGGCTGGATTTTATCTCCTGTAGCAACTACACCAGGGCCTCACAATCACAATCAATATTCATTTAGCGAATATTTATTGAGTGCCTCTGGTTTGCCACTCTTCTAGTCTTGGCGCTTATTCAATATTTGTGGAAAACAAACCGATCTCATAAGCCTGTCTGTAATCTTATCAAGATTTTAATTCTACCGTTTAGGATGTCGATCTGTACCTTAAATGTCTGTAAACATGCTCATCTCTGCTTGGTTGCTGCCATCTCCATTTACTGGGACACACATCCATGTCCGCAGGTTCCTGGTGCCTGCTGGAACCTACATGGCTAACATTTCTCTCCCTCTCTCTGACTGAGGCTTCATGGTCAAAGTCCTTGCCAAAGGCGGATTTTTATGTTCTAATTGTTATGTGCAAGCTCTGCAGGAGCCTCTGAAATGATCCTTGATCCCGGGGGAAGAGGCTAAGGGCAAGAACCAGGCTTTGACAAATGGAAACTGGCCTGTGGGTATCTCTGTTTCCAGCAAGGTTGTCCATAAGGCTGATAAATTTAACAATTCATTTGTGAGCATGTGGAGGCTTCTGGCTAAGCTATATTTAAAAGCAAAAAGAAAACCATTTTTTCTCTAGTTAACTTCTTGGCCTTAGGTTTCTAGGGATGTTTGTGTGAATCAAACTGAAAAAGCAAATAAGTAAAGTTAATGGTATAATTTGTCAATTTCAATTGTTTGTGATTAGCAATAGAAAGCCTAATAACAGATATAATTTTAGTATCAAAAAGAAATTACAGTCTTGGGCGGCACCGGTGGCTCAAAGGAGTAGGGCACCAGCCCCATATACCGGAAGTGGCAGGTTCAAACCCAGCCCTGGTCAAAAAGTGCAAAAAAAAAGAAATTACAGTCTTTGTCCTGTATATTTACACTCACATTAGAAGACTCTGAAAAAAAAATTTTTTTTTTGCAAAGTAAGCCTTTCATTTTTACTCTGTCAATTAATTTTACTCTGCCTCAATTAATTTTTTTTCCCTAGCATACAGGAGATCCTAATGTTGTAAATCCTTTAAAATTCACTCTCTGTAACTGTCTCCCTCCATTAGAACACATGTTTACATAAGTTTGGACTGTGAGGAGGGGACCAAAATCCCACTCACTAAAAACTCGGCGCTATGCACCTGACACTAGTGTTTGAGTCACTTTCTCCCCCTTAGATTTAAAAATGTTGCTTTGCTTCCTCTCTGGTGCTCTGCTTGCACCAACCTCTGGCCCTGAACCACGTGGAGCTGCCTGCCCCCTCTGCACCATGGTGGTGGCCACAATGAGTCGGCTCATTTTGCATTGGCAACTACTTTGAGAGATTAACTTATCTAAGGGAGTCCCCCCTCCCAGATAATTATAGAAAGTAAAACCATCTTGAAAGGCATTCTCAATTTTTTCTTTTCCTGCTACCAAATTTTTAAACTTAAAAATAAACTTGAAAAAAAAATCAATCAATGGTAGTCTCCAGATTGGCAGGTTATGTGGTAAGTCAGGTCAAATGCTTTACCGACAGATCAAAAAAAAAAATTGACAACATTTTCTGTTGGCATATGAAACACACACACAAAAATGCTTTGCTTCCCTCATAAGAAGAGAAACCAAATCAAAACTACACCGAAATATTACTTCTATCCTATAAAGCTGACAAAGATTGAATGTTTGGTAACATTCTCTTTCAGGAAGGCTGCTGAGAAGCCAGAGCTATCATGTCCCATGGATGGGGTGCCAGGGATAGCCCTATGGATCAGGACTTACCAGAGTCTAACATGGTCCGGGTACATTCATCCTTGACCTGGTAACCCCATGTTTTAGACTCTACCCTGAAGATGCATTTCCAAAATATGAAGCAATATTTACACAAGTTTGTTCATTGCAGCATTATTTATAAAAACAAAAATTTGAAATCAGCCTAAATGTCCATCACGAAGGAATTGGTTGAATAAATTATCATTCAGCTACACAGTGGGGCATGATGCAGCTCTAAAAAGAAAAGAAGAAAAATAAATCTAAGTTCTAATTGCAGCTATTTTAGAATATATTGTTCAAAACTATGAATTAAAAGTAAAAGTATATATAGTATATGCCCTTCATATAAGAAAAAATTATTCACACATACAATCTTATCTTTGTAGAAGGAAACACTAGAAGGGCAGACCAAAATTAATGAAAATGGGAAAAAATGGCGGGGCAGGAATGGAAGGGCACTTCTTTGCATAGACCTTGTTGTATAGATTTGAGATTAAAAATATATTTTCCATATTCAAAACGTAAAAATAAGCAAAATATAAACTTTTTAAAAAATAAAAATTAGCATAGAATAAATCTATATATAGGGCACATTTAATTACCTAAGTATTATACAAAGAAAAAGTCTAGTTCGAATGTTTGAAACCAGTATTTTGGCTACACTAACTTATAGGGAGGCATATTCTAAAAAAAAAAAAAAAAGAAATAGAGTCCAAAGAAATTGTAAGCTTCAGTATTCAAATTTGTAGTTGTAATATTACTATCAGTCATTTTGAAACTGTATAATATTACTTCATAGGGTAAAGAATGGTGAAATAAGTAATTACGTTAATATTGCTAGGAACCAAGACTATCAGTATAAGACGAAAGTTAAAGTATAAAATGAAAGAACATAAGTAAAAAGATCACTATTTACAATTAAAATTTAATTCATCAGTACGAGCTCATGATTTTTTCAAAACTATTTCAT
Source organism: Nycticebus coucang (assembly GCF_027406575.1). Classification (NCBI taxonomy): domain Eukaryota; kingdom Metazoa; phylum Chordata; class Mammalia; order Primates; family Lorisidae; genus Nycticebus; species Nycticebus coucang. Next base: position 6,704,616 of record NC_069792.1, read on the forward strand.
ATATATGTTCACTAAAAATAGAAAAAATGACAGCCCAATTGCAGTGAACATGCCAAGAGCCCTGACTGCCAGGTCTACATCTTGTTCACGGGTGAAAGCAGTCTTGGAGGAAGCAAAGAAGTTATCAATGACTCACAGGACCATATTAAAAGAAAAAAACAAAGCCAATATGAAGAGACTTCCATTGGCCAAAGATGAAGCCATTTTAATTAGAAGAATAATGAATGCAAGTGATTGAAACGTATATAAAAAACAATGTTTGAATTAATGTTTAAAAAAAGTAAAAAACCCCAAAGACGAAGGAGCAGAGACCTTACCAAACATTTTGGAAATAACTATAACGTCACCTTTTTATCATAAGAGTTGACAATTGAAAATAAAGAGCTAAGCGCTTATTTTGCCTTTCCTGTAAGAACTGAATTTTAGGGTAACTAAATTCCCTAGTTAACACGGGGAAGTTCTTCTAACAAATGCAATCAGTGTAACCTGGCTGATTGTACCCTCAATGAATCCCCAACAGTAAAATAAATAAATAAATAAATAAGTAATAAAAAATAAAAAAAAGAATTTTGGGTAATGAATCTGGAAAGAAACTGGAATTACAAACTTCATCATTTTGAAATTCCAAAGGAAATACCAAATGACATAAGCATTATTAAATGAATGAAGCCATTTTACAAAAGAGTGATGGGAAACTTCATGATGTAGAGATCAGGCTGAATTAACATTAGGAACAGTGGGACAACAAGACATGTTGTGTTTCCTAAAATAGTGCACTAGGAAAAGGACATCACCATCTTCTCTCCGGGAAGCAACAAAAATATTGCCAACTTACGTGACACCCCCATCCAGCAGAAAATTCTAAAATATGAGATGTCTGTAGGATAACCAGTCTTGTTTCTCTTCCAAAGTATATAGTATGCAATGACATACAACTAGAATGTACTTCTTAAGGCTAAAGGAAGGAAGGAAGAGCGATAGATGAAGCGGCTGGGGCAGAATTCAACAATGGAAGCTAGGCGATGGCTATAGCGATACAGATTATCCAGGCTGTTTACTTTTGTTGGAAATATTTCTTAGTCAGAAGTTAAGAAAATATTTTGTTCTATGGCATATAGAAACCTTGGAGCAATTTGGCCAGCTCTGCTATCCTCTAACAGTTGTAGGTAACATTATAATTGGCAAAGAAGTCAAGGTTGGAAGTTTTACCTGAATATCCTAAGTTGGGCTGAATAATAAATAAGCATTTCTTTTCAGAAACATGAACCATCTTAAAGCAGTACCCATAACATAGGAATGCCTCCTTTTTGTAAATAAATGAAAACTAGAATTTTCTCTTCTTTCTAAACTTGAGGTTGTGTCTAAGAGCCTACCTAAGTAATTCCATTCTGCCCAAGCAAGTCAGCCACCACCTGGAGCTCTGGAATGATGCCTTTGTGGGCACAGAGAAGTTTGGAAAGGAAAGCAGCCCCTGGGCATGGAAAGTTTAATTGGGAACAGAACAGATGCGAGAAATAGATGTAAGAAAAGGACAAAAATAACCTCTCAGGTTGGTGGCCAAGATTACAAAACTAGATTGCTTGTCTAAAACCGAGAGAATCTCATTCTCAGCACCCTTCCAATAAAACACACACACACACACACACAATTTTTACGTTCATTATTAATTTTAACTAGCTCTCCCTGTGCTAACCAAAGAATGATGATGCTGTTTATGTGTGCAAAGCTACTAAGGTATTTTGACATCTGTGCAACTGACTATAGGAGATCTCTCAACATTTGAAGAAAATTGATAGCAGAAAATGACAAGTTAAATTAGCTCTCAAGCACATTGATTATCTTTATCCTGAAAAATAAAACTAAACATCATGAAAATAGATTTGCTTTCTTATGTTTAATAAGACATAGTTTAAACTTAACTCCATGCACTGATTCATCGAACAAAGACTTCCACATGTTGAAGCGGAGTGTGGGCATAATCTCACTAGCAGATTATATAATGGCATGATATAATACCACTTCCTGAGAAGTTTCACAGCACAAGCATAAAGAGGATTATTTAAACACATACGCAAGTGTCACTAGCTGCTCCATAAATATCTCTTACTCAGTTCTCTTCAAATTATTCTCTCTAGGAGCACCTACCATGATGTAATTATCATCTTGAGTTTTCTCTTCTTCAATGATCTGGTCTTTGTATACTGATATCCATCTTACTTGCTTGTGATTTAGAGTCTCCTAGCATCAGTTTCACCAACTTCATGAAATTCTCTTTGTTTTTCATTTTCGTTTTGTAATTACTTTGCCTTGAAAATGCCACCCTGTTTTTCTGTTTTTTGCTTTCCAAAAAATCAGCAAGCTTGACCCAGAGATACCACCAAGACAGATGCTAGTATTAATCAGGAAGGCATGAAAGAGTTAATTGTACAAGTGATTGATGTATTGGAAATGCTTTGCTTCTCTCTGAAGTGGTGTAATCATGATGACTGGGATAATGAATGCTCAGATGGCGAGCCCTTCTGAATAAATCAGAGCAATAGTGTGTACTCTCGTCACCTCAAGGGGTGTCAAATCCCCTGAGGAGCTTTCTGAAGTGATTTAGGGCAGGGGAAGGAGGTTAGAGATCATTTGAGAAAGCTCCTCAAATAATTACAACGAACACCTCTTTCCATGAAAGCCGGTGAGAAAGAGCAGGGAATGTGCTATGGGGGTCGGAGTTGATGGGACAGGGACTCGTGCTGGAGTCCAGTGGAGAAAGGAGTCCAAGAACTGGTGCTTTGCAAATCAGTAACAGAGGGAGGGGCGGTCTGGGACCAGGAAAGGGCCTGACTATGAAGTAGAGAAGTGAGGAGTTCTTTGAGAAATCCTGAGTAGTGTGGTGTCATGAGGGCACAGGATGTGTACCAGGGTGCAATCAAACATGGGGCAAGGGAGGTAGACAGACCCGGCCTGAAGGACATCTGGGACTGAGAAGAGAGTCTGAAATTCATTGGGTAGATAATATGGATCTGTGAGAACTTTTGAGAGGAGAGGGTCCTGACCTTCACTTTGTGGGAACATGTGAGATGATGAAGCAGCAAGAGGTGAGGACCAAGCCCAAGCCAGACGGTTTTTATTATTTATTTATTTATTTATTTATTCGAGACAGAGTCTCACTATGTCACCCTCAGCAGAATGCCGTGGTGTCATGGCTCACAGAAACCTCAAACTCTTGGGCTTAAGTTATTCTCTTGCCTCTCTCTAGCCCAGGAGGGTTTTTTAACACATGGGTTTTAAACACGGGATCCACCCTGCCTTGCCAGGAAGCAGAGTGACCATGCAGGAGCTAGGATTAAAAAACAGGGGAGAAAACGGCCTAAATCTCAGACTGTTCAGAAGGACACTAATCCCATCTGGAGGGCTTCCGTCTCATGACCCAATCACCTCCTTTACCATCATGTTGGGGATAGTATTTTCAACACACATATTTGAGAAGGATACCAACTGTCAGTCCATAGCATGCCCTCCCCAAAATATTTTTCCACTCACCCTTCTAATAGTACTGATAATCTTTATATTGCTCAGTCCCTCCCAGACTCAAGGCCTCTTTTGAAATGCATGTGCTATTTGGCTGAGAAAGATCCTTGGCAGGAAAACTCTGCCCTATTTTCACTGGTTTACCACCTGGGCCAGGTAGAGGCCCTTTGTTGGAACAGAGGAAGGTCTGTTGCAAAGGATGAAATCAGTGTCATGAGAGATTCACAAACTGGGGGTCAGTTTGAGAGCTTCAGCTGGCTAAAGGGAAGAGAGGATAGGAGGGGATGAGAAGAGTTCAGAAGAAGCAGCCTGCTTCCTCATCATGCTTACAGCCAGCGTCTCTGCCTCCACTTACCGTCAGCCCTCACTCCCAGACATGACTTTAGGATAGGAGGGTTAAGCAGAACTGGCGGGTTTTGTTGTGATTTCTTCAGAGAATGCAAATACGCTGATCTGTGTTTATAAAAATAAACAGATTCAGCCTTGTTTATTTTTTAACAAATAAATTTATGAGGCTTAAAAGTAGTTTAATAACTAAAACTATGCTTTAAAGAACGTATGTATTTACGTTTGGATTTTACAACTAGTATTGTAATGGACTGAATTGTATTCAGTATAATAAAGAGATAAAATCTACTGAGCAATCTCTCTGAATATATCTGAATATATTTTCCAACATCTGATAATAACCATTATCACACTGTCATTTGCAGGACAGTTATTTGCATATTATCACCCATAAAATAGTATGAGATAAGGATAATTTACACTAATTTTCGAAGTCTGTCTTTTTATTCAAGGACCAATATTTCTCTATCATTGACCTAATTCTATGTCTGCACATATAAAGCAAGAAACAAGGGGATATTCTAGATAACGCAGAACACAATCAACTTTTTGCTTCAGTTATTTCCTTTGTTTCAGGAGAAAAAATTTTCAGAGGTGGATTTTGTGGACATTCACGTGTCTACCAGGCATTGCGCAGGTGCAGATAATGTGAGTCTTATTCACACTTTCTTTTGCCATGCTAGTTCTTGCCTCTATTGAGTAATCTCAACGGAAAGATTTTCAGGACACAGGGTGGGGAGAGCCAGAACCCTTCTCAGTGTTGTGTTCAAAAGGCTGGCAACCTCTGTGAGCAGCGCAGCCCGGTTACCAGTGTCTATCTGCTGCGCGGTAGGTTGGGGTTCAGAAGCTGTGTCCAGAAAGCAACAGGAGCTCAGGAAGTGGCGCACTCGGGAGGAATGGTGATTAATACTGTGCAGTTAGTGGGGTTCCAGGGGACCTTCATCAGGGCTGTGCTGTTAATGACACACAAGGCTTTTTCTTCCTCCCAGGAACACCTTCTGCCCTTGCGCTGGCTCGCGGGCACGTACACCCACATGCACACAGGCGTTCCTGCACGGCTGCCAAACCCAGGGTGCATTCTAAGTCCCATTGTCACTGTCAGCTGGTTTCTAACTAAGTTCCTGATCGATGGTCTTCCAACTACGCTGCAAGTTCTAAAAACCTCAGCATGTTGGTACAGCTCCAGACTCAGCCCTGTGCAGTGATCAGCTGTTGGAGACATTGGTGCATGTTAAGGAGCCCTGCTGCCACTCATCCCTGATCCCTGGAGGAGGGCTCCCTGCAGGGTGCTTCCAGTCAACCCCTCATAAGAACTGATCTTCCCCAGTTCTTACGAAAACTCATGTACTATTTTTCAAATAATGTGATAACAGAGAGAAAATTAGTTTTTATTTATAGAAAAGACCCTTAGTATCTCCACCAGGGATATGTGCACTTTCAGAAGATGGAAGGGATAAAACTTTCCTTTCCCTCCTTGAAGCCTCCCTGTGTCTCCAAAAGAGCTTCCTCAAGAGCAAAAAGGGTTCCCAAGAGCAACCCCGCCCCTGTCCCTGCTCACCCCAGAGCAGCCTCAGAACGGGAGGTAGGAGGACTTCTGGCCATCAGATCTCCTCGCCCTGTCCCTTCCCACCCAAATGGTGGAGTAAATGACAGCTAACCTGGGGTCCTTGCTGAGATGCTGTTTAGACATCTAGTCCAGGCTCATCATTCTGTAGATACCATTTTATGTCTTTATGGATTTCCACATCAGTCTAAAATGTCATGTTATTTAAAAAAAAAATCAGCAGCAGCAGCAGCATGTGGTGAAAGACACACAGCAGAAGGAGGGAGCTCATCTCTGCTTGGACGTTAACTGGCTCTACGGCTTTAGGTAAATCACTTCACTTTTACGGACCTTCATCTTTAAAATAAAGACAGGGAATAGAAATCTAGCATCAGATTCACAATCTTCAGGAAGAGGCCAAAAGAAACCGAGAATGAGTTAAACCAGAACAGCGTTGTAAGAAAATAGGGTTTGATAGGAAAACTAAAGACAATTATATTTAAAATTTCCATGACAAATAAAACATATGGGCAAACTCATTTCAAGGACCACCAAGGTGACCTTCTCATTAGTCTTGTCACCATCAGATACTCTCATCTGAAAAACTGAAGTTTTGGTGCAGTTAGGACTTCATAGAAACCAATAATATTTCAAATTCAAAATTTTATTATTCATCATGGCAATATTTTAGTACACAAAGCACTGTATTTCTCTTTCCTCTGAATACTACTAACACAGAATTACTGGAAGTAGTAAATTACTCTGCTGTTCTCTAGGTTCACCTGCAGGGAAGAGATTTGTCTCGAGTGGGATTGGAGACTGTCTTCCGACACTGACACCCCGGCAGGGAGTTTAGACTTCCCACAGTATTTGTCCTGACAGGGCTATTTGGTTTAGCCACTGCACACTCTCCAGGCCACGTGTATGGAAGACGAATGTCTGGCGTGGAGCAAGGCAGAAAGATATAATTCAGTCTGAGGTACAAGTGACATTTATAGCCTCTTTTTCTGGAACAAGCCAGTAGCTAAACAATAGGTTTGTGAGTTAACTTCTTCCCAGTGACAGCTCATGGGTTTGTGTTCACTCTGTGAGCAGAATAGTCCCTGTAATCTGGATTTCTACCTGATTTTATTAAGCGTCTTTTGCTATTTCTGTCACTTAAATGCATATTCCTACTCCCCTCTCCATCTACAAAATATGTAGAAATGCACTACAGACCTTGAAATCTGAGAATCAGGGCACAGACAGGAATCTAAATGTGTAACCCCAGTGTCCTTGAGAAGGAAACGGCTGATGGTTCCCTGACATGAGTGCTCAAGGCAGCCACGGGGAGAGGGAAGCTCTGCTGCTTGGCCAAGGGGATCAAACAGAAAGTTCAGTCTGATCTTTCTTGGAGGTATGAGGGCTGGGTGAGCAGAGGGAACACAAGAACAGAAGGAAAGGGGAAAGCAGTCAGAAGTGGGCACAGAGTCCAAGGCAGAGACTCACTGAGGCTTGGAGGGCGCAGAGCACAAAACCTCCAAGACGGGGAAAGCACAGAAGGCCCACACTCTCGGAGGGAGCACCAAGGTGCACCGAGGCCCCATTTGTCCTCACCCCTTGGGTTTTTCTCCGACATGTTAAGTATTTGTTACTCTTCCATAAAAACTTACATCCAAGGACAGCTAAGATCCATCTGTACCTTCATCTTCCTTAGCACAGTTCAGACACACTGAATATCTCCAACCATCTGTAAACGCTAATGAAGAGGAAATCATTTCACAGAATACAACCAACATATAAGTCAGCTTTCCAAATGGCAGGTGTCAGATGCCCAGGAAACCAACAGGAGGCGCCAAGAATTCTATTAGACCCAAATTCTCCAGCTGGTGACAGGTGCCATTCCTTTGATTCAGTAGATCCTCCCCTGCCATCTTCCCGTCCCCAGATGGCATCATCTCTAAGAAATGCCAACCCCACCTCCCCCAAAATCGAGTTGGGTCCTCGATTCTCACACCTCCCCAGTTCAGTCTCCAATGTCCTGCCTATAACTGAGTGCCAACTCCCCAGACCCCCACACTGTCCTGATACTGGTTACCAGCTCTGCACTCCTCCGGAAGTTTCTATGAAAAACTCAAAGAAGACCCCACCCATAAAGATCAGGAAAATGTTCTCTTGAAACTTCCTCTAAATCAAGATAACAATGTGAAAATATGTAATGAGCTTTAGGTAGCAATTTTTATATTTGGGTTATATGAGCACCACCTTGGGACTTTATAAACATAGCCCCTCTTCAGTCTCCCCACCCTGATCCTTTCGATGAAACAAGTCAGAGGTGGATCCTCCAAGGGGAGAGATGGCCAGACCCACTTGGAGAAGTGCCTCAACACTACAGCAGCCCACGTGCTGGGGAGTCATTTCCTCCTGGAGGTTGACACAGTGTGAGAGGAAGAGGGAGGCAGCGTGTTGATGTGATGTGAGGATGGCCGTGAGACAGTGTGAGAATTCGCAGCTGAGTCAGATTCTCTCTGCGAGTCCAAATCCACAGGCCTAATATACATCCCCACTTGTTTCCACTCCAACAGTGAATGGAGAGACCTGGGGTTCTGCAAGCCGGGAGGCCAGTGGCGCTGAACACAGACCCAGGCGCATCGATGCGTTTCCTCCAAACTCCAGCGTTCCCCAGTCAAAACTGCGTTCCAAGCTTGCAGGCCTGCCTGCTGCACTGTTGGGGCGGGGGGCGCATCTTGTAGACCCTCTCTCGCAGATGACTGCTGAAGGCCTGATAATCCTGAGGAGCTGACCAGAGAAATCTGAGGTCACAGTCTCAAAGGCAGACAGACGGAGAAGCAGCGAGCTGACGATGCCTCGCGTGGACTCCGCCACACACATCTAGCTGGGGCCTGCGGACTCACCACGCGCCGCCTCCCCGCAGGGTCACACACCCGATTAGGTCAATCCAGGACCCTGCCCCACGGAAACAAGTGTCTGGGGCAGTAGCCATGGGCTGCCAGCTAATGGGGACACGCAGGAGCCTTCACTTGCACACTGACCCCACTGGGGGTGGTAGGTACAGCTGAGACGCTTGCGCTCCGCTCGCCCCCGCCAACCTGAGTCGCATGGTAGCGGAGCTGGCGCCAGCGGCGCTGTCTTGAGAGTGACTATCTTGTGAGTGAAATGGTCCGTTTTCTGCCATCTGCTGTCCCAGAGCAGAGAGTGAGTGGGAGGCGCTGCGATGATCGTGCATCTTTAGGAGACGTTGGGGAAGAGGAGAAGACCAGGAGCCTCCCTGAGCAAGGCAGGGGGGCTTGAGGGCAGGAACTGAGACCTCTCCAGCGGTGGCGGTGGGGCCCGCGGGGGGACGGTCCCCACTGTCGCTGCAGCCTGTCTGCGGTCCCACTCCCTAGCGCCTGCCCACCTCCCGGCTCTCCTTCCTTAACCCTCCTGCAGGCGCTTCGGTGGGTTGTGGGGGGAACTAGCATTATCCTCATTCCAACGTGAGCAAACTGACCCTGGAGAAGGAGACAGTTTGCCAGACTGCCTGCCCCAGAGGGGATCCTTAGCATTCAGCCTGCGCTCAGGGGACCCCAAGCCAGCACATTCCCCACTAGGACGCCGTCCACAGCTTTCTGTGATCAAGACCCTCTTTTCACTCTCACAAATCATAGCGGACCCCAAAAGACCTGTGCCTGCGTATGTGTTTACATATATATTTTTTGTTTTCATTTATAAAATTTTTAATTTATATCCTACTAGAAATTAAAACAAAAAATGCATTCATTAATCCACTTAAAGTTAAAAAATAATAAAATTAGCATTACATGTTAACCAAAGCAATCATCTTATGAAAAATAACTTGACTGTTAAAAACAAAGGACATAATTAGAATATCATTGTTTTTGTATTTTTACAAATCTTTTTCATGTCTGGCTAATAACAGAAGATTCTGGTATCCATTTTTGGATTCAATCTGTTACAGTAGCATCACATAGTCCCTAAAAATCTCCAGTGGATAAGTTACGAAAAAAAATGTCTTAGAATTAATATGAAAACAGTTTGTATCTCAAAGACCCCTTGGAAGGGTGTCTGGGACCCAAAAAGTCTCCTGACCACAATATGAGGACTACTGCATCATGGCTGGCCTTTGGGTGGAGAGGGAAGGTTGGGTCTGCTATGGGTGGTGCAGGGCCCTAGCTGTGTTTTCTGTGGGACAGATGCAGGCTTCCTTGATGCAGACTCAGGATATGAACCACTGTTAATAAGGTCCTAGTAACATTGTTTTTAGGACCTCAGGACTCAGGTTTCCTCAAAGGATTGGACAATTTTTCATTTGCCAATGTGAGACCATGAGAGTGACTCTGCCACCTCTGTGTCCACAAAGCTCCATTGCTTAGAAATTGGGCTTAGCGCAGCGTAGAAGGCCACACCCATCCTTCCCTCCCAAAGCTGACCCAGCACAAGCCCCATCTTCTGAGTATCTTCTGCAGCTCATGTTCAAAATAATTAGGGGCTTCTACTATGATTCAAAATGCGGCTTTTAATTTTCACTGTGAAAATACACCCCTTTATGTGGGGACTCCTGGCCTTTGTTCTTCCATGGGGCTAAGCAGAGTCAGGGTAGCATTCGGAATAATGACCATCAAAGTGAATACTCCAGCAAAAAAAGCAGACAGGGCCCAAGGCCAGCTGCATAATCTGGAACAAGATGAATGGCAATTAGAACCTGGTAGGCAAAACGTGACCCACAGGCCTGCATGCCTGATCAGGAAAACAGACTCCTGCTGACTCCACCCAAGGTCGGGAGCACTACAAATCAAACTCAGACAGGAAATGGAGTGGGCAGGCCTTGGTTCCCATCATAGAACACTCTTGACAGCAACTGGAGCCTCTCAGACATCCCCAGGGTCCTGGTTGCTGGTTACTCCACCTACACATGGTTCTGTCCCTGGAGAATATATCTAACACCATTTCTATAATAGAGTATTTAACTTTATCAGTAGTTAATTTTTGTTGACTTTTAAAAATAATATGTCACATCAGCTTCAAGCACCTGTAGAATGCACATATTTTTTGAACAACAGTTTTCATTAACTTTGCCAATTTTGCCCTTTGGGTCAAAACTGACCAATTGATTACTTACGCTTTGAAATAGTTTTTCTAACTCTTTTACATTTTTTCACTTTCCAACTTGGCTGCTTCTTTGGGACTGGTCTATAGTAAAATAAGTAAATTAGAAGTAACTTGCTCAAGGCCAGGCATGATGCCTCACACTTGTAATCCTAGCACTCTGGGAGGCCATGTGGGTGGAATCACTTGAGCTTAGGAGTTCAAGAAGAGCCTGAGCAAGACACTGTCTCTTAAAATAGCCTTGTAGCAGGTGCCTGTAGTCCCGGCTACTTGGGAGGCTGAGGAAAGAGGATCACTTGTGCCTAAGAGTGTGAGGTTGCTGTAAGCTATAATGCCATGGCACTCTACCAAGGGTGACAAAGTGAGACTCTGTCTGAAAAAAAAAAGTAACTTTCTCAAACTATGCCTTTTAGGCAACTGTCAGTGAAGGACAAATAAAAAATAAGTAGATTTACATTTAGAAAAATGTCATCTGATGGCAGACAAGCATTAGCCTTTTGGCAGTCAGCCATAATTTTATGGCCACCAATTAAGCAATTAAAAGGTTGCAGTTCCATTTGTCTCATCACTGAGCTAATCGGTCAACTCTGTGCTGAGCGTCCGCTGTAAGCAAGGGAAAGCAAGCTTGTTTGCTAGGACTGTTTAACCTTCTCCATCTTCTGAGAGCTCAAAACTTGCTCTATCAGAACTTCCATTAACTGTTTTCTACATCTTCCGCTTTTTCTTTTCCTCCCTTTTCTCATTCATTCAATCAACCCATAGTAAGCACATTAGGTAGTTAGGAACTCTTGTTTTTCTCCCAGTGGAAAGCTTTATAATTGGGTCCTGCTGGAACCTGGCAAGTGTCACCTCTCAGAAGTTCATATAATGCCCAGGGAACCCCCAACTTCACCCTATCCAGCTTGATCCCCAACATTGGCCATTTATCACACACTTTTCTGGGACTCTTTATGCCCTCAACCTTGAGGAAAGAGCAGAGACAAGGCCCAGGAGTCGCTTCTGAAAGAGTGCATGTGAATAAGAACATATGCCCTTTTATTATAAAAACATATGCATTTTTATTACTTTAAACTGTTTTCTGGTGTCCTCATATTACCTGGAAATACTATCCCTCTGCTTCTCTTGGCATCTGCTAACATTAGGAAGGTTAAATGGGTGCGTGTGTGCGTGAGCACGCGCATGTGTGGAGATAAAGCAGATAACAGGATAGGTCTGACTGATAGTTATAGTAGATAAAATAGATAGTAGATAGATGAGATAACAAGAATTCTTAGAGTGCAATTCCTTTGTCCCTCGCTTTGGGACTAGAGAATTAACCAGAAGGCTTGCTGAGCACCCATGACCTGCAGCAGACCTAGTCAAATGTCCCTGTATGTCTCACTCTGCTTCTGCTCTGTGCTTAATGGGGGACAGTGGTAGCATCACTTCCCTAGGAACTCCCAGTCTGCAAACAGAACAGACATGCTAACTACACAAATGTCCTTGTGTCCATTTATCTTCCTAACACTCTTGTTATTTTAATTTCTGTGATCTATACACAAGTTCAACTGTTCAAATGCCTGCCCTGTCTGAGGACGCTCCCTTTCTCAACAGCGAGTATTTTTGACCAAAGCTCTTAATAGATGTACTTCTGGATTCCTGCTTGTCTTGCTGGATGCTTTTTGTAGAGGAGAACAAGAAAATAGATATCTAGGGGCCAAGGGAAGCACAATAATTCTTGGTGAGGCATTCACCTGCCCATCATGGTGGCGGTGCAAACCGTGTTTGGATTCCACTTCACTCATGGGGTATATTAACGGCAACTCCTGCCTGACAACGTGACAAGCACAGATTATGTCTTTGATGCTGCATTGTGCCGCAGCTTTATGTGATTTGACATCTTTGCAAAATGCCTGTCTTGCCACAACGAAAAAAAACGTCTGGTACAATTTGTGCAAGAATTTGAAGCCTTAATACACCTGACGATTTAGACATTCCTTGAATTATTACTCTGCTTGTGAGAATGATATGCAGCTTGCCTGAGACACTTGTGCTGTCCCAACCCTTGTCACACCTGTCGGACCAGAGGGCAATCCCTTCTCTCTTCCGTGGAAGGGATACCGTAGGTATTGTCATGGTCAGATTGGACAAATGTAGCAAAGAATCAGGCCTTACAGCCAGGACGGGCATGCTGGGAGAGGCCCAGAGAAAGGACGAGGAAATCTAACAGCAGGATGTAGGGAAGCCACTACCCACATTGGGAATTGCTCCTGAAAAAACTTCAATTTTAGGGATAATGGCAATCTCAGCATAGCTGCCTTTCATTGTTTGCTTCCTCCAAATGTAAATAATCCCATCACCTTTGTATGGTGAGGAGAAGCTAAGAGATGCCAGCATGTCACCACCCCTTGGCTTCTGAGATCCTATCAGGCGTGGAGTGATAGTTTGAGAGAGCACAGCACTGTAACTCAAGACACTTGTGGGATTTGGCTCCAGCAGGGCTCGGCAGGCCTGACCAGCTGGTGAGGAGTCTGCACACTCTGTTGGTGGTTGCATGTTCCTGAAGCTCTTCAGTCCCCACATTCCTTGAATATTCCAGGCTTTAGGGAGTCAGCAGAAAGAGGTGGGTTTGGACACACTCTTAGTCCAAAAAGAATATGCCTTACCCCAAATGAGTAGTCTCACTGCTGCCCCTTCCCTGGGGTGTCCAGAGGTGTCCATTAAAGGAGAATGAACAGGAGTGAAGTGGCCCTCCCGGGCATCTCAGCTGACCCCCTTCCTTCTAAGCAAGCCCTTACCTTTGCGTGCTTTGCTGACCTGCATCTGGACTCTGCAGCAGCGAGCACTGGCAATGCCATGCAACTCTGAGCCATCAGTAAAACACCTGTGGCTTTTACACTTTTAATCAGCTTTGGAATGATGGGCTGACTCTTGGTTCAGCAATGAGACATTTGTGCGCCTCCTCAGCCTCTGACTCCGAAACCTCTGATCCAAGGCTTAACTTTGGATAAGAGTGATTTGGCGGTAATAAAACTTGTGCGATTTCTTTAACTGATGTGACAATGAAGGAAATCCAGACATTAACGGACAAGTTGAACTCTGATTTGCCAAGATAGCTGCAGTTATCAAAACCCAAGTGCCTCTCTAATTGCATCTTTTCCTTCAGGCCTTCAATTCAGTATAATTCAGAAATAATGATTAAAAATAACAGTCCCTGCTGGGCACAGTGGCGCACACCTGTAATCCCAGCACTGTTGGAGGCCAAGGCGGGTGGATTGCTTGTGCTCAGGAGTTTGAGACCAGCCTGAGCACGAACAAGACCCCTGTCTCTATTAAAAATAGAAAAATAGCTGGGCATAGTGGCAAGCACCTGTCATCCCAGCTACTTGGGAAGGTGAGGCAAAAGGATCACTTGAGCCCAGGAGTTTGAGGTTGTTGTGAGTTATGATGCCAGGGCACTCAACACCAGGGCCACAAAGTAAGACTCTATCTCCAAAATAAATAAATAATAAAGAAACGATGCCCCAGGCTGCACTGTGAGGCAGGCGCTGCTCCTGTCTCATTGCACAATGAGACTGGGCTCCAGAAGAATTATATGCCCTGACCACCAACCCACAAATTGAATGGATAAATATTGGGCCCAGCTCTATATTTTGTGATCTCTGTGATGGAGGGGCAGTTATTTAATGTTTCTGAGCCTCATTTGCCCCAGTTGTAAATTAGAAACAATAACACCTATCCATTGTTATAAAGTTCAGTTCTTACATGTTATCTGGCAAGTTTTACTCACTGTCTATTACTGGAAATGAATGAAAAAATAAGATCCTGGGTTATTTACTTCTTTAGAGAATCAGTAAATGAAAAGGCAGGGAGGAAGACAGGGAATCATTATTAACTAAAATATTCAATAGGTACATTGTTGGAAATATTCAATAGCGTATAGGGATTCTTAACAGAAAAAGATTCACATCTTTTTGTACTTATTGTTCATGTCTAAAATCCTGGATCCAGGAAACCAGAAAGATAACAAAGGATAATTATTCTTCCTTTGGCTTGTCTGGCCAGCAAACACTTTCATCATCACTCACCAAGGGCTTCTGTGAGGCTCTGAGAAGGCCGCAGAAACTCCAGCCAAATAGCTGCCAAGCCCCAGGGGGTCTGGGATACAGGCAAGCACTTGGAGTCCCCCAGGCCACCCAGAGCACTGTCAGAGAGGACCACAGGAGGCCAGTCCCACGGAAAGGACTCAGGTTTTTACAGTGTGTTCACATTCTGATCGGGGGGAGAGGAGTCTCCAGTGGAAGTGGGAAATTGCCAGGACTCGAGCTGAGCTTTTGATACTCATGCCCATAAATAATGAACCTGTGGAGGGAGTGGAAGGAAATTTAGGCATCTGGGGCCTCACACTGCACACTGTGGATCACACCTATAATACTAGTGCTTTGGGAGGCGGAGGTGGGAGGATCACTTGGGACCAAAAATCAGAGACCAGCATGAGCAAGAGCCCAACCCTGTATCTACAAAAATTAGAAAAACTAGCCAGGAGTGGTGGGCACCTGCAGTCCCAGCTGCGCAGCAGACTGAGGCAGGGGGATTATTTGAGGCCAGGAGTCTGAGATGGCTGTGATGTGTGATGAGGCCACTGCATTCCAGCCGGAGCAACAGAGCAAGTCCTTGTCTTAAAAAAAAAAAAAATCCAGGCATATGATTATGCAGTTATGATGGCCACTAAAGCAATTTGCAATATCCTGCCTGGAAATTACTTAGAAGAGCTTCAGTGTCTTCCATAGGCCCCATTATCCACAGCTGTCACCCCCAGTGGGAGGGACCCTGCTGCACATGCGTGGCTCTGATAAACTAAGAGGCAGGTACTCACAGAATGGAGCAGGCTGGATCTCTAGGTCAAATACACTGGAATGCACTGGGCTTGACACCCTGAACCACCACACACTCGCTGCCTGTGCCCTGTGGAGAATTTCTGAACCGATCTGAGACTCAGTTTCCCTTTTTGCACTATTTTTGAAAATACCCACCTCCAAGGTTCTTACAAGGAATAAGTAAGATAACATTCAGGGAACTCTGGGTGCCAGTAAGTGCTCAAGAAATAGACTGTCCCTAAGGAGGCTGAGCACTGCAAAGGCTGCTTTCTTCTTGTTAACTATTGCCGTTAAAAGATCTCCTTGAATTTTGCCCCATAGGAGAATTTTTGCTTTTACACTTTCATACAGGAGGATCATTGTGTCTATCCTTTCAGGAGAGACAGAACACAGGCCGAGAGTGGCCTCGGTAGGTCCTTGAAACTAGGGCAACTGATGCTTTTATTCACTTGATGCACATGTCACTAACCTCCTTCATCGACATCCCCACTGCTTACCCAGATTAGTGGCTTAGTAAGTGAAGGTGTGATGAGGAGTTGCCTCAGTAGCCAGGGACAGAGCTCAGTCATACTGCTGGTCCCTATTACGTCCGCACAGGCAGAGAGCAGGTAATGAGCAGAGACGAGATGAGGGGCACACAACGAGGGCCTCAGGTAAAACAGTTTTTGAGAGCTAAGTGTGCATCACAAACTCTTTTCTCTCATTACTCCTCCCACAACCCTTGGAAGTTGACATTGTCATCCTGGTTTGTCTTCCATTAAGACGTTTGCCCAAAGCAGCAGAAGAGTTGGCCCAAACTTACCCGGCTAGTAAATGGCAGGCCTGGGCTGCACAGGACATGGGAGGTAAAGATGACGTGGTGAGCAAAGGCCGGCTCGGAAGTGAGGAGCCCTGGCTTTGCCACTCACTAATTTGGTGTCATCTCTCAAGACATGGCCCAGGGAGCCACAAGAGAATGAGGAACACCAGGTAAGCGGCCAGACCAAGAAGCAACGCCCAGTAGAGTGTGCAGACTCTGAAGGAGTAAACACAACCACAAGAGGGGCTCAAGTCCATCAGTGGAAGAGCTTCTGGGCTACATGGACACAGTGGTCTGGGAAGGGCCCCGAGGTCTCCTTCAGGTGGGCAGGAGGAGGCATCCAGGAAACAGCAGTCAAAGCTCACAGGCTCCTGGAAGGCAGCAGGGCCCCAGGCACTTGTGAGAGCTCAAAGAGAGAGAGACAGCATCAGGAGGGGATGGACAGGGGCCCAGGGAGCCTGGTGTCCAGGAAGGACTGAGGCACAAAAACAAGGCAGACACTTGATGACCACACCTAGGAGCACAGGGGACCAGTGCTTAGGAGCAAGGATGGAGCTGTGTCAGAAAGGCTTTGTGGGTCCAGCAGACAGGGAGAGTGACCTGCCTGCTGGCGTCCTACACTAGTCTCTTAAACCTCTCCTGCCTGAGCCATGTCTGGCTGGAGGGAGTGGGACCAAACCTGCGTGGGGTGAGAAACAACTTCAGCTGTGGAACTGTGGGCTTTGCAGGGTCGCCCTGACACTTCAGATCCCAGGACTCTGGGTGAATCATTTAACTAGAATGAGCCTTAGTCAGTAAAAAGAGGAGGTGGACGTGAAGATTGCAACAGTGGCTTGTTGTAAGAATTTACTAGAGGTGCATCAATGAGAGCAGATATTAAAATGGGATTCCTCTGGAGAACTCAATGAAACACGAAGCAAAAAGTTTTTTGGAAGCAGCCTAACCTACATTATTTAACTTTAGGAAAACTTCGTCTTGCTCATTTATAAATTGAGAACAAAGGAATGAGTTCTTTAGGTACGCTAAAGTTTAAACTAAATACAGCACTCCTGTACTTAGATGGCAAGTAAACACAGACAATAACAAAAATCTGTAACTCTAGGAGCACTTAAAAACAATTCTGTAAGGGAAAAAGAAATAGCGTCTGTTCAATTCCAAAACAGCC
Source organism: Nycticebus coucang (assembly GCF_027406575.1). Taxonomy (NCBI): domain Eukaryota; kingdom Metazoa; phylum Chordata; class Mammalia; order Primates; family Lorisidae; genus Nycticebus; species Nycticebus coucang. Next base: position 6,721,949 of record NC_069792.1, read on the forward strand.
AGCAAGAACAGAGGGTAAGGAGATTCTGATTGCTGTGAAGTAGAGAAAGCCCAGCTGCAGCAGGAACTAAAACTTAAATACTTTTGCTGCAGAAGCTTTTCTGTCTTTAATCTCTTTAACTGTCTGCTTCCAGCTATGGTGAAACGCATCTTCATCTGTTTGAAATAAATTGTGTTGAACAGCCCAGAGCTGGAGACGATGAAGAATTATGTTCTTTCCATTTTCCACGGCTACTGATGGCAAATGCTCTTTCTTTCGCAGTTTTTTGGCCAGGGCTGGGCTTGAACCCACCACCTCTGGTATATGGGGCTGGCGCCCTACTCCTTTGAGCCACAGGCACGGCCCTGTTCTCCTTCTTTCTTGAAAAGTGTCCTCCATCTTTGCCCTCTCCCCACTGGCGCTGCCTCTGTCCCCCAACCCCACTGCTGCTCCTGGGGGCAGGGTGCTGGGATCCCCGCATGGCCTCCTCCCCTCTGCCTCCCGTGACCATCCACTCACTGTGGTGATTTTCCAGGTATCTCTGCACTGATGGCTGCAGCCCTGATCTCTACCTGCGCTATGAGGCCCCATTGGGCAACCGTGGATATTTCCACACAGGTGATGTGCGGGAGTCTCACACGTGTGCAAAATCAGAGTCTAAAACTGGCTTACCTACCATCCTCAGTTCTGAAGAAGCTCCCACAGCCTCTCCTCTTCTGTCCGAGCTCCCCGTTCTTGGCCAGAGGCTCCACCAGCCTCTCAGCCACTGAAGCTGGCAACCAGGGCTCTGTGTGAACTCTACTTCCTTATGTGCGAGCTGTCACCTGGCCTTGAAAGGCCACGTGTCCACTCCCCACACATGCATCACGACCTGCCCCTGCCCACCTCTCACAGGCACCCTGACTCTGATTTCTCTGCATGAATCCTCCTCCTGACTCCCGAAAGCACAGGTAGCTCATGACACTTCTCTAAAATTTAACTTCATACCCAGAGTCTGCAGAACAAAATCCACACAACTGGGATTGGATTCCAGGCCATCCCTGACTTGGCTGCAAACTGTTCCAGAGTGTTCGCACCGCCTGGGCCTCGAGGGGGCGCCCGCGGTGGGGGCTCCACACCCGCCCACCCTGAGGCCCAGCGTCCCCCAGCCCTGGGGTCTTGGCCTGTCCCTCGCTGGAGCCTCAGCCAGGAAGGCCTGCTACCCTCTCACATGTCCTAGAACCAACTTTCTCTTTCTCGAGCTTCTGCATCGCCTTGTTTGTAGCCGCCATTTCATAACTATTTAACTTAGTCTTGTACTAAGGTTAATACAAGGAGGCTACAAGTCCCCCAAGGACTGGGTGGTGGTGAAGGGAGCGGGTCCTGCAGAAGGACCCTGGGACTCAGAACGGGAGCCCAACACATTCTGTCTGTGTGTTCTGGGGCAGAGGAGCTGATCCCCCAGGTCCTCCTATGTCAGATGAGGACCATAACTGACCCTGCCCCCTCAAATCCCTGGGGGATGGAAAATCCTAATACATTCAAGTGTCTAGCACCCCACCTGGCCCGTGGTACCAGCTCAGGAGGTCTGAGCTTTAATTATTAGAAATTATTATCCCTCAGCAGTCAAAAAGCACACAGTTAACATTCTGAGAAAATCACAGGCAGAAAATCTAAGAATGATTTGAGGTTGGAATGTTTCTCTGTCCAGCTAACACTGATGCCCAAAAAGAAAAGTGGAAAAGTGGGTGAGAAACCCAAGACCCACACCTGCTGGCTCCGTGGGAATGAGGTCGCACTCCCGGGGGGCTGCATTCTCGCCCTTGTCTTGACAATCAGTGTCTGTCATCACGCTGAGGGAAATGGCATTTAACACAGTGCCTTCACCCCCTTGCGTGGTGGCCAAACGGCCAGGTGCAGGAATAATGGGTCACAGTCGGCGCCGGGTCTCTCTGGCTCAGAACTGCCTGGCAAGGCCCAGGCTGCAGTCGTCCATGAAGGACAGTGACGGACATCCTGTCAGCTAACGGACCCCTCAGAGCTTTCCTGAACACCGGCTTCCCTCAGAGATGCTCATGTGAGGAGGTTCACAGTTAGCCTCCCAAAGCCAGGCGTGCAAGCTATTCAAGAAACCACCGTATCCCACTTTAACCTCTTTAGGACCCTGTATAAATCTCAGAGGGTGCCACATTGTAGGAAACTTCTCATGTTTATGGCTGGCAACGGGAAGGGGCAGCAGAGAGGATGCTAATTCCATGGAGCTGAGCACAGATCCCTGCACCAGTCACTGAGGGAACAAAGAAAAGAAGCAGGAATGCTGGCGGTCTGTGGACTGACCCCCAAGCCAGCTTCAGGTTAAAGCCCTGAAATTTATTGATAAACCGTGAAAATGTGAGCTCACCTGCCTATAAAGCTGAGATATAAGGGGAAGCAACGTGACTTCTAACATTCTTTCCGGCCACAAAGTTGTGGTTCTATAAACCGTGATGCCCTCAGATAAGTAAAGGGGAAAACAGAGCTTCTCTTGTTTAAAAAAAAAAAGGAAAATTGCAAAACCTTTAAAATTATCATGGCAGAGCCAAGATTCACATCCAGGGTCCCAACTCTGTCCAGTGCATCCATTCAGGGCATTTGTAGCAGATACCGGAGCTTGCTCGGTTCACACTGCCCCTTCCTGCACCCACACGAGGTCCTATGACACAGGCAAAATCCAAACATCTTAAAGCCCTCAACAAAATGATTTATAAAAAGATATTTGAAACAATTGAAACAAAGGGTCTTTGACCACCTTCTCTTCATTCAGCCTGATTGGAATCAGAGACTCGGTTCCGGCAGCACCAAGCATGTTGAGGTGGGAACAGGACGAGAAAGGGAGCTGCCCTCTCATTGCTCCTCCTGACATGCTCATGCAATTCCTGAGAACCTGCCTGATGTTGGCAAAACCAAATGATTTCCTACCACTTCGGATGAACTACCGAGGAAGGAGAATCATTTGTCCTTTGAGATGTCCTGGGAGGCAAAGAAGAAATTTCTGAGGTTGTCCAATGTGGCTTTGATGAGAAAGTAATTAAAGTCACCAGCAGAACAGTCCTCAAGTTTGAGTCAGATAACAATGTCATTGACAGCAACTTTCTTCGCTAACAGGAGGGGCTCAGAAGACAAATGAAACCAGATTCACCCTGGGTGGTTTTTATCGACAATTCCCCTTTGTTCCGTTGGTGATATTTAGTCCAAATTGTACATATATGACAGTTTTACCCATTGTTTTCTCTTTTTTGTGAGACATTAAAATGAGGGCAAAGAAATCAGTTGCCATATTGATCCTATGACAATGACATATCTTCCCCTTCCTATGACAATCTTTACTCAAAGTTCCTTTCCTTTATTACTTCCTTTTTGATGGCAGCAAAAGAACATCCTTTAAATGTCCTTTAATAGAAACAAATTTATTTTAAATCTCTGGTTCTGCTTAAGTCCTTTAAAACTCAGTCTGATTTTTCTCAATGAAAATAATAACCAGAGAGACATGCTTTGCTGCACAAGTGTATCTTAAGTTCACAATTCAGTTTCATAGTCTTCCTCTCCTTCCTACATCAGTTTGTTCTATATTAAAAGATAGCAGTAACCAACTAGTATGTATAATTTTAAATAAAAGTATGGCTTTGCTGCTAACTAGTAACAGTCTGCACATTGCTGATGTAGTTGATCTTATTTCCTATAGACTTTTAAATGATTACATGTTCATTTTCACATAAGCTATATCCTTTTGATAGTACAAATACAGAGATTATGCTTTGACTTATGATCAGGTTATAAATTTCCTTCCTCATAAAGAAATAACAAAGTCAAGGTTTAACTGTGTCTTCTACAGTAAGAAAGAGAAACATCAAGCAGAGATTATGCTTGGAAGTCAATTATTCATATATTAAAAAGTGTAAAAAATCAAGGGAAACGGTTATCGGATCAAACAGAGGCCTTGTCTAACTAACATCAAATTACCCAGCTGTTGCTTGTTCTTTGAAGGCAAGATTTACATATTTACTAATCAGATATTTAGTCAGCATTTACTACCTGCAAGGTGCATTTCGAGAACCTGGAGGGATTACAAAATTAATAGCCATGAGTTTCTCTTCTCTAGAAGTCGATACTAGCAGAAGAAATGACGTACATTGGTAATATAGGTTAAAAAGTGGAGACTACTGTGAGAAAATGTGTTAATATTTTATTGCAAGAGATAAGGGACAGGAAAGGTAATTGGGGTTTAGCAGAAGGAAATTAATATTATATAAATTATCTATTGCTGTTTAATAAAACTTTTCTAAGACTTAGGAGGTTAAAAACCACAATAGCTCACAGTTTCTGTTGCACAGGAATCTTGGCATCTTTCCTGGGGTTTCAGTCAAGCTGTCAGTGGCTGCAGTCTTCATCTGAAGTTTCAACTGGCAGGGAAAGGGGCATCTACGTTCTGCTCTCTAACATGGTTACTGAGAGTCTCAGTTCTCTGCTCTCTGGGCATCTACATAGGCCTGCCACATGTGATGGTCTAAGATGTGTGGCGCATGTGTGTGCATGTGTGTAAAATCTCAGCTGCAGCATATTCTATTTAAGCCCAGCCCATACTCAAGGAAAGGGCATTATATAAGTGCATAAAGACAGGAAGTGAGGATCATTCAGACCATCTGAATGACCGCTGACTGCAAATACATTACTTTTCCTATTTAAATGCTAACACAAGACAAGAGTCACTATTAATAAGAATGGTGAGAAAGGTATAAATGTGCTATGTGTATTTTCCTCTGCCTTCTGCATTTTATTGAGGAATAATTTTTTTCTCAGCCATCTCAAAGGAGTGCTAGAAAGCAGTGTGGTGTCAAAGTGTCTACTGGATGGAGAGCTGGGTGTGCAAGATAGCTACACACACCTACTCTCCTTGTTGTTGCTCAGAACATTTAGTCCTGTCACATCACTAATAATACTCTGTGATCATGCAGAGGAAAGAACTAAAATCTTAAAGACAGCTTGACCAAGAAACATCTGACAATTAAGTCTGCAAACTTGCCACCCTGCATTTGCATTGGCAGCACTGTACAAACAACTCAGTAAGGTTTCATAACCTCAGTATATCAGTTTCTCACTGCAATTGGGTCAAAGTGTGGTGGTGCCTTGGTGAGTGGGATCCATTATTGTTGTTGCATGTTTTTGTGTGCCATGGCAGGAATGTTAGAATTTGAATTAGAATTAACATACATTGGTAAATTTCTTGTTAAACCTGGCAAGAGTGGGAGTGAAATCAGGGACATGTTAGTTAAGTTTATGAGGATAATGCCATGAAGAAAATGGCAGTATGCAAACAGATTAAACCTTTTTCTGAGGGGAAAGAAAGCATCACTGATGAAGAGAGATCAGGCTGGCTAGTAACAAGCAGAACTGACAAAAACATTGCAAGAATTTGTCAAATTGTGCATTAAAATTGTCAGCTGACTGTGCAAAGCATAGCAAATGCAGTAAATGTCAATAGATAGGAAAATCTTAACTGAAAATCTTGGCATGAGAAAGGTGTGGCTCTTGCATCATGACAATGCACCAACTCACACAGCACTATCTGTGAAGGAAATTTTAGCCAGTAAACAAATAACTGTATTGGAACACCCTCCCTATTCGCTGATCTGCTCCCAATGACTTTTTTCTTTATCTGAAGATAACGAAAAGACATTTTAATGACATCAAGGGTAATAGGATGATAGCTCCAATGTCCATTCTGAAAAACAAGTCCCAAAGGTCCTTTAAAGGGTGGACTAGGTGCTGGCATTGGTACAAAGCTTCCCATAGGGAGTATGTCAAACGCGACTATTGTGATATTCCACAGTGAGGTATATAGAACTTTTTCTAGGACGAGTTCCTGAACTTAATCATTTAACCTCATATGTACTGCCTTTTCAAAGTCATGTCTTATCAGAGATTTTACCCCTCAGATTTTCTGATTGACCTGGTAAATTTGTGTGAAGCAGGGAAAGTAAAGACACCACACTTGGACAGATGAGTGTCAGGACTGGACATTGGTGGAAACCAGAGGAAAGAATATACTAATCCCTCAGAGAAAATCCACAGCTTTAAAAAGGAATGATTACTTCAGAAACTGAATGCATAGCAGCTGAGTTATCTTCATGTAATACAGGGAAATGAATCCCTCCTAGACCTTCCCTTGCATTCATCAAGCATTTTTTGAGTTCCTCTTTGGGGCTGGGCGCTGACTCTGTGGATAAAGAAGAAGAAAACATAAAACTGAATATATGGCAATAAATTTTTGCCACGGGAAACCAGTGTCCTATTTTGATTTTGCAAACCATTAAACTCCTTTAAAGGCTAGTATTACGGAAGAATTCACGGTCTACATTATTTTTAATTTTCAAGCAATTGAACCCTCTTTAGAAAATGATTAGGACAGGGTGATTATTAAGTGGAAAAGGCATAGATTACACAGTCAGAGGAACATGGATCATTGTCTTACAAGTTCAAAACTGTGGGCTTGGGCATAAGTCTTAAATTCATAAAGTTGTAAGAATTAAATGATATATCTGTTGCAAATCTCCGACTACAGTACCTGGCATAAAGTAGCCATAAGTAAAGGGAGCCATTATTAGTAGTCATCATCACACTGATCAAAATAATGATAACCTGTTAGTCGAGAGTAAGGGCAGAACAGAAGCTACTGCAGCAGAGAACAGAGTTATTTTATCTTTAGGAGCAAGCATAGGACTAAGCAATATGAGATTATTATGTTTCCACTCCTGCCATAATTTTTAATACTGTAATTAAAGGCTTGCTTGGGAGCCCTGCGAATGAAATGAAAATGTAGGAACAGGAGAGCTCTCCAAAGGGAGGCACTGGGCATGAGCAAAGGCCTGGAAAATGGGCCAGGAGAGAGCCCATAGGGAACAAAGCTGTAGAATATAGACGAGAGAAAACTAGAAAGGCTTCTAGCTTGGGATAAATAAAGTAGTTGTCACTCATTTCATTTAGGTGACACTGTAGAAGAAACATCCCGATTAGCACAGGAAGTTTCAGGATCTCTGAGGTTTTCTTTTTTTTTTTTTTTTTTTTTAATTTGTTAGGTAGAGTAGCTCTTGTAGTTGTGTCCTGCACTCAAAAAGTGTACCATACACTACTACATTTGTGCCCGTTAAGTGCAAGCACACCAAACCCCAAACTTGAATTGCAATGAGTTTTTCTCCTATGTGGGTGTGTATTAGATTGTCTCCTGGCTTCATATTACTATTAAGTACATTGAAGATTTGCTTTTCAATTCTTGTGATACTTTAATGGAAAGAACATGTTTCAACTCCATCCTGGTTAATAGAAAAGGACGTAAGTCTACGTCTTTTTATGGCTGAATAGTATTCCATGGTATACATATACCGCAGCTTGTTAATCCATTCATGGGTGGATTAAAATTTATGTTGTTTCCACAACCCCAGTCAGACGAGCCCCCATCACAAAGTCCCAAAGTTGCAGATGCTGATGTGGACATGGAGAGAGGGGAACACTTGCACTGTTAGTGGGACTGCAAACTAATACAGCCTCTTCGGAAAGAAGTATGGAGGACCCTCAAAGAACTCAAATTAAATCTCCCATTTGACCCCACAATCCCACAGCTAGTCATCTACCCAGAAGAAAAAATATCCTTTTATCATAAAGACATTAGAACTAGATTGTTTATTGGGGTTTTTTTGTTTGTTTGTTTGAGACAGAGTCTCACTCCGTTGCCCTAGGTAGAGTGCCCTGGGGGTCATAGCTCATAGCAACCTCAAACTCTTAGGCTTAAGCCATCATCTTGCCTCAGCCTCCTGAGCAGCTGGGACTACAGGAATGCACCACCATGCCTGACTATTTTTCTATTTTTAGTAGAAATAGAAAATTGAGTTGGAGCAAAAGTCTTGCTTTTGCTTAGGCTGGTCTCTAACTCCTGACCTTAAGCAATCCACCTGCCTTGGCTTCCCAGAATGCTGGATTACAGGTGTGAGCCATCACACCCGGCCTACAAGTTTCAGGATCTCTGAAAACCTTTGCCTATGAGTTTAAACTATGTGCCCACTGCTTACTTGGCCAGTTTCTTATGCTGCATGAACCACAGATCCACAGTCTCGTTTGCTAGAATAACAGTGGCTGCAGGGTGCTCAAGGATCTGGCTGGATACTATTTGGCTGAGATCAATTTCATTTATAGAAAGTCAGTCAACGTCAATATGCTGAAGGTGACGTGGGGCAGATTGTTCTGGGCAGCAGGAAGAGCTTGGCTTACTGTAGGAGGGACCATGAGAAAGGGATGACAAGAGAAGGATGATGTCAGGGCATAACAGCCAGGGCCTGTCAGACAACTTCCATCAATTGCCTTTAGAAATATTATATCTGGCTAAATGTTTTCCATCTCATTCTTTGTACTCAAAATGTGTTTTATTGGTAGAGCAGTGATTCTCAGCCTGGTCTGCACATTAGAATTACCTGTGGGGGTTGGATTATTAAATCCCATACCAGGCCATACCCAGACCAATTGCATCAGAACCTCTGAGGGCAGGATCCAGACAGAGGTTTTTAAAGCCTCATCAAGGGCTCATGAGAGAACTGCTGCTGTCCAAGGTAATCATGAGGCTTCAGTGAAAGAACTCCCACAAACTTGAGTTTCCCTTTTCCCCTAAACACAGTTTTTAGGAGTCACATGGATTTTTCCCAAGTGTTCATTTTGAGAATGGATTAGATCAGTGTTTTTCAACCTTTCTCATCTCACGGCACACATGAACCTATAGTTAAACTTCTGTGGCACACGTCAATTACATTGAGCCAAAAAAAAAAAAAAGTAAGAAAGAAAGAAAAAGAATATACTTACTGTGCTTTGAACTTATTTCAAAACTAATTGAATTAATAATCTTTAAAAATTTTCAAGGCACATCAGTTGAAAATCACTGGACTATATAATGCCTTACACGAAAGTTTATGGAGATGTTTTTCTTTTATTTTCTTCACCAGCTATTTAAATGGCTGAATGTTTCATGAATTGATTAATTCAGTTCACACATCTGTCCATTCAAAACGATCCTGTCAAATTGGATGTTCTCTGGTACAATATAGACAAGAACAATTGTTTATGGTTGCTTAGATTTTTCAGTTTTCAAATTTGGGGCAGAATGCAGGTCCACACACAGATTAGAGACCAGGGAAGAAAAACAATTACTTGCAAATGGATCATGATACTAATAGACTGATAGCACCCAAAATTTTTAGAAAGCTATAGCTATTATAGGGAATTATGATTTTGCTTGGCAAAGGTAAATAGACATATCTGAATTCAATTGAAAAGCATTGCTTTTCATCTTGAATTTCTTGTTTTTACTTTCTGCTCAGAGGCATTACTTGAGGTGTCTCTCAAGCATAGCACAAATATTCATTGAACATCTTCTAAGAGTAAACTATAGAAGTATTGCCCTGGGTGGGGAGATCATTGTCATGGACACTGAACTGAACAATTGTATTAGATACTCCAGGAAACAAGACATTGTTTCTATTTGGGGAGTCAATGGATGGTATCTTAAGGTGGATCTGCTGAGGAATAGGCTGAGATGTGGGTGCAGCAAGTTTATTGGGGTGTACTCACATGAACAGCTCTGTAAAGTGTGGGGGTCCCTCACTAAGGCCAGGGACTGAGGTCTTCTATCCCGCCCAACCCCACAGTAGCCATCGGACTGGATATAGGCTGCCCCCATGGGGGAGGTGCAACCTTAGTAAGGAGCACCTGCAGAGAGCAATGCCTAGAGGCAGACTCAGCTCAGTGTCCCCAGCATTTTAGACTGGAGGTGAGCTCCAGATAGCTCCCTCCAAGCCTGTTAGTTTTCTCACTTCCCCTCTCAGTTAATAGCAAATCCATTTATCCAGTTGTTAGGCTAAAAGCCTTTCTGCTATCCTCCACGCCTCTGTATTTTTTCCATGCACATCTCTTCCATCAGTAAATCCTGGTGATGTTAACTTAAAAATTGATCTAGAATTCAACAGCCTTTCACTCCTCCACTGCCCTCTTCCTGACCCCTGTCCACATCCTGGCCATGGCCTGAGATGCTGGTCTAACCCATCTTCACTTCTTCTGATCTTGTCTTTTCAATTTTTAGCACAGCTACCAAACAAGCCCTATTAAAATGGAAAGCCCGTTTGTCTGCTCTCTATCGAAAGTGCTCCCATGTCTTGTCAGTCCTTCCATGACCCACCCTTAGACACTGTTCCAACCTCAGAGAGGAGTCACCTTCTTCCTGGAAGCCCTTCCTGACACCTGTCCAGCTCCTGCTCTTTTTCAGGCAATTGCTGAAAAGTTGCTTTCTCAGCAAGCCCTTCCAGGCCACCCTCCCTCTGATGCCCGTGCTCTCCAGCCCCTTGCCCTACCTTTTTTCCCATTATATTTACTTGCATCTATTTCTCACATAGTTTTGATTTTTAGCTGTGATTATTGATTATCTTCCCCAGTAGAATATAAGCTCCATGAGGACAGGTCTGGGTTTCTCCTTTGGTGGTTACTGAATATCTCCAAGCCCCAGATCAGTGTCTGGCATATAGTCCAGGCTTGATGAGTGAGCATGAAAACCAAGAAGACAATGTCAAGTTGCAGAACTTAGAGGTCTTTCGTGATGCAGCATCTCATGGTGTTCTAATCTGCTGGACTCATTTTTTGAAACTGACTGTTGGCCAGGCATGGTGGCTCATGTCTATAATCCTAGCACTCTGAGAGGCTGAGGAAGGTGGGTTTCTGGAGCTCAGGAGTTTGAGACCAGCCTGAATACAAGCAAGACTTTGTCTCTACAAACAGAAAAACTAGCTGGACATGTGGCGAGCGCCTGTGGTCTCAGCTACTTGGGAGGCTGAGACAAGGGGATTGCTTGAGCCCAAAAGTTTGAGGTTGCTGTGAGCTGTGATGCCTCGGCACTCTACCTAGAGCCAGTAAGTAAGCATCTATCTCAAAAATAAATAAATAATAAAACTGACTATTGTAGACGTCACAGTCTTACACATAGGATGAGCCCTAACAATTTGCACGTCAGTGTTTTGTTATTACTACCTTAATTGTATTCAAACACTTTTAATGAATAATGTAATTGAACTAGCTCCCTGAGGCTTTTAAAGGAAGTGATAAGTTCTTAAGTAGCTAATGAATCAATAAAAGGATCTCCTGAGACCTACTTAGGGTCCTGCTACTTAGCAAATTAATAATAGATCAATTTGCTCTTCAGTAGTATCCAAATTCTCATTCTCTGCAATAACGGATCATTCTTTCCATCACACAAAGCTTCAAGAAAGTTTCTCATTTGGGTTTGGATTGGTCTGGTTTGGCTGTCCTTGGTTACTTAGGATACTTGAGAGAACTGGCGTGTGTGGAATGGAGAAGATTTTGAAACTATTCCTTTCTACTTTTCATTAGCTGCTTCATCCAATTCCTTTCTCCAGTAAAATAGCACAATGAAAACAACACAGTCTGTTTGAAATTACAGTGAAATTCTTGTTACTTGGCTTTCACAATAAGGATCACTTCAAGAAATTTAATGAAAAGCCTTTGCCCTTCCTTTCGTTCGTTTTGTTTTGTGTAAGGTTTGGGGTTTGGGGGGAGGGTGTTGCTATTGTTTTATGGATCGAATCTTTCATCTAAGAAAGCAAAATAGCAATTAGTCAACCTCTCAGAAGTTTAAAAGATTGTACATCAAAGGGAATCATCTTGTCTTTCTGGTCTAGAGCAAGAAACATCCAGAAAGCTGTCTAGAAGGATGTTTGCACCATTGTTTTTCAATAAGAAGTTAAACCACATTTTTATTTTCTGTTTGACTATCTTTACAGATTGTGAAGGTTTCTATTTATTTCCTGTGATTTAATTACATAAATAGTTCTTCAGAATAATCTAACAAACTCTACACTATCCTGGCATTATAAAATGCCTCCCAAAATAATGAGCAGGTCAGTCGATTAGATTTTTAACTCAGGTGTTTTTATAGAATTAAATTCAAACCTTAGCTTTATTCCTTCTTCTCATAATATTTCTAATAAGTGTTTTGAAGTTTGCTAAGTGCTTTCCCATTATTCTACCTGATTCCCATAATAACTTTTTTTTTTGAAATTAGGTTTTCAGACCTCTGGCAGGTTAAACAATTTGCCTAGGGTCACAAAGTAATTAATGATGGAGTTAGAGGAAAGATGAGAACATAGCCTTCAAATTTAAGTCCAGAAATCTTCCAACCTTACCATACAGCTTATTTGCTGGAAGAAAGTCCATGAAAAAAACAAACAAACAAAAAAGACAAGTTTGGATCTAACCCCTGGGTCACAGTGATGACCTACAAATACCACCTATCAGCGCCACGATCACTCCTCATTGACGCCTAATGTAACAATAGCAAGGAATTCTGACCCTAACAGGAAACTTCCAGGCCATCTTCATATGTGTGCGCGTGTGTGTGTGTGTGTGTGTGTGTGTTCTCAGGGACACCTTAACAGGCAGCAGCTCTGTATATGAGAATACCCAACGAAAATCAGCTGATGATGGTTACTTAACAAGTCGGGGGGCAGGGGGAATGTCAGGGCAGACACAGGTGAATGGTTTGCGCTATGTACCCAGGATTTACACTAGGACTTGACTACCTACTCGGGCAAAATTGCAATTCCTCCTCTCAAGTTGTTGCGGTAACTATGTTTGATCTTAATTGACATCTGTCAATAGTGAGAAAATAGTGATCTCAATAATAGTATTGACATTTAACTGGGTGTTTGGGACAAAAGAATGAGACATTAGGAATCCATGGCAGGTGACAGATGGCAAGGCTCAGAACACAGGGGTCTTGGTGTCAGTCCCACCTCTGTCCTTGCTAACTCAGTGAGCTCCCAAGAGCTGCTGATGTGAGCTGAGCTGGGGCTGTGCTGACGCATGTATTCACAGGCCATGAGCCCTAAGGCACAAAATAAAAGAATAAACATGGATTTACTGATGACCTCTATGCACTAAACATATACAAGATTTTTAAAAAATAAGTGGTTTCATGAATTGAGATGATACTAAATACAATTAATTCATAAATAAAATGGGCAGCTAGTCAAACGATGCTTCATTTGGCTATGTTGCATAATAAACACTTGCTCCTGCCCAGCCTTCTTTTTCAGGCTCACTCTGCTACTTTAAGTGTCAATTTTCCCCCCACCTCCTTTGCCAGCCCTCATGTTCAGGGCTCCTTCTGTGTGCTACAGCACAGCTTCACTTTATGTTAGCTTTTGCTTAATAGACTGATTTTTTTTTCATTAGATGATAAACTCTGTGAATGCTGGGAATTTGCTCAATTTGTTCTCAAATCCAGCACCTGGCTCAGTACAAGGCACTTAGGAAATGCTTAATTAATGTCCATTAATAAGTGCTTTATATTGCAGGACAGATCTGTGATATGTACCATTCTTGTCAGACCCAATCAAAAGCGCGGGTTCTGTCTCATGAGATTGGCTGGACAGCATCCTTAGAGAGGGTCAGGAATAGATTTCCCAAGAGCCAATTCACCTGAAAAACAAGAGGTGTTGGTTTGCACTTATGGGAGCAAAGCTTTTCCTGAGCAAGTCCATTGCCAAGAGCATCCCTGTGATACCTGCAGGGTCCAAACATTCACGTGTGCCCTCCCAAGAGCACAGCTGGTGGGATCTTATTTGTATCAGCACACACACCTAAGTGGCAATTAATTTGATTGTGCACCTGCTTCAAGTCTCCCCAGAGCATTGCCCTGCACCTCAGGAATCCACTTCTTTAAAATACAGTTTTCAAAAATGGAGGCTTCCCTAACAAAGGGCTACTCACACTTCCATGACCCAAAGTCACATTTACATTCTCTAAGTACTGTAATTGTAAGACTATTTGTTTTAGACACATAGGCAAGGCCCCGAGTAGGTGCCATCACTGTACGTGGCAGCTAACATTTTTCATATTTAATATGAGCCAGACATCATCTCATTTTATTCTCACAATAATTCTATCAGTTGGTATTTTCATTACCCACATTTTCCAGGCAAGAAAACAGAAGCATAAGGAATTTAAGAACCTTTCCAGGGTCTGTCTCTGTTAGTCACAGAACCAACCACATGGCATCAAGTAAGTAGCAGAGCTGAAGAGGAATCTGTGGCCCTGGCAGTTGACTGCTGGTTGGTTCTTCCTCGTAAACACTGAGGTTTGTTTCAACCACGTGTCAACTTCATAAAGAGAATAACCACAGGGGAAAAACTTGTCTCCTTGTACAGATTAATAATTCATTTGGGGGGATTTTTTTTCTGGTATTCCCCACTAAATCCCTTGAACCCGGCCAGTGTTTGGATGGGAGTCGCCTGTGATGAGAGGGGTGCGCAGTCCCTACATGGGGCTCCGCTCGTTGCACCCCCACACTGCTGGCGGTCACTCGGCCCAGCCAGTGGTGGAAAACACACATTTTTTATTTGCCCCTTGGCCCCTGGCAAAGAGTTTTCAAATTTTTTACATTTATTTTTAATTAATAATCATAACTGTATACCTTTATGGGGTACAATGTGATGATTTAATATACAAAGTGGAATGCTTAAATCAAATTGATTAAAATCGCCATCACCTCCCTTATCTTTTTGTGATAAGACATTTAAAATTTACTCTTCGTTATTTTGAAATGTACCCTCACATTGTGCACATGAGGTGAGATCCCACCAGTCGCCCTCCCTCTTCCTTCCCCTCTCCCTCCTCTCTGCTACACTACATTTGTGTTTTATCATCCGTATGAATATGTCAATGTTTATATATTGGTTCCATAATGGTATTGAGTACATTGGATACGTTTTTTCCATTTTTGAGATAGTTTACTAAGAGGGTGTTCTGACTCCATCCAGGTAAACAAGATGTTACATCTCCATCTTTTTGTGACTGAATAGTATTCCATGGTGTGCATGTACAATTTGTTACTAAATTTGAAAAAGTGGGATAATTTACATAAAAGTCTTGGTTTCCCAGTCACCATATAAACCTGGAAGGTCTGGCAGCCTCTGCCTGCAGGCTGTGATAACATCAGCAGAGGTCAACTGGGGTTGTCCTCTTCCCATGGGCACAGGCTCTTCAGTTTGCATCACATTTCACCAACCCGTGTTGTCTTTAAATCAGCAGAGGGGCCTCCCTAGCCGGACCATGTATTGTCTGACAACCAGGTACCCACGCTGAATGTGAGCTCAGAGCGAGAGAAACTAAGATTCTAGCCTAGAGTTAGCTTTTCCCTGATTTCAAAAAGCCCCAGAAAGGAGCATCAGTGCTGGTTCTGGAATTCTCACTCTCACCAAGAGGTCAGGGCCTCCCCCACGGGGAGGTCGGTTTATCTTAGAACTTGTGCACTTATTCTCTCCGATCCTCTCTTACTATCTTGATTGCAACCGGTACCCTGTGAATGGTAATGATTGCAACAAGACGCCCAGCCCCGACCCTTCTGACGTCCAGGGCATGATATGCGGCTTCTTTTACCATTTTCACCTGTAAGCTTTGGGGACACCAGTGGAGCATGTCCCCAAGTCAGAGTGCCAGGCTCTTCCATCATCTCCTCCCTGGTCAGCTCTGTTGTAGCCAGTCCCTCTGTCACCCACACCAGAAACCTGGGGGGAGAGGAGAGGTTCTTATGATTTGCCCCTCAACTCACCACATGCAAACTGAGACCTGATGACTGTCTCTCAGATACTTCCAAGCCCACCGTGTCTTCCCCAGGTCTCTGCCTCTCCTGCTGTGGGCCTTCCACTCTCAGCCGACTTTCTACAACAGCTGTGCTCTCTGTCTGAGGCTTCCACAAGCCCACCCTGCACGGAAACATCAGGGCCATCAAACTAAAACTTAAATGTCAGGCGGCGCCTGTGGCTCAGTCTGTAGGGCGCCGGCCCCATATACCGAGGGTGGCGGGTTCAAACCCGGCCCCGGCTGAACTGCAAACCAAAAAATAGCTGGGCGTTGTAGCGGGCGCCTGTAGTCCCAGCTACTCGGGAGGCTGAGGCAAGAGAATCGCTTAAGCCCAGGAGCTGGAGGTTACTGTGAGCTGTGTGAGGCCACGGCACTCTACCGAGGGCCATAAAGTGAGACTCTGTCTCTACAAAAAAAAAAAAACTTCAATGTCATTGGGTAGCTCCACCTGCTTCAACCCCATCAGGGGCCTTCCTCTTGCCCTCAGTCTGACACAGAGGGCCTCCCTGCCAGCGGCCCCCACCCCACTCCCGACTGGATTCCTGCCACATTTTACTTGCCTCTCGGTTCCTCCACAGCACCAAGCTGCTCTGAGTTCCCTGCGTAAAGAATAAGTGATTGGAGCAGTCTCTGGGGTGATAGCAACATGAAATAGGTAGAGAATTTTGTAAGGAAGACATTTATTCACAAAAGCAGAAATGGCAGTCTTTTGTTTAGTGGGAAAAAACTTGACTTTTCAAAGTTAGACGCGGACAATTACACAGAGTTTATGCCGCTTCAGTAAAGCTAACGCAATTCCTTTCCTCCTCTCTGTCTTTGCCGGGCTAATTACTACTCCTAGTTGAGGCTCTGCTTAGGTTTCTTCTCCTTGAAGCCTTTCCTAAAACTCCTGGGCTCCCCACTTCTCTCTCTCACACACACACAGGCCGGGATTGGTGCCCTCAACGTATATTCACCTAAGGTTCTGTTCATACATTTATCATGGAACCTAGTAAGTCATATTTTGATTCTTTTTACATTTATCTGTTCCTTACTAAACTAGTACATGCTTAAGAAGAAAGACTATGTATTACTTTTCTTTGATCCCCAGAACCAAACACAAAGTAGTTTAAAACTATGAATGAATAAATAAATAAGCAAGCACATGATGATACCAGAAAACTTACATGTGAATTAAGCCTCAAAACAAAACCTGACGTGTAGGATAAATTGAGTCAAAAGTAACATCACCACCAGATGATATTTTTGTTACCACCAATCATAAAACCAACCCTAACAATGCTAAAAACTTGATCAGTTGAACTCAGATTTGTCTAAATGTCTTAGTATTTGCAGACAAAGAAATAATGTTCCTCTATCACAGAGATAAATTGATTTTTAAATATCGACTGCCTTTCTGTAAATTCATAGATGACATAACAACATTTGTGGAATAATGATTTCCTACCACTCTCGACAGTTGCTATTCCCAGCAAATGATTTACCAGAATTTCAGGTAATAAAAGTAAATCAGGTCAGTGCTACACATAAAATATGGTAATTGTTAGTAACAGTCTTTTATGTTATTACTGTAATACTACATTTTGCATTATACAAACATGCGTTTGAATAAAAGCATCATTATTGAATTTGATGTGCGGCAGTTATCTTAAAATGCTTATAAACAATGCTCCACTGTTCATAGAATAGACATTCAGTAACAGGAAGAGGTGTGCTCAAAGTAAGCTAGAAGATTATTACCAGAAAGGTTAAAACTTGAAAGGATATGTTAACCCTAAAGTATCTATGTGTATAGTTGGGCAAGTCTGTCTACATTGATAAATTTTTACAGCATTATTAAAACCAATTCTTAATTAAAATTTTGGTTACCAGTATCTATGTAACACAAGAGGCACAAATGGTCATCATTTCCATGTAAAATGTAAAATGATAGAAATAACTATATGTAACGCACGCTCAGAATAATAAGCTACAGGCAATTGTCCATACGTAATTTTAGAAGGAGTGGTTCTCCCAAACTGTTATTTCAAGAACAAATGTTCTTAAACAAATGGCCATTCCAGGCAGTCTCTAAGTAGATATTATGCCACTATGTGTTTTTAGACTTAATACCAACAGCAAGAGCCATGAAAAATAAAAATAAATTATTAGACTTTTAAAATCTTATAATTTTTGAGCCAGGTATGGTGTTTCATGCCTGTAATTCTAGCAATTTGAAGGCTGGTGGGGGGGGGGGGTATTACTTGTGGCCAGGAGTTCCAGACCAGCCTATGAAAGACCAAAGTCCCATCTCTACAAAAAAAAAAAAAAAAAAAAATAGAAATAATTAGCTGGGCATGGATGCCCACAGCTGTAGTCCCAGCTACTCCAGCGTCTAAAGCAGGAGGATTGTTTGAGGCCAGGAATTTGAGGTTGTAGTGTGTATGGTATGACGGTGACCTATGGTGACGGTATGATGACACTACTACACTCTAGCCCAGGAAACAAAGTAAAACCCTGTCTCAAAATGAAAACTTCTGTCCTGTTAAGGAGCATGAAAAGACAAGCCACAGACTGGGCAAAAAGGTTTACAAACACACAGCTGATAAATGATGAGGACTCAGCAAATATAAAGAACTCTCAAAACTCAACAGTAAAAAAAGACAAACAGTCCAATTAGGCCCTGGGCAAAAGATACTAAAAGGCATTTCAACAGTGAGGATGTGTAGATTGCAATAAGCACACGGAGAGATGTTCAACATGATTGGCTAACAGCAAAATATAAACTGAAACTGCAATGAAATGTGACTACATACCTGTTAGAAAGGCTAAAGTAACAAGCAGTGACAACGCCAAATGCTGGATAGGAGGCAAAAAAGTGGATTCCCCACACATTGTCGGTGGGAATTGAGGGGTGGGGAAAGGGGAGAGCAGAGAGAGGGAAGGAGGCAGGGGGATGGGAGAAGGTAAGAGCAGAGGCCGGGAGGAGGAAGGGGACAGGGGTCTTGTGTGACACACCTTTTGGGGGCAAGGCACAATTATAAGAGGGACTTTACCTAACAAATGTAATCAGTGGAACCTGGTTTCTTGTACTCTTAATGAATCCCCAACAATAAAGAAAAAAAATGGTACAGCCACTCTAGAAAACAGTTTGTCAATTTCTTTAAAAATTAAACATTCAAGTATTGTTTGACCCAGCCATTGCATTCCTGGGCACTAATGCCAGAGAAATGAAAACTTACATTCACATCAAAACCTGTATGTCAGTATTCATAGCAGCTTTATTCATAATACCCCCAACTGGAAACAACACACATTTCCTTCAATAGGGACATGGATAAACAAACTGATAACTGAAGTTATATACCACTCTTGAAATGATAAGATTATACAAATAACAAACAGATTATTGGTTGACAGAGTTTAAGGATGGGCTAGAGATGGAGGAAGAAGGTGTGGATAGGCGAGAGCAACGTGACCCGTTCTGCCTTGATGGAAATGTTCTGTCTCTTATATCAATGTCCACATCTTGAGTGAGCCATTGTGCTACAGGTTTGTAGATGTAACCATATTAGTGCAAGTACTGTCTTGGAAAATATCACAAACAAGTTTGCTTGACATTTCTCAAAGCTCTGGAGACTAGAAGGCCAAGATCAAGGTAGAGGCACATGGCTTCCTTCTGTGGCCTTTCTCCTTGGCTTGTCGATGTCTGTCTTCCGCTGTCTTCATATGGTCTTCCTCTGTACCAGTCATACAGGATTAGGGCTCATCCTAATGACCTATAATAATTTTAACCTAACTACCTCTTTAAAGACCCAGTCTTCAAATACAGTCACACTCTGGACTCCAACATATGAATTTGTTCAGTTCAACCCAGCCCATACCAGTTATCATGGAGAGATGAGTAAAGGGTAGGTGGGATCTCTCCATATTATTTCTTATGACTGCATGTGAACCTACAATTATCTCAAAACAAAACACTTACCAAAATATTTGTAATAAGTCAAATGTAGTGGAAGTGGCTGGACCTTGATTTAAGTGGAAAAGTAACTAGAATGTGCTCACCTTGAAGTTTTGTCTTTTTCCTGAGATAAAGCAAAATGTTATATTGACTTCCAAGTGCCTCCGTTAGTCTGTTTCATATAGAGAGAGATTTTTAGTATTTTAATGGACAGAATATCTTTAATCTTCACATCATTAGACTGTGTAACTCCATGTATACATTTGAATGCAAATGGACTTCAAGTTAAAAGGAATCAGAATCAAAGTTCAAACTCCACTTAAATTTCAAATGTTTAATAATATCAGTAACTAAAAACTAAAGATCAATTACCTTGGCCTGATGAGATTTCAGAAATGTAGATTCTTTTTTAGCTTGAGAACTCCTTATGTTGTTTCTATTATTTTGCACATGAAGTGTGAACATCTGCGTCCTTGCTGTCAAAATGCAATCTTTGTTAACATTCATCAAAATCTCCTGACATGTAGATGGTGTGCACAATTTCTCAGTGTGTGTGATTACCCTCTCTACAAGCAATGATCTGAAATCATACATTCCAGTTCCTAGCACAAACACTTTCTGTATTCAGTATTTTTATCATATACTGCCTCGTGTATTTTTTTTTTCTCAACTGTCCTTGTGTGAAAGCTAACAACCTACTCAGGGAAAACTCACTCTTCTCAGCTGAGCATTCTTGGGGTTATTCAACTCAACTGTTCTGGCATTTGATTCTTTCTTCATAGAGTGGAAGAGCAAACCCACTGATGGTTAATCCAATCATGCCCACATAACACTGTGGGTTGCAGCATTTAGCTCTTTCTATAACTTAAATTGCCATTTCTCTACGGTTGTAAGGGCTAAATTTTACCCAAGAGGAGGCTCTCATTTCAATCTGAAAATTGGCTTGTGTGTGTGTAGGGGTCTGGGGCAGGAGGACGGCATTTGTCATTTAAAAATATAGTGTTTAAGGGCACAGGCTTAGAAGCCAGGCCATGTGACTTGGAATCCTAGTTTCATCATTTACTAGTTGTGTGACTTTGGGCAATTACTTTAGCTTCTCTCTGTTATGTCTGCACCATGTCCTGACCATATCCTGCCACCAACCTTCAAGGCAGCAAACTTAAAAAAGCATTACATTTGTTTCATTTTACTTTAAATATTTTGAAATTTAAATATGAACAGCCCAATGGCCAACAAACATATGAAAAAATGCTCATCATCCCTAATCATCAGAAAATTGCAAATTAAAACCATTCTGAACTATCACCTAACCCCAGTGAGAAGTGATCACATCACAAAGTTCCAAAACTACAGATGCTGGTGTGGATGTGGAGAGAAGGGAACACTTATACAGTGATGGCGGGATTGCAAACTAATGCAGCCTCTTAAAAAAGGTATGAAGAATCCTCAAAGAACTCAAATTGGATCTCCCATTCAATCCCACAATCCTATTACGAGGCATCTACTCAGAAGAAAAAAATTATTTTATCATAAGGACATTTGGACTAGATTTTTTACTACAGTTCAATTTATAATCATCAAGATGCTGAATCAACCCAAGTGCCCATCAATCCGTTTGTGGTATATGTATCCCATGAAATACTGTTTAGCTATAAAAAGGATAGAGACTTTACATTTTTTGTATTAACCTGGATAGATCTGGAGAACATTCTCTTTGATAAAGTATCATAGGATGGAAAAATAAGTATCAATATACTCAATACTAATATGGACCCAATAGACAAAGTAATATATACCCACACAAAAGAAAAACTTGTGGGGAGGGGATGGAGGGAAGGAGGAAGATTGGTGTACCCTCACCTAATGGGCACAATGTAAATGTATATGGCACATCTTCTAGGTCAGGGGCAGAACTACAACAGGGACTTTACCTAACAAACACAAACATTGTAACCTAATTATTTGTACCCTCATATAAATCTGAATTTTTTAAAAAAATGTAAATTCCCAAAAGAGTAAAAAACCAAATTAGATCTGAAATTACAATTCATTTTTAAGTATATATTGGTTTCTTTTTTTATAGAAACAGTGTTTCTCTCCCAGCCCAAGAATGATTTCTTTCCACTAAAAATATTGAGACAAAAATATATCATGGAGGAAGAGAGCTGAGTACCTAAATACAATTGATTTATAATTTCATAAGTACTAGTTAATGAACATTATGTATTTTTTTGTGAATATGAAAAGACTTTGGGGTGGGAAATCTGAAGTTCTCAGAAAATAACATTCATCAGAGGAATTAAGTTAGTGCTATCTTTACTGTTCCCACTTCTTCCAGAAAACATTTTGGTCTTCCTTGACCTTACATCCACTAACTTTCCACAGAACACCTGTACTTGACCCTCTAAAATCCAGACTCTTTCTCTTCTTCCTGATGGCAGACAAGGCAAAGAAAAGGAAGATCATGGTAATGCACGTTTCAATGTGGGGCTTTCTGTGGCCTCCAGAGGCCTCTCTGAGCAAGACAGGGACAGGGTTTGGACAGGAGGGGTCTATAGCATGTCCTGCCCAACTGCCCCTAGCCTGCCATCAACTCTTAAGGTAGCAAATTGGCTCTTAAAGAAGCATTATTTTTGTTTAAATATTTTAAAATTTAAATCTAAAACTCAAACTCATTTTTTAAGTATATATGGCATGGTACTTTTTTTTTTATATAGTAGCAGTATTTTTCTTCCCAGCCCAAGAATTATTTCTTTACACTCAAAATACTGAGACAAAAATATATCACAGAAGAAAAGAGATAAATACCTATCAAAGATCTTTGATAGACCAAACAAAAGTGCACACTGGGGAAAAGAATCCCTATTTAGTAAACGGTGCTAGGAGAACTGGTTAGCCAATATAGAAGACTGAAACTGGGCCTGCACCTCTCACCACTGACAAAAATTGGCTCTTACTAAATAAAAGATTTAAAGTGAAGACATAAAAATCCTAGAAGAAAGCATGGGAAAAACTCTTGACACTATTGGCCTGGGAAAAGAATTTATGAAGAAGATCCCCTTTACAATTGCAGCAACACCAAAGAAATAAAATAAGATGGGACATGATCTAGCTAAAAAACTCCTGCACAGCTAAGGGTAACACAGCTAAACAAACAGACAGCCTCCACAATGGGAGAAGATGTTTGCATGCTATCAATCTGACAAAGGACTGATAATTAGAATTTACAGAGAACACAAATTAATCAACAATAAAAGAGCAAACAATCCCATTTATAAATGGGCAAAAGACTGGAACAGAAACTTCTCTGAAGAAGACAAGTGGCCAACAAGCACATGAAAAAATGTTCATCGTCCCTAATCATTAGAGTAATGCAAATCAAAACCACTCTGAGGTATCACCTAACCCCAGTGAGAATAGCCTATATCACAAAATCCTGAATCTGCAGATGATGGCATTTGTAGAGAGAAGAGAATGATTTTACACTGCTGGTGGGATTGCAACCTAATACAGCCTCTCTGGAAAGAAGTATGGAGAATTCTCAAAGAGCTAAAAGTTAAGCTTCCATTTGGTCTCACAATCCCTATACTAGTTATCTACTCAGAAGGAACAAAAATCATTTCACCACAAAGACATTTGCACTAGATTGTTTAGCACAGCTCAATTCACAATTGCCAAGATGTGGAAGCAACCTAAGTTCCATGAACACATGTATGGATTAATAAACTGTGGTATATGTATGCCATGGAGTACTATTCAGCCATAAAAAAGATAAAGACTTTATATCTTTTGTATTACCTGGATACAGTGGAACCACATTCTTCTTAGTAAAGGTTCACAAGAATGGAAAAACAAGTATGCAAAGTACTCAATACTAATATGAAACCAATAGGAAAACACTACCCACCTACATGAGAGTAAAACACAAGTATATTTAAGTGGGGGAAAGGGGGAGAAAGAAAAGGCGGACGGGAGAAGGATTGGTAAGCTCTCACCTAATGTGCACCATGAGGGGTCTAGAGCACTCCCCCTGGATGAAGGGCTCAACTACAACGTTAACTTTACCTTAGAAATGCAAACAATATAACCTAATCCTTTGTACCCTCATATTACTCTGAAACTTTTTTAAAAGAGCTAAATACCTAAATGCAATTGGTTTGTAATTTCTTAAGTACCAGTTATTAACCACCTTTGCCTTGGAATATAAAACACCAAAGAAGGATTTTTTTTTTCCATTTCTAGCATAATATAATATCAAATCTATACAGAAGTCACTGAATAATGGCATCACACGTAGAATCTAGTTCCCTTTGTTATAACTTTGTTGGACAAAGGTTAATATAGGAACAGACAATAATAGCAAATCATTAGCGTGGGCTTTATCTACTTGTTCATACGCTCCCTTTTCAAGACTACTAAGTGAAGTCCCCCCTTTTATGGATCTACTGATGGTCATTTGTAAATGAAGAGAAGTTTGGCTTTCTACAGGTCTGTATCTGACCCCAGAGAAAAAGGCATTGGGATCTCTCCAAAGGGAAAAACATTCCGAGAACAAATTAAACCCCTAGAAAGGCAAGTATAATAAAAAAAAAAAGACAGGCGAGGAGAGAAGAGTGCTAATTGTTTGACACAGAGCAGACACAGAAAACGTTGAATGAGGTCTAGGAAGAAGGGAAAGACAGCAAGAACCTGGTTCTTAGAACAGTGAGCTGTCAACAGAGAAAAGCCAAGCTCAAGAGAGTGTGCTTTTTAGTTTTAAAGTTTACTTACTGAAAAAGACATGAATATAAAAGCGGGATATGACCAATTTATAGATATATGATCAATTTAACAGTGACCCACAATGTAAATCTACAGCTATATTTTCTCTGTATTCTCTAAAATCTGTAAACTAATTGAATCAACTTTGAAGGGATCCTTTTCAATTTAACCTTTTTTGAAATAGATTTGAATAGTCTTACTAAAGAATTAACCACCACAGTGACAATCTTTAATGAAAAACTTAGTATGAATTTGAAAAACCTTCATTTTGGTTGCTGTTGCTTGATGCTAAACATATATATGTGTGTACAAATGGTGATCAAGACTGTTAAGATATTAGTTGGATGAAATCCAATCACAGCATACAATTCGGACTGGAAATGAGATTCCATCATGGGATTGGTGATGTAGAGACAAAAGCTACATCTCATTAACATGCACAGAATAAACAGTCCTAAGATTTTAGTTTTATCATTATCATTCATCAGACAATGTTTGCAAACAGAATCTCAACAGAGACTCCTATGGATATGTTGGGCTCGTGTGTGTCCCTCTGTTAATGGAGATGGGGTTTCCACCCACTCTGTGGTAAAGATTAACACCACTGTGTTTCTACTTGGCTGCTTTTTTATTTTCTCAGTGGACAAACAATTTAACTTAAAGCTTCTTTGCACAGTTACACTGTGCATTGGTTACCACAGAGCTGTCCTTTCCTGTCTGCAAAGGTCATCTGGGAACACCACGGCCAACTCTCCCTTCCCTGCCATGCAAAGTGGGGTTCACCCTGCAGCCCGTTGTACAACTCTTTACCCCATAAAAATCAACAGTGCTTGGGTGTGGGGTTCACTTTCGTTCCCTCTAAAAGTGTGAGGAACTTCCACGCTTTTTAAGACAGGGCAACACACACATCGGCAATGGAACCAGATGTTCTGTCCAGTCCAAATAGGTCCTGATGGCGTAGCAGAACGTGTGCCAATCCCAGCATGGTTTCAGCTGCTCCGGGCTTTCAGACTCAACATTTCACCCGTGTTAAAACAGTCAGTCTGCTTATAGAACTGATGTGTTAATTCAGTGACACATTAATTAGCATTAGCTTGAACTGTTGCTCATTATTACCCTTCACGCCTTGGACCAGGGGGAGGGTCTCCTTTCTTAGAACTGAGTATATTGGCGGGAAACACCCAAGGCAGAGAGAAAGGAGATGAGTTTGACTCTTGGGGTGTTTCTCAGGCCCAGTGAAGACCCTAAGGGAAGGGCAGAGAGAGGCATAAAGGCCCTGGCGCATAACTACAGAGGAAGGAAGAGAACTGCAAGGCTCATTCTGCCTATTTCACAGTTTCTCCTACAGTGAGACGGAAGACGTAACTCTTCAATCTATTCAGAACATACATAGCTAGAGATAAACTAGGTGTTCACGGGAATTTGCAGCTGATCCTCCCAGGAAGGCTCGTATTCTGTGTGAGCTGCCTGCCCTGCGAATTTGCCAACACATCGGACTGCCTGGAACAAGCAGCCTTGTTTCAATCTCTTTTGCACACAACTTGTTTCTCTTAAATGCTATGTATGGGTCCAGCACGCCATTTCCCTGCATATGCAAATCTAATCTCCACGCCAATCTTTAATATTATAAGCCATTTTATGGATTGCAGTTTAAAATGAAACCATATAATATACTTAATGAGAAACATTTTTCTTATTAAGAGAAATTAGCAGGTTCTTGATTCATGCAGAATGCTCAGGTGCTTACTTTACAGTGATTCTATTTTTAATGACAATATTTACCCAACCAAAATTTAACCCTTGAGAGTCCCTCATTGCCACAGTCCATCAAGACATGAGTCACTGATGTTCCAGCTCTACTAAGAATAGTCCACAGATGTGCTTTTAAGGAAAGAGGAATTTAAAAATAAATGCATTTGACAAGTTGCTGATCAGAAGCTTATATTTACCACAACCGAATTAGAATGGCGTTGCCCAGAAGTTGAAGTTTATCACAGAAAGTTCTGAAATTCTGTTCAGGTTCCTCATCGACCTTTCTGTTATTTTGGAAAGACATTTTGGCTTCTTTGGACTACACTTGTTCTCAGAACTCAGAGAGGACTTTTCTCCTTATGGTCTTTTGACCTCCAGCCTCACGCACTGACTATTTACTGCCAAGCACATGTCATCAGAAAAGGCTCAGGGAAAGGAGAGCTGCACTGGCACCAGGCCCAAGGCACAGTGTGACCGCCCTGAAAATCACCTCTCTTCTTGCAGCCTCCACGCTCCCTTCTGCAACGTAAGGGTGTTGGAGGTAATTACCTCTATGGACCTTTCACGCTGCCAGAGTTGATTGACTCAGACACCACCCTGAGCTGGGTCCTTGCTCTCAGACACACGTCCACAGGCAGCATGTTTTGTTACTTCTGCTATTCTGCCCCATCTAGGTCTTGAAACAATGAAAATAAATCCATGTTATGAAAGTTATGAAATTTGCTGTTCCTACTCAGAATTCAACACAGAGACTGAATATATGCTCTTTATAGTAAAAATAATTGTTAATATTTTTAGTAAGAAAGTAAGTTGTATGGAAAGGTATTGATATTTTGATATCCAAACTGAATCAACAGATGATTTTAGCAAGCAGCTTATTCAATTTGCTATATTAAAGGGGGAGGTTTCTGGCCCAGACCAGATTTAGAAATTTATATATGACTTTTAAGTCAGGGTTAGGTAGCAATATAGCTGATGTTCTAGGGATTCTGATCTGCTCTCAAGGATTTATAGAGCAAATCCACAGCTTCCCTTATTGTAATTATGTTCCTAGCTGCCTACATGGTCATTTTTAGAGCCTTGTGGTTAAAAATCCTACCAGTCCCTAAAATCATAAGGATCTGAGAATGTGAATGGTACAAGAAGAAGGAACAAATACTCACCAAGTGCCCACTATGTAACCTGCATAATGTATCTACCTGTCTCCCCTAAAATAAGACATCCTCCGAAAATAAGACCTACTTACAGGAAAGATAAGACGTCCCCCGAAAATAAGACCTAGCGCATCTTTGGGGGCACACCTTTGGGAAACAGGGTAGTTACGTTAGATACACGGTTTTATTTCTTGGGAGTCTGTGTTTATACTGGTAAAGATATGGGCTCTAAAGTCAGACTGTTGCGGTCAAATGCTTTATGCTGTTGAGTAGCAATAAAACACAGGCAATGCTTCTACTTCCTCATCTGTAAAATAAGGACTTTTAATACTGCTCCAGGTTGGGATATTTGGGAGGATTAAATGATAATGCTCTACAGAGGCAAGACCTGGCACATTAAAAAGACTCAAGGAATGTTCCAGAATAAGAGGAACACACTTGTAAAATTCACGATGGAGTGAGAACTGTTTGGCATGTAGTTTACAGAAAGACCCCAGAAGTGATTTAGATGTGTGAACCATAGGAATGAAAAACTTTTTAAAGGAAATGTTCAGTAAGTTACAGAGAGGAAGAAGAAGTAACATGAAAAACGCGTGGGACCTCGTTTAAAGAAACTTAAAGCAGACAGAAACAAGATAAATGGATTAGAACTGAAGAAATCCGTGTGCAGGCATAAAAGAAGATGTAACCCAACAAGAGAGGCTGCAAGAGCACATGGATCCAGGAGTGTGTGGGACAGTGAGTGGGACACAGGGGCCACATTACCAACTTAAAAAAAATAGTTGACTTAGGGCGGCACCTGTGGCTCAGTGAGTAGGGCGTTGGCCCCATATGCCAAGGGTGGCGGGTTCAAACCCAGCCCCGGCCAAACTGCAACAAAAAAATAGCTGGGCGTTGTGGCGGGCGCCTGTAGTCCCAGCTGCTTGGGAGGCTGAGGCAAGAGAATCGTGTAAGCCCAAGAGTTAGAGGTTGCTGTGAGCCGTGTGACACCACGGCACTCTACCCGAGGGCAGTACAGTGAGACTCTGTCTCTACAAAAAAAAAAAAAAAAAATAGTTGACTTAGTCTGAATTCAGCTCACAGGGAAACACATGGAGCCATGCACTGAATTGGCCTCGCTCAGCCAGCAGTGACTCACAATAGCCCCTTCCTTGCCTGAAGGTGAGTGAAATATGGAAATAAGAAGCCAAACACAAAGATCAGACAAAAAAAAAGAGAGACTTATTAAAGAAGATGCCAAGAAATGCCTAAATGAATTTAAAGAAGAAATCAGTGGTCTTACGTGCCTGACAATAAGAACAAAGAAAATGCTGTGGTACAAAAACTCATGAAATGTTGAATAATATATATTTTTAAATATTGAGACATAGCTGAGTTGGCAGGAATCTAAGGACAAGAGAGGCTATAAACAACAGGAAAGCATTACCCATACCAGCAAGTACGAAGCTGGCTTTTACTCTGAGAGCTTCTGGTCATTGCTATTGACAGAGAACATCAGTTTTAATGGGCCCAAGTAGTGGAGAGGCCAATCAGAAATTTCCACATAAAACTAGAACATCAAAGTATAAAAAAACTAGGACAGGGAGGGGGTGGGAAATGGAGAAAGTAATTTTGCATAAGGAATTTGTATGGCTCAGCCTAGACTCCAAGCAGAGAGTTAATACGATTAAAATACATTCTGTGAGAATTCCCAACTATTTTCCCAGTCTGACAAGTGCCTTAAATTCACTTTACTTTTGTGACTTTAGAGTATTCAAGCTAAAAATTTAATTGCATTTACCATAGATTGACTTTACCTCTAAAATAAATGCTCTCTGGAGAAATGCATGTTAAAACCATACCTCAAATAATCCCATGTAGGAAGTCCCAAGGACTGTGAACTCCCTCCTAATCAAAGTCCTCTGAACACATAAGGAAACAAGATACCATGAGCAAGTGAGAGGTAGAAGACCTCAAAAATAGATCAGCAAAGTTGCAGATATTGGAATTATCAGATTCAAAATATAAAAGCAGTATTTTTTATATTTTCAAAGAAATTGAAAGCAAGGTGCAGGAATAAAAGACAATCAGAGTAGGACCAAATAGAACTTATGGAAGTAAAATATTGAAAAACTAAATTTAAAATTTCAAAAAGAGATCCTGTCTCTATTAAATGTAGAAACATGTTCTTTTACAGTAAGCAGAGGTCCTCGAACTTTTTAAACAGGGGCCAGTTCACTCTCCCTCAGGCTGTTAGTTTAAAAAAAAAATCATGAACGAATTCCTGTGCACACTGCACATATTTTATTTTGAAGTAAAAAAAACAAAACAGGAACAAATACGATCACACTGCCTCATGTGGCCTGCAGGCCATAGTTTGAGGCCCCCTTAGACCATAAGGGAAGTTTCAATATATATTAAGAGTTGGTCACACAGATAACATTTTTCTGACTACAACACTATGAAGTTGTAAATCAATAAAAATTATAATGTAGTAAGTGTTTTTCAGTTAAAAGATAGAATTCTTCTCAATACAAACTAACAAAAACCATGAATCAAGGTAGAAACCACACTGTAAATTGAAAATAACTTAAATGCAATAATAATTAAAACATTGTATAGTATTGTTTATGAGATATAGCAAAAGTGCCATTTAGAAGGAAATATTGCTTTTAAAATGTATGTTAGAAAAAGAATAAAAGTTCAAAGT
The DNA here is from genome assembly GCF_027406575.1 of Nycticebus coucang. Lineage (NCBI taxonomy): Eukaryota > Metazoa > Chordata > Mammalia > Primates > Lorisidae > Nycticebus > Nycticebus coucang. Next base: position 6,751,926 of record NC_069792.1, read on the forward strand.
TAAGGAACAAAGTATCAAATTGGGAAGTTAAAGAACAGAATAAGCCCAAAGAAAAATGAAAAAAAATTATAATTAGAAAACCAGAAGTAAGTAAGGTGGGAAGATACAATAGAGATTCATGAATAAAAATGTTTTTAAATAATAAATTGACAAAACACCTAGCAATGCTAATCAAAAGTTTAAAAGGAAGACACAAATTTTAAAGGAATATTAAGGGACATGATGAAGGAAAGGACATTATGAGTAATTTTATGCTTAAAAATTTAAAAATTTGATTGAAGTGGGCAAAGTTCTGGAAAAACGTAAATTTAAAAAGCTTATTAAAAAATAAATAAATACCACTTTACACTCACTTGGATGGCTAAAACCAAAAAGACAGACAATAACAAGTGTTGACAAGAATGTGGGTAAATTGGAACTGTCAAACATGATTGATAGAAATGTTAAATGGTCTAACCAGTTTGGAAAACTTTGACAGTTCTTTAAAAAGTTAAACATTAGAGGCACCATGTTAGTGGCAATCCCAGTCTGAGAGCACATAGTCAAGAGATTTGAACACATATGTTCCACAAAAACATGTACATTAATTATTCATAATAACCAAAAGATGAGTGGCTGTAAATTGATGAGTGGATAAATCAAATGTGGTATTTCCATATGATAGAATATTATGCAATCTTAGGAAGAAACCAAGTGCTGATAAAGGCCACCTGGATGAACCACTAAAACACTATGTTAAGTGAAAGAAACTAGGCACAAATGTCACACATTGCATGACTTCTTTTATATGAATTGTTCAAAATTGTTAAATCCATGAAGACAGAAAATAGGTTAGTGCTGCAGTGGGTTGGAGATAAGGGGGACTGGGCAGCAGACTGCTAATGGAGACCAGGCTTCTTTTGAGAGTGATGGAGATGTTCTGGAATTAGATAGTGGGAATGATTGCACAGCATTTAATTGTGTACTTTTAAATGATGAATTTTATGGCCTGTAAAATGCATATCAGTAAAAAGTCTGAATGTTCCTATAACCACAAGAGCTACTCATCAGTAGATTCAAATCTTTCTAAAAAGACAATGTCAGATTCATTTGGCTTTACAAGTAAACTCTATCAACTTTAACAAACTCTGTAACAGTGAGAAAGTGAATGCTACCCAGTCACTTTATCATGCTGATATAACATTAACAATAAAACAGCAAAGACATTCTGAGAAAGAAAAATTATAGGAAATTTTTCTTATGAATATAATGATAGAAATCATATACAAATATTAGTAAACTGAATTTAGCCATGTATAATAAGTTAACTTACCAAAGCCAAAAGCCAGTAGCAGGTTAATGTTTTAGAAAATTATTATATGATATACTATATTAACAGATTAATAGATACAGAAAAACTTCTGATAAAATATAACAACCAGGAGTGATAAAAAGAAGAAAATATCCCACAGGAAAAGTCATGTTCAATGTTTGAATCTTTTTTAAAATTCCATAAGAACAAGAGACATAAAGGTTAGGAAGAAAAACATAACACTGTCCGTTTGCAGTTTTATCATAGTTATATTTTTAAAAATTATAGAAAATTATTAGTTATTCATAGCTCAGTAAAACTGATGAACAGAATTACAACTTGCAAAATTCATTTATATTTCCCTCCAGCAACAATAGTTGGAAAATGAAATCTCAAAAAGAAATAATAATTTAAAGCAGCAAAAAATATATCATAACTCAAAACAGATCTAAAAGATGGACAAGAGTTTTATTTTAAGAATTTAATCAGAAACATGAAAAGTCTTAATAAAGGGAGAGAAATCTGTATGGAAAGGCTTGGTATTGTACAGATGTTAGTCATCCCTATGCTGATATACAGCTATAATGAAATTGTAATCAGACTTCTTACAGAGTTTTGTATTTATAACTAGCTAGCCAGGAAGTTTATAAAGAAGAACAGAGACTCGAGAATAGACAATACAAGGCTGGAAATGAAAACTGACATAAAACTTTTTGCTTTCATGAAGCAATGCAGAAAATAGAAGTAAAGAGATTAATGAAACAGAATAGCCCAGAATAACCCATGCATGTGTGCACACTTGATATGTGATTCATGTCAGTGAGAAAGGAAGGATACTTTCTGATTTTGGAATTAAATATACATATATGAAAAAGCAAAATGGACTCCTAACACCTAACACAAAATAAGAGCAATTCCAGATTGAATGAAGAAATAAAATATGAACAGCAAAGTTTTTAAATTATTAGAAGAAAGTTTAAGAAGAAAACTTTTATGAACTCAGGACATTAACTTCTTTTATAGTTACAAAAAATGAAAATCATACATAAAATTACTAACAAATTCAACTGCATTAAAGGAATAGTTTTTCTTCCATCCAAAGTCTTCACAAAAAGGATAAAAGTAGATGCAAGACATATAATTGACAAATGATTAGTATCCAAAATACATAAAGAACTCTTAGAAAAACTCAATAAAGAAAAGAAACTATTTGGGCATTTTACAGAAGAAGAAATAGAAATTACTAACTTTGCAAAATATGTGCAACCATTTCAGAAATCATGGGATACATATTAAAAATTATTTTCAGCAAACTGGTAAGAATGGAAAAGTTGCACAGTGGCAAATGTTGGTGGAGTGATAGGAACCTTCATATACTGCTTACAGGAATGTACATTGTACTATCATTTCAGAAGATAATTTGGCATTACCTATTAAAGTTTCTATACACACACAAAACTACAATTCAGCGATCCACTTTTACACAAATGCACTAGAGAAATTCTAGCACCTTTATCAGATAAGTACAAGATTATTCATAGCATTATTGGTAATTATGGCAAAACAACCTAATTGTCCATGCATTGTAAAAAGGAAAAATAAAAATTGTGACATAGTCATATAAAATCCTATACTACTATAAAAATTAATAAAGCATAGCTATATTAATATAGATGAATTCTTAAAATATAATGTTGAGTAAGGTGTGAGAGGCAAATTATACAAGGGAGCTATATACTCTGATTCTTTCATATACATTTAATTTTATATAAAGTGATGAATATTTCTGCCCCATTAATATGACTGCTTCTCTAAACTCTAAGGAAGTTTCCTGAATTAAGGAAAACTTGCCAAATATATCTTCCATAAAAGTCAAGTGCCTGGAAATCATGTATTCAATTTTGTGGCCTGAGATCACACCTCCTGGGACATATTTTTGGATCATAGGCAGAAAAAAGTGGTTCCTTAGAGCATGTGCTGTCTAGGAAGGGAGATTTGAGTTGGGATGTTAAGTGCCTACTGTTTGGGCATGATAGACCCTGATCCAAAGAGAAGATAGGGCCTTCCCCTCACCAACTTACACCAAAAGCCTTTGAGAGAACAACAACAAAAAAAAAAATTCTAAGAGTAACTGTTACCAATGTAAGAATAGCAACCATTTATTCTCAGTATTCTTATTGGTGAGCACGGGTGTTCAATACCAAGCCTTGCTCAATAGGTGGTCATGCTCTGTCAGCAATGCCACTTGCACAAGTTCAAATCTCCTAAGTGAAAAATCCTCCAACTGCATGCTTGTGAACATCCTCTACAAATCTTCTTGTGGGCTCTGAACCCTTTTTGTGTGAAGGGCTGACAGGTCCAATGAGCCAGTGGGAGATTACTGTCCTCAACCTGCAGCCTCTGTGTTGCTGGACTTTGTCCTCCTGCCTTCCTCAAGCTCAATACTGAGCTCAGCCCCACCCTGAATCTACAGCTTTATTCCTAGGAGGCAACAAGGAAGGTATGGGGGCGGGGGTCTACTCATCCATCACACTGTGATACCTGACCCAGCGCAAACTAATCTCGGCACTTACCTCCACGTGGCCTCCACTTTGGCAGCCTCAGTCTCTGCCAGAGTCTGGGACAGAAATAATATCCAAGAACTAGATTTCACCAAAATATCTTTAACTAACCAATTTCCCAGAGGGAATCAGTAGTAATTCCACTGTGATGAGCTTGCCCAATAAAGCTTTGGGGAGAGTGTCTTCCTGTTTTCACCAACCGCCTAATCAGTGACTACCAAACCTTTTACCAGGCTCATGGAAGGACTCATGGAAGGGACTCCTGCAACTATCCTGCTGGGGTCAATGGATGTCTACAGAGTGAGGGCCAGGGAGTCCTCAGAGAGCAAACCCTTACAGAAAAGCAGGCTACACGCCCCCATTATATGTTTGCTCATTGTCAAAAACTTCAATTCCATTTTATTGAGAAAAATTACATAGAAAAAAATTCATTAACTGCAGATAAGAATCAGTTCTATCTCTCAGCCAACTTTTTGAGAGGATGGTATAGCTCAGTGGTTCTCAACCTATGGGTCGCGACCCTTTTATAACAATGAAAATACATCCTGCATATCAGATATTTGCATTACAATTCATAATAGTAGCAAAATTACAGTTATGACCTAGCAATGAAAATAATTTTGTGGTTGGGGGTTCCCCACAACGTGAGGAACTATGTTAAAGGTTTGCAGCATTAGGAAGGTTGAGAACCACTGGTATAGCTTATCTGGTTGAAAAAAAAGATAGATAAAGCAGGATTTACAGTGGGAATAAAACAGCTAACAATAAAACTATATAGATTTGGACCCATGTGGATCATTTTGTGGATCATTTATCTGGGCAGTACCCACATGATCTGCCAGTTATGAAACAACCAGAGCTAAATCTAGGGGAGAGCTGATAGCTGAAAGGTCAGAAAGCATAAGACAATATTAGAAATCATTTTATGTGGCAAGAATGGAAAGAAGATATGACTTAAGTCAGATAGAAAGTGACAGCCAAATCCATGCTTCATTCTAATCTTGAAATCATAAAAGACATATGGGCTATATCCCAGTGCTCCCGTTATGTTCTAAGCAGAGAGGAAGGGAAGATAAAAAATACTTAGTCTTAACAAGAAGGTTGGCCAAGAAAGAAAGGAAAGACCCAGGGTAACAGCAAGAGAGAACCTAAAGACTTCACTCAACAAGTTCTTCCATACTATTTCTCACTGCTATGCCAGTATCACTGTCTATATTATCATTAATTGTTCATTAAAAGTTTGTGGAGTGCCACAGAATTCTATCTGATGCCTACTACCTCATGGGCAGCCCTAGTGGCCTCCCTTCACAGAAAAGAAACCACAACTCATAAGCAGTCACGTTTTAACTTTTAATAAATTATGGGCAAGATATTTTCTTCCTGAGACTTTCAACTTCAGGCCACTGAATCTACTAACTTGTAGAATTTTAAAGGACAGTCAATAAACTCCTTTTATTTTTGACTGTATTTTCTCTCTAGCTGAAGAATTGGGAGTCTGAGACTGGGGAATTTGAGACTTCTGTAAGTTGGTTTTGATGGTCGGTTTATTAAACTATTCATTGTAGAGAAGGGTAACATTAACCTCTCACAATAAATTGTGCCTATCTGTCAAGTGCTCTTAGTGGGATATCAGTCAGGGAATGAATGACACCGAGATTAAGTCAGCCCCAGTTACAGAGCTCCCTGGCAGGCAAACTGCCTGTCAAGTTCACTAAAAAGAGCAGCGAAAGTGGGAACAGCCAAGCTTGAACTATTCTGCAGTTTCTTTCTTTCTTTTTTTGGTATATTTTAGGCTGCCAGGAATCGATTTCCTCCTCTGTGCTTTATATGTTTCTATTCATAAGCCTGGAATTACCAGAAAATTCATTAAGCTTAATTTGATTCACATGAAATAGTCACTTCTCTGGAAGAGAGTGACTCAATAAAGTGTTCATCTTCCCGTACACCTGGCCTTTTACCCAGAGAACAAGATGCGGTGTGCACAATGACCAATCAATGAAATGAAAAACATTTTGTGCAAAAGAAAACTTAGTATTTAAAATCTAAACTTTTTTTCTACAAGTGACTATTGAAGGGACCTTTGCAATCAAAATAAATCCAAGCAAACCCATCCAAGCAAACCCATCCATTTTGGTTTGATTAATTAAACCAAAATCTGCACATCTGTATAATGTCAAGTTCATAAGTGAGATGGTTTTAATCAGTTTGGGGAAGAGCCTCCTAATTTGCTAATTAGGACTTATTATTTATTTTTCTCTTATTGGACTTCTGCTCTTCAATATTATTATTATCCTTGATTTTGTAGTTTCTTGTCCACTATTTATCTCTACCATTAAAGATCTCCCACATGGCCTAGGCAACAGTAATCCACTAAAATGCATGTGGTCAACCTAGTTGGCTGGGGCTTTGCTTTGTGGAACAGGGTGAAGATATGGATTGAGCATCTGTAGTATGTCTTACTCCTAGCTGTGCAAAAAAACAGGGTGAACAAGCCAATATGGCCATGTATATAAATAAAGAAAATCAGAGAGCGTCAGTGGAAACTGCTTGTGCCTCTGGAATCAAGTCCTTACAGACCTGAAACAGCGCTTTGCACTGGACTTTTCCAGTAGCCCTAAAATTCAAGGTTATTGTTTATCAGGGGCCTGGACTGTTGGTCTCTGGCCCCAGCCTATGTAACTGTGTTCCAACTGCGGACCACTAAGCTGTTATCTCGCTCAGAAACAATTGCTCTTAGGTACCTGAGGGCTATCTACTTTAGCAGGAGAGAGAGAGAGAGTCTTAGAGAGAGTAAAGCAGTCTTAGAATAGATAGATCTTAGTCTTTAGTAGAGCATAGTAATCTTTAGCAGAGAAACGCCGTGCTGGCGTTCTGCAGGCAGAAGTGACAGAGTCAGAGTAAGCGGGTCAGGATAGAATGCACACGCTCTCGACTGCCCTCTCTTCCAGCCTAATATAAGGCTGATCTCCTGTTTCTCAACACCACAGGTGTAGAGACTGCCAATTCACCACTGCTCTCATCTCGCAAGCTCTGTCATGCTTGTTAGGAGACCTAAATCCCTCTCCATGCCCTTTTCACTAAGTCCATTATTGAACTATACAGGTATTTCTTTCTTTTTTTTTTTTTTGTTTAACTTTTTATTGTTGGGGATTCATTGAGGGTGCAATAAGCCAGGTTACACTGATTGCATTTGTTAGGTAAAGTCCCTCTTGCAATCATGTCTTGCCCCCATAAGGTGTGGCACAAACCAAGGCCCCACCCCTCTCCCTCTTTCCCTCTCTCTGCTTATAACTCTCACTCCTCCTAGCCATAGGCTAGATGGGCTGCTACAATTGTTTTTTTATTAAAAAGTAACAAGTGACTTGCACATTTAGCCATGGTGGTGTTAAGAGATCAGCAAGTCCTGAAAGTTTAAAAAATGTATCAAATTCTTAAAAATTGACCAAAGATAGACAACAAATTGAGTGGCATTTGTTCTTAAAAATTATTTTATAGCACTTCAGGTAAGGACAGTAAGGGATCTGTGGCCTTCTTCACAAGGATCCCTCCCATCACTTCTCTTAACAGTGAGGACAGTGGTTTTGCCAGCCTGAAGTTGGACATAGAAGCTATAAGATTTGGTGACAGAAGGGGCCAACTCTGTTAGGAAATAGATCCAAATACCACAGCTTTGTCTTCTAAAAGAGGCAAACGCAGAAGGAAATAGAAAGAGAGAAATGATCTGTAACTTTCTCAGCCTGAGCTAGCAGCAGCTTTGCCAGCCTGAGGTTCAGTCTCCAGTGGCACAAGGGCAGACCAATGAGACATTGAACAGGGAGTTCCTGGACGTGAAAGATCCACAGAAAGACAAGTTGACCTCTCCACACATTTCTAGCTTGCAGGGAACCTATACATTTGTGCAGAAAAGACTCAAGAAAGCCAAGGCAGACTTGGAAAGGGTAGAGCTCAGAATGTGCTCCTGACCCCACAGAGATTAATCATCGTCAGGTACAAGCTTTATACACTCAAAGTGCTGGAGAATAATCTGCTCATGTCTTGCCTGGCCACTAAGCTATGCAGACAAAGTGACAATCCCAGTAGCACATCATGGGAAAAAAAGATTACGCAGTTAAAATCCATGGAAGTTACTTAATCGACAACAAAATTCTCAGAAAAACATCAGTCAGAATTCAGAATTGCCACAACAGATTATAAAAAAAATTCCATTTTCAAGAAAAACACTAAACATTTAAGGAATCAGGAAAGTTAGACCTATACTCAGTACAAAAATGAGGGGAAATAGACTCTGAGTAGACCTAGATAATTTATTTAGCAAATAAAGAATTAAGGAAAAATATGGTATCTATGACTAACAAATTTCTTGATATAGAAATAGAACCAAATATTCAAAATGAAAACTAATCAGATGGAAATTCTAGAGTTGAAAAGTATAATAATGAATATGAAATCTCTGCTTTATGTTCAACAGCAAATTTGAGATGAAAGAAGACAGAAGTAAACTGAAAGATCAATAGAAATATCTTAGTCTGAAAAACACACACACAGACACACAATTTTTAAAATACACATAGCCTCAGAGATATGTGGAACCACGTCAAGCATCTTAACATAGGTGAGATAAGAGTCACAGAAGTAAAAAGGAAAAAAGAAGAGGAAGCATTTAGATGTAAAGAAATACTAGCTCAAATAATCTTAAATCTGGTGAAAACTATCTGAAAGTCTTCTGAAACTCAACAAAACCAAAATAAGCACAACAGAATCCATGCCTAGATGTAGCATAATCATATCACCAAAATACAAAGACAAATAGAAAACCTTGAAAACAGTAAGAGGAAATCCACTCATCATGCACAGGAAACAGCAACATGATTAATGGCTGACTTGTCACTATGAACAGTAGAGGCCAGAGAGCAGTAGAATGGCGGATTTAAAGGCCAATTTTTTTAAAACTGTAAACAAAAAATTTTATATCCATCAAAACTATCCCTCAAAAAGAAAGAAAAAAGAAAGAAAAGGGAAGGGGAAAGGAAGGGAAAGGGAAGGGAAAGGAAAGGAAAAAGAAAATTAATACAGTCTCAGGTAAACAAAAACTGAGAAAATGCGTTACCACCAGATCTGACCCACAAGCAGCACCAAAGGAAACACTTCAGACTTAAGGAAATATTCCCAGTTACAAACTAAAATCTATAGGAAGAAATGAAGAGTACTGGAAGTGCTAAAATGTAAGTAAATTAGAAAAGACTCCTTTTTCTATTCATTTTTTAAAATAAACATGTTAAGCAATTATTGTTATGTGACATGTATACATGTGTATATTAAAAATGTACACACACTATCAGGTGTGTGCACATGAATGTGAATTTATATATGACAGCAATAGCTCAGAGAGGAGCAGGGGAATGGAACTATATCATAGTCAAATTGCTGCATTTTGCTGGAATTAAGTTACACTAATCTGAAATAGCTCTATACACTGAAAACTACAAACATCACTGTGAGAAATTTTATTTTATTTTACTGTTTTGGATTCATTGAGTGTACAAAAAAGTAACACTGATTGCACTTGTTAAAAATCCCTCTTATAATTGTGTCCCACCCCCAAGAGATGTGCCATACATTGTAACGCCCTTCACTCTCCCATCTCCCCTCTCCCTGTTCCCTCATTCCCTATCCCCTACCTTGTATTAGAACATGTACTACCTTGATTTTAGAATCGAATACATTGTATTCTTTCTTCTCCATTCTTATGATACTTTACTAAGAAGAAGGTGTTCTACCTCAATCTAGATTAATACAAAATATGTAAAGCCTCCATCTATTTTAATAGATGAATAGTATTCCATGGTACACATATACCACAGCTTGTTAATACATTCCTGGGTTGGTGGGCATTTAGGCTATTTCCACATTTTGGTGATTGTAAACTGATCTGCAATAAACAATCTAGTGCAAATATTCTTATGATAAAATGATTTTTTTCCTTTGGGTAGATGCCTAGTAATGGAATTGCAGAATCAAGTGGGAGTTCTTTGAGGATTCTCCATAGTTCCTTCCAAAAAGGTTATGTTAGCTTAGAGTTCCACCAGCAGTATAAAAGTGTTCCCTTCTCTCCACATCCACACTAATATCTGCAATTTTGAGACTTTGTGATGTGGACCATTCTCACTGGGGTTAGGTGATATCTCAGAGTAGTTTTGATTTGTAGGTCTCTGATGATCAGGGATGACGAGCATTTTTTTATATGTGTGATACAAGGGATTGTTGGCTCTTTTTTGTTGAGTCATTCGAGTTCTCTGTAGATCCTGGTTATCAAGCTTTTGTTCGATTCATAATATGCAAATATCTTTTCCCATTCTGAAGGTTATCTATTTGCTCTGGTTGTTGTCTCTTTAGCTGTACAGAAGCTTTTCAGTTTAATTAAGTCCCATTTGTTTATATTTCTTGTTGCAATTGCTTCTTCATAAAATCTTTCCCCAAGTTGATATCTTCACGTGTTTTCCCCACATTTTCTTCGAGGATTTTTATAGTTTCATGCCTTAGATTTAAATCTTTTAACCATCTTCAATCAATTTCTGTAAGTGGTAAGAGGTGCGGGTTCAGTTTCAGTCTTTTACATGTGGTTATTCAGTTCTCCCAGCACCATTTATTGAATAGGGATTCTTTTCCCCAGTGTATGTTCTTGTTTAGTTCATCAAAGATCAGGTGGTTTTAAGATGTTAGTTTCACCTCGTGGCTTTCTATTTGGTTCCAAATGTCTATGGCTCTATTTTTGTGCCAGTACCATGCTATTTTGGCCACTATGGCCTTGTAGTACAGCCTAAAGTCTGGTAGGGTGATGCCCCTAGGTTTGTTTTTATTACTAAGAATTGCCTTGGCTATACGGGATTTTTTCTGATTCCATAAAAAACTAAGAATTATTTTTTCCAAATCTTGAAAGTATGATGTTGGTATTTTAATAGAGATTGCATTAAATCTGTAGATTGCTTTGGAAAGTATAGACATTCTAAACAATGTTGACTCTTTCTTTCTTTCTTTTTTTTTTTTTTTTCGTTCTTTTTTATTTTGAGCCAGAGTCTCACTCTGTTGCCCTGGGTGGAGTGCTGTGGTGTCATAACTCACAGCAACCTCAAACTCCTGGGCTCAAGTAATTTTCTTTGCTTCAGCCTCCCACGTAGCTGGGACTACTAGCATGTGCCACCACACCCAGCTAATTTTTCTATTTTTAGGAGAGATGATGTCTCACTTTTGCTCAAGCTGGTCTCAAACTCCTGAGTTCAAGTGATCCCCCTGCCTTGGCCTCCCAAAGTGCTAGGTTACAGGCATGAGCCACCTCTCCTGGCCACTGTGAGAAATTTAAAGAAGACCTAAATGAGAAAAGAAATATCATTCATAGATTAGAAAACACTATTATTAATATGACAGTTCTCCCCAGATTGATCTACAGCTTAAACTGAATTCCTATAAAAATCCTAGCAGGTTTTTTTCATAGATGTTGACAGTCTAATCCTAAAAATTTACATGGAAATGCAAAAGACTTAGAATAGCATAAACAATTTTGAATAATAAATACAAAATTTGGTGAGCATATAGTCATTAATTTCCAAACTCACCATAAAGCTACAGTAATCAAGAGTGTGAAATCATATTGGAGTAAGGGAAGACAGATCAACAGGACAGAGTCCAGAGTCCAAAAATAAACATTCACCTTTATGACCAATTGAGTTTTGACAAAGGGGCCGGATAAGGCAATGGAAAAAGGAAAGTCATTTCAACAAATGGCATTGAAACAATTGACTATTCTTGAGAGGAGGAAAAAATGAACTTAGACAGCTGACTTATATCAGACACAACATCTACTCTAAAACAGAGCATAGACCTAAATATAGGTGCTAAAACTATAAAATTTCTAAAAGAAAACATAGGAGAAAATCTTTCTGACCTTTATTTAAACAAAAATGTATTTGATGCAACACTGAAGGCCTGATCCATAAAAGATTATGACTGGAGAGTGAACTTCATAAAAATTTAAAAATTTGCTCTTCAAAAGACAGCTTTGGAAAAGTAAAAAGAGAGCTATAGACTAAAAATATTTTAATATCTGGTTAAGGACTTGTATCTAGAATATATAAATAACTCTTACAACTTAATATTATGCAATAACAATATGTAATTGAATAGCAGTACAGATAAAAGTGGGCAAAGGATTTGAACAGACATTTCACCAAAAAAAAATTATATACATATATATATATTGCTAATAAATTCATGAGGAGATACTTAACATCATTAGTTAAAACACACCCGTTATAATGGCTGTAATAAGAAGACTGACAGTACCAGATAGCAGCATGAATGTGAAGAAACTAGCACCCTTATCATTACTAATGGTGAAGTAAATGGTATGTCACTTTGGAAAACAGTTTTGTGGTTTTTTAAGAAGTCAAACATACACAATATATAACCCAGCAATTCCATCTCCATATGCCTTTCTGAGACTAATGAAAATATACCCACAAACAGTTTTGTCCACAAATGCTTATTGCAGAATTATTCATAGTAGCTAAACAAAGGGGAAAAAACAAATGTCTATCAAATGGGGAATGCATGAACCAAATATATGTTCATACCAGGGACAAAGGAATAACTATTGATAGATGCAATAACAGACCGAACCTCAAAAATACAATAAATAAAAGAAACCATACAAAAGACTAGGCATTGTATGATTCTAATTACATGAAAATTCTAGAAAAGGCAAAACCACATCAACAGAATATAGATTGTACCCCCTGAAACTGGGGGTATGAATGAGAATTAACTGTAGGCAAACATGAGGGAATTTTTTTTTCAGGTCAAAGAATATCCTCAAATTGGATTATGATGTTGGTTGCACAACTGAATACATTGAATTGAAAATCATTGAACCACCTGCTTAAAAGTGAGTGGATAAAATAAAAATGGAAAGTATAGAAAAACAAATTTCTTCTCCCATAATCTTACCATCCTCACACATGTGATCAGTTACCACTTTGGTTTACAACCCTCCACATAATACATGATATACCAGAATGCATCTAATCAACCCACTGTGGTTGGATTTTGGGGCTGTTTCTAGTCTTTCATCAAATCATGCTAAAATAAACATCCTTATACTTACACTTTGGCTTGAGTGTCAGCTTCATACCTCAGAATGAACTTTCAAAATTAGTCTAAGTATTTAACCAAAGAATATATTAATTTTCCATCGCTACAAAACAAACTACCACCGAGTTAGCAGCTTAAAGGAACACATGTTTATGACCTCACAGTTTCTGTGGGTCAGAGGTTTGGGTTAGGGGTCTAGACAGGGCTCAGCTGGGTTCTCAGCTCTGTGTCTCACAGGCTGCATTCAGAGTATCAGTCAAGGGCTGGGTGCAGTGACTCATGCCTGTAATCCTAGCACTCTCAGAGGTCAAGGCAGGTGGATTACTTGAGCTCAGGAGTACAAGACCAGCCTGAGCAAGAGCAAGACCTCATCTCTGTAAAAAAGTAGGAAAACTAGCCGGGCATTGTGGCTAGTCTCTCTCAGCTGTTCAGGAAGCTGAGGCAAGAGATTGAGCCCAGGAGTTTGCAGTTGCTATGCGCAATGATGCCACTGCACTCTAGCTTGGGGGCAACAGAGTAAGACTATCTTAAAAAAAAAAAAAAAAAAAACAGGAAAAAGAAAGTACCAGTCAACACTACAATCTTACCTGGCCACAGAGTCCCTTCCAAGGTCCCTGTGGTTGGCAGAACTCAATTCCTTGTGGTTGTATAACCACATTCTCTATTCTCTATTCTCTGCCATGGGTCATCTTCACGATAGTTTGCTTCTCCAAGGACAACAAGAGAGCATCTTTCTGCTGCTTCCTGATCTTCAGACCCTCTTTAAAGGGCTCTTTTGATTAGGTCTGGCCCACTGAGGATAATCTCCCCTTTGGTTAACTCAAAATCAATTGATCATGGGCCATTATGTGGCCCCTTTCCATCCATTGTTACCCAAATGAATCCTCTGCTTCCCGTAGACTTAAAGGAGGATCATGGAGAAGATGTCAAGACACCTGGTGCAAATACCTCTGGATATGGTTGTTCCTAGGGTTGTGTGAATAGAGATCATAAAGAACTTATTGACCACCTTAGGTGTCAGTCCCCACCATGGCACCTTGTCACCACATGAATAAAAACAGCCAGGACCACAGAGTGAAGGTACAAATGCCTGCAAGAGGTAGGCTTCCCATATCTCCAGGAAGAGCCCTGAGTAATCTCACCCATGGACTTTTATTCAAGCCTTATACAACAGGTGTGGGGGCCCATGCACAAGAGCTACGTGCGTAATGATCACTACATTCTCTTTCCCACGGGCTCTAATCCCGCCCTGCTGCACCAGGAATGTTCAAAGCATAACACCTGCTTGCTAATGAGCTGCCCATCTTATCTCATTATCGCCTGCAGCTGCTTGAGGGCTTGTCTCCGGGCAGCGAAACATCTCCATGCTGCCTAAGGAGATTGTCTCCCTCCCAGCGCCTTCCTCAAAAGCCAGTGGCCTCTTCCACAGCCAGGTGCCTAGTCTCCTACACTTAGGACAAATAATTAAAGAGACTAAAAAAAAATGTTGAGGTACAACAAAAGTCTCTTAATTCCTTAGCTTAAATAGTTTTAACAAAAGGCTTATGTTTTATAAAACAAATTGCTGTAGATCTACAACTAAAACTAAAACTACAGAAGCTCAGTGCTTACCAGCAAGTTGTAACCTTGCTTTTGGTATTTGGGTTTCGCTCTTAGGTTCCTTAAACGATTTGAAAGGATTGATGAGGAGCTGCCACCTCCATTCTTGTCTGGCTTAGAATATTTAATTGGCCAGAATTCTTTTGACTCCAAGTCCTTTGGCCATAGTGGTCCCATTAAGAGTGTGGATGGACCTGAGGTGGGTAGACATACCACCCCAGCAATGCCGGGACAAAATACAAGTTCAGCCATCAATGCTCCTTCTGGCAGATCTTGGCCAAAATCGGGGAATTGTAAACTGAAATAAAATCCTAAGCCCCTCCCCACCCCTGCCAACTGAGCAGTTCCCTCTCTTGGCCAAGGTGACCCCAGAAAAATCTTAAAACTGAGATCTTGGCCATGAAGAGAAGCAGAGGTTCAACAGTTAAGATACTAAATTACTGACAGGACCTAAAGCCTTACAGGGCAAAGATGAAATCACCCGCTGGCCATCAATTTGCTTCACAAATCACTTGGGTATATTGCAGCCTGATTAAGACTTACTCATTTTAACTTAAAACATTGCAAGACTTTAGGCAAAGCTATATTTCTTTAACCAATTACAAATCAAAGAATCTTTGAACTCACCTAACAACCCTCTTACAACCTCTTACACTCTCTCCCAGCTTTGAGATGTCCTGTCTCTTCGGACCAAACTGTGTACGTCTTTCATGTATCGATTCATTAATTTTACGGGCAATTCTCCATGAATAGATAAAACCAAACTGTAGCCCAGTTGTTTCAGGCATATTTTCCCAGAACCCTTGGGCCATGGATGTACATCTTCAGCTCAAAATAAACCCCTTTAAATTTAAAAAAAAAAAAAAAAAGTCAACTGATTAGATACCTTCATTATGCAAATCTCTTCACCTTTGCCATCCAATCACAGGAGTGCTATCCCATCATGTTCTTAATTCCACCTTCCTTCAAGGGGAGTGGATTGTACAGGTGCGTGTATAGCAACGGTTGGCAAAAATTGAGACCATCGGCTCCACCCCTGTAGCTCAGCGGCTAGAGTGCCAGCCACATACACTGGAGCTGGCAGGTTCGAACCCAGCCCGGACCTGCCAAACGACAATGACAACTACAACCAAAAATAGCCAGGCATTGTGGCAGGTGCCTGTAGTCCCAGCTACTTGGGAGGCTGAGACAAGAGAATTGCTTAAGCCCAAGAGTCTGAGGTTGCGTGAGCCATGTCTCCATGGCACTCTACCTAGGGCGACATAGTGAGACTCTGTCTCAAAAAAAAAAAATAAATTAGGACCATCCTAGAAATAGTCTAGCACAAAGAATTTGCATGTTTGTTAAGATTATGACTTAAATTGCCAAATTTTATGAAGGGCATTTATGCTCTCACCAGTAGAATGCTAATTTGCCCAACACTGGCTATTATCATTTATGTTTAGTATTTGTTGAAGACACATAAATATTGTTGTCTTGGAACAACTGGGCAGGGAGGGATTGTAGAAATAAGAGATCAAATTGAATTATTTGATCAATAATAGTATGATAATCGTGGTCTTTGGAAAGTTTTATTTTCTTTTACAAATTACCCATTTTGTTTGTTTGATTGTTTTTGCCTGGTGGAAATATTTTGTTACAATTTTTTTAATAATCTCACTTTGAATATTAAGAATAGTAATTATTTATGATTCATACAGAAAGTATGTCTTCATTTTTTTAAATTTGGCTGAGGAGATTTACGTCATCTAAACATTTTTAACTTTTGTAAACAGTCATATTAACTTTTATGAATTTTGTTGGTTTATTTAATACTTGAACATGTTTTTCCAAGCTTTTTATTTCTAAAAGGAGAAAAGTAAAGCCAGGTGTGTTGACTCACACCTGTAATCCCAGCACTCTGGGAGGCCGAATCAGATGGATTGCTTAAGCTCAGGAGTTCGAGACCAACCTGAGCAAGAGCAAGACCCCATCTCTAAGAAGACCTGGCATTGTGGTGGGCGCCTGTAGTCCCAGCTACTCTGAAGGCTGAGGCAAAACGATTGCTCAAGCCCAAGAGTTTAAGGTTGCTGTGAGCTATGATGCCATGGCACTCTTCCAAGGGTGACTAAGTGAGACTCTGTCTCAAAAAAAACAAATTAATTTAATAAATACAATTAAGAATAAAAAGGGAAAAGGAAAGGAATCAAATGGGATTTCCAGGTTCTATCTCAGAAGACAGTAACTACAGAGTAGTAAATTATGAACTAAGATGTTTGCAACAACACAGCACCCATCACTCTTCTAACTGTTGTATAAACCAATTCTCAACCCAAGGTATCTAGCCAGACAAAGGAATACATCATTCTTTCAAATGGCTTGGTGATGGGAAACATACCACATTATTCTGTTAACATTTTAGGACCTAGGGTGTCAGTTTCAATTTTTTTTTTCATTTCTTTTCTTTGGACTATCAAATTACAGCTCTGAGTATTTGAAAACAAACAGAAATAGGAAGCCAGCTTTTTCTAAAGCATTTAGTATTGGTCTTGAATTTTATCCTCATCTCTGAGCATTATTTCCATATTATATCTAATATTTTCATTTTAATCTGGAGTCTAAAACATGTTTTATTAAAAAAAAAATACCTTGGATAAGCAGGAAAGTATGCCTTTCAGTCAAGATTTCTTTTCCTGCTGTATTAAAAAATAATGAGACTATTTCCTCAATAGAAGCAAAATCACCTTATGACTTAACTAGTAAAAAGTTGGCTCAAATCTCTCCTTCATTTATTGATGGATAAATCATAAAATAGGGATGTAAGTGAGTTCCTTAAACTTTCCTTGATATTTCAGGCTTAAGTGTCTTCCCCTGTAAAATGAGAAAACGAAACTAGCTGATCTATAAGGTTATACTCAGTCTAACACTCTGATGTTACTTCATGTTTGACTCATGGTTTTCTTTCTTTGCCCTTTTCAAACTGCTTATCCAAAAATTTTGCCTTTGAGTTTTTCCCTCTTATAATTTTCTGATTCTGACTATGCTTTCTTGTAAAACACTCTGTTATCATTTCCAAGTCAAATAACCCAAACCAAATTCACCAACCCTCTCAAACTTCTTGGTTTCCATATTCCTTGGATTTGTACCTTGTTCCTTCTCAGGCATGAAATAAGGAATTTATTTATCTATTTTATCTATATTTATCTATTTATCTATTATATCTATATTTATCTATTTTATCTATTTTTCATCTTCTTTCTCTCACTCCATATCTTATCAGCATCTAAGGCCACAGCGTTTGTCCACTGCAACCACTGTCTTCTTCAATTCCCCCCAACACAGTCGTCCAGGACTCCAGTGTGTCTCTCCTGGACTCAGTATTCAAAATTCTTTTATCTTCCTTCTCCTTCCTGATACAATGACTCCAAAACACTGTAGCCAGGTTGACATTCCTATATTTCCCTATTTGGGGTTGAATCAAGAACAAACTATGTAGCTTGGCAACAAAGCTCCTCTACGGTACATCCCAGCCCTGCTTTTCCAACCCCTTTTGTTTTCCTTCTGTTTGTGTCCAATGTCTTAGTTGCCCAGAATCATTGCCGTATTTTATTGTTTCCTTTACTTTTACGTTTGATTTTGAATTATTATTTTCAGTGTTTAAAGTGTCTGTGAATGTTTCAGATACTGACTTTAGTGAAAACAAGAAAAAATAGCAAGCAATAATTTTAAATCTTTATCATGCTTCTAAAAAACTCAATATTTCTTTTTAGTGAAACCAAAACAATAGATTCCATATTAGTGAAATACATCAGAACTTAAAAAAATAAGTAAAAACTCTCTGAAGGATACAATGAAGATGGAGTATATAGTGCTATACCGAACCTGAGAATCTATAGACCAGCCTCCTCCTGGAACAGTCAGGGAAGCCCATCAGCTGACCTAAGATCACAAAGTTTATTGGGAACAGATCTTGGACCAAATATTTTAATGATTTGCTGTAGCTCAGGAAACTACCAAAATGTGCCTTTTCATACGACCTGGTTGATCATTCACTTGACGGTCTCTAGTGCCTGCAGTACACTTGTGCTGGGTCCTGGGAATTCAAAAACTTAAAATAACCCAGCTTTCTAGGGACACAGTCTGGTGGGAGGAGATGCTCGTGGACAAATCCATACAACAAAAGGTGACAGGTGCCATATAGAAATGGTGCATTATAGACACAAGGAGGGTGTAGTCAGCTGTACCTGATGTGACAGGGGAAAATAGAAGAATTTCATAGATTTGATATAAGCCCTTGGGCTTAACACTAAAAAAGTAAGTAATATTTATCAGAGTGGACCAACCAGGAGCCATCACAGCTGGAGGCACAGTAGCGTGAATTACATGAAATTATTTGTGGAAGATGCAAACAATTTAGAGAGTCTTAAAGTTAATTTACACGACAAGGCATATCAAAATTAAAGTTGAAAAGCAAGACAAGCCACCAATTGTGAAGGGACGTAAATGTCTTGTAAAAGGGTTTTAAGTAATTATTATTAATATTAATGATTATCAGCCTTTCATTATAATAAATGAGTTCTACCTACTGATCACTTTCTGTGATCACCATCAGGGATGTACATTGACAGACAAGGAAACCGGGGAGCAAAGATTAACCCACTAGGGAGGGGTAGAGCAAGATGTCAGCCAAGTAACAGCTTCCCTGCAACTTGGCATGGTGAATCTGGGGAGATAAGACTCCAGGCATCTCTGGCTGGTGGGATCTGCCTATAATCATCCACTTGAGGATACAGGGAGTGAGCAAGGGACTCCTGTACCCCAAGAGGAGGACAAAAACAGTGCAAAACTGGCAAGTGGTTGCATGTGTTCAATCGACCTAATCCCACCGGCAGCCATAAGTACAAGCAACAGTGAGACTGCAAACCAGAAAGGCATTACCTGTGAACTGTTTTGGTGTTTTTGGACTTGGCACTCAGTTGAACTGCCTTGGGGAGAGCTTGCGCAGGAGTGTGGAGAAATTTGAGTATTGTCTAGGGCCCCAGACTGAGCTGCTGAGCCAGACGGAGCTAATAGTGCTCGGCTGTGGGCCACAGGGAGCCATTGTGAGAGAACTACCCTGGCAAGCTCCGCCCTCAGGGTTGCAGAGCAAGGATCAGGCAGGAGCTAGTAACCTAGTGACTCAGCAGCCTAAAGGCGGGGACTGAGCTGCCTAACAGTAGGGTCTGAGCTGCCTTACAGCCTTAACCCTCAGGGACAGAGTGAGACAGGTTTGGCACACTGGAGCCTCGGGCTATTGCCCTGGGTAGAGTGCCCTGGCATCACAGCTCATAGAAACCTCAAACTCCTGGGCTTGGCGCCACCTGGACCTACATAAGAGCTGTGCCACAACCCCCAAAACGCAATCCGCACCCACTAGGCCTCCGCATGCCCTGACCAGGAACTGCGGGAGCTTTGCAATGCTGCATCCTCCCTCCTGTACCCTCCCTGCCTCCACACCGGCCTGCTTGTCTGGCCAGGGACTCTGGTAGCCACATGGCCACCAGAGCCCTCCCTGCCTCTGCACAGAGCCCTTTTCCTGGCCAGAGATTGCTGGAGCCTTGGACTCTCTGTACCAAAGTCACTGGGCACCAGGTACTCCCAGAACCATGCTCACCTCTCACCCTGTTGCTGGATCTGGGTGTGTCACACTCTGGAGCTGCTTCCACAACCAGAACTCCCTGGCTGGGGCAGCACCAGAGGAACTACACAGGGTCACTCCTTACAAAGATCCAGCAACAACAGAGTGATCCCGCTGGGGTCTAATCTTGGAGAGACACCTCCCCAACTCTGAGGACGGCCAGAGGCAATGGTGAAAAACAATCATGCGGCAAAATCAACAGAAAAACTCTGGCAATATGAATAATCAGAGTAGATCAACTCCTCCAAGGAACAATGGGGCAGACACAGCACAAGATCCCATGCACAAACAAATAACTGAGATGTCAGAAATCGAATTCAGAATCTGGATAGCAAATAAGATTGAATTAGAATTCCAAGCAGTAACCCAAAAGATATCTCAAGAATTCAATGAATTCAAAGACCAAATATCCAAAGATTTTGACACATTGAGACAAGAAGTTGCAGCCCTCAAAGATCTGAGAAACACAGTAGAATCCCTCAGTAACAGAACGGAGCAAGCAGAAGAAAGGATTTCTGACATTGAAGACGAAGCTTTCGAATGCTCCCAAACTCTCAAAGAGGAAGAGAAATGGAGGGCAAAAACAGATCACTCACTCAGAGAGCTCTGGGATAATTGGAAGAAAATCAATATTCATCTTATAGGGATCCCCGAAAGTGGCTTCACAAGGCAGAGTCTCTTCTCCATGAGATTATGAAGGAGAACTTTCCAGACATGCCAAGAGATTCTGAAATTCAGATAGCAGTTTCAGAACTCTAGAATCACTCAACCCAAATAAGACATCCCCCCGACACATCATAATCAATTTCACTAAAGTTAATATGAAGGAGAAAATTCTGAAAGCAGCCAGACGAAAGAAAACCATCACCGACAAGGGCAAGAATATTAGAATAATTGCAGATCTCTCTGCTGAAACCTTTCAAGCTAGAAGAGGATGGTCATTGACTTTTAATCTCCTAAAACAAAATAACTTTCAACCCAGGATCCTGTACCCAGCTTAACTGAGCTTCACTTATGACAGAGAAA
Organism: Nycticebus coucang; assembly: GCF_027406575.1. Classification (NCBI taxonomy): domain Eukaryota; kingdom Metazoa; phylum Chordata; class Mammalia; order Primates; family Lorisidae; genus Nycticebus; species Nycticebus coucang. Next base: position 6,773,203 of record NC_069792.1, read on the forward strand.
TTAAATACTTCAATGACATTCACATGTTGAAGACATTTGCCATAACTAAACTAGATCTCCAGGATATTCTCAGACCTATCTTCCATAAAGACCAGCATAACCCTCCACCACAAAAAAAAACCCACCCAGAAAATTTTGATCAAATTCCAACTTCCGCAGTCGCAAAAGAATTAAAAATGTCCACCAGACTCTAGAATGCCTTATCAATATTCCCAATAAATGTGAATAGTTTAAATTGTCCTCTAAAGAGGCACAGGTTGGCTGACTGGATACAAAAACTCAAGGCAGATATCTGCTGCATACAAGAATCACATCTTACATTAAAAGAAAAATATAGACTCAAGGTGAAGGGATGGTCATCTATACTCCAGGCAAATAGAAAACAGAAAAAAGCAGGCATTGCAATCCTATTCGCAGATGCAATAGGCTTTAAACCAACCAAAATAAGGAAGGATAAGGATGGACACTTCATATTTGTTAAAGGTAATACTCAATATGATGAGATCTCAATTATTAATATTTATGCACCCAACCAGAATGCACCTCAATTTATAAGAGAAACTCTAACAGACATGAACAACTTGATTTCCTCCAGTTCCATAGTACTTGGAGATTTTAACACCCCTTTAGCAGTGCTGGATAGATCCTCCAAAAAGAAGCTAAGCAAAGAAATTTCAGATTTAAACTTAACCATTCCACATCTGGACTTAACACACATCTACAGAACATTTAATCCCAACAAAACTGAATACATATTCTTCTCATCAGCCCACAGAACATACTCCAAAATCAACCACATCCTAGGCCACAAATCTAACCTCAGCAAATTTAAAAAAATAGAAATTATTCCTGGCATCTTCTCAGACCATCATGGAATAAAAGTTGAACTCATTAACAACAGGAACCTGCGTAACCATACAAAAGCATGGAAGCTAAACAACCTTATGCTGAAGGATAGATGGGTTATAGACAAGATTAAGAAGGAAGTCACCAAATTTTTGGAACAAAACAACAATCAAGACATGAGTTACCAGAACCTCTGGGATACTGCAAAGGCACTCTTAAGAGGGAAATTTATAGCACTGCAAGCCTTCCTCAAGAAAACGGAAAGAGAGGAAGTTAATAACTTAATGGGACATCTCAAGCAACTGGAGAAAGAAGAAAACTCAAACCCCAAACCCAACAGAAGAAAAGAAATAAACAAAATCAGCAGAATTAAATAAAATTGAAAACAAAAGAATTTTACAACAGATCAATAAATCCAAAAGTTGGTTTTTTGAAAAGATCAATAAAATAGATAAACTTTTGGCCAACCTAACCAGGAGAAAAAGAGTAAAATCTCTAATTTCATCAATCAGAAATAATAATGATGAAATAAAAACAGACCCCTCATAAATTCAAAAAATCCTTAGTAAATTCTACAAGAAACTCTACTCTCAGAAATATGAAAATCTGAAAGAAATCAACCAACACCTGGAGGTATGCCACCTACCAAGACTTAGCCAGAGATGGAAATATTGAACAGGACTATATCAAGTTCTGAAATAGCATCAACTATACAAAATATCCCTAAAAAGAAAAGCCCGGGACCAGATGGCTTTACGTCAGAATTCTACCAAACCTTTAAAGAAGAACTAGTACCTATATTACTAAACCTCTTCCAAAATATAGAAAAGGAAGGAATATTACCCAACACATTCTACGAAGCAAACATCACCTTGATCCCCAAACCAGGGAAAGACCCAACAAGAAAAGAAAATTATAGACCAATATCACTAATAAATATAGATGCTAAAATACTCAATAAGATCCTAACAAACACAATCCAACAACACATCAAAAAAATTATACACCATGACCAAGTGGCATTTATCCCAGGGTCTCAAGGCTGGTTCAATATACGTAAATCTATAAATGTAATTCAGCACACAAACAAACTAAAAAAATAAGGACCATATGATTCTTTCAATTGATGCAGAAAAAGCTTTTGATAATATCCAGCATCGCTTTATGATCAGAACACTTAAGAAAAGTGGTATAGAAGGGACATTTCTTAAACTAATAGAGGCCATCTACAGCAAACCCACAGCCAATGTTGTATTGAATGGAGTTAAATTGAAATCATTTCCATTCAGATCAGGAACCAGGCAAAGTTGCCCATTGTCTCCATTGCTCTTTAATATTGTAATGGAAGTTTTAGCCACTGCAATTAGGGAAGAAAAGGCGATCAAGGGTATCCATATAGGGTCAGAGAGATCAAACTTTCACTCTTTGCAGATGATATGATTGTATATCTGGAAAACACCAGGGATTCTACTACAAAACTCTTGGAAGTGATCAAGGAATACAGCAGAATCTCAGGTTACAAAATCAACATTCATAAATCGGTAGCCTTTATATATACCAACAATAGTCAAGCTAAAAAAAACTTTAAAAACTCTATTCCATTCACAGTAGTGCCAAAGAAGATGATGTATTTGGGAGTCTATCTAACAAAGGACGTGAAAGATCCCTATAAAGAGAACTATGAAACTCTAAGAAAAGAAATAGCTGAAAATGTTAACAAATGGAAAAACATACCATACTCATGGCTGGGAAGAATCAACATTGTTAAAATGTCCATACTACCCAAAGCAATATATAATGTTAATGCAATTCCTATTAAAGCTCCACTGTCATACTTTAAGGATCTTGAAAAAATAATACTTCGTTTTATATGGAACCCGAAAAAAACCTCAAATAGCCAAGACATTACTCAGAAATAAAAACAAAGCAGCAGGAATCACGCTACCAGACCTCACACTATACTATAAATTGATAGTGATCAAAACGTGTTTTTGTGCATGGTACTGGCACAAAAAACAGAGAAGTAGATGTCTGGAACAGAATAGAGAACCAAGAGATGAATCCAGCTATTTACCATTATTTGATCTTTGACAAGCCAATTAAAAACATCCAGTGGGGAAAAGATTCCCTATTTAACAAATGGTACTGGGTGAACCGGCTGGCAACCTGTAGAAGATTGAAACTGGACCCACACTTTTCACCATTAACTAAGATAGACTCTCACTGGATAAAAGATTTAAACTTAAGACATGAAACTATAAAAATACTTGAAGAAAGGGCAGAGAAAACTCTTGAAGGAATCGGCCTGGATGAATATTTTATGAGGAGGACTCCCCAGGCAATTGGAGCAGTATCAAAAATACACTACAGGGACCTGATCAAATTAAAAAGCTTCTGCACACCCAAGAACATAGTAAGTAAAGCAAGCAGACACCCCTCAGAATGGGAGAAAATATTTGCAGGTTATACCTCCGATAAAGGTCTAATAACCAGAATCCACAGAGAACTCAAATGTAGTAGCAAGAAAAGAACAAGTGATCCCATCTCAGGGTGGGCAAGGGACTTGAAGAGAAACTTCTCTAAAGAAGACAGATGCACAATCTACAAACACATGAAAAAAAGCTCATCATCCTTAATCATCAGAGAAATACAAATCAAAACTACTTTGAGATAGCACCTAACCCCAGTAAGAGTAGCCCACATAACAAAATCCCAAAACCAGAGATGTTGGCGTGGATGTGGAGAAAAGGGCACACTTCTACACTGCTGGTGGGAATGCATACTAATACCTTCCTTCTGAAAGGACATTTGAAGAACACTTAGTGATCTAAAAATAGACCTGCCATTCAATCCTATAATTCCTTTACTAGGTTTGTAAGCAGAAGACCAAAAATCACAATATAACAAAGACCAGAATGTTTATCGAAGCCCAATTCATAATTGCTAAGTCATGGAAGAAGCCCAAGTGCCTATCAACCCACGAATGGACTAGCAAATTGTGGTACATGTATACCATGGAATATTATGCAGCCTTAAGGAAAAATGGAGACTTTACCCCTTTCATGTTTACATGGATGGAGCTAGAACATATTCTTCTTAGCAAAGAATCTCAAGAATGGAAGAAAAAGTATCCAATGTACTCAGCCCTACTATGAAGCTAAATTATAGCTTTCACATGAAGACTATAACCCAACTATAGCACAAGACTATGAGGAAAGGGCCAAGGAAGGGGAAGGGAGTGGGAAAGTCAGGGTGGAGGGAGGGAAATGGGTGGAGCCACACCTATGGTGCATCTTAGAATGGGTACAGTCGAAACTTACTAAAGGCAGAATACAAATTTCTACACACAATAACTAAGAAAATACCATGAAGGCTACGTTGAACAGTTTGATGAGAATATTTCAAATTGTATATGAAACTAGCACATTGTACCCCTTGATTGCACTAATGTACACAGGTATGATTTAACAATAAAAAAATAAAAATAAAAATAAAGATTAACCCATTGCTATTAAAACTTGGACGCAGCCCAGGAGCAGTGGTTTATGCTTGTAATCCTAGCACTCTGGGAGGCCAAGTAGGTGAATTGCTCGAGCTCAGGAACTGGAAACACGTCTGAGAAAGAGCAAGACACTGTCTCTACTAAAACTAGAAAAACATTAGCCATTCATAGTGGCAGGTGCCCATAGTCCCAGCTACTTGGGAGGCTGAGGCAAGAAAATCACGCAAGTCCAAGGGTGTGAGGTTCTTGTGAGCTATGATGATGCCACGGCACTCTACCCAGGGCGACAGAGGGCTTCTCTCTCTCTTCCCTTACTCTGTTTCCCTGTCACTTTTTCTCCCATCCAAGTACTAACCAGGCCCGACCCTGCCCTGTCACTTTTTCTATTACTCCCTCTCTACAATAAAATAAACTTATACTTTTATATCCTTAAAAAAAAAGGGGAGGGGGAAGAATTGGAGACAAAATCTGAACTCAAGTCCACCTTATTTTATAGCTAAACCTAGGTCACACTATAATCTATCCTTACTTAGTCTGTAGACAAAGTGGAGCCATCAGAAAAATTTAAATAGAAATTTGAATAGACTTTTGTCCTGTAACAGTCTGGCACCAGTATAGAGCTGTGCTGCCCAGGATAGCAGTCACTAGCCACACTGAACTTTGAATACGATTTAAACACAGAGAGTTCAGTTCCCTACATGCAGGAGACACATTTCAGGTGCTCAACACCCGCGTGTAACTGGTGGCTCCTGTACTGGGCAGTGCAGGATGGGCACTTCCACCATCACAGAAGGTTCTATTGGGTGGTGCTGATGTAGAGGATGCATCAGAGTTCCACAGGGTGGGATAGGGAGAATAAAAAGGTCAGCACCTAGAACACGTGACAACGGATTATAGGAAAAAAAAATAGACCAATGCTTTTCTGAGTGCGACAGCCCATCCTGTCCCTTCAACCAGCAGGAGCAGGTTGGGCACTTGGGAGAAACACAAATTCACACTGGATCAGAAAGTCTGGAAGTGAGTGGGCCCAGTCATCTACGTCATGACAGGCCTTCAGGGGATTTTGATGCTCACCAAAGTGCAAAGACCCCTGGGTGGCAACTGTGGCTCAGTGGGTAGGGTGTCGGCCCCATATACAGAGGGTGGCTGGTTTGAACCCAGCCCTGGCCAGGTAAAACAGCAATGAGACTTGCAACAAAAAATAACCAAGTGTTGTGGCAGGCACCAGTATTCCCAGCTATTTGGGATGCTGAGGCAAGAGAATCACCTAAGCCCAGGAGTTGGAGGTTGCTGTGAGCTGTGACACCATAGCACTCTACCGAGGGTGACAAAGTGAGTCTCTGTCTCAAAAAAAAAAAAAATAATAAAACTGCAAAAACCCTTTATCTAGAGGAGGGGACAGATTTGTACAGTGTGTGGTACAGAAATACAGGCAACTTTGAAGCCAAATATTAGCTAGACAAGGGAAGAGTAAATCTAAGATAATTCCAGGTGGGTTGGTGAATAAAGAAGGAAACATTCAGAAGAAAAAGATAATGAACTTGGGTCTCAATTCCCAAGGGACATTCAAGCATCCTGATCCTGTTGGAAGTGTCAACCTAGAAATCAGGAGAAAGTTCTGGGACCGATGTGCAGATTTAAGGTTGCCAGGATTTAGATGGAATAGGTAACTCTCAATTTGTTTCCTATATAAATGATATTATCTGTGTCTGTAAAGGCAGAGGAGTATGTCCGGATTTAGACATAATTCTCCGCACACTAGTTCCTTTTTATCCAATTCAAGAGAAGGCATCTCAAAACACAGGTCAGACAGATGTGAATATATTCTACTAACATACATTAATTAACACGCCTTGCTACTCTATTATAAGCATGTATAACTTGCCAAACAAGATACCCAAAATCTTGTTTGGGTAAGTGTATAGAGTGAAAAAAGAACTGTTCTGAGTGCTGACTTCAATTCTCCCCAGTACTGGAGTGTCGGCTGCAATTAAAGAAACAGCCTGAGAGAGGAAAAGAAAAGATCAGAGACACAGAGTAGGGCCCTGTGAGTCCAGAGGGGGCATGTCCCAGGGGAAACGATGGACGCTGTGATACTCGGGAGACAGGTGAAATGAGACCTGCACTTTGCTGTTAAGAGGTCATCGTTCCCTCAATGAACCCCCAACAATAAAAAAGCCAAGAAGTCATCATTAAACTTCTTTCAAAGTCTTTTCTGGAAAGTATTTGGGGATAATTTGGCAAGAAGATTCGAACAGTTTAAAGAATAAATAGGGGTAAGGAAATGGAGACAGCAAGGTAGATTTGTCTTTGCCGTGTGACTTGGTTAACAAAGTTGCCTTATGTTCTCAGCATCTTACAGAGATTGTAGAAATAGCTTTTCTAAATTTTATACACTCTCTCCCTAGGACCTCCCTATCATGCTATAAATAAAACTACTCCACCCCTCAGTTTGACCCCCTGGTCCTAGACCATGAGCCTGCTGTAGTCCTCCCTTCACCTAAGATGAATTCCTCCCTAGGATTCTCTTCTCTATCCTTGAGTCTTGCTTGGCCTGCCCCACACACTCTGGTCACCTCCCTGGCTCTTCAGAGTAAATATAGCTCATTGATTAAAGCTAGAACCTTCTCTAGAAAAATACCATTTGTGCAGTTCCTTAGAACTGAGTTGGCCTAAATTCATTCTCCCACCCATCCTGTGAAATAGGTAGGAAAATGTTACTGTCCTTGTTTTCGCAAGTGAAAAACGGAGGTTCTGTGACATCTGATATCTAAGTCACAAGGCAACAGCCCTATCTTATTTATTTTATTAATGTATTCATTCCACGTTTTTCCATGAAGGATTTCAGGTAGCAAGAGTAGATGATAAAAGGACATAAATCCACAGCTGTTAAATCTCTACATAATTGGCATAGCTGAGCTTTAAATTAGTTCTAAGTTTTCTGGCAGCCAAACAAAAAAGACAGACACTGTCAATTATGTAGTTCCTCTTCTCAAATAGGAATAAGTGTGCCCGTCTCTCAGAGGAACCAAAGTATGCCCTCACCGAAGTTCTAAAAGAAACTTCAGCTTCACATCTTGCATAGAAGGCATTTCTATAAACAAATGTAGTGGAGCATTCCTTATGGTATCAGTAGTGGCTTCCTTTGATGAAATTTCATTTCAACTCTTAAGTTAAAACATTTTTCTTTTTATTATTATTATTTCAAAATATTAATTCCAAATATTTGGAATTAACAACAAGCATTAAAACAATTGTTCAAAACAAAAAATATTTGGAATTAAAAACAAGCATACTTTTGTTATGCTTGACTCAGGGTTATAAGAATGCCCAATACCCAGATAGGGTTCACTATACCTGTTAGGTGGGTTTTCACCCATCTCCTCCTTTCCCCTTTTCCCAGCTTGATTTCTATAGAGATTTGCTTTCCTCTGTGCACATGTGTGCTCCTCAGTTAGTTCTAATTTAATAGCAATAAAAAGATTTTTCAACCCGGGCATACCTACTAACTTACTGATCACTCAAGAACAGTTACCACAAGATATAAAACCTTACCTCTTGGGCTGGATCTCAATTTTCATGGTCATGGCTAAATCTATACACTAATTAGCATGTATTCATGGGACATGCCATCTCCTCAACAGGGCTAAAGATCAGGTAGCCCTTCTAAGTTATCTACACATTGTAGATACATCTAACATACATATACATACACCCACACACAGACTCAAAAAAAAAAAAGCATAAAGGTTTTTTTAATAAAAAGAAACAAAAATGTTCTTGAGTTTTTAGGACATGCTCATTGTTGTGTGAAAAGTCATCATTATTCTGAGATATTTCTGAAATAAATGTAAGTTGAGGTGACTAGAATATAAGGAAAAATTTGAGGGAGCAGTTAAGTTATAATTAGAGCTGATGTTGAATAACCATCTCTGCTGACTGCCAGGCACTGATGTTCGCTAACATTTTTAATTAATCAGAAATCTCTATAGATGCTGATAAAGCTACCAGAATGGTCCCTTCCTTCACATGAAGTGCCAAATGAGCCACGTGTCCACAGCTCCATCCGCGTGTCTCGTCAGGCCATCTTTACATGGACACCCAGTCACTGCATCATCACAGTGTCCTTCTAAAACCAAATATGTGTATGTGGAAGACCAGCCCAGTGGAGGGAATTTCATGGACACCTGCTGGCATCAGAGTCCTGAGTAAGGCACTGGTCCAGAATACTAAACACGCCATTCTCTCTCCCTTCAAGGAGTTTGTTTAAGTCTGGTTGGAGAAACAAAATATGCACACAAGTCATTCAACTAAAAACAATAACCTGACAATCTACAAAAACAAGCAAAACAATACTGCATATAATTAATGATACCAAATAGTAAATACATGGGCACCAAGGGCAGTAGATAAGGAAGATGACCACTGAAATGAAGAAAGTGGTGACCTCTGTCCCCACCAGCTGATGGATATAGAAGCAATGTGAAATGGCACCCAGATGCAGAGAGCAAAATTAAATAGAATAATAGCAACACTTCATCTGATGGCCCAGGGCCATGAGAAGGTGAACCAAATTATGATATATACAGAGGAATTTCATGTCTTTTTTCAGACTAGTGATTCATAAATATTAATGAGCCCTTACTTAGGGTGCTTGAAAAACATGCAGCTTTGGGGAACACCTCTAGATATCCTAATCCTGTGTCTAAGAGATTGAGCCACCTACACTATCACAATTCCAACAAGGATGGAGGTAGTTAAAGGACCCCAGTGTGAGGCCCACTGCCTAGGGCTCCTCTACCCCAGACCAGCTCATATACACATATGACACATGTGACGTGAAGGAAAAGCCAGTAATGAGACGCACAGTGTCCTCACCACCATTAGGAAGCAGCACCAAGGAAGGGACAAGAATTCTGGAATGATCCCAGCAAAGGTCAAAAGGTCACTGGGTGAAATTTCATGTTAGAAATTACAAATACATATCCAAAGCTGCATAAGAAAAGTATTGTTGTATGATGGATTTAGTACCCAGTAGATTTTACTGGATAATTGTATGTTGGGTTTTGTAAAAAATAATTCAATTAAACACTTTGAACTTAGAAAAGAGTTCAATATCAATTCAAAGGGTTATAATAAAAAAGAATTGTTTGCATGAAATTTACTACCTGATAATTTTCGCTCAGTGTATTTTAGATTTCCATAGAGAATTTTTATTCTTCATTATTCAGCAAGCCTCAATTAGATGTATTTGTTCTCTCAGATTAAAGACTATAATCATATTCTGTGAAATCTCATACCAGACTATTATTAATTATGTTTAAAAAAAAAAACTTTGCAGGTATGATACCTTCTTACCCCAGGCATTTTGCAAATGAATCATTATTAGTCCTATTCACAATAAAATCAGAAATTTACTCAAATTCTCAGAACAAATGAATACAAGTGCAGATCATATGCAGAGTCATTCATTCAGATAGTGGCAGACATTCATTATACAGTCTCAGGACTCCGTGTTCTGCACTGTGTGACAACAATTAGGTATATGGTTAAGAACCCAAACTCTGGACACTAGTCTGACCATTCTTTTCCCCCAGAATCATCACTTCTCATTATAGTTCTATAATGACAATTATAAACTTGTTCTAAAATAAAAAAACCTTAGTGTGAGATTTCTTACAATATAGCCTTAAAGCAGTGGTTCTCAACCTTCCTAATGCTGTGGCCCTTTAATACAGTCCTGTGCGGGTCGTGACCCACAGGTTGAGAACTGTTGCCTTAAAGTAACTCCGTGCTGTTATTTAGAAAATACAAAGAATTTGATCATCAAATATAAAAATTATTTTTATTTACAATTATAAACAAAAATGCAAAGCCAGGAAGACTCAAGGTAATATTAGCAAGTGGTATGAAACTTTAAATTTGGCTGGAAATAGGGTTACTGTTGCAAGCAGTAATGGTAAATCATTTATGTTGTCGCGACCACATAAATGATCACGCAAGACATGGATTGACAGTACACCCTGTGCAGGGCTGAAAAACAGAGTGAGCTAAATCATGATGGATTTAAAAGTCAATCTGATTGCCTCACTCCCAGCTGATCACCAGAAGCCAGGTGGAAACACTTGAAAACTAAACAACACGCTTCAAAAATAACACGGAGGTCAAAAATAAATTTATGAGGGAAATTTTAAAAATTTTGTTGAACTGGACAAAGATGAAAATACAACAGACTCAAATTCACGGGACACAACTATCACAGTGCCGAGAGGGAAGCTTATAGCACCAAGTGCATCCATGAAAACAGTGAAAAAGCCTCCCACCTTTAAAAAAAATAAGGAAAAAGAAGAGCAAAACAAGAAGGAAAGAAATAATAAAGGTAGGAGCAGAAAGCAATATAATTGAAAACAGAAAAACAATAGAGAAAATCAATAAAATAAAAAGCTGGCTCTTTGAAAAGGTCGATGAAATTGACAAACCTCTCTTAAGACTGACAAAGAAAAAAGAGAGGAGAGAAAACACACATATCAAAAATGAAACAGGAAGCCTCACCACAGGCCTTGCAAAATCCAAAGAGTAGCAAGAGAATATTGAAAACTACACTAAACTCGTAAATTTGGCAACTTAGGGAAATGAACCAATTCCTCAAAAAGCATAAACTACCACAAATCACCCAATACAAAATAGATGGTTTGAACAGCCCTATGTCTATGAAGAATATTAAATAAGTTAATTTTAAAATGTCAAAAAGGAGCTCTTCAAGCCAAGATGGTTTTACTGGAAAATTCTATCAAGTGTTTAAAGAATTAACACTAAATCAATATAATTATCCAAAATGTAGAAGAGGAAGAAATATTATCCAGTTCATTTTGGGAAACTAATATTTCCCTGACTCTAAACCAAAAACAGTACAAAAAAAATAATAAGAAGAAGAAAACTGCAGCCCAATAGCCCTTATGAATACATTCACAAGATCCTTAACAAAATATTAGCAGCTAAAATGCAACCACATATAAAAGAGAATTATATACCATGACCCAGTGGGATGTATTCTAGGGATGCAAGTCTAGTTCAATATTTGAAAATCAATCAGTGTAATCAACTTCATTAACATTCTAAAGATGAAAACTCACATGATATGATGTTTAATTTTATGTGTCAGCTTGACTGAACCACAGGCTGCCCAGATATTTAGTTAAATATTCTGGGTGTGTCTTTGAAGGTTTTCCTGGATGAGACTAGTGTTTGAATCATTAAACTGAGTAAAGCAGACTGCCCTCCCCAGCATGGATGGGCTTCATTCAATCCACTGAAGGCCTGGATAGATTAAAAGGGTTAAGTAAGAAAGAATTCTTTCTCTCTGTCTGACAGTCTTGCACTGGGATATCAGTCTTCTCCTGTCTTCAGAATCAATCATGGAGTGAAACTTACACCAACAGTATTTCTGCCTTTGAGGCCTTCAGACCCAGACTAGAAGTATACCATAAGCTCTCCCAGGTCTGGGCTGCTCAGCCACCACAATCATATAAGATGATTTCTTATTTTATATTCTCCATATTTCTGTATTACCTTAACTAATAGATATGGTCACATCAATTGGGACAGACTATTTGACAGAATTCTTTTTTTTATTTTTATTAAATCATAGCTGTGTACATTAATATGATCATGGGGCACCATACACTTGGTTCATAGATCATTTGACACATTTTCATCACACTAGTTAACATAGCTTTCATAGCATTTTCTTAGTTATTTTGCTGAGACCTTTACATTCCACATTTACTAGGATTCACATATACCCTTGTAAGATGCACCGCAGGTGTAATCCCATTAATCCCCCTCCCTCCACCTACCTCCCCCCTCCCTCCCCTCCCTTTCCCCCTTCTCCCTATTCTTAGGTTGTAACTGGGTTATAGCTTTCATGTGAAGGTCCTACATTAGTTTCATAATAAGGGTGAGTTATTTAATCTTTGACAAGCCAATTAAAAACATTCAGTGGGGAAAAGATTCCCTATTTAACAAATGGTGCTGGGTGAACTGGCTGGCAACCTGTAGAAGACTGAAAGTGGACCCACACCTCTCACCATTAACTAAGATAGACTCTCACTGGATTAAAGATTTAAACCTAAGACATGAAACTATAAAAATACTAGAAGAGAGTGCAGGGAAAACCCTTGAAGAAATTGGGTTGGGCGAGTTTTTTATGAGAAGGACCCCCCGGGCAATTGAAGCTGCTTCAAAAATATTTGACAGAATTCAATATCAATTCATGATAAAAATTCTCAGACAACTTGAAAAAGAGAATATCCTCAGCTTTATAAAGAACATCTATAAGAACCTGTAGTTAACAATATACTTAATGATAAAAGACTACATGCTTTTTCCTAAGGTCGGAGCAAAGCAAAGACATCCTCTGTAGCCATTATTATTCAACATACTACTGGAAGTTCTAGCAAGTGCAATAGGGCAAGAAAAGGAAATAGAAAGCGTACAGTTTGGAAAGGAAGAAATAAAACCATCCCTATTTGCAGATGGCATGATTATCTGCATAAAAATTCTCAAGGAATCTACAAAACAAAAACAAATAAACAAAAAGCCTCCCAGAACTATAAGTTTGGAAGTTAAGCAAGGTCACAGAATACAAAACAAACATAGAAAAAAATCACTATCTTTCTATCTACTAGCAATAGGTGCAATGACATATAGTGCAAGAGTCACTGGCACTATAATCTGTAACCAAAAAATGAATGAATAAAGAAATACCATTTGAGTCTGACACCTTCTACAAAAATTTACTCAAAAATGGATTATAGACTTATATGTGTGTAACGTAAAATAATATGTCTTCTAGAAAAAAAAAAGCTATGAGAAAAAGTCTTTGCTATCCAAGGCTAGGTGAAGATTCTTAGATGTAACGCCAAAAGTGCAGCCCACAAAAAGAAAATCGATTAATTGTCATCAAAATTTAAAAATTTTGCTCTAGGGAAGACCCTGTTAAGAGAGTGAAAAGAGAAACAACAGACTGGGTGGAAGATTAATGACGAGGTTTCTGACTGATTCAGAAGGAGGGGATAAGCTTGGTGGCAGTAAGAGTAGAAAGGAGGAATTCTGAGGAAAGACTCTCACAAGCTTCCCTTTTTTCTGCCTGAAGCAACATGAGGAGGGAAGTGTCGGCTTCCCCTTGTCAAATTAGGAGCAACTCTGTCATGATTAAATTTGGATTCTTCGTTTATCTGCTTCCTGATATCAAAGAAGCCACTGAGAAAAATTACAAAAGACCAACACCAAGAGACAAAGCCTGGGTGGAAACAGACAACTTTCCAGCACGGGGCAGACTTTTAGAACAAGCCAGAAACCCCCAGTAGGCTGACGTTGGATCAGCCAGCCTCCAGGCACTGGCCCACATCACCTGAGTGGAAGGGGGAAACAAAGGAGACCAGTTGGCTCCAAAGAGACCAGTTGGCCCTAGATTTTCTAGAAAATCTAGAAAATGATGTAAATCAATGTACTTAGGGGAGTGGATAACAGTGGGAAAACTGCAGGAAGGAGATAACTGTTGATCATTGAGGAAGAGGAGACTATGGGAAGTAAATATTGACAGAAATTAGACACATTGGAGTCGAGTGCATAGTTCCAGAAATGTAGCTACAAAGGGAACAGAGATAATATATAAAATGTTGAGGCAGCAAGATCAAGTGAAGAATTTTTTTAAATCAAAGATGCCTTTTAAAAAAATACACAAATAGGAGAGACCTGGAAAGTTTATCAGTGGAAGGAAAGGCATCTGGAGAGAAAGAAATTAAAGATGGTTGGAGGGGAGAGAGAAGATAATTTAAAATGTGAAATGGCACTTGAAGGAATAAATTAACCTTACAGGCAAGGACACATCCTCCAAAAAAGAGCAAGAAAGAGAGGATAGGAGTGCGATTAGGTCCTTTGCAGTAGCCAGGATGGACAATGAAGACCTTTGATCAATTAGGGCTTGAGAAAGAGAAAGGGTTTGGGATACTGGTTTCCAAAGTGGGATGTGAGATTATAACAAAGATATTTGTACCAGAATGTTTATTGCAGCCCAATTCATAATTGCTAAGTCATGGAAAAAGCCCAAGTGCCCATTGATCCACGAATGGATTAATAAATTGTGGTAAATGTACATCATGGAATATTATGCAGCCTTAAAGAAAGATGGAGACTTTACCTCTTTCATGTTTACATGGATGGAGCTGGAACATATTCTTCTTAGTAAAGTATCTCAAGAATGGAAGAAAAAGTATCCAATGTATTCAGCCCTACTATGAAACTAATTTATGGCTTTCACGTGAAAGCTATAACCCAGTTATAACCTAAGAATAGGGGGAAGGGGGAAAGGGAGGGGAGGGAGGAGAGAGGTGGGCGGAGGGAGGGTGATTGGTGGGATTACACCTATGGTGCATCTTACAAGGATACACGTGAAACTTAGTAAATGTAGAATATAAATGTCTTAACACAATAACTAAGAAAATGCCAGGAAGGCTATGTTAACCATTGTCATGAAAATGTGTCAAATGGTCTATAAAACCAGTGTATGGTGCCCCATGATCGCATTAATGTACACAGCTATGATTTGATAAAAAAAAAGTCAATATTACAATATGCCAGAAAGTTCATACATATTTTTAACTGTTTTAAACTTCTGCTAAAAACTTTCATATGTCATTTAAAATGTCGGAGAGTATAAATCAATTTTTAAAATTATTTTAGAGAACATGCCAGTTAAAAGTTCATTGTTGGTCTTCTAAAGACACAAAAACACATGAATAACAGAATTAATGAGCAGAAATGTGTGTCCCGTTAAAAGTAACATGATTGTGTAGTACATCATGTCAGCAAAGTTCTGGGATTTCCTCTGGCAATAATCTATGACCCAGGAGCAGAAATGAAGAATGAATACAGGAATGTGCAATTCCTGGGTGTGGCACAATGGAAGCCTTGAGAGTTAATGAGGACAAACAGTTCATCTTGGTAACTAAATTAAACTGGGAAATAAGTGAGATCAGAAGCAGGTTCCTGAGTGGTGCAATTTTGGCGCAGACTCTGAACAGTTGGAGTCTGAGTCCAAGTAGAAAGGGAAAAGGAGAAAGAGGGCATGCTGGTTTTGAACTTTAAAGGGAGAGCAGTGCGGCATAACAATAAGGTTATTGTTTTGTGACTACTGTAGAGAGAAGATGGAGATTTTCATTAGAAGGAAGTCCAGGCGATTGCAGGCCAGCAGGGATGCTGGGCCACGTGGGATGGTGGGATGCTGTCCTGGAGTGTGCTACAGAGAGAGGGACATAGCAGATGCTTCACACTTTGGGCCTGGTATTGACAAGATGTCTAGTAGCAAAGTTAGGGAAAGGATGCTGCAATTGGACAGTATGGACCTTAAGAGAAAAAAATAAAATTGAGTTTCATGTTTTGGAAGTGACTTGGGGACTTTTATAAAGGATGCGAAATCTCACACTCTGTCACGATCAGCTGTGCAGGAATGGAACTTTATTTTCTTCACCTTGAATTGCTCAAGAGCCCTTGTTTACATCATGCCACGGGAAAGAAGCAAACATCTTGACTCACCCCTCCACGGCGACTCAGTTCCTTGTGCCTTACAGCTTGGTCTGTTTGGGACCAAATTCTGGACACATATTAGGTCAAATTCAGGATTCTCCCAGGAAGTGGTCTAGGCTTCCAGGATTCACAGCTAGTATTTTCTGTCACAAGGAAGATGGTTGATTGCAGCTTCTCCTACCACTTCAACTCTAAATGAGTGCTACTGCATGGTCCGAGCAGGAACCTGGCTGACTCCTCTGACACCTTCTGAGACTCGGGCAAACCCCATGCAGAGGCTGAAGAACTTGCCACCAGGTGGCCTTGTTCAGTCTCTTGTGGCTAGCCTGGGAGGCGGTCTCTTCCCTCAGGTAGGCAGACAGAAAACAAAGCAATAAACCCTTCTAGTTTTGGGGGGTCTTCCCTCCTAGTTGCAGCCTCAGTGCTGCATTTTCCTTCTTTGGGGTCACCTTTTCTTGAAAGTGAAGGGAAAAAGGGGTAAACTCTATAGTCAGTCACATGGGCACTTGTCAAAGGATCATCTGAGCCAAAGCCTCTTTAGAATTCAAATTAAACCATTTATCTCTCAGGCGCCAAGACCTTAACAACTGGAAATCAGATTTTCTGGATCCTATTTGGGAATCCAAAGCCAAGAATTATCCGATGTAAAACCAAGACTTCTAAGAACAGGGCACACAGAACGTGATGGCTTCCTGGCTGGCAGAGAGCAGGAGTTTGGTTTGGGAGTCCCAAGGAAACAACAGCTGTGTCCTGACGCTGAGGGCCGTCTGGCTGCGTTTGAAGAGGAAGCATTAATGACCTCAGCTGCGGACGGCAGAGCTGAGGGGAGCCAAGCTGCCACCCAGGCACAGAGTGTGGGGCAAGAGAAGATTCACTGGTGAACAGGACAAACCTTGCTTCTGAGGGAGGCCATGCCTGCAGGCAGGTAGGGGTGCATGGGGACACGCTCCACACATTCCACTCAATTTTGCTGAGAATCTAAAACTGCTCTAAAACATAAAGTTTATAAACTTTTAAAAAATGTATTTTCCTGGACAGCACCTGTGGCTCAAAGGGGTAGGGTGCCGGCCCCATATGATGGAGGTGGTGGGTCCAAACCCAGCCCTGGCCAACTGCAAAAAATAAATAAATAAATAAAAATAAACCAAAACTGTATCTTCCTCAGTTACCACCTCTCTAGGTGAATGCACCATCGTGCACTCAGCTGCTCAAGCTAAAAAGACAGGCAAGGTAGCTGAGTCCTCCCTCCCTTCTCACAAGCTGATCACCAAGGGTACCGGTTCTTTCTTCAAGATATCTGGAATCGCCTTCTCTCCCGCCTTCTGCTTTTGCTCTAGTTTGCACTTCTTCTCCTGCCTGGATTACTAACTCACCTTCTTAAATGTGCTTGCTTTCATTTTAATCTCTCTGTAGTAGGTCTTCCCCAAACACGCGCACAGTCACATCACAGCCCTCCTGAAAGCTCCTCAGTGGCTCCCTGTGCTTCTCAAGATAAAGGCAAAGCGGCATGGTTTATGACCCTGACCCCGGGTCCCACACTGCTGCAGCCTCGGGACTCTCTCCTGCGATCTGCGCTCTGGCCACCCTGAACGCTCCCAGCTCCTTACACAGTCTTGTCCTCAGGCTTTCCCACAAGCTATTCCCTTTGCTGGAACATTCTCCCAGACTCTTGTCTATCCATTTTCAGCTCTGGGGTATACAAATGTAGTCATTTTTCTCCCCAGGAAAATTCCCGTGGTCATCCCCAGCTCTGGATCAGAAGTTGGTATCATGCACCATGACACGCCGTCCAGGGGCGACTTCTGTGAGCAACTCACTCTGCGTTCTCACTCTCTAATTTGCCACTGGGTCCTCCACAGTAACCAGCCACCCTGTGAGGCCAAGAATGGGCATCAGTCTTGTGTGCCATTGGCACCAAACACACTTCCTTGGTTAAAGTAGAGGTCCAATAAGTACTTGTTAAATAAATGCATGAATGATGCGGAGGGGAGGGGAAGCGGAGAATGCATCCAGAAAAGAAAAGTGGCTAATCGGGAAAGTAGGGTGCAGAGGCAAGAATTTATACACTGAATCAAGAGCATGAAGACTTGGCGCCGGCTGTGTGCAGTGAGAAATGGAGCAGGACACTGCAAAGGAAGGACATTTGTCCACCTCGTTAAACAAAAATCATAATGCACATGCAAATATTAGCATAAGCAAACCAATGGTTATTTAGGGTTAAGAAAATAGGAGGGATCTCCAGATAGAGCAGATTCAGGAGGAAAGAAACCCAAAGTCTCTGGAGTCTTTGGAGCCAAAGAGAGGCCCTTGAACCCCCAAAGTCTCTCCCTTGCTCCACGCAGCCTCATTTATATCCTGGCTGTGTGGGCAGAGTGATGCTTACCAGCCAACAGATGAATCCAAACAAAGCTGAGAAGCTTTAATGGGTAACAGAATTAGATAGCAGAGCTGCACCTGTTCAACTTATTTATACCTAGGGATGATTCCCTTTGTGAAGCTAAAAATAGAAGCGTGGATGTTTGCAATTTCAAAGACGGGAAATACGTCTCACTGATTATAGAGCTAGCCACTATATTCCCTATTTTCTCCATTTGCTTTTTTTTAGATGTGTTTATAAGATTTTGTTAAAATTGGCTTTATCATTCATACACTCATGTAGCAAAATAATTTGTTTTTTTCCTTTTGAACAAGATTTTCTTTTTTGCAATTTTTTAAATGAAATTATAACTGTGTACATTAATGCATTTATGGAGTACAATGTGCTGATTCTATATACAATTTGGAATGCTTACCTCAAACTGATTAACATAGCCTTCA
The DNA here is from genome assembly GCF_027406575.1 of Nycticebus coucang. Lineage (NCBI taxonomy): Eukaryota > Metazoa > Chordata > Mammalia > Primates > Lorisidae > Nycticebus > Nycticebus coucang. Next base: position 6,791,954 of record NC_069792.1, read on the forward strand.
CCTCACCTTAACTATTTTTTGTGTTAAGACATTTATACTCTGCTCTTAATAGATTTGACATGTACCCTTGCATTATGCACAATAGGTGAGGTCCCACCAATTATGGTCCCTCCACCTGGCCTCCCCCGTCCCCTCTTCCCTCCTTCATTCTGGGTTATATTTGTCTTTTATCATTCCTATGAAAGCGTCAATGATTATATACTGGTTTCATAATAGTACTGAGTACACTGGATACTTTTTCTCCCATTCTTGAGATATTTTACTAGAAAGAATATGTTCTAGCTCCATCCATTTAAACATAAAAGATGTAAAGTCTCCATCTTTTATGGCTGCATAATATTCCATGGTGTACATGTACCACAATTTGTTAATCCATTCATGGGTCGATGGGCACCCAGGCTGCTTCCATGACTTGGCAATTATAAATTGGGCTGCAGTAAACATTCTGGTACAAATATCTTTGTTGTAAAATGATTTTTGGTCATCTGGATATATACCTAGTAGAGGAATTGCAGGATCAAACAGCAGGTCTACTTTTAGTCCTTTCCAAAAGGAAGGTATTAGCTTGCATTCCCACCAGCAGTGCAGCAGTGTTCCCTTCTCTGCACATCTGAAACTGGACCCCCACCTTTCACCATTAACAAAAATTGATTCTCACTGTATGTATAAAAGATTTAAACTTAAGACATGAAGCTATAAAGATATTTGGAGAGAGCTCTGGGAAACACTTGAAGAAATTGGCCTGGGAGAATATTTTATGAGAAGGATCCCCCCTGACAATTGAAGCAACACCAAAAATGTACTAGTGGGAGTTGATCAAACTAAAAAGCTTCTGCACAGCCAAGCTGTAAAGCTTTACAGTATGGAAAGCAGGCAGACAGCCCTCAGAATGGGAGAAGATATTTGCAGGTTATGTTTCTGACAAAGGTTTGATAACTAGACTCCACAGAGAACTCAAACTAATTAAAAGGAAAGAACAAGTGATCCCATTTCATTGTGGGCAAGAGACTTGAACAGAAGATTTGCTGAAGAAGACAGATGTGTGGCCTGTAGACACATGAAAAAATCTCACCATCTTCAATCATCAGAGCAATGCAAATCAAAAACACTTTGAGATGTCATCTAACTCCAGTAAGATTATCCCACATCACAAAATCCCAAAGCTACAGATGCTGGAGTGGATGTGGAGAGAAGGGTACACTATGTTCTCCAGTTGGGTGGCCAGTTGCCTGTCCAGGCCTAGAGAAGGGACCAGCTGCCATTTTGGGCCCCAGGAACAGAGCGCAAGGATATGCTAGGGTGGGAAAAACTGGTGCAAATTATAATCCAAAAAAAAAAAAATCTTAAATGCCACAAACTCAAAGATTTATTTCTAGAAAATATTGTTTTAAAATTCTGTTTTAAATATATTGGTATTTTTTAAAGGGGGGATTTATTTAAGAAGCATACAAAAACACAGCAGAGCATTTCATAGTCCATTTTGTCCAATAAAACAGGCAACAACAGCATACATACATTTTTGCAAGCATAAGCTCAATCAGGTATACTAATGATGGTTGCATAGGTATAACAACTACAAGTAGATGAACCACAGTCATAGAGCAACAGGTCAAAAAGTGAAACATGTAAACACAGATCACTATGGTTGTTCACTGTGTGCACACAGCTTTGTAACTTTTGTCATCTGAAATATCATGACAGACAAACTTTTAACAAGATAAATCAAAAACTTCATGGGTCACTGTCACATGTGCATTTGTCCAAAGAGTGAGTTCTCATGAAATTTTGTCTTTCACAAAAGCAGGCATACAAGAAGGACATCTCTGCATTTATTGAGAAAGTTAAAAGCCTTTATGTACATGCACAATGCTTACATACAAATTCAACCTTAGAATATATAGACTCCATGCACTTTCATGGAGTCCAATTTACCAAAAAAATGCATAAAATGAATTAGAACTTTAAAAATCTTTACAACTCACGTCTCCTGTATTGGAACTGATGTGAAGATGAAATACTAGTCTAGCCAATTGGTGCTGTGTGTAAAGAGGCCTGATTGAATAATTCTCCGGGGGAGATTTCTTGCATTCTTGTCTGCATTATCACGTTTTCTATAATCTTTGAAACACTCCCTACCATTAGATTTTGAGAGTGGTTGTGGTCTACAAATTTCATAAGTATATGCTGTCCATTGAAAGTCTCGCTATTGCTTAGCAATTAAGTGATTTTTTGCTTTCACAGCTCCAATAATAATTAGCTTTTAAATTTTTATCTTTCACTGTAAGTAGCCTCTTACCCTTAACTTATCACAGCCTTTTTATGAGGGAACAATTTCACAGACCACTTCCATTGTGTTGTAAGAAAACACAAAGAAGGAATGGTATTTGGCTTCCCCAATACCAAATCTGTACTTGTCAGAGTTCTTCAGAGAGACAGAACCAATAGAGTACAGGGTAGGTAGATAAGAGGAGATTTATTGGGGGAATTGGCTCATGCCATTATTGTGATGGAGAAATTCTACATGACTCCATCTCCAAGCTGGAAACCCCAAGATGCTGGTAGTGTGGTTCAGTCTGAGTCTGAAGGCCTCAGGATCAAGGACGCCAGTGTGGTAGCCCTCAGTCCAAGGCCAAAAACCTCAGGACTGGGAGTGTAGGGCCACTGGTGTAAATCCTAGAGTCCAAAGGCTGGCAAACTTGGTGTTCTGATGTCCCAGCTCTCAGAGACAAGTTCACCTTCTGTGTTTGTTCACTTTGGGCCCCTATGACCAACACTGAGGGCAAGTCTTCCCTTGGAATGCATATTTTCAGCTTCAAGATTTATAGGTGATATATTAGTACTGGTCCACTCAGACTCACCCACAAATGTCCCCTGGAAATATTCTCACAGATATACCCCAAATAATGCTTCACCAGGTTTCTATATATTCCATAATGCAGTCAAGATGACTTTCTTAAAAACTGGAAGTACATTAAACACTAAATACGCATATACTTCCTAACCCCAAAATACAAATGCCATGATTTTTTTTTTTTTTTTTTTTAGACAGAGTCTCACTTTGTTGCCCTTGGTAGAGTGCCATGGCATCATAGCTCACAGCAGCCTCAAACTCTTGGGCTTAAGTGATTCTCTTGTCTCAACCTCTCAAGTGGCTGGGACTACAGGCACCCACCATGACGCCAGTTTTTTTTTTGTTTTTAGCAGGCTGGGGCTGGGTTGGAACCACCAGCCCTGGTGCATGTGGCTGGTGCCCTACCCAGTGAGCTACAGGTGCCACCCGAATTCCATGATTTTAATACTCTTAATTATTGTTATATGATACTTTATTCTGAATTTTACTGGGTTTGAAAGATTCTCATCCATTAAAGTAGACAATTGCCATCCCAGTTAGCTGAACAGATATTAACTACAACCATAACACGGATCATGTTCTTGGCAGTCCCAAGAGACTAGCTGGGCAGTATTTATAAGTGCCACATCAGTAATGCCATAGTTTAAAAGAAGTATCACTTGGTCCACATTCCTGGATTCAAAATGAATATCTTGCCTAATTCTTCAGTCACTTACAGAAGTCTACAACTCCCACTCAGATTGATAAATTGATCATATTCTGCATTATTCTGGTTCCTAATATATACACATGTCTGTCTTTATATCTTAAAAGACCTTCAAATTCTATGGAATGCATATTTTCAGCTTCAAGATTTATAGGTGATATATTAGTACTCAGTTTTGTCAAACTTGCAGTCATAGCATCTGAGGCCATCTCTTAGCATAGCAGCCCTAGGAATGTGTAAGCACTGTGCCAGCACAACCTTCAAAAGCTGTGTCACAGATAGAGCAGATGGGATCCTTTGTAGCAGGGCAATGGTGACTATGCCAACAACAGCTCTTTGAGTCTAGGAAAAGGATCTTTCTGTCTATAGTGGGCTCAGTGAAAGTGAAATGGATATGATATTGGTTCATCCAAGAAAACACAAACTCCTCTAAGTATCTCAAATGGAAAGATATTTAAATTAAGGAATTAAGAGACAAAATTAAGGATCTGTCAGAGCAAAAAATGAGATACCCAGTGATAAGAAACTGCAGAAAGCATGCCATCCTTGCAGGAGGTCAAGATCATCTGAGTTCATACTCCTCGGCCCAGATATAGCACATGAGCTCCAGAAAGCCTGGTGTTGGTAACCATTGCCTCTGCAGGTGCCCCTGCTCATCGCCAGAGGTATTGGAACTGCTGGCGCTACAGCAGGAGTCTGCAGTCACCTGCCACTGCCAACAGTGGGTAGCTTCTTCTGTTTCCTTCCCACACTTAATTTCTTATGAGTGCCTCCCACTACCAACAACAAACCCCAACTGATCAGGCCATATAGAAAATGCAATTTGCAAGCTTCCAGACAGACTGGCTTAGGGGAAAGTATCAAAGGCCAAGTGCAAGACTGTGTCAGCAGACATACTCAGCACAGTTTATTAGCCAAGCTACTCCACCTACTAAGATTCAGTTTTCTTGTCCATAAAATAGTAGTTAGAATAGTACATATCTCATAGGGTTACTGTGAGAATTAAAGGAGCTGAAGTTTTGAAAATTTTATTTAAAATATCGGTCACACATTAACAAATGCAGGAACATACCATGCTCGTGTCTAAAAAGAATCATTATTAAAATGTCATACTACCCAAAGCAATCAACAAATTTAAAGCAATCTCCATTAAAGCACCAACGTCATACTTTGAAGAGCTTGAAAAAATAATACTTCATTTCGTATGGAACCAGAAACTACCCCAAATAGCCAGTACGATTTGAGAAAATAAAAACCAATCTGGAGGCATCACATTACCAGACTTTAGGTTACACTATAAGTCTCCAGTGATCACTGCAGCATGGTACTGGCACAAGAACAGAGATATAGATCTGTGGGATAAAATAGAGAACCTAGAGACAAACCCCGCCACATATCTGATCTTTGATAAAGCAAACAAAAGGGTCCACTGGGGAAAATAATTGCTAATAAATGGTGCTGGGAGAACTGGTTAGCCACATGGAGAAGTCTGAAATTAGATGCACACCTCTCACCACTAACAAAAGCTGATACTCACTGAATAAAAGATTTACTTTTAAAATATGAAACAATAAAAATTCTAGAAGAAAGTGTGGGGAAAACTCTTGACAAAATCAGCCGTGGAAAAGATTTTATGAAGAAGACCCCCTTGGCAATTGCAGCATTACCAAACACAAATAAATGGGACATGGTCAAACTAAAAGGCTTCTACACAGCTAGGGTACCACAACTAAAGCAAACAGACAGCCTCCCGAATGGGAGACAATTACTGCATGCTATAAATCTGACCAAGGACTGATAACTAGAATCTACAGAGGACTCAAATTAATTAACAAGAAAAGAGCAAATAACCCCATGTATAAGTGGGCAAGAGACTTTCAGAAATTTCTCTGAAAAACACAAATGGCCAACAAACACAGGAAAAAATGTTCATCATCCCTAATCATCAGGAAATGCAAATCAAAACCACTCTGAGATATCACCTAACCCCAGAGAGATTAGCTGACATCACAAAATCCCAAATCTGCAGATGCTGGCATGGATATGGACAGAAGGGAACACTTTTGCACTACTGGTGGGATTGCAAATTAGTATAACTTCTATGGAAGGAAGTATGGAGAATTATCAAAGAACTAAAAGTGGACCTTTCATTTGGTCCTGCAATCCCATGACTAGCTACCTACCCAGAAGAAAAAAAAAAGTCATTACATCACAAGGACATTTGCACTAGAAGGTTTATTGCAGCTCAATTCACAGTTGCTAAGATGTAGAATCAACCCACGTGCCCACCAACCCATGAATGGATTAGCAAACTGTGGTATATGTATACCATGGAATACTATTCAGCCATAAGGAAAGATGGAGACCGTACATATTTTGTGTTGTTTACCTGGATGGAGTTGAAACACATTCTTCTTAGTAAAGTATCACAAGAATGGAAAAACAAGTATCCAGTGTACTCAATACTAATATGAAAACAATATATAAACAACTACATGCCCACATGAAAGAAAAATACAAGTATAGTCGAACCAGAGGTAGGGCACAAGAGGAAGAGGGAAGAGGGGAGGGCAATTGCTGGAAGGAGGGAGGGTGATTGGCAGGATCTCCCCTAATGTGCACAATGCGAGGGTGTTCAGCTCACCCCCTGGGTGAAGGGCTCAACTACAACTTGAACTTTATCTCAGAATGAAAACAATGGAACCTAACATTTGTACCCTCATATCAATTTGAAATTAAAAAAAAAAAAAAACATAAAACATCTGGCACATAGGACACTTTCAATAAATCACTGTGGTTTCTGTTATTTTTGATTAATAAGCAGTAGTATGAAGAATCAACCTGTTGTCGGGGCTAATCCAGGCAGGAACGGACTGTAAAGATGGCTGTGCCCTTTGCCAGTATTTGCACCTGTCCGCAGAGTTCTTATTTTTCCATTTCAGGAAAGTATAAAACAGGGATCATCTTGAATTCCTTCTCACCGTGATATTAATTGCCTGTGGTCCCCAAACACTATGTAAGTTATAACCTTTGTATCCATCCATTCGCAGCAAAAGAAGCTCTTTATTCAGTGCATATAGTCACATACCTCAAAAGCACCATATGAGAAACATTTTAGAAAAATTGCCTCCAGTGAGACACTGAGGTTAAATTAATTTGAGAACATGAACTCAAAAGTTTGCTTAGAAATTAATTCAGTCACTCAATCAAGGCTTCCCTGCTGGCCTTCTGGAAGCCTGGCTGGAGCTGAGAGGGCTTTGATGGTGTGTTCTGTAAGGAACCCAGGGCACGGTAAGTTTTTTGATATATATCAGGAAATAGTAATGCGGGCAGTGAGTACTTAGTATGCTGAGTGGATGGCGCTATTCTAGTTAAGGGCAACTCTAATGCTTAATGGATAAACACTAAGACTGTGCAAACCTTTCCACATCCAACAGAATCACTCTCTTATTCAGTAGCTCAGCCAATTTTGAGACCAAAGACTAATAGTATGATTATTTCTTTATTCATTTATTTATTTATTTTTAGACAGAGCCTCAAGCTGTCGTCCTGGGTAGAGTGTTCACAGCACACAGCTCACAGCAACCTCCAACTCCTGGGCTTAAGCGATTCTCTTGCCTCAGCCTCCCAAGTAGCTGGGACTACAAGCACCCGCCACAATGCCTGGCTATTTTTTGGTTGTAGTTGTCATTGTTGTTTGTCAGGCCCTGGCTGGATTCAAACCCACCAGCTCTGGTGTATGTGGCTGGCACCTTAGTGGTTGAGATACAGGCACAGAGCCATAAGTATCTCTTTAAACGATGGTTCACCTATTGTTGCATATTGCAAACGTACGTGTCAAACGTACATATCAAACAGTAGAGTATAAATGTCTAAACACAATTAAATAAGTGAGGTGAATGATATTTTAACCAGTTTGATGTAAACATTCCAAATTGTACACAAAATCAGCATATTGTACCCTATAAATGCAGTAATGTACACAGTTATGATCTAATAAAATAAAAATAAATTAATTAAAAATAAATTTAAAATCTCGTATTGCAGCTTTTGAAAAAATGAGCATTTTAACCAACCAAGACCTGGGTTTGAATTCTACTCTGTTTCTTACAATTTCTTTATAAAGCATGAGATCTTGAGACAGTTTTTCACTAAAAATTAAGGACATTATGTAGGGGTATATGGCACACATTCTGGGTGAAGGACTCAACCAGAACTCAGATGCTATCTAAAAAATAGAAACAATGTAGCCCAATCATATATACCCTTATAGTAATCTGAAATTTAAAAGTTAATAAATAAAAATAAAAATTAAGAACATTGATAATAATGTTTCAAGGTTGCAGAGTACTTCTCACTTAAGTAATGGGTATTCACATTATGAAACTAACCTACAATTACAGGCATCTCTATACCAGTTACCTTCCTTAAGAAACTATAATAGAAAGCTAGACTCAAAGAAAACCTGTTTAGCTTTTTTTTTTTTTGCAGTTTTTGGCCGGGGCGGGGTTTGAACCCTCCAACTCTAGCATATGGGGCCAGTGCCCTACTCCTTTGAGCCACAAGCGCTGCCCCCTGTTTAGCTTTTGAATGTGACTTTGCATTTGAATCTCGGTGTGTCATTTGAAGCATGTCCACCTCAAACAGAACTCTGCATACAAACAGAACACTGCATACAAGATTCTGGATGAAGTGGGAAATTCACTTTCCTAGTTTAACATTTCTCAAATACTTGAAGTATTTTCAGAACTTGTGATCTCATCATAAAGTAGCACTTGATAGATGAGGATTTATTCCATAGATCTGAATAGACGTAGAGGAAGTGAAATATTCCTGTCGGTCTACCCTGTCTATTCCTGTTTCAGGAGTGATCTCCACCAGAAAGATGAAGCTTGTGAGAGCTTCCTCTGGGGCCCCCCAACCCCACTTCTAAACATCAGGTATCTGGGTTCATCCCATACACAGCAAAACAAGGAAACTGACTTAACACTCTGTCTCCTCTGTGAAGATACCGTCCTTCTCTTCACTGATCTGTGAAAAATGTTTTTGACATCTTAAAATCAAAATTCTGAGCAATATTTCCACAATGCCCACTTATCAAATTGCCATTTGTCTATTATTGTTAGTATTTAATCTAAATGCTAAAAAGTCAAATAAGAGATCAACTGTAAACTTGTATATACTAAACAAAAATAGTTATGAAAAAAGCTGTTAAAGAATTCTGCAAAACTGTCATGGGAGGATTTGTTTATGTGTTTGTTTTTAATGTTTTTAAATAGATCATAGTAACAGATAGGCAGCTTATTGATTGTACTGATTTTTTTCTTCAATCTGGAAAACAACAACTAATATTTATTGAATGTGTATAAGATGTCTTTGTTCTAACCTTTTGCTTTATTGACTTTTTTACCCTCAAAACAAATCAGTGAAGTTGGTCTCATTGTCATCTTTCTTGTCTTCCCAAGAAGACCCTCCCTCAGGAACTATGAACTTCATTATTTTAGTTGTTCAGGCAACATTGGTATCATCCTTGTGTCTTCTTATTCATAATCACCCCATATCCAACTCAAATCCATATCAGCAGATTACAAATTTCAAATGAAAATTTAAAATGTATACACTTGTGTTGCTTTCTCCTATTCCGAGCCTCCTGGGTTATTCCAAGGGCCTTCTGACTGGCCTCCCTGCACCCACCCTTGTAATTCAGTGACCGTACAACAGCCTGAGCTGTACTTGTAAGATGCAGTATTCTATCGTGTCATCGCTCTCCTCTAGACCCTTCAGTACCGTCCAAAGTCCTCGTGATAGCCTTCAACGCCTTATACCCCTAGCCGGGATCCTTTCAGACTCAGCTCCTTGCTGCCGTCCCTTCCCTATTCCTCTGGTCACACCCCCCTCTAGGGCTGGCACATGGTGGATGGTCAGTGTAGGGGTGCATGGACAAGCTTGGGGTTTAATATCCTGTCTTGATAGTCTTAATAACACATCTCTGAATCTGTGTTTGGCAAGCCAAGACCAAAGGAGCCTGTGCCAGGGATTGGATGCCTCTCACTCTTGCCTCTGAGAATGGGCACAGCACCCTGGGAGCCCCCTATTCCATTGGGTCAACTGGGTCCCATTGCCAGGGGAGACTGAACTCCACAGTCACACTCTGCTCCTGGGATGGACCAGGGCAGAACATGCAGAGGGTCAGGGTCTCATGTGCCTCTAGCACCTCAGGATGGCCATGTAGCAGGTCCTGTCACCAGCCCCATCCAGGCACTGAGTGTGCTCGGTCATAGAGGTTGCAGTCTCTAGAGGTCGTGTAGTCTTCAGTGGGGTGATGCTCCTGGTTTCCCAACCAGGACTCACCCCTCCTTTCTTTTTGCACTTGGCCAACAGGTCATGCATCCAGCGGGATGCTTGTAGTTCCTCAAACATTCAGCTCAGCCTTATCACAGGACTCAGCAGTGACCATTTACTCTGCTTGGGCAGTTACTCCCCAGATTCTACAGGGCTGGACTCTGTCAACTGCCATCCCACCTGGGACTTTTCACTCACCCTAGAGAACTAGCACACTCCACCCATTATTCTCTACCTGTCTTCAGAATACATTCACTCTCATGGACATTTATGTCTGCAGGTTTCCTCCCCCCCCACCACCACCACTAAAATGTAAGTCCCAGAGAGTAAGGGCATTTGGGGTTTTCCTCACTTCTTTTAATGCTACATCCTTACCATTGGATACTTGCAGTGAGAATTCATCAAAATTTGCAGAAAAACTGAAGCTCTACTTTTTTTTTTTTTTTTGACACAGAATCTTACTCAGGTGCTCTAGGTAGAGTGCCAAAGAGTCATAGCTCATAAAAAGCTCCAACTCTTTAGGCTCAAGTGATCCTCTGCCTCAGCCTCCTAACTAGCTGGGACTACAGGTGCCCACCACAATGCCCTACAAGTTTTTCTGTTTTTGGTATAGATGGGGTCTCACTCTTGCTCAAACTGGTCTTGAATTCCTGAGCTCAAGCAATTCTCCCACCTCAGCCTCCCAAAGTGCTAGGATTGCATGTGTGAGCCACCATGCCTGACCATAAGTCCTCATTTTTTAAATGAGGAAATTGAGGGGTGGAGCAAAATGGTAGATTAGAAACAGTTCCACCCACAGGGGACAAGGAAATTAGAAATCCAGACACCTCTGGCTCAGGAAACTTACACAGGGACATCACTCCAAAGGGACAGTGAAGCTGTGATGGACTCCATGAGTTGGCAAGGAGGTGTGGAGCTGAGGGGAGCTGACACAGAGGCAAGTCTTTGCACTGGGAAGGGGCTGGCCAACCAGCTCTCACTTGGTATGGAGACAGGAAAGGGCTATCCTGCATTGACTTTGAACTAAACAACTCTAACAAGCAGTTTAAACTGCTTAGACAAGTGAGTAGATTTGAACAGCATCCAGTGGCAGAGATGAATAACAAGCAGGGTGGATCTCCCATCAGCTTGGCTGCTAACTGGGCATGGCCATTGTGGGAAGGCCATACCAGAGGAACAGTTTGTAGGGTCCTAGTGCATGGCTGGCTGTGCTGCATCAGGCAACCAAATTAAGGAGAGCTGAGTGGACTCTGCACCACCACCACCCCCAGAAAGCCACGTTATTGTCAGGGGAAACTGTTTAATGTGCCTCCTAAAGAAGCTAGCAGGTGTTTTAGGACCCCAAATACATGGGAACAATGCTGACAAAGCAACCAAGCCCTGATTGAAGGCAAATAAGTCAGGAAGACAGGACCCAATCACCTCTGCAACTAGAAAGTGGCTTCCAGCCCTCCCTGTATACATAGTGTGTGTTCTATGTCTCCTAGCATCACATGGCTATCTGGTGCCTAGGCAATATATTGCAATATATATATTTATACATACATATTTCTTCAACTTTTTGCTCATTTTCACATTTTTTTCTTAGTTTTTTATTTCTCTTATTTGTTGGTATGGTTATTGTTGCTTTGGGTTTCTTTAATCTGGTTGTATTTTTATTTTTTAATTTTTACTTTCTTCAATAGCAAGGGTTCCTCCATTTTAATTATGGTTTTTCAGCTCTTGTTATTCATTCCTCTGTTTTTACTTCTCTCATTTTTCTCTTTATTCATAGAGATTTTTCTACTTTTCTCATATTTCCCACATAAATTTCCCATACAACACCTAAGATATCCCCCTCTTTATTTATGTTTTAAAATTATATTTTTAGCTTTATTTATCTATTTTTATTTTTTGTTATTTTTCTTCCTTTTCTCTTAGTGCCAGCCAGTCTTCTCACCTGGCTCCTTCAACCTCTCAAAGCCAAATCACAAATCCATCTTGTCTGTCCACTGGCTTCATTCCAGGTGCTTGAGCACAGAGGCTGAGGAAGAGGGGCCATCATCACTGGTGAAAGGAAAAAGAAACTTAGGCTTTACCATTTGTGATGCCACCTAGCCACAACCTTTAACCAATCTAGTATATAAAGTGTTTCAGATATGACAGATATATGCATTCCCCAAAGGCAAGCTTGGCCAAAAAGTTCATTAAAATAAAAGGATTTTTGAGAAAAACATGACTGGGATAGGCTTCTCAAAACCTATCTCTAGTTAACTTTGTAACCAGAACACTAACAAAAAGAGCAAAAGTGACTGGATGCCGCTACTTTAGGGGATATTAAAAATACACAAGAATATGGAACATATTCTTCTTAACAAAGTATCTCAAGAATGAAAAAAAAAAAGTATCCAATGTACTCATCCCTACTATGAAACTAATTTATAGCTTTCATATGAAAGCTATAACCCAATTATAACCTAAGAATATGGGAAAAGGGAGGGGAGAAGGGAGGATGGGTGGAGGGAGGGTAATTGGTGGGACCACACCTATGGTGCATCTTACAAGGGTACATGTGAAACTTACTAAATGTAGGGATAAGGGAATTGGTCTGGCTAGGGGATCACAGCATTGGTCTGGCTCAAGGAGGTCACAAGCTCAAGGTTTAGGGTATTCTTTGAGCTTTTGCTTTGGGAAATACAGTATTGGTAGGTTCCCACTGAAATATTGTGCTGAAATTTTCTTCTTTTTCTCATATATTGAGCAAAGGTGGGGTCTTGCTTTTGCCCAGGATGGTAAGGAGATCCTGATTTCAAGGGACTCACACAGCCTGGCCCCCTAAAGACCTTGATTTGCAGATATGCTCATAGCACCCTACCCGTCATCACCATTTCTCCTATTGATTTCTTTCTCTCTTTCTGACCTTCTTCTCTCCTTACTCTTCAGTTATTTTCTTTAACTCCCCTTCTTTTTTTCTTTTTTCCTTTTCTCAGTATCTTTTACTTTTCTTTCTTCCTTCTTGCTCTTTTTATTCTCTTCTTTCTTTTGGCCTTATCCCAAAGACCACTTCAACACCTAAGATCTGAGACAAGGTAACTTAAAATGAAGGAGGTAGTAAGAAGGAACAAGTAGGGGAAGAAAGTGAACAAGAAGAAAACACACATGAGAAGGAGGAATGAACAGAAAAATTCTGGCAATGCAAAAAACCTAAACAGAGCAACCCCACCCCCAAGTGACTATGAGGCAGCTACCACAGAGAATTCCATTTATAAAGAATTAATGGAAATGACAAAAAGGGAATTTAAAATTTGGATGGCAAAAACAATTAAGGGAATTGACAAGAGCATGGAAAAATAAAGCCAAGAAATGGATGAAAGATATGAAGAATATAGAAAGGATATAGTGAGCTTAAGGAATTGAAGACTCAATCGGGGAACTTAAAGATGCAGTAGAAAATATCAATAACAGAATATACCATGGAGAAGAAAGACTTTCAGAGCTGGAGGATAAAGCTCTTCAGCTAACCCAGGTAGTTAAAGAGGCAGAAAAAAGAGAGAGAGAAAGCAGAACATTCACTCAGAGAATTATGGGACTTCACAAAGCATTCAAACATACAAATAATGGGTATCCCTGAAGGGGAAGAAGAATGTCCCAAAGGAATGGAAGCCCTACTGGAGGATATCATAAATGAAAATTCCCCAAGTTTCTCTAAAGATTCTGAAACACTCCTTTTAGAGCAACAGTTCTCAACCTGTGGGTTGCAACCCCTTTGGACTGTATTAACCATTTGCAGCATTAGGAACCACTGTTTTAGAGGGATATCAAATCTTGGGTCATCTCAACACAAATAGATTGAGACAAGTTGAAATGAACCTGTCCAAAGTCAAGAGGAAAGAGAAATTTTCACAAAAAGACAAGAGTCATCACCACTTGACCTACAGGGGTAGATCCATCATGGTAACAGCAAACTTTTCGCCTGAAACTTTCCAAGCCAGAAGAATGTATTCAGCTACCTTTAACCTTCTTAAATGGAACAATTTTCATCCCAGAATTCTGTGCCCCACTAAACTAAGCTTTAAAATTGATGGAGAAATCAAATAATTTACTGATAGTGCAAACATTGAGGAAATTTGCCATAACAGGACCAGATTCATAGGAAATATTTAAACCTATCCTCCACACTGACCATCACAATAGACCACCAGCAAAGTAAACACCCAGAAACTAAAGGACAAACCCCAGTTTCCACAGTAGTACAAAAGACAAAACTAAGCAATGAACTTTCACAAAATAAGATGAATAGAACTCAGCAACACTTATCAATTCTCTCCAATAAATGTTAATGGTTTGAATTACCCACTGAAGAGGCACAGGCGGGCTGATTGGATTAAAAAAAAAGAAAAAAAAAAAGCATAAGCCATCCATATTTTATCTCCAGGAAACAAACCTAACCTTGAAGGATGAAACAAGACTCAGGGTAAAGGGATAGGAAACAATATTTCAGGCAAAAGGAAATGAGGACAAAGGAGGGGGTCACAGTCCTATTTTCAGATACAAGTGGATTTAAAGCAATTAAAGTTAAGAGAGACAAAGATGGTCACTTCATTCTGGTCAAGGGAAAAATATAAGATGACATTTTGATTCTACATATTTGTACACCCAACATAAATGCTCCCAGATTTATGAAACAGACATTAATTACTCTGAGCAATATGATATCCTATGACTCTGTAATAGTAGGGAACTTTATCACTTTTCTTACAGAGCTGGACAGATCCTCTAAACCAGTGGATCTCAATTTAATAGAGTTCCTGTGGGTCACAACCCACAAAACCACTGCTCTAAACAGAAACTAAACAAAAATACAAGGGACTTAAACATGACCCAGGAACAAATGGGCTTAATAGACATATACAGAACACTATCCCAAAGCTAATGAATATATGTTCTTCTCATTAGCTCATGGAACATACTCCAAAATAGATCATATCCTAGGATACAAATTGAACCTCAACAAAATCAAAAGAATTGAAATTATACCTTTTATCTTCTCAGACCACAAGGCAATAAAAGTGGAACTCAACTCCAACAAAAATTTTCATTCCCACACAAAGACATGGAAACTAAATGACCTTAAGCTGAAGGAAAGTTGGGCGAAGAAAGAGTTAAAGGAGGAAATTGTTAAATTCCTCAAACATAACAACAATGAACTACAAGTTACTAAAATCTGTGGGGTACTTCAGAAGTAGTCCTAAGAAGGAAATTTATCATATTAGATGTCTATATCCCCAAAACAGGAAAAGAACACATCAACAACCTAATGAATCATCTTAAGGAAATGGAAAAGGAAGAGCAATCTAATCCCAATCCTAGCAAAAGAAAAGAAATAACCAAAACTAAATCAGAAATAAATTAAATTGAAAACAAAAGAATCATTCAGAAAATTAATGAAATAAAAAGTTGGCTGTTTGAAAAGATAAATAAAATTGATAAACTTTTGGCCAAATCAACTAGAAACTGAAAAGTTAAATCTCTAATAACCTCAATCAGAATGGAAAGGGGGAAATAACAACAGATACCACATATTATCTCTGGATACTAAAAGAAACTCTATGACCCAAAATCTGACAATGTGAAAGAAATAGACCAATACCTGGAATCAAACTTTAACCAAGAAGAAACAGATCTCTTGAACACATCAATATCAAAGATACCAGAGATCAAAGAAATAATTTAAAAAATCTTCCAACAACAACAAAAAAAGCCCTTGAACAGATGGCTTCAAACCAGAATTCTACAAAATCTTCAAAGGAGAGCTGACACCTACACTGCAGAAACTATTCCAAAACATTGAGAAGGAAGGAATCTTCCCCAACACATTCTATGAAGCAAACATTACCCGATTCCAAAACAAAGGAAGGACCCAACTAAAAAGGAGCACTATAGACCAATTTCACTAATGAATATAGATGCGAAAATAATAATATCTTAGCCAATAGACTACAGCTACATGTTAAAAAATTATGCATCATGATCAAATTATGCATCATGATAGTCTTCATCTCACAGATGCAAGGCTAGTTTTACAGAAGCAAATGTAATTCACCATATCAATAGAAGCAAAACAAAGACCATATGATCCTCTCAATAGATGCAAAAAAAAAGCATTTAATAAAATTCATAATCCTTTTCTAACAAGAACACTTAAGAAAATATGTGTAGTGGCACATCTCTTAAGCTGATTCAAGCCATCTATGACAAACCCGCAGCTATTATCATACTGAATAAAGTAAAACTGAAAATTTTTCCACTTAGAACTGAAACCAAACAAGGATGTCCTCTGTCACCACTACTATTCAGCATAGTTCTAGAAGTGATTTTGATGTGATCTTATTCTTTTTTTTTTTTTTTTGGTAGAGACAGAGTCTCACTTTATGGCCCTCGGTAGAGTGCCGTGGCCTCACACAGCTCACAGCAACCTCCAACTCCTGGGCTTAAGCGATTCTCTTGCCTCAGCCTCCCGAGCAGCTGGGACTACAGGCGCCCAGATGTGATCTTATTGCTAGAGAACCTCAGAGACTCCACCACAAGACTCCTGGAAGTGATCAAGAAATACAGTAATATCTCAAGTATAAAATCAATGTCCAAAAATCAGTAGCCTTTGTATATGCCAATACCACCCAAACTGAGAAGCAATTCAAAGGCATAATTCCCTCCATAGCTGTTTCAAAGAAAATGAAATACTTAGGAACAAACCTAGCAAAAGAGGTGAAGAACCTCTACAAAGAGAATTATGAAACACTAAGAAAAGAAATATTAACAATTAAAAAAGCATACCATGGTCTTGGCTGGGAAGAATCAACTTTGATAAAATGTCTATTCTACCCAAAGAAATACAGATTCACTGCAATCCCCATCAAAATGCCAACATCATACTTTGAAGAGCTAGAAAAAATATTCTTCATTTCATATAGAACCAGAAAAAATGCTGTATAGCCAACGTGATTTTTAGTAATAAAAACAAAGCTAGAGGCATCACTCCACCAGACTTTAGGCTATATTGTGTCCACAGTGATCAAAACAGCATAGTATTGGCATAGACATATGGAACTGAATAAAAAACCAAGAGATGAAAATATCTCTTATAGCCTTCTGATCTTTGATAAAACAAACAAAAGCATACACTAAAGAAAAGGTTCTTTATTCAATAAATAGTGCTGGGAAAACTGAATAACCACATGTGAAAGACTGAAACTGGACCCACACCTTTCACTACTTAGAAAAATTCACTCAAGATGGATAAAAGATTTAAATCTGGCACATGAAACAATAAAAATCCTCGAAGAAAGTGTGGATAAAACTCTTGAGGATGTTGGCCTGGGGAAAGATTTTATGAAGATGACATCACTGGCAATTGCAACAACAACAATAAACAAATGGGACTTAATTAAACTGAAAAGCTTCAGCACAGCTTAGGACACAACAATCAAAGCAAATGGACAACCTTCAGAATGGGGAAATACATTTTCATGTTACGAATTTGGCAAATGTTTGATAACTAGGATCTATAGAGAACTTAAGTTAATCAACAAAAAAGAGCAAACAATCCCATCTATCACTGGACAAGAAACATGAACAGAACCTTCTCTGAGGAAGACAGATGCATGACTAACAAACATATGAAAAAGATGCTCATCATCCCTAATCATCAGAGAAATGCAAATCAAAATCTCCCTGAGATAGCACCTAACCCCCATAAGATTTGCCTGCATCATAAAATTCCCAAAGTTCCAGATGCTGTTGTGGATGTGGAGAGACAGGATCACTTTTACATTGTAGGTGGGACTTCTGACTCATACAGCCTCTTTGGAAAGAAGTATGGAAAATCCTTAAAGAACTCAAATTAGACCTCCCCCCATTTGACTGCAATCCCACTACTAGGCAGCTACTCAGAAGAAAAAAAAAGTAAAAAAAGTCCTTTTATCATAAAGACATTTGCACTAGATTGTTTATCGCAGCTCAATTTACAATAGCCAAGAAAAAACCTAAATGCCCATCAAATATTTGGGAGTATACCTAACAAAGGACATAAAAGATCTCTATAAAGAGAACTATGAAACTTTAAGAAAAGAAATAGCTGAAGATGTTAACAAATGAAAAAACATACCATGCTCATGGCTGGGAAGAATCAACACTGTTAAAATGTCTATACTACCCAAAGCAATATATAATTTTAATGCAATTCCTATTAAAGCTCCATTGTCATATTTTAAAGGTCTTGAAAAAATAATACTTTGTTTTATATGGAATCAGAAAAAACCTTGAATAGCCAAAACATTACTCAGCAATAAAAACAAAGCAGGAGGAATCACGCTACCAGACCTGAGATTGTACTATAAATCAATAGTGATCAAAACAGCATCGTACTGGCACAAAAACAGAGAAGTAGATATCTGGAACAGAATAGAGAACCAAGAGGTGAACCCAGCTATTTACTGTTATTTGATCTTTGACAAGCCAGTTAAAAACATTCAGTGGGGAAAAGATTCCCTATTTAACAAATGGTACTGGGTGAACTGGCTGGCGATCTGTAAAAGACTGAAACTGGACTCACACCTTTCATCATTAACTAAGATAGATTCTCACTGGATAAAAGATTTAAACTTAAGACATGAAAATATAAAAATACTTGAAGTGCAGAGAAAACACTTGAAGGAATCGGCCTGGGTGAATATTTTATGAGGAGGACTCCCCAGGCAATTGAAGCAGTTTCAAAAATACATTACTGGGACCTGATCAAACTAAAAAGCTTCTGCACACCCAAGAACATAGTAAGCAAAGCAAGCAGACACCCCTCAGAATGGGAGAAAATATTTGCAGTTTATACCTCTGATGAAGGTTTAATAACCAGAATCCACAGAGAACTCAAATGTATTAGCAAGAAAAGAACAAGTGATCCCATCTCAGGGTGGGCAAAGGACTTGAAGAGAAACTTCTCTAAAGAAGACAGACACACGACCTACAAACACATGAAGAAAAGTTCATCGTCCTTAATCATCAGAGAAATGCAAATCAAAACTACTTTGAGATATCACCTAACCCCAGTAAGAGTAGCCCACATAACAAAATCCCAAAACCAGAGATGTTGGCGTGGATGTGGAGAAAAGGGCACACTTCTACACTGCTGGTGGGAATGCATACTAATACATTCCTTCTGGAAGGACATTTGAAGAACACTTAGAGATCTAAAAATAGACCTGCCATTCGATCCTATAATTCCTTTACTAGGTTTATACCCAGAAGACCAAAAATCACAATATAACAAAGACCAGAATGTTTATCGAAGCCCAATTCATAATTGCTAAGTCATGGAAGAAGCCCAGGTGCCCATCAACCCACGAATGGACCAGCAAATTGTGGTACATGTATACCATGGAATATTATGCAGCTTTAAAGAAAGATGGAGACTTTACCTCTTTCATGTTTACATGGATGGAGCTGGAACATATTCTTCTTAGCAAAGTATCTCAGGAGTGGAAGAAAAAGTATCCAATGTACTCAGCCCTACTATGAAGCTAAATTATAGCTTTCACATGAAGGCTTACACACAAAAATATGGGGAAAGAGCCAAGGGAGGGGAAGGGAGGGGAATGGAGGGGGGAGGTTAGGGTGGAGGGAGGATAAAGGATGGGGCCACACCTACAGTGCGTCTTAGAATGGGTACAGGCAAAACTTACTAAAGGCATAATACAAATGTCTACATACAATAACTAAGAAAATGTCATGAAGGCTACGTTGAACAGTTTGATGAGAATATTTCAGACTGTATATGAAACCAGCACATTGTACCCCTTGATTGCACTAATGTACACAGCTATGATACAACAATAAAGAAAAAAAATTTAAAATAAAAAAAAAATCTGTGGTATATGTATACCATGGAATACTATTTAGCTATTTTTAAAAATGGAGACTTTACATCTTTTGTATTAACCTGAATGGAGTTAAAACACATTCTTTTTAGTAAAGTATCTTAAGAATGGAAAAGCAAATATCCCATGTACTCAATACTAATGTGAAGCCAGTAGATGATCTAAAACATGCCCACATAGGAGAAAAACTCAATTCTCATTGGTAAGAGAGAGAATGGGGAGGAAGGAGAGAGGAAGAGGGAGGATTGGTGTGCTCTCCCTTGTTGGGCACTGTGTAGTAGTATATGGCACACCTTTTGGGTGCAGGACACAACTACAAGGTGAACTCTACCGAACAAATTCAAATATTGTGAGCTGGTTGTTTATACCCTCAGATTAACCTGAAATTTAAAAAAGAGAGAGAAAAAATAAATGAGGACCTTGGAGGCTGACACACGCAGTGACTTTCCGGACTGGGACTCGCTGCTACACTCTGCCTTGCTCACCCCACGTTGACTAGAGCCCTCCTAAGTGGCAAAGCCGAGAGTGGGGAGGTCTTCACTAGCCATAAACAAAGCCAATTTATCCACTGACACTTGAATCAAACACCGTTTTTTTTAATTTGTTTATCTTCTCCAGGTTCGATGAGGAAAGTTTTAACAAATATCTTCGGTATGCAAATGGAGTATTGACTTCTACCCAGTCATCTTATAGAGCCTATAGGCACCAAAGTTAAACATTAAGCATGAAAACTATCAAACCTAAGGTAATACATGAAGAAGCACTTCGAAATTTGAGATTAAGCTGTCATTATTATTTTAAATTCCTGGAGCATAGACAGCCATTAAAGAAAGGGGTTATCAGTTCGCCCCTGAGTCTTGCCCTCGCCTCTTCCTCTTTGGACATCAAGACCTTCACCACTCACTCCACTGCCTTCTCCACCAATTACCAGTCACTGGGCTCCATCCAGGCACCCAGTTATAGTATCTGGCTCACCAGCAGCACAGCCAGCGTCTATGCAGGTGCCAGGGGCTGGGCTCCCCTATCTCTGTGTCCAGCTCCACTAGCTTCCAGGCTGGCTGGGGGTCCAGAGGCCTGGCCACAGGGATGGCCGGAGGTCTGGTGGGAATGGGGGCATCCAGACAGACTGGGAAGGAGACCAGAGATCGACACCTATTTCTGCCTGCCTGCTGAAGCCGGGGAGGACTTCAACCATGGTGATGCCCTGAACAACAGCAACTCCATGCAAACCATCTAAAAGACCACCACCTGCAGGATAGTGGATGGCAAATTGATGTCTGAGCCCAATGACACCAAAATTCTGAGGCCCTGAGGCAGTAGGAGCCAGGTGCCCTAGTACCAATAAAGAGTTCAGAGGTCACTGGGGAAAAAATGAGTGTTACGAACATGTTCTTTAAATCAGGAGTTCAAGACCAGTCTGAGCAAAAGTGAAACCACATCTCTACCAAAAATATAGCAACTAGCTGGGCATTGTGGTAGGTGCCTGTAGTACCAGCTACTCAGGAGGCTAAGGCAAGACAATTGCTTGAGCCCAAGAGTTTGTGGTTCCTATGAGCTGTGGGGCAACAGAGTGAGTCTCTGTCATTAAATAAGTAAATAGGTGCTTTTCTCTTAATACATTTCTTCCCACCATTTGAGCAGCATTTCCTACTTACCATGTGACAAGCAGGGGTTAGTCTTTGGGACCTCAGGAACAGTCATTTAGCTCCAGAGGGCTTCATCTCTGGAAAAAGAATGATGGAGAAAAATATGTTTTCTGGTGTTATTTGTGCAAATTTACAAGTTAGAAACCTGAAAAGTATTCCAGGAGTGTGGTCTATTAACAGACCGAGAGAACTTGTTCTCCTCCCATCTGCAGTGACCTATTGTAAGCTGGCTCCTGGGACTGATCAGGCCACTGAACTGAAACTTGCAAAGATGATGGGAAGAATGCAAAGCTACTAATCATAGCAGCTTGGCAGGAAGAGCCATCACACTATAATAATACTAATTCGGTCTTTAATTACGTATGAACACAGTGGTCAGCTAAATATCCAGCTGCTGCTCTGTCTTCAGCTCACAGTTATCCTTTCTGATTTTGTTTTGCATTGTTTCATCGATAGGTAGAATTCAGGATGGAGCCATTTTCCTCTGGTCTATGAATTTATCAATTCCTAGGTCTGTGGGCATGTGTCTTCAAAGAGCAAAGAAAATAACAGCCAGTATCAAAAATTTGATAACGTTTCTTGTCTTCTTTCATTTATTCCATCCTCCTTTTCTAGGACTTGAGAGGAAAATTAAGAGGAAACACTTTCACTGCCAAAATGGCTTCCCCTGAGATGCTCTGTGCTGCAGGGAGGAAGGGCAGGCTAATGAGCAAGTTAGTCAGAAGTTCTGGAGAAAGTATCTGCTTCAAATTAGGCCAAAAACAAAAACTTAAAACAAGAACATTGCAGCTAGAAGAAAAAAGCAATCATAATCCTTGACTTCTCCTTGCTTTCTAGTTTCAATGTAATTTTTCTCCAGATTTCTGCATGCATAAGATATTATCTTCACCAGTATGAAAAGCCAGAGTCTGTTATAATAAGTCCAAATGACCTATTTTTT
Organism: Nycticebus coucang; assembly: GCF_027406575.1. Lineage (NCBI taxonomy): Eukaryota > Metazoa > Chordata > Mammalia > Primates > Lorisidae > Nycticebus > Nycticebus coucang. The sequence goes on from NC_069792.1 coordinate 6,814,347, forward strand.
TCTCCCTGAGATTGTCATCAAAGCTAGGCAAAAGCCATTTTAAAGCTTATTTGCATCTCCAAAATTGCAAAAGTCACTAATTTATCTTTTTCATGGCTGAGCAGCACTCCATGGCATATATCTACCATGTTTTGTTAATCCACTAGTGAATTGAGGGGGGCTTGGGTTGATGCCACATCTTTGCAGTTGTGAATTGTGCTGCAATAAACAGTTGATTTCAGGTGTCTTTCTCATGAAAAGACTTTTTTTTTCCTTTGGATAGACACCCAGTAGGGGTATTGCTGGATCAAAAGGTAGTTCTATTTTAAGTTCTTTGAAAAATCCACATTTGGAAAATGGGGAGGACTTCATCCATTTTCTACAGATGCAGTACTAGGCTGCAGTCCCGCCAGCGGTGTACAGGTATTCCTTTCTTTCTACGTCCATACCGGCATCTATTGTTTTGGGGGTTGTAAATAAAAGCCATTCTAGCAGGAGAAAAGTTATCGTATTGTGATTTTAATTTACATTTCTCTAATAATCAGTGACATTGAGTATTTTCTCATAAGCTTATTGCCATTTTTCTATCTTCTTTTGAAAAACTTCTGTTCATGTCTTTTGCCCACTTTTTTAATGGGATTATTTGTTTTTTCTTGCTGGTTTGAGTTTTGGATATTAGACCTTTATAGAACATGTAGATATAAGTATTTCCTCCCATTCTGTAGGCTGTTCATTTGCTCTGTTGATTATTTCCAAAGCTGTGCAGAAGCTTTTTAACTTAATCAAGTCCAATTAATTCATTTGTTTTTGTTGCTGCTATAATTGCCACTGGGGTCTTTTTCAGAAATTTTTTGCCTAGGCTAATATCTAGAAGAGTTTTTTCTACATTTTCATCTAGGATTCTTATGATTTTATGCCTTACATTTAAGTCTTTTATCCATCTTGAATTATTTTTTTGAGAGATGAGAGATAGAAGCCCTGTTTCTTTCCTCTGCATGTGGCTATCCAATTTTCCCAGAACCATTTTTTGAATAGGATTCTTTTCCCCAGTGTGCCTTGTTGCCTGCTTTATCAAAGATCAGGTGTCTGTAGGTAGGTGGTTTTATACCTGGATTCTCTATTCTTTCCTATAAGTATATTTGTCTTTTTTTTTTTTTTTTACCAATACTGTGCTATTTGGGTTACCAAAGCATTCATTACCAGTTTGAAGTCTGATAACCTGATGCCTCTAGCTTTTTCTTTTTTCTTAGGCTTGCTTTGGTGATTTGAGCTCTTTCCTAATTCCAAATGAAGCACAGAATTATTTTTCTAGATCTGTGAAATATGTTGGTGGTATCTCAGTGGAGTTGGCATTGAATCTGTAAATCATTTTGGATAGTATAAGAATTACTACAATGTTGATTCTGCCAATCCATGAACAGGATATTTGCTCCTTTGTTTGTGTCATCTGCAATAGTTCTTTTAGAGATCTTTCAACATGTTAGTTAAGTATATTCCTAGATATTTTATTTTTTTGTAGCTATTATGAATGCTAGTGAGTCTTTGATTTGACTCTCAGCTTGACTGCTATTGGTATATAGATGCTTCACCCAGACATACAAGGATGGTTCAACATATTCAAATCTATTAATATAAATGTAATCTACCATATAAATGGATGCAAAAACAAAGACAACATGATCCTTTCAATAGACACAGAAAAAGCATTCAACAAAACTCAGCACCCTTTTATGATAAGAACACCTAACAAAATAGGCATAGATAGGACATACCTCAAAAGTATAAAAAACCCCTCTCTCCTCTCTTTCTGCTCTCTCCCCTCTCTCTCCTCTGTCTCTCTTTTCTCTCTTCCTCTCTCTCTCTCCCTCTCTTGCTCTCGCTCTCTTCTCTCCTCCTTGATGCTATTCTGTGGCATCCCTCACCAATAAAAACCTTTTGTACAAGCCTTGGTGATCTGTGAAATCTCTGCAGGTCGAGTGCCGCCCTTTTATCTGGTGTCAGAAGTGGGATCTAATTAGGGAATGCCCCCAACAGTAACCTCCACCCCTTCCACAGGGTTTTAGCTCCTGGGGGCTCCCTATCCTCTTCTCGCACTCCTGGTGCTCACCACCGCATCAGCTTGTGTCTATCCACCAAGGTGCTCTAACCAGCACTTAACACCAGCCTCATCTAGACTTGGTAACTATTCAATTGATACTCCAAACCTACACCCCAGCTACAGCTCCCAACCTACAACAAAAAGAAACTGTTCTTTGTGAATTGGCTACACTCTACTCCAGGCCACAAGACTTACCTGAACACCACTTCTAAACAACCACCACTAAAGGGGAAGTCTGAAAGCAAAAACTTATATCCTCCCAGCAAAAAAGATCATAATCATCCTCTAGTTGGCCAATTAAAACTACGGCACCCCTCTCAGCAGGAAGAAGCTACAGAAGAGAGAACTCGAAGTCCCCTATCCTAAGGCCAACCCCCTATTTTTAACATATCAAGAAGGGAGAAATGTTAGGCAATTGCCCCAGAAAATCCCCTTCCCCAGAAAGCCCCTTACTGCCTTTAACATACCAAGACTAGCTGTCTCACTCTTAAGTTACAGCTCCTTTCCAAGCACAGGGAGTGGCCTACTAAACATCTCCTTATCTCCCAGTCACAAAACTTACTTCATCTCCCTGTCCCAATTACCCACTGAAAATTTCCAACTTATGGCTTGCCCTAACAGCTCTTTCCACCAGAGCAGTAACTCCTTATTGGCTATTCTACCATCCTGTCACCATTTTAAGACTTTCCCTAACCAAACTTATATAAAGATACACCTTTCTTTTGGTCTCTCTCTCCTCTCTCTCTCCTCTCTCTTTTTTCTCTCTTCCTCTCTCTCTCTCCCTCTCTTGCTCTCACTCTCTTCTCTCCTCCTTGGTGCTGCTCTGCAGCATCCCTCGCCAATAAAAACCTTTCGTACAAAAAAAAAAAGTATAAAGACCCTATTTGACAAACTCACAGCCAAAATTATATTGAACGGGGAAAAAATGAAAGCATTCCTGCTTAGAATTGGAACTAGACAAGGTTTCCCACTGTCTCCACTTCCATTCAACATACTGCTAAAAGTTCTATCTAGAGCAATCAGGCAAGCTAAGGAAATCAAGGGTATCTAAATGAGAAAAGAAGAGGTCAAAAAGACAAAATGATCTTATTGATCTTATATCTACAAAAACCCAAAGATTCAACCAAGAGACTTCTGCAGTTGATAAATAAAGAAAATTCTTAAGTTACAAGATCATTGTACAAAAATCCATTGCTTTCATACAAACCAACAATAGTCAAGCTGAAAATCAAATCAAAGAGGCAATACCTTTCTCAGTACCAACAATGAAAATAAAATACCTAGGAATATATTTACCTAAGGAAGTAAAAGATCTCTGTAGAGAGAACTATGAAACTCTGAGGAAATAAATTGCAGAGGATGTAAACAGATGGAGAAAACATGTCATGCTAATGGACATGTTTCTAATTGACATTGTTAAAATGGCTATACTATCCAAAGAAATTTACAGATTCAGTGAAATCCTCATTAGAATACCAATGTCATCTTTTTAGATCTAGAAAAAATAATTCTATGCTTCATATGGAACCAAAAACTTCCAGATAGCCAATACAACCTTATGTAATAAGAAAAAAGTGGGAGCCTTAGTAGACTTCAGGCTATACTACAAGGCTATAGTAACCAAAACATCATGATACTCCACAAAAATAGACATATACCTATATATTGGAACAGAGAGCCCAGAGATGAAACCATCCTTCTATTTCTGCCCAATTTTTGACAAAGGAGACAAAAACATACACTGGGAAAAATAATTCCTATCCAAGAAATGGTGCAGAGAGAACTGGATAGCCACTTATAAAAGACTGAAACAGGGTCTGTAGCTCTCACTACCTATAAAATTTAATTAATGATGGATAAAAGATTTAAACCTAAGCCAAGAAACCATAAGGATTCTACAAGAAAATGTTGGAAAACTCCTATAGATATTGGCCTAGGAAAATAATTTATGAAGAAGACCTCAAAAGCAATCCCAACAACAACAAAAATAAACAAAAGAGACCCAATCAAATTAAAAACTTTCTGCACAGCCAAGTGCCCAATCAATAGAGTAAATAGACAACCCACAAAATGGGAGAAAATATTTGCCTGCTATATATCCAATAAAGGGCTGATAACCAGAATCTACAAAGAAAGAAAAATCAGAAAGAAAAACATCAAATGACCCCATCAAAAAGTGGGCAAAGGACATGGACAAAAACCTTTTCAAATGAAGACAGTCTAATAGACAACAAACACATGAAAAAATGCTCAACCACCTCTAAATATTAAGGAAATGCAAATCAAAACCACAACCACATTCTCACACCTAACCCTAGTGAGAGTAGCTCTTAAAATAACAAGTGTTAATGTGGATACAGAGAGAAAGGAACACTTATACGTTGCTGGTGGGACTGCAAACTAGTACAAATTATATAGAAAGTATGGAGAAACCTCAAAGAGCTAAAAGTAGACCTACCATTTGATCCCACAGTTCCACTAGTGGTAACTAGGTTCCACTAGTAGGTACTCAAAGGGAAAAAAAGTTATTTTATCATAAAAACATTTGTACTTGAGTGTTTATAGAAGCACAGTTCACAATTGCAAAGATGTGGAAACAACCCAAATGTCCAGTAATGCATGAGTGGATTAATAATATGTGAAATATGTGTACCGTGAAATATGTGTACCATGATGTAAAACTCAAGCATAAGAAAAAAATGGTGATCGAGTGTCCTAGAATCTTTTATAACAAGCTGGATGGCGCTGGAGACTATTCTTCAAAGTGAAGTATTGCAAGAATGGAAAAACACTACATGTATTCCATACTAAATTGGCACTAGTCGAGCAATACTTATGTGCACAAATGGAAGTAAAAATCAATGAAAATCAAGTGAAGGGACGGGTTAATTCACACCTAATGGGTACAATGCTCACACACATATAACTTTGACTTGAAATATGCTAAAGTAATTTATGTAATAAAAACATGTGCACCCCTGTAATATTCTAAAATTAAAAAAAAATACCTAACACAGTAAAAAATATCCATATAATGCTGAATGACAAAAGTAAACTATAAAACATATTCTAAACTATGCTATTTATTAAAATTTTTAAATGTAAAGAAGAAATACTACTGATCTGTGTATATCGATTTTATATCCTGAGACTTGGCTGAATATATTTATCACTTCCAGGAGTCACTTGGTAGAGTATTTGAGTTTTCTAGATATAAGGTCATATCATCAGCAAAAAGCAACAGTTTAACCTCCTCTTTCCCAATTCGGATACGATTTATTTCTTTGTCTTGCCTGATTGCCCTATCTAGAACTTCCAGTAATATCTCGAATAAAAGTGCTGTTACTGGGCACCCTTGTCTCATTCCAGTTTTTAGTGGGAATGTTTTCAACCTTTTCCCATTCAGTATGATGTTTTCTGTGGGTCTGTCATACACAGCTTCTGCAATTTTGAGATATATTCCTTCTAGGCCTAGTTTGTTGAGGGTTTTTATCACAAAAGTGTACTAAATTTTGTCAAATGTTTTTTCTGCATCTATTGAGATGATATTTGTTTTTGCTTCCGTTTATGTGATGAATCACATTTATTGATTTACGTATGTTGAGCCGATCTTAGATCCCTGGTATAAAGACCTTTGGTCATGGTGTATTGGTTTGTTGGTTTGTTTGTTTTTTGTATGGTTTATTGAATTCAGTTTACTGGTACTTTATTGAGGATCTTTGCATCTATATTCGCACAGGATATTGGTCTGTAGTTTTCATTTTTTGTTCTGTCCTTTCTTGGCTTTGGTATCAAGATCATTCTAGCATCATAGAAAGAGTTGGGATAAATTTTCTCCTTCTCAATGTTAGGGGATAACTTCTGCAATGCGAATACCAGTGCTTCTTTGTAAGTCTGGTAGAATTCAGCTGTGAATCCATCTGGTCTGGGGATGGGTTTATTGGAAGATTTCTTTTTATTTTATTTTTTTTTTTATATTGTTGGGGATTCATTGAGGGTGCAAGAAACCAGATTACACTGATTGCATTTGTTAGGTAAAGACCCTCTTACAATTGTGTCTTGCCCCCAAAAGGTGTGGTACACCCCAAGGCCCCAACCCCTTCTTTTTATTACTGCTTCAATCTTGCTGCTCGTAATTGTTCTGTTTAGGAGTTCTTCTTCTTCCTGACGGGGTCTCAGGAAGTTGTTTCCAGGAATTTGTCCATTTCCTCTACATTTTTGAGTTTAAGCACATAGAGATTTTCATAGTATTAATGGATGATTTTTTTTTCCCGTAGTATCAGTTGTATCATAATATCTCCTCTTTCATTTTTGATTGAACTTACATGGGTCTTTTTGACCTATTCCCTTTTTGTTCATGTAGCAAAAAGTCTATCAATTTTATCTTTTCAAAGAACCAACTTTTTTCTTTTACTGACAGTTTGTATTAATTTTTTGTTTCCATTTCATTTAGTTCTGCTCTGACCTTTGCTATTTGTTGTCTTCTGCTGGATTTGGGTTTGATGTGCTGTTTCTTTTCTACTACCTTGGGATGTGATATTAAGTTGTTAATTTGTGTTCTTTCTGACTTGTCAATGTGGGCATTTAAGACTATGAATTTTCCCCTTAGGTAAGCCTTTGCTGAGTCCCATAGATTTTGATAGCTTGTGCCCCCCTTTGTTGTTCAATTCAAGGATCATTTGATTTCCATCTTAATTTCATTATTGACCCTATAATCTTTCAGTAGCAGGTGGTTTAATTTCCATAACTTTGTGTAGAATCAAGTGTTACTCTTGGAATTGATTTCCAGTTTTAATACACTATGTTCTGAGAAAGTACATGATATGATCTCATTTTTTTTAATTTGTTGAGACATGTTTTATGGCCTAAGACAGCAGTTCTCAACCTGTGGGTCATGACCCCTTTGGGGGTTAAATGAACCTTTCACAGGGGTTGCCTAAGACCATCCTGCATATTTACATTATGATTCATAACAGTACCAAAATTACAGTTATGAAGGAGCAATGAAAATAATTTTATGGTTGGTGGTCACCACAACATGAGGAACTGTATTAAAGGGTCACGGCATTAGGAAAGTTGAGAACCACTGGCCTAAGAGATAATCAGTCTTGGATAACGCCCCATGTACTAATAAGAAGAATATATATTTAGCAGTTTGGGGGTAAAAAGTTTTGTAATTATCTGTTAGGTTCATTTGTTCTAGGGTCCTAGTAAAGTCCAGTAGTTATTTTCTGCTTTGTTGATCTATCCAGCTCTGATAATTGGTTGTTATAGTCCTCAGAAATTATAATGCTGCTATTTATTTCCTTGATTAGCTCTAGTAGAATTTGTTCTATGCATCTGGGAGCTCCTAAGCATATATATTCAGGACTGTTATGTCTTTTGTTCAATTGCTTCCTTTACCATTATACAATGACCATCTCTGTCTTTCTTTAACATTGTTGCCTTAAAGTCCATTTTATCTGATATGAGAAGGGCTACCCTTGCTCTTTTTTGGTTTCCATTTGTATAGAATATTTTTTCCATCCTTTTACATTGAGCCCATGTGTGTCCTTGAGGTTTAGATGTGTCTTCTGCAGTTAATAGATAGTTAGGTTATGTTTTTTATCCATTTAGCCAGCCTATGTCTTTTGAGCGATGCATTCAAACCATCAACGTTAAGAGATAGAATTGGTACATGCAAAGTTGTTCTGTTCATCATGTTGGGCAGTACCGTATTGCCTTGTTTCCCTTCTTGTGCTATTGTTTTGTAAGAGTTGTGAGCTTTAGCTTTTTTCAGTGGGTTTACCTGGATCAGTATCTATTGTGCTAATTTGTGTGCATAGTCTAATGCACTTCTGAGTATTTCTTGCAGGTCAGATCTGATCATGACAAATTCCTCAGTTTGTTTGTCTGGAAAAGACTTAATTTCTCTATCAGTTGTGAAACTTAGTTTTTCACGATACAAAATTCTAATCTGACAGTTGTTCTATTGAAGAAGACTGTAGGTTTCCACTGAGAAGTCTTCTGATCGTCTGATGGGTTTTCCTCTGTAGGTCAGTTGTTGCACACATCGAACTGCTTGCACAGTTTTCTCCTTCTTTTTGACGTTGGCCAGGTTGATGACCATGTGTCTTGGAAATGTCTTATTTGCTATTTGTCTTCCAGAAGTTTCACAACCATCTTGTATCGGTTATCTGTATCTCTGATGATACTGGACAAGTTTTCCTCAATAATTCTCTCAAATAGATTTTCCATATTTTTAGCTCTTTCTTCGTCCCCCTAAAAAATACCTATAATTCATGTGTTGGTTCACTTCACACAACTTCATATCTCTCTAAGTGGTTGTTCCACCATTTTTGTTCTCTTCTCTGCCTCTTTGCATGACTGGGTTAACTCAAGCTCTTGCGGCCCTACTTGGGCTTGAAAGTTATTTTCAAGCTCTGAGGTTCTTTCCTTCTCCTTGGTGTAGTCTCTTGCTGCTGTGTTTTGAAATTCCCTGAATGACTCTTTTATATTTGTTATATCCTTCTTATACTGTCTAGCTCTTTAATAACATCTTCACTTTTCCTGAAAATTTTTTTGGCTTTTTTTTTTTGTTGTTGTTGGTTTTCAACTCTCTCTTCAATTCCATTCATCTTGTTTGCTATTCATAGCCCAAATTCCACTTCTGTCATTTCTACAATTTCCTTATAGTTTGGGTTTGCTACTGTGGTTCCATTGTGATCCTTGGAAGGTATTGTTCTGTTTTGATTTTTCATGTTGTCAGGGTGTTTTGCTGGTTTCTTCTCATCTGAAACCTTTTTTCTTAACTCAGGGCTAATAGGTTTGTAGGGGACCTGCTCTTTGCTGGAACTCTCCTGCTTAATTAGAAGAATAGAATACCCCTGACAATGCCCTTTTTTCCTACTCTGACTATTGACACAGCAGGGAAGGGGCGTGCACACTAGAAGTCTGTAATGCAGTTGATTTGATATGTTTTCCTGGAATTTCCTCTGTTCAAGCCTTTGCTTGATGATGTTTGTGCTGTGTGTTCACTAGATAGTTGTAGGATGTTGAAGTTGGGAGCTGGGCAAGACTTTTTTCACTGAGGCTGGTGTTGTGGGGATTGCTGTGTCTGGGGTGACCCCACAGAAGTGGCAATGGCAGCTGGGTGAAGCTATCTAGGCTGGGGTCCCAGTGTACAGGCAATTTCCAGGTTATGAATGAGATAGGTTATGTAAGTCTGTTTTTAAGTTGAATTTGTATATAAATTGGAACATATACATTTACCTATTACCTGTAATAACCTCAGTTTGTAAGTGCAAGTTGTACAAAACTCAGATGTTTGTAATTCAAGGGCCACCTGTACTGTGGCTCCAGCCTGGGGAGGTCCCTGGCACGGGGTTGGTCTTTGGAGTAGTTCTGCTGCCCTGTGGCAATAGTGAAGAATCAGGGAAGGGTCTTGAGGCCAAGATGTAGCACTGGAATCTTAGGGGCAATGTCCTGTGCCTGGTAGAAGCTCTGGAGACAAAGAGACAGAGTCTTGGGCTCTGGCATGTGAGCCTCAGAGCTGAAACTAGAAAGTAGCCAAAGGCAGGGCTTCCAAGTAGGGCCTCAAAGCCAGGAGCAGGGCTAATCTGACCTGGAATGTAGGGTCAGGGCTCAGCAAGCAGCAGGCAGTTGGGACCCAGAGGATGGACTTGAGGCCAAGCAGGTGATGGGCTGCTCTGCAGGACTGGGGACCAGATGCCAAGCCACGTGATATAGGTCAGTTAAACGGCCCAGGGTCTATGGAGTTCCTGCACTGCTAGGATCTACTAAAGACCTCAGTCAATTCCCATGCTCAGATCCCACTGTGCTCCTGGGGAGGGGCACTTGGCTTCCAGTCACTGGGTACAGCTTAGACAAGCCTCCATTGATTCCCTCTCTTTCTAGAACAATGTGAAGGCTGTGGCCATAAGGCTGACTCCTCTGCTACCCTGGGGCCAAGTACCCAAGAGTTTGGGATGCCTTTAGATGCTGCCTAATTCCCACCACACCTGTTGTCTGATACAATAACTCCAGAAGGTCTCTGACACTCTCTAGGAAGGAAGTGGGAAAGAAAGGGGGGCCCTGATTCTAGAAGGACTTGATGTGTCATTTATTTAGTGGGGTCATAAATAGGAGTCCCTGAAGGATTTTCAGCTGGGGAAAGATTTGATCAGATTTCCAGGATAGACAGTTCACTTTAACCACAACGTGAATGCCATGGGAGTGGGGAGATGGGCCCAGGAGACCAGATCCGAGGGTTTGCCTGGTGGGATCCTAAACTTAGGGGAGGCAGGTGGGAATGGGAAGGGGTCTATCGACACAGAGCCCCGCAGGCCCCATCCAGCCTCTCCCATACCCTTCTGGTCCTAAATCCTGAACTGTGTCAGCTCCAATCAAGCTGCTGCTCCCACAAAAAGAGCAGGGAGTTGCTGTCTTCTCTACAGCTGTCTCCATCAGCGATTAGATGCTGTCATAGCATGTCTTCTCTCACATAAGTACTGTGCGTCTCTCTGCAGACAGCAGCATAGAAGGAGTGAACCTAGTGACCCCCCCAAAGAGCTGCAGGAGGTCCCCACACCTGAGGCGAGATCCTGACACTGCCAAGGTTGTGTGTTTGCAGTTTCTCAGCCCCTGGATCCTCTCAGCCAATCCAACCCATGTCCTCAAGGTACTTAGTCATTTTTTGTGAACCACCTAGAAAGGCATTGCCAAGCCTGAAAGCACAATTTATCACTGTATTATTAAAGGGTCCCGGCAGCAACCACATTGTTTTTGCTGACAGAGTGAAGATGAGGCAACCTGAAGGGCAGGACACTGGAGAGTAAGGCAGAAGCGAGGGTTTCAGCATCCCCCCAACACACACAGGACAAGGCCACTCTTCCTCTCCCGTGAGTCCCCCTGAACCCCTAGGAAATGACTCTACATCCCAGATCCTTAGAGGAAGCTGAAGTGTGTAAAAGGCAGGGTATTTTTAAAGGGCATCTACTTCTGCCAGAAACTGAGGAAGGAAGCCAAGAGAAAGAAGCCATCAAAAGTAAAGGAAGTGTCCCTTGTGGTCCCAAGGGCCCTCAGGGCAGTTTGGGGCTACCGCCCCCTTCCCACACCCCTTGGCTTCTCTCCTCCCCTCCTCACCCGCACACTAGACCCTGTAGCATGAGCATACCCCAAAGGAAAATCTCAACACTGTCCCTGTCACCTGAGCTTTCTCAAGACAGGTCTACCAAAACCCACTCCTATATCATAGTTCTCTGCAAACTCTGGAACAATTTGTGGTTGTTTGTCTCTTTCTTTGTTTTGAGACAGGGTCTCACTTTGTCACCCTGGGTAGAGTACTGTGGCTTCACAACTCAGAGCAACCCCAAACTCTTGGGCTCAAGTGATCCTCTTGTCTCAGCCTCCCAAGCAGCTGGGACTACAAGAGCCCACCACAGCTCCTGGCTATTTTTTTTAGAGACTGGGTCTCACCCTTGATCAAGCTGGTCTCCAACTCATGAGTTCAGGAAATCCACCCACCTCAGCCTCTCAGAGTGCTAGGATTACAGCTGTGAGCCACTGCACCTGGCCCTACCTGGAACAATTTGTATCTCACACTTCCTTTTCCCCAATTAACTGGCCTCTTGGAAAGTCCTTTAATCTAATTAAAATCACGTATATATTCTAGGTAGGTAAATAATAACAAGTACTTTCCTCCCACTTTAAGGTGATTTTAAAAAACATTATCCTGCAAAAAGCATTTCTTTTACATCTCTAAAGGGGGGAAATCCTTATCCTGTAGACTGCACCTCTCATTCGATTTGGTCAGGTTGTTCTGTTCAAGCCAATGTCCTCCAGTAAAATCCCTTCCACCCCATGGCACAAACGAGCAACTGCTGGGGAGGCGGAAACCAAATTAAGAACAGAGCTAGGATTCAGGATGGCCAGTTATGTTTATAGAGAAGGTTTTCTGTTCACAAAGTATGCTAATGGATGCCCTGGTTCGCTGATTCTCACTCAGACCCGTGAAGAATGGGTAAAATCAGGTGCACGCTCGGAGTCATGCAGCTAAGAAGAGTGAATGCTGCACGCTGCAGGCCCTTCCCACGCCCTCACGTCCCATCTGCGTGGACCGCAGTGCCTCCCTCCCAGGCCTGTATGTTTATCTTCCTCCAGGCCACTCAGGCCCCTTCGGTGGTCCCACCTTGCCCCAGAATGAGGCCGGGTCCCCCAGCCTGCACGTCAGGACCACGACCTCCTGCCTGCCCGGTGGGCTCTGCTCGGCCTCGGCCCCACCTGCGCGCTCTGGCCTGAGCCTGTCTCTCGTCTCAGCCACCTTCCCCACCTGCACGGGCCTCCTCCCACAGGAGGTGCGCTTCTCCCTTCCCCGTGCGCTCACCTTCTTCAAGCTGAGCTGTCCGTCGTCTCCCATGCTGACTGTTCAAGTCCTCTGGGAAACTGTGTCTAGTAGATGTTCAACCAATATTTGAAAGAGGAAAGAACTGAGGGAGGATGCAGAGAAAGAGGGAGGAGTAGAGTCTGCCCCGTGCTTTCGGTTGCCAAGCGGTGGTTGAGCGCTGGTCCTTGGACACAGCTCCGGGTGGACGTGCTCTCGCCCGGTCTCTCCTGGAGAAACTCTCCCCCAATGGGGGTTCTTTCCATCTTCCTGCCAGGCAGGCAGAACCCCATTTCGGCAGACTCCCAGCTCTCCCGCCAGAGAAGAGTTTTGGTTTTTAATGTCCATAAACACAAACATTGGCCACCTTGTACCGTCACGGACACCACACGCAAGCACCGCGTCTGCAGTGCCACCCGCGCTGCACCCGTGAGCTTCACTCTCCTTGGTAGTGTTTACCCTGGGCCCGTTGGTGAGGCAGGGTTCGTGCCATCTTGCCACATTCCCGGGCTCCTTCCGAGTCCTTGAAGCATGAACAGCTCTGAACACGGGTGGCCAGACGGAGCTTGATTCTGGACGCCCGGGACCCAGACTCGCTCTCCCAGGCATGTGCTCCGTCACCCTTCCCCTAAATGAGCCACTAACGATCGATATTGGTGATGCTCACGGATGATTTGCAGCATGTGGGCCATCAAATTCACACGCATGGCAGACAAGGAGGGAACTTGGGGACACAGGGGAAGGAGGAACAGCTAACAATTCTGTCTCAGACACGCCAGTTGGCAGGGTTGGTGTCAGGCTGTCCGGGGGAGCTGGCCCTTCCACAGTAGGGCAGAATGAAGCGCGCAGGGGCAGCCTGGACCCGGGCACCATCTTGCCCCTTCACTTGGCAAATGCCTACTTGCTTTCCAGAAACCAGTCAAGAAGTTTATCAGGCTCTGGTGCCTGTACTCGCTGTCAGATGCCTTTAGGTGTAAAGAATACATTTCCAAGAGGTTCATTCAGGCCCAGACTCCACTCTGTGTACAGGATCCGCTGATACCAAGAGGTTTCCTGTAGTTTTGTTTGGTTGTTTGGTTGCCTAGCTGACTGGCCACAACACCCTTGGCTTCAATCCAGAATCCAGACAGCCCCTCCTAAGCCCATACTATAACCACCTGCAAAGCCTTCCCAAATCACCAGGTTTCACAACTGCCCCAAAATGTTTCAGGGCATGTAGTAAAAAGGGGAAGAATTTTGAACTCAGAGAAATGTGGATGTAACCCCTGATTCGGTGACATGTCGATGAGTGAGGTGAGGGGCCAGAAAGCTGAGGTCCACGGGCCAAGTCAGCCCACTGCCTCTTTTTCATCTGTTCAAGGACCACCTGTGTCTGCTTTCCCTCTACAACAACAAAGTGGAGTGGTTGTGACAGAGACCAATAAGGCCAGGAAAGCCCAAAATACATATCTGACGCTGTACAGAAAAACTTTGCCGCTCCTGAGTAAAACTATTTCACCTCTCAAAGCCTCACTTTGCTCATCTGTAAAATGGGCCAAATACTTACATTGAAGAAGTGAGGCTGCGAGAAATAAATGAGACACCAAATGTGAAAAAGTCAGCCACATAGCAATGTCTGCTACATGTTAAGATCTTTAATTATGATTATTTTAATCCTGCTGTTTTCCAGACATGTTCCCTCAGGCAGGTAAGAGAAGGACACAGCTTTTCTTCCTGTTTCCCTCTTTATTTCTCTTTGTTTAACCCCATTTCACCTCCTGGCACCTAAAGTAGAAAAATTGCAAGAAAAAATATGGAGCAGTTTTAAAAAATTAATTCTACTGAGCATCTCAGGTTATTTATTTTATGTCTGTCAACTAATAATATTTTATCATCATTTTATTTTCATTGTAAATTTAACCATGCAATATACAGGAGTATACCAAAAATAGGACTTTTATCTTCTCCTATATGCAGCATCACAGGATTTTTTTTTCCTAAAAGAAGCATCACTTGGATAGTTTCAAATCCCCATGCAAAATGTTTGTCTTCTTAGAAAATTTAATAAAAATCTAGTTTTTGTAATGAGATGTAGCTGTGTGATATTATCTGAGATCTAAAAATTAAGTTCACAGATTCATCCCAGAAAAAGTGCTGCACACCTCATTGCTGAATATCACTACAGTCACCTTTGAAGTGCTCCCCTTGGGAGGCTGTGCACTGACCCCAGTGCCTACTCTACCCTTCGAAGCAATTCTGGAACTCTTTTTCTGAAATGACCAGCAGAGCTGTCATCATATTATCCTTCATGTCCTGAATGTTTTCAAAGTGTCTTCCTTTCAATATTTCTTTTATCTTTAGGTAAAGAAAAAAGTCATCAGGGGGCCAGGCTGGGCGAAGGGGGTGGGGGTGTTCCAACACAGTTATTTGTTTGCTGGCTAAGAACTTCTCACACACCGTTGTTCATCAATGAGCTCCTTCAGCACCATTTTTGCACCTTTCTCATGCCAAGATTTTCAGTTAAGATTTTCTTATTTGTCTATCAATGGTAGTCTGCTATGCTTCTCACAGTCAGCTGGTGATTTGACAAATTTTTTCAATATTTCTTCAGTTCTACTCATTACTGGCCTCCCTGACCCTTTCCCTTAGTGACACTTTCTCTCCCCTCAGAAAAATGTCTAATCCATTTGTACACTGCCATTTTCTTCAAGGTATTTGCTAAACTTCTGTCCTTTAACTCTCCTTCTGGACGGGAGCCTCCGTGCAAAGCTGGCTCCAGTCAGCCATCTTGCCTCCGCCCCCTTCTTCAATGTATTATTCTCATAAACTTGGACTAACATGTCCCTCATTTCACTTCCCCTCTTGCCAAATTTAACAAGAAACTTACTAATGTTTGTTCGTTACTCTAATTCAAGCTCTGACAGTCTCAGGATGGGACACAAAAAACAGACAATAACAATAATGAAGGCCACTCAGCAAGACACCACACGTCATCATAAGCACAGCTGTGAGACACTGATATACCAAGGTCATACATCCTCATCAAGTGGTTTGCACAGTGCTGCCAACACAAGGGCACAATGGCAGGTTCACAAACTTAATCGTCAGACCTTGTATTCAGAAGGAAATAACTTTCCACATTTGTTAAGGAGGAGAGACACTTTACTTCTTCCAACAAGCCCCTTCAACTATTTTTATGTCTAAACATTTTTAAAATTTTAATTCAGTGCTTCCCTTATCACCCCCTTGGCAGCCTCACAATTTGCCTTGCAAAGAATCAGGACTCCTTAGAGTGGATGGCTGAAAGGATGTATATCCCTACCAAAACTAAACATATTAAAGCATTTATATATTTTTAATGAAAACTATTACAAGGTTTAAAACAGAGATAAAGTAGCTTCAGTGCAAGAAGATTGAGCAAATCTGGTACCCAGTGGAGTTTGCATTACTCTCCTGGCCTTCACCCCACTCAGCGAAGATTAGAGCATCGAGGGCTTCGTGTTTTTTTCATTTATTACCTCCTTTCAGCCAGATGAATTAGACATGATTCCAGCCAAGTGGATCTGCTGCTTTTATACTCATGACTAAAAGACGAACTCCGAAGATGCCGTAGAAACAGGCAACCATTCTGGCTCTGAATATGCATTTTGTGATGCTACTCTTAGGTTCTGTGGCTGACCTCAGATTAGTCACTGTTTGTACTTAGATGAAAATCCAGGAGACTGGGAGAGCTCTCTTAGCTCAGAAGGAGGGGGGAAAAGTGTGGCTTTCCCTTCAGGTACTAAGTCTTCTGTACTATTTTGTGAAAAGAATTCCCAACCCAGGATCCCTTGTCCTGGGTAGAAGTATAGCTCCGGGGGCTACAGGAGCCCATTAGGGGGCAGAGGCCTGAAGAGTGAAGCCCTCCAGAGGCATGTCCAGCTGGCCACCCTAGCACTTCATGAGGCCCACCTGTGGAAGATCTGCACACTGACCGTGCCTGTCTGCGCCCCCTCTGCCCATGTTAGTGAGGAGTAACTCCCAGTCTGCTGTGCTCATGGGCAGAGTTTTGGAACCTGAGGATTCCAATGCCCATCCTCCTCATTAATTATATGAACCTGGGCAAGTCATTTGTCTTCCCTTCGTTTCTCCATTTCCTTGTTTGCAAAACGTAGTACTTAGCTCAAAGCATCAGCATGAGATTTAAATTAGACAAAGGATGTAGGTCCACAGCACCTCACTGTGCACAGAGCAAGGGCATGGGTGCTTTTAGGAGCCTCACATGCACTAAGGAAATGACAAAAGTTCTTGACTTCAAGAAACCAATATCACACCACTGTCTAAAATTCAGTGTTTTCGTTTGTTAATTTATTTAGGGACAATGCCTTTGGTGGGGACGGAATCGATGGTGTGTGTGAGGAGAAGATACACGTGTCATCAATGGTCACATGATAATCTTCCCTCCGTAGCCAAGGAGGGTTGTGTTGTAAATCATCCATTCCCAAACTAGGGCTGAGAAGATACTTTCAATTTCCTCCAAAGAAGTTAAAATCCACAAAAAGGAGGAAGAAATGGGGAGAGAAGGGAAGTCGAGACATTTGCAGTGAAGATGGTGGGAAGGGAGGAAAACAAGAGGAGAAGAGTTTAGACACGCCGAGTGGCCAGGGTCGGGGACAGTGGGGAGAAGCTGTAGGTCCTGCCCTCCCGGGGGCACAGCCAGCCTCTACACAGACACGGAACGACAGCAGCCAGGCTGAGCTGTACTAGGAAGAGCAAATGCGGGGTGCTCAGGGACAGCAGATGCAGGCTGCAGGAGGACAGGCTTCCCGAAGGAAGTGAGGGATGTTTCAACTGAAAGATAAGCAGGGATTCACTGGAGAGAGAAGCTTTTCGAGGCAGGGCACTGCATTTCCTGTCTCTGGGAAGAGAACTAGACGTCAGTGTGACTGGAACACAGAGAGGCAGGTGCAAGATGAGGCAGGAGAGGCCGGGAAAGGGGGTGCCTGACAGAGCCCCCCCTCAGCCCTGGCTGCTTCCCTGGGACCCGCCCTGAGTTAGCACTCAGCCTGCTTCTCCGGCTCTGTCGGCGAAGGGAAAGAACTCAGTGAGAACCTCTGAGTTGATTCTGCTTAAGGGTATATTTGTTGTTTTTATTCTCTCTGCTTTGGGGTATGTTTGAAATTTTTCATGACAGCACATTTTTAAGTTTGAAAACAGATGCAGCCCTTTCTCACCACTTGCAGTTTGGTTCTAAACACAAGCCAGCCACCAGATGTTTCCCTGAAGCTGTAACCTTTCGCTTGCCAGTTGCAGGGGAAGGGTATGCCCTCCCCAGAGAGAAAGAAAAGACAGGTTCATTCTCTTTGTTGAAGAATCAAAGAATTAGAGCACTTGATTCAATTCCCCGAACCTCGTACATCTAGGGAATTAGGCTATAAATCTTATAAAGCATTCTCTGGGGATTTCCAAGATTTCTTGTTTACACTCAGACCACAAACAACACGACAGGAGGGCAGATTTTATTTCACAGTGTTTTGGCATTTGCACCTCAAACTGAAATTGCAAAGAAACAGAACAGGGGAACAATGAGGAATTATGCAAACCTTTTGAATGTTTCAGTCCCTCGCTGGTTCTAGTTCTACATGTGGAATATTCTTTCTTCCTTTTTCTTTTCTAAGTGCCAATTCTTAATATATGTTGGGCTCTGGGCAAGGCAGAGGGGACAGGAAGGTGAATAGGTGCTTATCCCTGCCTAAAGGTTCCCTCTACTGAGAAACATAATAATTAAGCAACAACATAAAACATAATTTGAGATCAGGGCTCTGAAGGAAGAGGAGGGGCTACTTGGTTTGGAAACCTGTCCAAGGAGAGAACTGCTTTACACTTGGGAGCCAGGGAATGCCCCTTCCTAATCTAAAAGCTTCAAAATCAAAGAGATCCTGGCATCACAATATTTTCAAGTGTCTAATATCCCCCTACTAACCCCTTATCTATTATTTCCAAGAGGAAATAATATTTAAATTGACATGATAGCACTTCTGTCCCCTACCCCCATTGACCATATTCTAAGCTATCATTTTCTATAGTCCTAAGACAAAGAATTCTCTACACCTCTCAGTAAAACTGCGTTTAGACACAAATTGAAGAAATATTATAGGAAAGTCAGTTACTCATGATGAAAAGCCAAGGTTAGTGATGTTGAGCCTTTATAATGGGAACAGCAGTGTCAAAACCAAATCCATATTTGGAACAAAGCTGCAGGATTCAGAGCAGAGGTGCAGAAAAGAATAGCTAGAGCCTGGGCGGCGCCTGTGGCTCAGTGAGCAGGGCGCCGGCCCCATATGCCAAGGGTGGCGGGTTCAAACCCAGCCCCGGCCAAACTGCAACAACAAAAAAAAAATAGCCGGGCGTTGTGGCGGGTGCCTGTAGTCCCAGCTACTCGGGAGGCTGAGGCAGGAGAATTGCCTAAGCCCAGGAGTTGGAGGTTGCTGTGAGCTGTGTGATGCCGTGGCACTCTACCGAGGGCAATAAAGTGAAACCCTGTCTTTACAAAAAAAAGAAAAAAAATAGCTAGAGCCCGCCAGGTGCAGTGGCTCACGCCTATAATCCTAGAACTCCGGAAGGCCAAGGCAGGTGAATCTCCTAAACTCAGGAGTTCAAGACCAGCCTGAGCAAGAGTGAGACACCATCTCTACTAAAAATAGAAAAACTAGCCAGGCATTGTGGCAGGCACCTGTAGTTCCAGCTACTTCGGAGGCTGAGGCAAGAGGATCACCTGAACCCAGGAGTTTGAGATTGCTGTGAGCTATGACATTGTGGCTCTCTACCCAAGGCAAGAGACTAAGACTCTATCTCAAAAACAAAAAATAAAAGAATCATTAGAGCTGACCACTGATATTTAAATGGATTAGATTCCTTTCTTGTTTTGAGATTCATTTGTATTT
This sequence comes from Nycticebus coucang, assembly GCF_027406575.1. NCBI lineage: Eukaryota > Metazoa > Chordata > Mammalia > Primates > Lorisidae > Nycticebus > Nycticebus coucang. The sequence continues at coordinate 6,833,686 of NC_069792.1, forward strand.
TGGTTTGGCAACACCAAACATTATTTCATTAATAACAACTTTTTTTAAATCAATTATTTTATGTGCTCCATATTATGTGCAAAGGGAGCAGGAAATATGGGAAAGAAAAGTAGAGCGGGGTGAAAGCAGAGGAGGAGGGGACAACGGGGCAGGGAAGGAAGGGAAGGGAGGAGAGGATGTGAAGAGAGATGCCATAAAGGGAGAGACACCCAAAAGGCACAGAACGGAAAGTGGAAGGAACTCCAGACTCTGCATTTGCGTGGACTACATGATACTGATTTCTGTCAGTTCCTTTTGAAATGCTAATGAGCTAACTAGCAAGCATTAGACTGTTGGGGTGAATACCAAGGCTGCAGAAGGACAGCCCTCATTTTGAAAAACCTTTATTCAAAATGAGCAAGTATCTTCGATGTCCCACGAGAAACTAGCCTCCAGCTTACAGAGCCATCTACAATCACTCAAATCACAGAGGAGACAGAGGTAGACCCCTCCTAGTCTAGAATTGCAAAATCAAAATCTTCGATTATAATATTTCCAAGGATGTTATATCCCTTAGAAACCCTTATCCAAAGAAAAGGAATACCTATATCTAAGTATAAAGATAATAGGCTCAAAATGGTGGAATAAACTGCCACAGCAACTTTGTGGTCATGGAGCTGTCGCATTCGAAGTCGATGGGTGGCTCAGGCTGCAGCACAGTAAGAAGGCAAATGCGCTGGGATCAGCTGGACTCGATTCGGCGGCAGAAGGGCTGCAGCAGAATGGCGCACATCATGAACACACCGACTTGGGTGGGCTTTGCAATATGGTATTTCGTCAAGCTACACATAAAACCCTTTTCTTAGAACTGTGGCAGCTTATGTGGAAATTCGTGTTCCCTCTCATTCTGAGAAGGGCGTTACACCAACAATAAAGGGGATAAAGAGAAGAATTATGCTCTTTCCACAAGAAAGCAAACACAGTCACCTACAGCAAATTGCTTCCAGGGAATCTGTCTAGACCTGGGTGATTTCAGGTAAACAGTCAGACACACAGTTCAAGGGCTCGGTAAGCCTAGCAGTCGGGATGGGTGCTTGCTGCCTGCTGAGCTGCAGGAGTTGGCTTGAGATGTGGTCAGACAGGCTGGGAGGGGAAGAGGACCAAGGACTGCATCCAAGGAATGCCACAGCTCAAGGACAAGCAGATGACAGTGGAGAAATAAGAAAGAAAGAAGGAGAAACAGGAGACAAGCCTGAAAGAAAGGAAGAGATGAAATCAAGTGAATGGCATTTCTTTTTTTTCTTTTTTTTTTGCAGTTTTCGGCCAGGGCTGGGTTTGAACCCGTCACCTCTGGCATATGAGGCCAGCGCCCTACTCCCTTGAGCCACAGGCACCACCCAAGTGAATGGCATTTCTTGGGATACAGGAGGCTTCTTACATGTTTGTAAGAGCTAGGGAAGGAGTTCTTGGACAGAAAGATGGATTAGAGGGAGAGGCAGAGTAATTGACAGGCCCCTTTCTCAAAGAAGTTGGACGGTGAGCTCTGGCGTGGAAGCAGGACAGCTTACACCTGAGACAAGGGGGAGGCAGAGAGAGGGAAGGTAAATCATTTAACTTCTCACAGTGAGACTTAATTTCTTTTCTATAAAATCAGATTATTGCACTAGGTAAGTTCTGAGGTCTTAGCATCTGTTTTCACATTTTAGGAGCTAATAGAATGTCTTTGAGTTCCCTGTAGTTGTTTTTATAGTTTAATCAGAGGGTAAAGTTTTCATGAGTGATACACTATTGATTATATTGAAAGAAAATACAGATATAGTGCATATTGTTTCACACATGTATATACATACACACTCATGTTCATTCCACGGAAGTAATCTTTATGTTTTAGAATTTTAATGATTTTGAAAACAATATATTGGTCAATGTCACTCACATATGTATTTCTGCCTGGGATCCATCACCTGAATCTAACCATGAAGAAACAACAGAGAAACCCCAAAATGAAGACTATGTCCTTTTCTTTTTTCTTTTTTTTTTTTTAATTTCAGGATACTGTACTCTTTAAAAAATGTCAGCGTCATAAAAGGCAAAGAAAGTCTGAAGAAACATTCCAGTTTAAAAACAATTAAATTATAATACCTAATCCTAGACTCAATTCTGTACCAGATGGAAAACTTCTGGAATGGATATTGTTAATGGGAATTGATGACTTTGGAATACAGATGGTAGATGGTGGATCATAAAAATGTATTTTATCAATATTAAATTAACCAAAGGCAATAATTTTACCATGGTTATGTAAGAGAGTATCTCGGCTTGGCACTGGTAGCATAGTGCTTACGGGGCCGGCCACATACACTGAGGCTGGCGGGTTCGAACCTGGCCCAGGCCAGCTGAACAACAATGACAACTGCAACAAAAAAAAATAGTTGTCCATTGTGGTGGGGACCTGTAGACCCAGCTACTTGGGAGGCTGAGGCAAGAGAGTCATTTAAGCCCAAAAGTTAGAGGTTGCTGTGAGCTGTGAGGCCACAGCACTCTACCAAGGGTGACATAGTGAGACTCTGTCTCAAAAAGAAAAAAAAGAATATCTCTACTGGAAATAAACACTGATGCATTCTAGGGTAAAAGGCTATGATATATGATATATACAATTTACCCTCAAATTATTTTGAGAAAGACACAGGGAGAGGGAAGAACAGAGAGAGACAGAGAGGGTACAATGATAAAGCAGATGAGACCAGGTAACAATCTGGGCAAAAGGTATATACCCTGCTTCCCCGAAAATAAGACATCCTCCGAAAATAAGACCTAGTTACAGGAAAGATAAGATGTCCCCTGAAAATAAGACCTAGTGCATCTTTGGGAGCACACCTTAAAATAAGACACTGTCTTATTTGGGGGGAAACAGGGTAGGTATTCAAAGTATTATTTTTACTCATACAATTCTTCTGTAAGCTCAAAATGCAGTAGAACCTCTGTAGGTTGACCACCCAGGGGGCTGTAACAAACCGGTCAACATAAGGAACTAGGCCCACTGTACTGATACATGCATGTCTGGTCTATGAAAATTAGGTCAACTTAAGGAGGTGGTCAGTGTAGGGAGGTGGTCAGCCGTGGAGGATCTACCGTACTTTCAAATAAAATATTAAAATATACATTGTTAACAGACCGAGGCCTGTATTTCAGCATTGCGCCATCCACATCTGATCCACCACACTACATCAGAAGTTCCAGAGTGCTCTAGTAATAAGGCAGTAGCTTCTGCCTGAATGGGTCTTGGCATTGGCAATAAGCCATGTCATCTGTATTAAGAGCAAAAGAGCTAAGCATTCTCTGGCACGTGCAAATTTATAATGAGCCCCTCTGAGGGACTTAACTCTGAAATGCCCCCACATTTTCTGTTCAGGCATTTACTTGTCTTCTAAAAATTAATTGCTAAACAACACAAAAAGTAAGTCATGATGAAATAGAGAAGAAAAATTCTAATTAATTATTGCCAAAGCAGAGAATTCAAAAACGGGGTGGCAAGAACAGACATGAAATTTCCCTTTGGTTTAGATTTTGTTTTTAATTGTGATATATATCAAGAACAAAGATGACAGAAAGTCTTTATTCTTCTACCGCCAGAATAACATCTTGACCATTTCCTGGAGTGTCAATAGCATAGGCTGACTTGTTCTTTTAAGGCGTGCAATAAAAGTGATAAAGATTACAAGGGAATTTGAAAGAGGCTAATTTTTCTATTCTGACAACAGGTAATAATTTCTTTTCTTTTCTTTTTCCCTGCTTCTTTCTTTTTTTATTAAATCATAGCTGTGTACATTAATGCAATCATGGGGTACAATGTACTGGTTTTATATACAATTTGAAATATTTGCATCAACCTGATTAACATAGCCTTCACGGCATTTTCTTAGTTATTGTGTTAAGACCTTTATATTCTGCACCTAGTAAATTCCACATGTTCCCTTGTAAGATGCACCATAGGTGTGGTCCCACCAATTACCCTCCCTCCACCCATCCTCCAACAGGTAATAATTTCATGATGCTGTGTATTTAAAGTTTCTTGCTGTCCTTTCGCTGCTTGGGAAGCAGGTTTAAATATCTTCTGGTGCAAACCGGTAGAACCATCCAGACTGCCTCAGGCGGTCCCTTTTCACAAGCCTGGCCTACACTGCGTCTGTCTCCCTGCAGGCAGCGCTGTGCATGGCGCTGTCCTGGGGGAGGCCAGCGCACCAAAGGAAGGGACTTTCCTGTGCAGAAGCCAGGAGGGGTTTCCCTTTTGAAAGTATAGACAAAGCGCTGTCTATTCCAATTTGCAAACGGTGCAGATGAGGAGCCAGGTATGACCAGCTTCTATGCCAGACAAAGGTGTTGAAATTAAAATTACACAACCTTTTGTTCTTAAATCCCAAACCGATAGTGAATACGTTGTTCACATAACCCTTATCCCGTCACCTTTGTTTCCCATTATTTCACGGTCTTTCTTCTTTTTTTTTTTTTTTTTAACTTTTCTTCCCTCCATCTCTTTTCCCTCCTGAATTGGCTTTATAATTGGTGTTGGTGTTTTTCATTGCGTAGAAATTAAATCATCACAAGCTTCTTTGTGCGCTGGTCTCTAGCTGACCTGCCTTATCAAAAATAACACCATAGCTGCCTCTGATTTACAATAACAGAGAATTTTTGTGCCGATCAGAGAAAAAAAAAAAGAAGAAGAAGAAGAAATCCAGAAGGTCCCAGTATCACGTGTCTGGCTGTTGTGCTGGCTTTACTGGGAGGAAGTATAAGAACCAGCTATTGGAAAATAATATCTTTATGAATAATTGTTCTTTGGAGTTACCTTACTTAAGAAGGATGTATAAAAAAATAAGTCATGATAAAGATTATAGGCAACAGCTTTTCTCTACAAAATATTTTTTCATAAAAAGTACCGATTGCATCATAAGCTCTCAGCAATCAATATGCCTTCTATTATTCCCAAAAGGGCTTGGTTATAATTAATAATATATTTTCAGAAAAAAAACTGACCTTTAAATACACAAGAGCATTCTCATTTTCTTGGGTCTTGGTTCAGCTCAACTTTAACCTGCAATGCAGATTGACATAATGTTTTGGTGACAGAGAGTTCCCCAAAAGAAATCAAAGGAGGCCAGGGCTTTTAGGTGAGCCTGTCCATGTCTGGACCATAATGATCAACTTGGAGACGCAGGAGATGGAGCTAGAGTAGAGGAAAGCAATGAAATTTGCATTTAGGATTTGGAAATTTACTCCAGAGGGAACACTAACCATATGGGGTTAAAATAATGATAAAAGAAGACAAGTGATTGAAAAAGTTTTACTACTCTCTTTAATTTATGAAAAGCTTTAAGATGACTGACAATGAGTGGACCTTTCTTCTTATAAGGGAAAGGCAATAAAGGACAGACAAAAGCTGTAGAAAGAGAATGAGATCACGTTAAGACAAACTGTACCCCAGGTGTCACCAGAAACATCGCCAACGATGCTATATGGATACCCTTGCTTATTTTTAAGAAAGCGTAAACTCTCTTGTGTGAATGAGCTACACTAATTCTTGCTTAGAATAAAAAAGGTAAGCTAGCTAGTCCCATAAACTTCTGTGATTATGTATCCCTTTCAATCAGAATCTTAAAGCTGACAGGGAGCCGTGGTGATCATCTGATTTATTAACGAGGATCCCTATTTAAAATGATTATCCAGGGTCATGCTGGTAATAAGTGGCAAAGTTGGAGCAGCAGCCCAAACCTGCCAGCCTCCAGTCCACAGTTACTTTCCCACTACACACAACCAGCTCCTTGGTATATTTACACCAAATACATGGAAAGTTAAATCCCGCCCCACCTCTGGGTTTCTAGGTTTCACAGCCCATGCTGGAATCGAGTCATATTCCCATCACTTTCATTCCTTCTCCATATGGCTGGGACCTTGGAGAGGACAGAGGCTGGAATCCCCGTGTGAGTTAAAACTCAGAGGAATTAAGCGCCTTCACTGGGGTCCAAGCCAGCCTGTACCAAACCCCCAGTTCCGTGTGACTTGACTTCTAGGGAGCATGGCTGCCTCTTCCCTTTGACAGACTGTCTTCCTGTCTCCCTGTTTGTAGGTTTCACAGCAGCAGCCTCCCTCGTGTCCTTGGCCTGGGCCTTGGCCTCTTACCAGAAGGCGCTTCGGGACTCCAGAGATGACAAGAAGCCCATCAGCTACATGGCAGTCATCATCCAGTTCTGCTGGCACTTCTTCACAATTGCCGCCAGGGTCATCACCTTCGCCCTCTTCGCCTCTGTTTTCCAGCTCTACTTTGGGATCTTCATCGTCCTGCACTGGTGCATCATGACCTTCTGGATCGTGCACTGTGAGACCGAGTTCTGCATCACCAAATGGGAAGAGATTGTGTTCGACATGGTGGTGGGGATTATCTATATCTTCAGTTGGTTCAACGTCAAGGAAGGCAGGACACGCTGCAGGCTATTCATTTACTACTTTGTGATCCTTCTGGAAAATACAGCCCTGAGTGCCCTCTGGTACCTCTACAAGGCTCCCCAGATCGCAGACGCATTTGCCATCCCAGCCCTGTGTGTGGTGTTCAGCAGCTTCTTAACTGGCGTTGTTTTTATGCTGATGTATTATGCCTTCTTTCACCCCAATGGACCCAGATTCGGGCAGTCACCAAGTTGTGCTTGTGAGGACCCAGTTGCCGCCTTCTCTCTGCCTCCGGAAGTGGCCACAAGCACCTTACGATCCATCTCCAACAACCGCAGTGTTGTCAGTGACCGTGATCAAAAATTCTCAGAGCGGGATGGGTGCGTACCTGTCTTTCAGGTGAGACCCACGGCCCCATCCACTCCATCATCTCGCCCACCACGGATTGAAGAATCAGTCATTAAAATCGACCTGTTCAGAAATAGGTACCCAGCGTGGGAGAGACATGTTTTAGACCGAAGCCTGCGAAAGGCTATTTTAGCCTTTGAATGTTCTCCATCTCCTCCAAGGCTTCAGTACAAAGATGACACCCTCATCCAGGAGCGGTTGGAGTATGAGACCACTTTATAAAACCACTTTAAAAAACAAAAGCACTTGCAGGAGCCACAACATCCAGATGAAGGGGTGACAGAAGGGCTGTGGCAATAATGACACTTCATTCTAGAGTAGGGGAACGAGCAGTGGTGACGTTCCCAGTCTGACCATCATCACGATTGTCGTTGGATCCTCTGCTGGTCTCCCTCCAAACCAGCAGTGCCCAGGAGTCACCAGAATGGACGGTGCCAGCTTAACATGACTCTCCATTCCTACCAAACTCCTCCTGCACTGTTGTGGGGGCTCCCCCTAAACAGTACTGTTATTATGGAAAATTTTGCCTCTGATCCATAAGATGTTTTGATGGAGTTAACTGATCTTTGCATAAAAAGAGATTCAGTCATACACACATAACACACACACAGATAACACCCAGTCCTCCGTCAAAATAGCTTAGGTGATTTTTCCTGATGCAAAGCTCTGATTCCCCCAGGAATATAAAAACAAAGAGAGGGAAAATATATCCCTCAAGACTCCAGGAAAAAAACAATAGGACTGCTTAGAAAAGAATTCATAACCCATTTTCTTATTTGGAAACCTATATGTGTGTGAAAAGCCTATCTAACTGACAGCAAACTCAAGTGTGTTTACACATGCATTAGCATTGATGGAGTGGTTCGTTTTCTACACATTTCAGGATTTTTTTATCTTACATTTTCTGTTGAGAACATTCTTTTTGACAGAAATCCTATGCAGCACAGGTATGGCTTTCGACAAGACCAAGGAGCGAGATAATTCCTTGATGTAAATTAAACGATACCCATGGTTCAGTGTTCAGTTGCAAAAAGGTAGTAAGTACTTAAAGAGGAAGTAGGGGGGAGGCCAAATGGGCATCTGATTCCCTACCATGTGCAGCTCCCCTTGGAACGTGAGGGCCGAGAGATGGAAGAAGAATGGGCCGGAGCCAGATCTGTCTGTGGTCACAGAGCCAGTGGTTCTGTGTGATTCCAGGAGCAATTTCAAGAGACGCCAGGCTGCTCCTTCCTAGTGCCAAACACCTCTAACCACAGGACTGAAGTGCAAGCCCCAAAAAGCTGAGATGAGTGGTGTGAGCCCCCAAAAAAACAGACAAGAGAATGAACAATCAAGTTCTCCACTGTGTACAGACTTTCCCCCCATCCAAGGTCAAAGTGATGTGTCTTTTAGAGGCTTTGGGACACTTTTTAGTAAGTATAAGCAGACAAATGCAATGAATATGCTATGAGAAAACCCTTCTGAACTGATAGAGGACTTATCACTATATCCAGCTAAGATTTGTATTTGAATCATCTGTAAAGTCACACTCTTACAACAAGTTTCTGGGTTTTAAATACCTCCGTACAGCAAGTAAACGTTCCCCGCTTTCTGTTCTCTGTCCTCGGTCATGGTGCTTTTTGGTTGCATTAAAAGTGCCGGTCAAACTTTGATAGTATTTTTTTATAGTTGGTGCAGAGTGGAATAACTCATGGATTATTTCGATATTTTTGTAATAAAAATATAGGGTATACACATAAACATCATCACTTTTTTTATAGACCTGGAATCGTTTAAAATACTTTAAGCATCATAATTACTTGGGATGTCAGAAACTGGTCCACAAATTCCATCCGCCTGCCTCGGCAGATTGAAAACATTTGTCTCTTGCAAGACCACCCTGCTTTGCAAGCTGGTGCCCCCAGGAACCTGGCCAGGGGTGCTATCAGAATATCAGGTGACGAGAGAATCAGCTTAACTAGTAAGGGCTTGTCAAGACTGGCCAATGTTTCCCAGGAAATCAAAGATGTAAATGATTGCTTTCATCCATCCATTATAACAAACCTGACCACAGTGGAAGATGTCTTAAACTTCCTTCCTTGGTTTTATAATATATTAACCCAAATGATAGATTAAATACTAGTCAAGTCACTAGAAAAATAAAAACAAAAAGTCAGTTTAACTTAATTATTCAGTTATTTGGACTGTCCAATTCAATTAAAATAGTCGAGTTCCATAGCCGCCACCTGTAATGGGTGTGCCATCCAGAGACTGCTGTCCCCAAGATGACGTCCACAGGAAGGAACCGAGGGCTCAACCTAGGACTTCTTTTGATACCAAACCCCAAAGCAATTTAAAAAAAAAATAGACAATTTTTATAAGTAGATACACTTCTTAGCACTCCTTGATTTGATCCTCCAAGCAAGATTGTCACTAAAAAATACTAATATTTTGCTGAGATGTGGAAAAATTACCCAGTCACCAGTAAAGGCCCAGGAGGATGCTCTTCTTTGTCAGCACATGGTGAAAACATCCCGCCCCCATTGTAGAAGGAAAAATGGTTATTTTGGCAAATTCTTCACTTCTGTGCAAAACCATGAGTTATTAGCTACATTATTTCCAAGACAACTTTTAGCTGATGATCTTTGGAAATCGAGTTTCTCAGTTGAACTACACCTCTGAGTCCATGAGTAAATCACAGATTACAATATGATAGTGTCAACTAACCAACACAAACCCAACAAGCCCCATCCTGCTTCGATCATGTAAGTTCTGACTTATTTCTCAACTTAATCCCTCCTTTAACATGTTAAGAGTCAAAATGAGTACTATGTAATTTAAAAAGTTATGTCCTATGCTTTATCATGGAGGTGAGATTGGGTGTACAAAGAGGGTGTACAAAGTCAGAATTTTTAAATGATTTCCCCAATACTGTAAATACTCTGTTATCCAACATACTTGAAGATTTTACTATTCTCATGAGCCATGAATTCATGATATAGAAATGGATATATCCACCACGGATATATCAAATTTTTCAAAAACTACAAGAAGAAAAAAAATGTCTTTAGCTGCCAATCATGATGTAATCTTGGTTCCATGATTCCAAAAGCACTACCCTGCCATCAGACCAATGTGGTAATAATAACTTTTATCAATTTTTAGATGCACCAGATAACAGAGAATTTAAAGTATTAGGATTTAAAGAGACATCGTCAGTGTACAAAAGAATAAAGTTTGATTTTTGTATTTATATTTCAATTCTAAGATTTCCTTTTCCATATCCATTACACTCAGAGAGCAAACAGAGAATCCAATAGGGATGAGCCTAGTTAGCATATAAATTGGAAATGCTGGGTCCTCATCTGTAGCCTCAGACTTGCAGTGTCTGAGTCTACTTTGATTCCATTGCAGGGAGGATCTTTTGTTGGGACTCTCTTTTTTCATAAGATCACAGTTTCTAAAGGAAAAATATCATAATTTTTTTTTTTACTTTCAAGCTAGCATTTCTAAATGAAACCATATTTAAAGAATATATATATACTTAATATATATATAATACATATATATGTATGTATATATCTTAACCATACTGACACTTTTATGTATTTGTGTGGAGGAAAAAAAAATGTCCACGTAAGTCAAAGTTTAATCCCCCAAATGACTATGTCCTTTAAATCTTCTTTGCCCCTTTGCATTGCCCTACTAGCCTGTGTATTATCTTGTTCAGTAACATTGTCTTTGCACTCGGTTACAATTCATTTAGGATGAATGCTGTTAACCCAAAAAATACAATAAATTCTTCTTATTGACATGGCAAGAATATGTCACTCAAGTATTAGCAAAAGATAAACTGAAGATACAAATAAAATGAAGTTAATTATTGTTACTTTCTAATGCCCAATTTATTTTGCTCTGTGAATAAATGAAGTGATTGTGCTAACCAATTAAAAGTGGATGGGAATAATTGGAATCTCAATAACTGTTTTAAATATATACATATAAAAATATAGACCTAGCTGTATACACTTATTACATGTGTGCATACATACACACACACACACACACAGAGCTTTCCCAAATAAAGTAACAGAAATGAAAAAGATAAACGTATCCTGCCCTTTGATACCTATAAAGTGCTATGTTTTTGACACATGGACCTTTAGATAGGAAGCTTGTTCATACTCCTTTTGAAAATCAACCCACGCCTCAGCCCCTGTCTACAAGATAACAACACGCATACAAACTTCAGTTGGAAATACCTGGGGTCATTCAGTGCTTCTTGGAGTGAATGAGCTTTATCACTCCTTCAGGATCTCATCCTTTAAACAGCAGAATAGAAGAGTTTTGTGTCATTTCAAAGTTTCTTTCTCTGAACAGATTGAATTGAGTAGAGAAAACCTCTAATGTCCTTACCAGGATCGAGTAAGGTTACACGTTTGCTTTTAAATGTCCCAAATGCATTGAGCGGAAACGTTTTCTGACACAATGTTTAGACAAGAATCCAGAGATTTTTTTTGTAATGAACCATTTTCTAGACTAAATATATGCTTCCATATGTTTTCCACACATCTTTGCCATTAGCCATCAAACTGTTTCTATATAAAGCTCAGATGAGCTGCCTGCATTTTTAGGTTTCTAAGGAGAATTCCTTAAAGCCTTTTTAAAAATAGCTCAGCCTGTCTTTCAAAATATAGCTCAGAGGATGATGGAGGTGCATGGTGAAAACACAGCAGACCGGCTGGTCACGTCTGTAATTTCAGAGATGGGTGCAGATCAACGTTCCTTTATCTCGGAAGCCATCAAAACGATCACCTCTGTCAGCTGGGACTCCGACCGCTTCTAATGTCACCTGATGCTCAAGTGTTTCAAAATGGCAAAGGATGGGCAATTTCACGTTATCCCCATGTGTCTGGGACTCATCCTGACCTGGATCAGGCCACAAAATGCTCTGAGCATTGGGGCCGCATCGCCTGTCCTCACTCGGGGACCTGTGCGGCCACTGCGGAGCTTTCTCTGTCCACATGTGTCTTGTCCAGCTGCTATCCTAAAAACGGTCACGTGGAAAGACTCTCGAAGGACAGCCTCAACAGCAGCATTACTCATTCTAAAGTAAAACTGCAGAATGTGGGTGGAATTGTATAAAAACATAATGAGCCATTTAATTCTGCTAATCGTAGCAATTAGGCGAGCTCGCAAGCAGCCTGCTCTGAGGACAGAAAGCCACATGGAACGAGTGCCAAACAGCCATTTTCCCACAGAGGTGAGGGTGTAGAAATTCTCCCTAGAGTGCTGTAAGTGTCATGTTGCCTCACCTCCACCTGAGCCTCTTTCTGTAGATTTCACAGGGGAAAAAAGAAATCAAGACTTTCGCTACATTGAAATGTAAAACTTCAGTCAACCTTGGGGCCTATGTTCTGCTAAGTAGGGAAAGCTTAATGTTCTTGAAATGTCTAATCATTTTGCTGAAATATTTTCATAATATACCGCCTAAGTCAGAAAGAAACTGCCTAAGTCAACGCTTTGCTTTGATTATTTTATCTTTCCTTAGATTTTCTAGCAGTTCTGTTTCCGATACTGATAGCAGCTTACCACCTCGGAAAGTTCACTGGGCACCTAGTGCTGGCTGAGAGCTTTGTCTGGGTTTCATTCAGTCCTCATAATCTTCCGAGGGTCCTGATAAAACTGCAGCTCAGAGATGTCAAGCCAAACCACTTGCCGGAGGTACCCCAGCTAGGAAATAGTGGAGCGGAGGGCTGAGTACAGCTTTTAACAACTGCAACTCCTAGAAGACCAGTGACTATTCCTACCAAAATCTGTTCTTGATTTGGCAAGTCTTCAGGAGAAAAAGAATTAGGGTCTGACAATTAAATGTTTCTAAGAAAATTTCATTTAAAAGTCAAAGATGTCTTTCAAAATGAACAGTTAAAATTAAGAGGTCAGGGACAGGCACCGTGGCTCATGCCTGTAATCCTAGCACTTTGGGAGGCCGAGGCAGGTGAATTACCTGAACTCAGGAGTTCAAGACCAGCCTGAGCAAGGATGAGACCTCATGTCTAAAATAATAGTCGGGCATGTGATAGGTGTCTGTAGTCCTACCTACTTGGGACGCTGAAGCAAAAGGATTGCTTGAGCCCAAGAGTTTGAGGTTGCTGTGAGCTATGATGCCATAGCACTCTACTGAGGGTGACAAAGTAAGACTCTGTCCTAAAAAACAAAAAAAATTAAGGAAGGAAGGAGGGATGGATCTAGCAAGTCTTTGAAGTGACATTATTTTCCTACTATAAGATAATTCTGTTCCATTACCATAATTTTTCCTGAAATTTTATTTAATATCTTGCAGGTCACCAAATTTAATATGTAAGAGGGTTATTAAACCATTAACCTAAATCATTACATAAGACTGAAGAATTAGATGCAAAGTTCATGGCCAGTGTTTAACAAATATTTGTTGCATTTCATTATAAAATAATTGATGTGTTTTTCCCTTATCACTTTAGATGTAGCATGTCTGAAGGTCTGCAAGATGAGAGATGTAACCCATTCGGTGATGTTGTTCCATAGTAAGCTATGTGTGTGTTGTTTAAATTAATGCTAAAAGGTAGCTAATAATAAACCAAAAATGTTCTCAACCCTGGTGTTTATTTTTTAAAAATCTTCAATGGGCTCGGCTCCTGAAGCTCAGTGCCTGGGACGCCAGCCACATACACCGGGGCTGGAGGGTTCGCATCCAGCCCAGGCCTGCCAAACAACAATGACAACTACAACCAAAAAAAAAAAAAAATAGCCAGGCATTGTGCTGGGTGCCTGTAGTCCCAGCTACTTGGGAGGCTGAGGCAAGAGAATCACTTAAGCCCAAGAGTGGGAGGTTGCTGTGAGCTGACACCACGGCACTCTACCCAGGGTGACATAGTGAGACTCTGTCTCAAAAAAAAAAAAAAAAATCTTCAATGATCGATCTGAACTTAATGTATCAAAATACAAGACATCATCTATCTTCCTACTTTGATTTGATTTAGGCAGATATTTATGAACCTACCCTGCCTTATTTTAAGGTGTGCTCCCAAAGATGCACTAGGTCTTGTTTTCAGGGGACATCTTATCTTTCCTGTAAGTAGGTCTTATTTTCAGAGGATGTCTTATTTTTGGGAAAACAGAGTATGTTAAATTAGAAGTCACTAATTTTTATAGAAAAAGGCAAATAAAAAATCTAAGTGTTGCATCATCGCCTTTATTTTATGGATGAGACAACTGAAATTCAAAGAGATCGGGTAATTTTTTTTAATGAAGATTACACTTTAAACTTTTATTGATTCCCTGAGTCATTTTTTCCGACAAGTCTGACCTTCTCTGATAAGTAGCACTGCCAGGAAACGCACAGTCAGACACAAAAGATTCGTGCCCTTGAGCAGCTCACAGTTGGGGTATGAATGGCAGAATTGGAGTCTCTGACTTCAACTCCACCACACTGCTGTTTCTCTCCTCCATATCTATATTTAATTCTAAATTAAATCAAGAAACAAACTTCTGTAAGACTGTAAGTCATGTGCTGTCTAAAGATGGGGATATCTTCTGAGAAATACATTGGTAGGCAATTTCGTTACCATGTGAACATCACAGGCTACACTTCACACACCCAGATTGCACACTGCACAGCATGTGACTGGGCTGGCCCTGAGGGCAACTGCAACACCATGGTAAGTACTGGTGTATCTAAGGACATCTCAACATAGAAAGAGTATTATAGAAAGAGCAAACAGGATTATAATCTCACGGGATCACCTTTGTGGTCTGCCCTCACGTGGAGCATTTGCATCTACCACGTAAACCTCACAGTAAACAGTTACCATGCAAAATGACAAACTTAAAGTCAGGATGTAAATCCAAAGATAAATCACTGCTGGATGACTGCCTAAAAAGAGAAAAGCAATTTTATGATTTGTTTTTATGATTCTCCAGCAGTCGATATTTTTAAATCAGTCACAAAACAACAAAAAAGACACTGAAATGCTCTCTTGGCATATAGTATTTGAATCAAAACAATCATCTCTGAATACACTTTGGAAATAGTTCTGAGAATTTCTTTCAAGAAAAGGCATGAAAGTTGATAGCCTCCAAAGTGAAGACTTTTCCTGCAGACTACTTCTCTGATCTCCAGGAAAGCCCCCTTCATCAGAACATGCTGTATCTCTCCAGCACACTGGAGAGATTCACTTTTCATAACAGGTCTGCAGTTATAAACATCAGCTGTTGCGACCTAGGAGCTTGTCCTAAGCCTTATGTGCAATGCCTGGGAGAGCAGCACTGGGCTGCAGTACATTTCAGGAGTCAGGACAGCCAGCCCAGCCCCTCGTAGACACCCATGCTGGCCTTACATGCAATCCAAGTCACGCCTGCAATATGGCCCAGGGTGATTAACTTCCCAATGTAAGAAGCATATTGTTAAAGATTGTTATTAACTTGTATAACTGATTTTCCTTAAGTGAAATAATTCTGTTCAGGCAATGTATAAGCCCTTTGGCCCTCTATAGAATACAAGGAAAGAGAAACTAAAGCACACTAATTTTTACAAGTACAGAATAACTCAAGGAATTCCTTAGTGAGTCACATTGAGCATTAATAAAACAGTTGACCTAATAATGTGGCAAGGTCTGTACCATGGTTTCTAGTTTTATGCCACTATGTCCACGTTCATCACTATGGTTACTGCCGTTTAAGTCATTGCAGCACCAGACAAGAAGCAGCATGTAGTTACTGATATGACACTTGCTGAGCAAAGATCATGTTTAACAAAGCAAATCAACATCAAAGCTAATTAATCAAAATAACAAGAAAATATTACTGGCACAGTAACAACCCAAGATTTTTTTTTCTTCTAGTAAGCCTGGCACCTAGTCTATCATTAGAATTTTGTTAAAATACAAGGTTTTGTGTCTTTACTGGACTTCCATCCACAAATCAAGCAGGTCGACTCTCTCCTCTGTCCACTGCTTGATTTGCATTAAAATGGAATTAATCACATTTTTACTTCATTTAAGCACCACAAACATTAGCAAATGAAGATATCTATCATGTTTTAGCTAACTTACCTGTTCTGAGTGGCATACTGGACTGGAATTGTATCAAATCTACACTTTTCATTATTTCAACTTAATTCATTGATCAGTAAGTTCTAAAATGCCTGTAAGTGTGCTGAAAATATATTTTGGGCTTTTA
The DNA here is from genome assembly GCF_027406575.1 of Nycticebus coucang. Taxonomy (NCBI): domain Eukaryota; kingdom Metazoa; phylum Chordata; class Mammalia; order Primates; family Lorisidae; genus Nycticebus; species Nycticebus coucang. The sequence goes on from NC_069792.1 coordinate 6,849,709, forward strand.
TTGCTGTATGAAATTCTCATTTTGATTACGATGTCATCTTCATCAACACCTGCCATTTCAATTCATCGTGGTTCCGACACAGGAGCCCTTGGCTCTGAGCATGTTGGATTGGCAACATCACTTCTCAATTAACCTTTGACCTGTGGTTTCCTATTAAGCCCCCTGAGAATTGTTTAATTCTTTTCCAGCTGGGAGCAGTAGCATCCATAACCAAAGGAGACCTCTCAGCTCGTAAAAGAACTGTCATTTTTATCTCCTTTCAACAAACTAAAATATTCAATTCCCCTTATTAACCTTTCTAAAACGTATTATACATAAAAGAGGAAATGAATTTCTGAAGTATGTTTTGAAAGCCTGGGGTGAAATGTTTTCTTTGAATCAGAGGCTTGGTACTCTGTGAAAGACATAAAGTGATCCTGACACAAGAAAGGGTGGGGCGGCTGTGAGCTGTCACACTCAGAAACACGTCCCACCTGTCCCACAGCTGCACATCGCTGATTCTATCCATTGCCTTTTTTTTTTTTTTTTACAGAAACAAGTTGGAGCTTATCAACCTTTACTGGAGGTGATTTGCAGTTAATTAATTCCACAGACACTTTAATCTTGCAAATTCTTGACTTGTAATATTGTAACCAAGCTCGTGCAAGAGAACTGTTCGTGAGTGAGTGGAAAAGGAGAGCTGGGTTCTGCAGAATGCGGCCACGTGCCCAGGCCTGGCGAAAAAGACCTCCCTGAAGTTGAGCGGAAATGAACTCCCGGCACCTGGTTCTCATCCTTCACACGATGAATATTCATCTGCTTCATTTGTTTTTGCCAGTAAGCTGCTACTTTGAGAAGAAAAAAAAGAAAAAAAAATTCCCGGGGGCTTGCATGGCTCAGAGAAAGGTACTGGGTTGTGGAGGCATGCTGTAAATGGATCCACATCCACACGTTTGGACATGGGGGTGGGGAGTCACTGTCATCTGTTAGTAATCGGCCTGTCTGCGTACAGCTGCTGCTTTTACTTTTTGTCTTGAGACTACCGTTGTCAGCATTGTAATTACCAATTTGTAGAAGTTGAGTCTGGAATTCAATCTCAGAGGTAAAGTCTGTGTCCATATAGCTATTGAATAATTTGATTCCTGCCTTTGTTGGCGGTGACATTACTAATTCCAAACTGAGATCTACATTTCTCTGTGGAATCAGTCATCTGTTTCCCAGACCCTGCAAAACCTTGATTACGAGGGCGACGATCACCAATCTCATAGTCTTCGTGCCTAAATTTTCACTTAGACATACACTAGGCGTCTCATCATTTAGAATACTGTTCTTTCCCCTGTGATTCTATTTTTTTTTTTTTCAAAGAAAGATTTGAGCTGCAAGGCAAGAATGAAGTTACAGAAGTTATCAAATCATAGTTTCAGAGCATGTGAGATGATGAGGCATCCACACATTATTTAAGATTTTCTATCTAATCTTTCAGTATAATAATTTTAGGGGGTATCCCCAGAGAAGTGAGTGGAAGTCGTCAGATTCCCCCAATAAACACTCTAGAAAAGAAAAATAAAAAGATGTAGAAGCAAGGCCCCTTTTTCTTGTGTTTCAGAGCTCTCTCTCCCTCCTAAGCAATCATCTTGGGGTTATCACCAAAATGTGTCGCTGTCAGCACTGCTACCCACAGCAAGTCATCCCGAGAGCCAGGTGTCCACAGCACTCAAGTCCAATGGTAGGACAGTTCATGGTCCACCACCATGTGGCTTATTCACTGCCAGGCAATAAAAACTGACAAGTCCAAGAAAATGTTCCTTTCCTGAAATGTATAGCCCACATAGGCACAAAGATGCCCTGGACATACAATGAGTTGGTTGGCCGGGGTTGGGGGTCCATAGGAGCGATAAATAGTCATCCTCAGCAAGGCCCAAGGGTAATAGTAACCCTTGGGGTGCTGCATGTTGGGTCACAGGGTTTCCATTAATGTGGAGGCCCAAGTATTATAATCAAAGAGAAGCCCTGTCAGTGCCTCATCAGGAGTATTTGACAGAGCAGAAGTTCAAAGTCGTCACTGCCAGTCTGTAACTGTAACATGCCCCCTGATGGAAGGCCAAGGCCTGATGAGAGTGGGGTGGAGGAGATGTTGGTGACATCACATCTGAGACTGACTCTCTCATTCAGGGAACTCTCCCCAGTGACAGTTCTCCTCTGATCACTGTCCTGCGTGCTCTGCACACAGAGAGCTTCTGATGGAGTCTAAAAATAAGATATTTTAGGTGTTGCAAGTCACTCTTCCTTGTGGAATATGAACCATTATTCTTCCTTTTAACAGCAAAGAGATTCAGGGTAACCACGGCCTTACTTCCATTGCACTGTAAATTTATCATGACATCCCCATGAGCCACTGTGTTCAAATGCACTAAATTGGGTTTACAGGATTAGAATCTTTTAAACACCTTTTGCATCTTGATTCTACCAGCCACCTAGTCTGTGTATCTATTCTCACATTGGAAAAAATAATTCTCGTGAGAATAATTTTCAGAATAATACAAGTGGAAAAAATGGGCAGTTAAGCAATGTTTCACAGTAGACAAAACCACTGGACCATTGACAGCCCTAGAGCTCTGATTTTTTCCTCTTGACTATGTTCCTTTTCATGTGGGGCCTTTTGATATCTGAATTTTCCAGATGAGTGCTGAACCATCTATGCTAAACCAAAGTAGACATTACAGCATTATGAAAAAATAAAGACTGTCCACATGCCTGCAAGTATCCCAATGAAAAGCGGAGAAGTAGGTCACTCAAGAAGCAAATTTGGTCTTCATGATATGGAACATCTGGGTATTTGGGGAAGTCCAGATGTTTGAAGCATGAAGGTTTTCTTCTGTTTGCCATTTGTCTGGATCAGCGGTTCTCAACCTGTGGGTCGCGACCCCTTTTTAACAATGAAAATACATTGCGGCATTAGGAAGGTTGAGAACCACTGGTCTAGATAGATGGATAGACTACTCAGGTCTTGCAGGTAATAGAATCAAACTTTCTTGTACAGGAATCAATCGCTGGTGATATTCTGCTGCTAAAGCAGGCTCTTTGTTGTGCAAAGAGAAATAAATAATCTAATGCAGAGCAAATCTTATTTGATTTTTATCTGCTCTCTGCAAACCCATGAATGGAAGGTGTTTGGTGGGTGATCTAGATGAGACTACAGCACAAAGTCCTTCACAGGGACCATTCCAGAGGCCACTCAGGCCCTCCCAAGCAAGGAGCCCTTTTAATCAGTCTTTGCCATCTTTTATAATTTTATCATTGCTCTTTGGCTATTCATTTAAGTCATTCACAAGTCTACTTGCAGAAATGGTTCAAGGGAAATACAAATATGTTTTTCATTCAAATAGAAGTTTTCATTTTAAGCATTCCTTATTATTCCTTTTCAGCCTAATAATGGTCCAAACTGCTTGATATAATTATTTCATGAGAATTTATGGAGTAGATAGACGTAAAAGCTATTTTTCACAAATCAAACAAAATATTGTATGTAGTTATTTTGGTTAGGTTTGTTGATGTCTTTCTGATTGCCAAACACAAGCTGGTTATCATGAATACTGGAATATTAGTGTTTTATTTCTAGTCATTGTTACAATTCATTAAAAAAGAAAGAAAAGGAAAAGTTGACATCAAAGAAACATTCATTTCCCAGAAGGATAGTTTTGAGATACTCCTTCTGACTGTTGTGCTGGTGATTACATGTAGACATGTTTCTTACTTGTAACACGGGGAAGTTGGTCTTGTGTGTCCTCTGATTTGGTAGGCAGGCGTATTTCCTCAAATTCTGGGCTCCCCTCATTTGCCTGTGTGAAGCCTGGCAGAAAAACAGACATGCTATTCAGACCAAAATTTTTAAAGGAACTTGCTGCAAAGCATTGACTCTGCACAAGTACCCAAGGCACTGCATGGTGTCAGCAGTGCAGAGAGATTGAGGACATTTGCAGAGAAAATCTAAATGCTTTGAAAGGTCGTAAGTCATGTTTTGATTATGTCAAATTCTACCTTCAGGGTAGGCAATGAAGCTGCTTGCTGCTTCCCTCCTTCCCTCAGATGCTGAATTTTCCCTGAAAACAAACAGATACTGCACCTTGTGCAACAGGGTCTCCACACCCGGCAGTGGCATCACTCTGTGCCGATTGTGCTTTAGTGACCCGTCCGCAGAGAGAGGGTGGCGGGAGCTGTGAAGGCTCCTGTGAAGACCCTCAGAGCCAGCTTCGACTCCCCAGCTCGGGGCTAGCCCCGCTTTGGTTGTGCTTTGCCCTTTCTATGTCCCACTTGAGACCTTTTCATCCTTGTTTTATTGACAGGATGCTTAGTGGATCTAGCAACAAAGAGGTGACAAGCAATTGGCAAAACATCAGTCTTTGTTTTCAGTTATCTTTGATGATGTGATAATGGAATGAAATTCATGATTCCATAGAAAACCAAAAATCCCTATATTGGATACAGTGCCTGTTCTAAGTAGACTTAAATGTGTTCTGCAAACCAATATCCTTTTACACTATGGGCTAGATGTCTTTATGGATGCAGGGACGTGAAGGGTTGTCACAATGGGAACAAAGGGGCTGGGCACACCTGAGCCCTCATCCCTGGTCCATCTCTTCAGCTCAGAAACTCGCCCTCGGCCGCGTTTTTCCCATATATAAAAAAGAGATGATATTTATTTACCTACCTCATAGGGGTGTTGTGTGAAGATGAATTAAAGTCAATGGCCGGCTTTTAGGTTAGAAAGCACTGTCCCTCTTGACAAGCAGTGTTAACGTAGAGCAGAGCCAGGTGCAGCAGGGGCACATGCCAGGTGTGAGCAGGAGTCCTCTGAAGAACGCAACAGCAATAACTCACTAAGCAAAGAATATAGTGACTCTCTAGGGCGGCGCCTGTGGCTCAAGGGAGTAGGGAGCTGGCCCCATATGCCAGAGGTGGCGGGTTCAAACCCAGCCCCGGCCAAAAACTGCCCAAAAGAAACAAAGAATATAGTGACTCTCCAACACTCCATAGAAGAAAAACTTTGTTTCAAAGGTCTATGTAGATTTTTTAATTATTAACTTTTTTAAAATTTTTTTCTTCTTTTTTTATTTTTATTAAATCATAGCTGTGTACATTAATATGATCATGGGGCACCATACACTTGGTTCATAGATCGTTTGACACATTTTCATCACACTAGTTAGCATAACTTTCATAGCATTTTCTTAGTTATTTAGCTAAGACCTTTACATTCCACATTTACTAGGATTCACATATACCCTTTGTAAGATGCACCGCAGGTGTAATCCCATTAATCCCCCTCCCTCCACCTACCTCCCACCTCCCTCCCCTCCCTTTCCCCCTTCTCCCTATTCTTAGGTTGTAACTGGGTTATAGCTTTCATGTGAAGGTCCTACATTAGTTTCATAATAAGGGTGAGTACATTGGGTACTTTTTCTTCCATTCTTGAGACACTTTACTAAGAAGAATATGTTCCAGCTCCATCCATGTAAACATGAAAGAGGTAAAGTCTCCATCTTTTTTTAAGGCTGCATAATATTCCATGGTGTACATATACCACAATTTATTAATCCATTCGTGAATCAATGGGCCCTTGCTAAGTCATGGAATTATTAACTTTTTAATGAGAAAATTAACTCCTTTCACACAGACATTGGGAAGATTCAAACAGACTGACAATTTTCCTCTTAACCAAACTGGATTTGACTAAATGTTCATTAAAATGCATCCAGAATACTAGGCTCCTTCGGAGGCCTGAGGGGTGCGCATGCCTGACCCCAGGCTACATTTTCCAGAATTCACACACGATAGCCCAGTGCAGTACTAATGATTGCCAAGTGGTGTTCTAGATCCCGTTACTGGGGCCAGGGGTGGAATTTCCAACAGATACTACTGAGATTAGATTTTGTGTCATTTACATGGAGTTTCCTTTTTGTCCTTAAAATGACACATCTCTCCCTTTTAGGCCCAATAAAAGAATAGAAAGACTTATTTCTGCCTTGAACTCCCGAATGTTTCATTTTCCCATTATAAATACAATTTAAATATTGTATTTACACAGAGGTTTAGCTGCACGTTGATGCACACTTACTTACGTGTGCACAGATGAGACTATTGCCAGAGAACGAGGGAGATGGGGAGAAAGCAATCTCAGAGAATTCCACCCATGACTTCCCCAAAAGGGACATTTTCTCTTATTTAAAGTTTTCATCTTGTAGAGAACAAGTGCTAAATATAATAAAATGACTTTGGTTTATACATATTTGTAATTTTTGAGACATAGAAGCAATATTTTGAAGACTACACCCATAAAACTATACTCACAATGCAAATGTTTCAATAGCATTTTAGGAGGCAAAATTTTTTACGTATATACTAATATTGTACCCATATTTAGTAGTTATATTCCTTTGCAAAAAATGTTTGCACACTCTTAAAAATATGGAAGTAGAGTTTTAGAAGTTTGCCTTGAGAAGTGGGTTTAAAATCATATTGTGCTTGAAGCTGACATAACGTATAAGTTCAATAGAATTGCTTTTGGATTCTAAAATCTAGTTGGCAGTGGTATATCAAACGAAGCCTTACAATTTCAAAGTGATTAAGCATTTCTAACACGTTGTATTCAGCTTTCTGGAGCATGAATCTAACCTAGGCAATTATCTGATGCACTAAAAAGAAAGGTTTCTGTTGCCACATAAGATTTTATTTTGTTCATGGACTAATAATAGGAGTAGAGTAAGTGAGTCAAAGGATAATTTGGACTGTTCTGGCTTTTTTTTCCCCCAATGCTTTTCCAACTGAAAGTACAGCAGAATATCCTTTTTAATATGATGGGAAATATGCGTGTGTCTATTCTGCACACTTAAAGTGAAGTTACCTACTTGGACTAGAGGTGGGGACCTGGAGTAAGAAAGTGGCAGCTTTGCAGGTGAGCTGGTCAGGAGGGAAGGAAGGGTGTGGGGAGATTTCCCACAAAGGTTCAAAACAGGCTCTCACTGCTGGGGCTGGACAACTCTTGGAAATACTAGAGTCTAGATTCTTCACCAAACATAAAAAAAAAAAGTGGAGGTAATTTAGTTACAGTTATACATCTAATCGTGGAAGAAAGGGGACTTGAGCCTATTTTTAAGGCTCATGGAACTATCCAGAGCCCTCCCTGAAAATAGAGGTTTTTTAATAAAAAAATAAATAAATAAATAAATAACTAGTTTGGGGCAAAGGTCTATGTGATGATACTGATGTGGACCAGTCATCCAGGAAACATCACATCTGTGATGCTTGGTAAATGTAGTTGTCAACCTTCAACTTCAATATGGTTGAAGTTCTATTCCACAAACAAAACATAGAAAGCACATAGAAATATTCTTTTTCTCAAAAGAAATGTCTCCCAACTAACTTATATGTTCATATCACTGACATATTATTATCACAGAATTCCTTCCATATCTAAATGGTACGAGACCAAGAAAAGAATGAATCTCTTGGTCACGGGTTTAGTGACTGTTTCACCTGAAGTCTTTCTTTGTCACTAGGGGCAGGGAGATGGAGGCCATGGTTACCCTTGGGTGAGAACCTGGCCTCTACTAAGTAGTTCCTGATTTTCCTCCAAGTAGCCAGACACCTCAGTAACCTAAAGAGAGACACAGTGAGGACGCACATGTTATGTTTTTCCCCTTCTCTGAACAAAGAGAGCAAATGATGGAACAGGTTCCTTCCCTCTTTGAAACCAAATAGCACCTTGAATTTAAATTTAGGGCTAAAACAAAACTGTTATTAAAGTGAGAACAAAATCATCCTTCTATGGATTCTTGTCTCAGGTTTTACTAATTTTTTTTTTTACAGTTTGGATTGGAGTTTATAAAAATGATAATTAACACCATTCTACATAATAGCTTCAATGCAGAAATGGTGTCTGCGTGAGTTATAAATGAGATGGCTAGGAATACAACGGTACCTATACTGACGTCCTGCTAAGCAGATTGGAAACAAATATTACTACCACTAAAATTTGGATTTGATTAATAATATCTAATGTAAAAGTAGAAGCATTTTGCTCAGCATTCTACCGCTGCACGATAGAAACCTACTTCCAATGGCAAGTGTTTTTTTGGCGACTAACATTTATTCTTCATCCTCCAGTTATTTTAAGTAAATAAGTTTCACATCTAACTACCTCAGCTACTGTTGTTTGATTTAGAAACATGAAATCATGCACTTTGTAACCAAGAAGTCTCTCATTTAAAATTTCAAGAGGATACTTGGTGCAACGCAATTCTCAAACATTTGTACGTGACATACGCCACCCAACCTCAGGAGGTTGTACTAGATTTTGCTTGTTTGTTTCTGAATTTGGTTTCTTCTGGTAAAACCCGTGTTTCCACTCAACACCAAGAGAAGCTGCTCTATATTTGCTTAATTTGCCTTAAACATTCTTTGTGCTCCTTTCTCTGTTCACTTTTTTTGTTTGTTTGTTTTAAATCTATCTCTGAAAAAAGTATGTGTAACAGGTGGCAGCTGAAGAGCAAATGGAAGAGAATGGACCAATGATTTCTCAGTCCCCTCCTGTCAACGAGCTGCATGCCATTCTGACTGTGCAACATTGCCATCTTTGTTACAGAAATAAGATCTGAGAGACCCCACATGGTGTGTGTGTGCGCGTGTGTGTAAGGAACGGCGTAAACATTTCCCCCAGTACGAGCACAGTGCCTGGACCCGAATGATCACCTTGGCAGTTCTTGTGCTTTTACTTTGTAAACACTGTACAAATGTACTTGGAATTTTATTTGAAATGAAGAATTAAACTAGTTATTAAATTTGTTTCCTTCCTGTAAATATATATATTCAAATTCATGTATCCAAACATCCCTTTAGCATTTGGATTGTAAGTGTGTCTTTATCGGCAGGAGGCCACTGTCCCTTGGCAGTGACCCCCACGTGCCCTAGTTCAAGCACAGTGTGTGGAGTATTTGATGTACTGCAGTACCATAGTTATTTTGGTCTGTTAAGTAAGTTGCAATTTGTGATGAAATGAAGTGGAAAGTAGTACTTCTTAATGAACAAATCTCCTTGGTTCCATGATTTTTCTTGTAAAACTTAAAAAAAAAAAAAAAAAAACTTGAAATTTTATATATTTGGATTTTGTAGATTTTTTTTTTATTTTATTGCAATACAAGGTACCAAAATCATTAAATAAAGTACACTGTGGTCATTTTAACAGAAGTCCGAGTCCTTGATTCTAAGTCTAGGAAGAGAGCAGGAGACCCCGGGTTGTCACATGGGAAGGGGGAGGGAGAGGCCATGTGCACACCTGTGTGCTCAAAAGGATGTGATTTAAATCAAATAAACAAAGCTGAGTTGTCAAATTTAAAATACACTTAGAATTAAGCTATATGGCTTTGTAGAGACTTTTGTTTATTTATTTTACTTCTGAAAAGTACTGAAAAATATTCCCCTAGAACTACTATAAAAGCAAAGAGATGTTTTAGATCAGAGGCTTAAACATCCAAATAAATTGTCCAAACATTAATAAAGAGAGAAAGTGTTGATGGAAAAAAGTATGTTTTGAAAAGGTGATATTTCTGAGGGTCTGCTTTTTTCTACAAATTAGGGCTATGCTTTATGTAATTGTTTTTCTTAAAATATTTTCCTTTTTCTTTAAAGAATTTTTCTGTTGTCTGTGCCGTTGGTAAGAGTTCTGCTGGTTTATAAAAGATTTCCTTCTGGGTGGTGCCTGTAGCTCAACAGAGTAGGGCACTGGCCCCATATGCCAGAGGTGGCGGGTTCAAACCCAGCCCCTGCCAAAAAAAAAAATATATATATATATATATATTTCTTTCCTTTTAAACTATTAAAGGGAAATTGTAGCATAAGATCTGATTATGTGTGGAAAGCTCGATGGATAACAGATAAAGGATTAGAAGGAACAAAGAAATGCAAAATTTTTCAAAAATTCACTTTGTTTTTTATAGAGTAACTTCTTAGGATTTCCTTTATCTTCCTGATTATAGCAGTAACATAAGATAAATGCAAAAATGCATGAAACTCACCCTTTCCATTAACTTCTTTCTAGTCTTTTTTTGTAAGCCTTTATATTTTTGACTCTGTTAATTTAACAAACACTTTTAAAAAATCACAATTATGTGGCATGTAGTGTGTAAGTTATAAATGTAAGGAAAATACCTGTGCTGCTTTTTTTTCTTTTTGGTTTTTTTTTTTTTTTAGATTTTTAAAGCTAGTGTATTTTTTTATTTCTTTTATTTTTTTGAGACAGAGTCTCTGTCTGTTGCCCGGCCTACAGTGCCATGGCGTCAGCCTAGCTCACAGCAACCTCAGTCTCCTGGGCTCAGGTGATCCTCCTGCCTCAAGCATCCACAATGAAGGCTAATCTTCTATTTCAAGTAGAGATCAGGTCTCATTCTTGCTCAGGCTGGTCTTCTATTTCTGACCTTAAGAGATCCTCCCGCCTCAGCCCCCAGAGTGCTAGGATTACAGACAGAAATGAGCCACCAGGCAGGGCCACATATTTTCTTCTTCTTTTTTTTTTCTTTTTTAAGACAGAGTCTCACATTGTCACCCTCAGTAGAGTTCAGTGGCATCATAGCTCACAACAGCCTCAAACTCTTGGGCTCAAGCGATTCTCTTTTCTCAACCTCACGAGTAGCTGAGACTATAGGTGCCCACCACAACACACGGCTATGTTTAGACATGGGGTCTCACTCTGGCTCAGGCTGGTCTCGAACCCGTGAGTTCAAGCAATCCACCGCCTCAGCCTCCCAGAGTGCCAGTATTATAGGCATGAGCCACCCTGCCTGGCCTCACACATTTTCTTCTTAAAGAATATAGTCTAGTGGGGTAAAGTCCAGATACACTAATTATGGTACTGGGTGATTAAAGCAAAGGTAGAGATGTGCAGACTATGTTGGGGGCATCTCACATAGTCTTCCAGGGGCCGAGGTGGGGGAGGGAATCACACCACACAAGAAGCTGGGATCCCTGAATCACTGGAGGGAGGGAAGTTTCTGCTCCACCTTCACTGAGCCAAAATGGACAGAAGCAAAGTATAAACTTCTACTGAATTGAGCCACTGACATGTGGGGCTGTTTGTCAAAGCTTGGCTTTTTTGACTCTTAGAGGAACATTCTGTGGACCTGAGTAGTAGCAGGAGCTCACATGACAGTCTGAGCAGCTCAATTCTCTCTACCCGAGGGCCAAAAACAAAGAGGAAAAGAAATGGCTACTTGATATATTTTTTCATGTTCTGTACAAGGAGTGGCATTGTTATTAAAATCTGCAAACAAAATTTATTTTTAAGGGGAAATTTTTAAAAAGGAAAAACACCCCAAAGTCCTGAATTAGAAAACAATTTAGTAAGAAATGCAATTTGCCTCTAATTAATCTAGAAACATAATACAACCCAAACAAAGCCACAAGGGTAAAATTCGAGAAAATGGTTATAAAGTTGATAGGAAAAATAAAAGGAATAAAACTACCAGAATAACAAAGTATTTCCTTTTTAACAACAGGTATTACATGATACCAGTAGATAAACAACTATACAGCCACACAATTAAATTCAAGTAGAGGGGGACAGGGAGGGGAGAAGAGGGGAGGGATCGGTGAGCTCTCACCTAATGGGCACAGCGTGAGGGTATAAGGACTCAAATACAGGTTTTGATAGAATCTGCTCTCTCGACTTATTATATATAAGTTCTAATAACCACAGAGTGTGCTACCAGCACAGAAACATATAAATCCTAACTCTCCCTAAAAGGTTCAGAAATAGGGTTTGCAAATACTAAATAAGTGAATTTAGTGTATGGTAATTTAAAATCAGTGGCAAAGGAATATCTTCTTCAATAGATGGTCCTACGATAACCAGCTCACCACTAGGAACATCACCTTACCCCAAAATAAGGTCATATGAGCTGAGTGTGATGGCACACACTTGCAGCCCAGGCTACTTAAGGAGCTGAGGCAGGAGGATCATTTACGTTCAGGAGTTCAGAGCCAACCTGGGCAACAACACAAGACCCCAGTCTCAGAAAGAAAGAAAAAGAAGGGGAGGGGGGGGAAATGAGGTGAGGAGAGAGAAAGAAGATTATATGGATTAAAGATATAATTGTGGAAAAGGAGAACTACAGAGATAGTATGTTGATATCATCTTGGGGTGAGAAATATTTTCTAATTTGTATTTCGAATTCAAGAGAGAGAGAGATTATAATCAAGAAGAAGAATAAATGTCCAAAAAGCAACTGATAAAAATATTGAACCTCAATAGATTGGACAAATATCCTAATAGGTATACAAAACTATTTATAACATGGAAAATTGAAAATAACTGAAAAACAAATAGTAGGAAATTAAATAAAATGGGGTGGCACCTGTGGCTCAAAGAGTAGGGTGCCGGCCACATATACTGGGGGTGGCGGGTTCAAGCCCAGCCCTGGCCAAAACTGCAAAAAGAAAAGAAATTAAATAAATAATTATATTTCTTGCAGTAAAAGATGCTGTAATAAGAAAAAATAATCAATACTTTAATTGATCTGCAGTCAATCACCAGATCAATTATTAAAGCTTCATCTTGAAAATAAAAAACAAAAGAACAAGTATTGGCAAATCATAAACCAAAATACAGTAATGTGATACGTTAAAATCTCTCTTAAATAATGATTCAAAGAACAAAGAATATTGAGAGGAAAGAGAACTGGCTCTAGCTGAATGTGAGGCTACCTGAGAATATTCTTGTCTGACACCCCAGTTAATCAGTTAGTAAGAAATCGGCAACTATGCTAGGTGTAAATTAAATTTATTTGACAGATTTTTGAAAAATAGACAGCCATGCAGGGGAGCAATTCAAAGTTCCTCTGATGGAGTTGTACCTAAAAATTAAGTTTATAATAAGCCCAGAGAGACTTTAGGAAAAAGCTGTCTTTTTCAGACGATCAAAGTACCTCAATCCATACCCAGGAAACCAGGAATGCTGAGCATGTGTGGCAAAGAAACTCCTTCTGGTGATTCAGTACTGTCCAAAGTGTACCAGCACTTACCGTATGTAATGGGATCTCGTCTGAGTTAATGAAAAAATCAAAAGCCAGCCATCACATAAGTAATTTAATTGAATCAGTGCTTTCTTTAAAATCCTCCTACGCATTTCCCGCCAATTTTCCCCATATGTGACCAAGCCCCCTGAGTGCTTTGCCCCACCATGACGGTTCACATAATAAAGGCCCTTGCTGTCTTTCTATTTCTCCAGCGCACAGAACAAACATAAACTCCAGTCATCCTCTGGGAAATCAAAACCATCCTTGGCAAATGTAATGTTCTTAAGATTAAATTATCATGTCTAGATATTTAGAACTTCCATCAGTAATTCTTCATGTGTCAGTGAGAAGCCAAACTAATTTTCTAAAGAAAACCTTTATGCTGGGTGGCGCCTGTGGCTCAGTGAGTAGGGCGACGGCCCCAAATACCAAGGGCAGCGGGTTCAAACCCAGCCCCGGCCAAACTGCAACCAAAAAATAGCCGGGCGTTGTGGTGGGAGCCTGTATTCCCAGCTGCTCGGGAAGCTGAGGCAAGAGAATCGCGTAAGCCCAAGAGCTAGAGGTTGCTGTGAGTCCTGTGATGTCATGGCACTCTACCGAGGGCGGTAAAGTGAGACTCTGTCTCCACAAATAAATAAATAAGAAAAAGAAAATCTTTATGCTGCATGTCAGGGTAAAGAGAGAGTGATATTATATCAGGTATGATTGTTTTAAAATTCCTAACACCTAGCAAGCTTAATTCAAGCACAATTGGTGAAGTATGTGGATTTCACCAAAAAATGTTGATAGACACATACTACTTCTGTTGTAAATCTTTGTCGTAGAATATGTTCTCTATAACATGCATGTGTGTGTGCATATATGTGTATATGTGTGTCTAATGTAATTGTAATAAATAAAATAAATAAAAAATTGTAATAAATAAAATAACATTAAGGATCCCCTAAATGGCACGGAGTCCCTATCTTTCTCTGTAGCAGAGGTCACAAATTTCCTATCTGCAAGAGTCGGGCAGGTAACCAAAAAGAGGGAGCACCGGGACAGCCTGAGAGGCAGCACCGTGGGAGGGGAGAGCTGCCCAAAGGCCGCCCCGCCCAGAGGGCGCTGCATCTTTTAATGAGTTGAAAAAGCAAAACATAAAAATGGATTTTTGTTTTATGAAAACTCCCAACACATAAATTTTTCAAGTAACTCAAATAATGTGTTCCTTAAAAAAAAAAAAAAAAAGTTTCCAGTTAATAACAATGTCTACTCGGTGGCGCCTGTGGCTCAGTGAGTAGGGCGCCGGCCCCATATGCCGAGGGTGGCGGGTTCAAACCCGGCCTCGGCTGAACTGCAACCAAAACAATAGCCGGGCGTTGTGGCGGGCGCCTGTAGTCCCAGCTACTCGGGAGGCTGAGGCAAGAGAATCGCTGAAGCCCAGGAGTTGGAGGTTGCTGTGAGTTGTGTGATGCCACAGCACTCTACCGAGGGCCATAAAGTGAGACTCTGTCTCTACAAAAATAAATAAATAAATAAAAATAACAATGTCTACTCGTGAGCAACAATTTGTAATATTTCTAGATCTAGATTTTGTTACTTTCTTGAAACCATTTAGCTTATAAATCTGGATCTCATCATCTTCTCCCCCAAACAATTGCTTGGTGTGATATAACCTTACATTAAAGGGCTTTTAAAAAATACAAGATCATTTGAATTAAATTCATTCTGTGGATATTGCTAAGAATCTCATGCCGCCTGGCCTCTTTCTGAAAACCCGCAGAAGAAATATCTTTCATATTTCAGTACTAAGGAGAGTTATAGCCCTGAATAGCATTGCTGCCTCGGGAATTAATGAATCAAGTGTTTCCTTCATTGCATTAACTCATGGGAAACGCAGAGTGACAAAATGCAAGGGCACGTGTGTGTGCATTTGTGTGTATAGGTGCATGTGTCTATATGTGTGCATACAAAGATTTCAGGTTTTGTTAAGTCTTACCTTTCTGATCAGCCATACATTCTGAAAATACTTCATCTTAAATTTTTGTGGTATGCCAGTGTGTATGCAATCTGCCTCAAATCAGATTATTTTGACACCTCTTATATATCAACTAAAAATCTTAAGAAAGAATTGGTTTATTTTAAAACTTGGAAACATAAAAATACACAAAGAAAGAAAACTAAATAGATCCATAGTGCTCATCGTTAGCCCTGAACAGTCTCTCTAACCCCACACAGATAGCTTTGACCGCTTAGCAGACTCCACTAACCACACGTTCCACAGGCACCTGGAATTTAAGATATAAAGGAATAAAATTATGACTATTCTCAGTTTCCCCTCACTTATTAAGCATCATTGTGAAGAGCTTATCAAGCTGCAATCTCAGTGTGACCTTCACTAGTCCCACCGTTCGTCTCCAGCAGCTTGTCTGTCACCAAGCCCTGTGGACAGCAGTTGACGTCATAGCTTTAATGTTTCTCACCTTAACATTGACGCTTACTTTAGCCTATTTGACTTTACATGAGCTACCAACCTGACTTCTACCTTAGTTACCCAGCCCAACTATCTCCCTCAAGCCCTCAGCTGCCTGAGTGGTCTTTAAATGTCTTCCAGGCTCCTCTTAAAGACCCACAACACTGTCTGGGCCTCACCAATCTGTGACTGTAGAGTGAGAATAAATAGTGAATAGAACGAAGAGGTGCATTGGGCCACCTCTGTCTGATGTGAGCCACCCACCCAGCAGTGGTGAAGAACTCATACAGCCACACTGCGTGGTGTGCAGATTGGCCCTGGGGAATAGAATTATGGGCCAGGGAAGGATCCTGAGAGTCACAGAATTCCAGAGGAGCAGATGGGTCAGAGCGATGCATGTTGACACCACAGAGTGACGAGCAGAGGGCTGGGCCACTCTCAGTGGTGCGAACAGGAGTCACCGCATTAGTGAGCTGGGCAGTTGGACTGAGAGGCCTCTTAAGAGCCTGGCTGGAGGAGGAACACACAGGCCGTACAAGAACCTCACTGCAGCCCACCAGGCTCAGGCCTGAGTGGCCAGAGTAAGTGGACAGGGCCAAACCTTAGCCGCACTGGAGTTAAAACCTGGCTTCTTCCCAAGAAACTTACCCAAGATGCCTTCTCCTGGCAGCTCTCCCCAGACTGACCCATTCCAGTCTTAAAAGAATGGAGACTGTTAGGTGCAGAAATGACTCTTCATTGGTTGAAGGTTCTTCAAGTTACTCTGAGAGAACAGCACTGTGTATCTGGGAAACCAGAGGGGATCCGGCCAGGAGGCTCGGGTGAGCAGTTCAACCAGGACCTATCTCTTTATCCTGAACTCAATGCACGGCAACAAATGGTGGTGACTGGGGCCTCTGCTGGCAAGAGCTTGCTAGGTTGGGCCACTAGGATCCTGCACAGTGGTGTTGGAAGGACAGGACTGAAGAGCTGTCAAAAATCCCCTTTGCCCCAGTGACACCCCCATCTAAGAAATTATGAGCTATATTGTGAGCGCACAAAAATCTCATTCTGGAGATCCATCTTCCCAGCAGCACAGAAACATCATATCTGGAATTCCCTTTACATCATTCTTTCCCGGCTATATACTACGGGGCAAATGGACAGTGGTATGTTCCTGTGACAATTACTACAACGGAGACAGTCCCTTCCAGTTATCTGCACTTCTTCCCCTTCCACAGACTCCTCAGGCCACTTCAGCCTCGCAAGGCTGCACAGGCCTTCATGTGACAAAGTCCAGTGTCCTTTCCCCTCTATTTGACGTCTCAGTAGCATGTAACAGCCAGATACCCAGATGTCTTCCTTGACTCCCTCTCTCTGTCACCTCCCCACAATGTGACTAATTTACATTGTGGGGAGGTGACAGAGAGCAGGATTGTAATTCACAATCAATTCTAGTGTGAATCTAGCTTCTTACTACGTCTAAATCCTTCCCATTTCTTACCATCCTCATCATCTCCCTCCTGCACTGTGACACCCTTCCAGGGATGGGGTACTCTCACTCCCATCTGTTCTTATCAAACCATTTCATATAGAAACCAGAACAATCTTTCTAAAATACAAACATGACACATTGGTGTCAATCAAGTTCAGTGGTTCATTAAGACCCTTGTGTTTCTTTTTGACACAGAGTCTCACTCTGTTGTCCCAGGCTACAGTGCCATGACATCAGCCCAGCTCACAATGACCTCAAACTCCTGGGCTTGAGCAATCCTCCTGCCTCCGCCTCCCAAGTAGCTGGCACTACAGGCACCCGCCATGACACCTGGCTAATTTATTTTTTATAGATACAGGGTCTCACTATGTTTCTTAGGCTGGTTTTGAACTCCTGGCCTTAAGTGATCCTCCTGCCTCAGCCTCCCAGAGTTCTAGGATTATAGGCATGAGCTACCCTTCCTGGCCTCATTAAGGCCCTTAACATAAATTTCAAACTCCCACGGCTCGGAAGGCCCTAAATAGTCCAGAAGTGGATTCCTCTTTCAATTCGTCTCTCATCACGCACTTTCCCAACTGTATATTCCAGCTGCAAAGAACTTCTTTCAGTTTCTCAAACAGTTCTCTGCCTGGTGTTCTTCCTGCTTCTTAACCTCAGTTACTCTCCCTTTTCCCTCTAGGGCTCCAGCTTGTCCCACTGCATCCTAACCCTCTGCCTTCAGAGCACTCACTGTCACACGGGCCTATTTCCATGTCTTCTCCCTGACATATATAAAATCATGAGGCACATAGAGCAGAAAGCAGTTCCAACAGCAAGTTGTTGATGCCCATTTTTATTTTAATCCTTTTTTAGGAATGTTAATGAGATTATGACAACACAGATAGCCCTTAGGTTTGAGCTAATAAGGAATAGATTCTGTTTTCACATGAGCTGCATTCTTCCAGAAAACTTCCAACTTTAGAGTACCCAAAAATGTAAATATCAGGCAGGAAGTTCTGTGACTTAGTCAGCTGAAGCTGCTATAACAAAATACCACGGACTAAGTGGTTTTTATTTCTGACAGTTGTGGAAACTGGGAAGTACCAGGTTCGATGCTAGCAGATGCAGGTCCTGGTGAGATGCCCTTTCTGGCCTGTGGACAGCACCTCCTTGCAGTGTCCTTATGTGGCTTTTTGTCTACGCATGTGCATAGAGAGAGAGAAAGAGAGAGAAAGAATATTAGTGTCTTATAGTCTCCTCTTCTGGGTGCTGGTCTCATACTAAGGGCCTCACCTTCATGAACTCACCTAAACCTAATCACACCCTTAGGTCCCCATCTCCACATAGCACCACATCCAGGCTAAGACTTCCATGGGTGAAAGGAAGCACGGGTCCACAATTCAATCCACAGCAATATATACAGCTGTCCAACTCCAAATCTGAATGAAATCTCATCCTCTTTTAACTGAACATAATTAGATACTTAATATTTTTACGGAAGATTTCTTGAGATTAATACTTCCTTGGGAGTGCTACACTGATCTACAGTTGCCAAAAAAACTAAAGTCTGCATTAATATCTGAGATAATGAACAATCGTTAAACTTGTCATTAGCAGGAAAAGAAATTTAGGGCAACTGGGAAGTAATGAAGTCTTTGCCAAACACATTAAGAGATTAAAAAGGCAAAGAAAAGGCAAGTAAAAGAATGCCCTGGAAATGTTGTAAAAGGTATAGACAACTATAAATTAGACAACTATATTTTAGAGTAGCCTATCCAAAATGCATTTAAAAAGATATAAATCAATGTTGTTCCAGCTTGCTCTCCGTCCCCATGGCATTTGTGTTTCAGTGTTTCATCAGATTAATGGAGCCACACTGAGCAACTGTCCTGTGGGTAAACTGACTCTCGCAATCATTTTAAACACACCCCGATACTTGATGAGCTTTTGGAAAATATGCTGTAAATGACTTAGAGAAGATGAATGCTGATGATTGTCCTTCTCTAAGAAGTACCAGGGAGGTAGGGAAACTGGAGCAGGGAGTTAGAAGACCCAGTGGCACACTGTATCCTGCTGTGGCCTTCATGTGAGTGGCTGATTCCTAAGGATAAAGCATGGAAAGAGTTTTAGAAATGAACCTTCATGGGACTTTATGAGGGGAGTCTCAAGACATCAGTATATCACCACCACCATTAACTTGCTGTGTACCATCTTTGTAACTATCTCTGCCAGAATAAATCTGCAGCCAGCTTTCTCTATATCTTACCAAATTGCCTCATCTCAAGCACGGTCAAAGCTGCCCTACTGATGTGTAAACTCAACCCAGATGTCTGTGCTTCCCCTCAAACTTGAGTTTCTCCTGCACCACACTACTTGGTAGCATGAAGGATAGTAGACAAGTGATTCTCAACCTTCCTAATGCCACGATGTATTTTCATGGTTACAAAGGGGTTGCAACCCACAGGTTGAGAACCGCTGGTCTAGACAAACTGAAGGTCAGGACAGGGGAGAGATGGCAGAGGACACAGATGGGAAACAATTTAAGTCTGAAAAAACGAAAACAATTGTAGTCTGAAGGTTCAACCTTCTTCCTTCCCTTTCTCCCATTAACCTCAAGCCCCCACCCCAATTTTGCTTCACTGATATGTGTTATGGGCTGAATCGTGTCCTCCCCTGCCCCCCCAAATCAGATGTTGAAGTCCTAATCCCCAGAATATGACTGTATGTGGTGATAGAGCCTTTAAAGAGGTGATTAAGTTAAATTGGAGCCATTAGGATGAGCCTTAAGCCAGTAAAACTAGTGTCTTCATCAGAGGAAATTTGTACATAAAATAGGCACCGGGGTGGGGGAAGGGGAAGGGAGCAAAGACAAGATGGCTGACTGAAGCCAGCTTTCTACAGAGGCTCCCATCCAAAAGGAGAGTTGAAGGACAGAAATTTAGCAAGTAACCTGGTGGATTTGAGCTGCGCCAAGGGAGAAGGTTGAAGAACGCACAACAACCCCGCTGAGGCAAGCTGCAACCCCAAGGATACAAACAAAAGGTACAAAATTCATCACCAAGCCGACGGGAGTCCCATCCCCCATGAAAATGGCCTGGGGTGCCCCACAAACAAACGAGCAGAGTTCAAAGGTCCTCCCACTATACTCCATGGGAGAGACCCTCTAAAAACTGGACCTACCTCCCCTACTAGGGTGCCACAGCATTCCCCTGCCAGACATAAAACTGTATAAAACTGTATATATTCTCTACCTGATCCTCTGTGCTCCCAGTACTCCCCTCCACTCTCACACTGAGGTCTGGAGGCCTGTCCCCCAGGAGTCCAGATTCTTGGGTGATTTCTTGAGGGGTGTGGACAGGGCCTAAACTACAGCTGGTCAGTGCAGACTCTGGGGCATGGGAGTGAGGAGAGAATGGTCAGCTGAGAGGGGGAACCACAATGGAGCGGCAGTGCTGCAAGGCGCAGAGCAGCAGCTGTCTTTTAGCAACAATAGGGCTCACTCCCAGATATTTTGAAGCCACATCCCCTGTCTCTCTGGGCAACAAGAGGAGGCCGGGCATCTACTCAGGTGGCAACCACCATGGAACAGATCTGGGACGGAAACTCAGGCCCTGTGAGTAAAGGGTTTACCTGAGGCAGTACCGGCCTGGGTGGAACACGGGGACTAGAAACGCACGCGCAGAACCGGGAAGTTCCCAGGGCGGGGCTGACCCAGAGGACCACTTTACTGAGCCAAAGATGCACCTGGCCCTCCAGGGGATCATCAGACTATAGACAAAGGAAGACAGGAGGCTAAAACTCACAGGTAACCGAATACAAACCTGCAGGAGCAAAGACAGGGGCAAAGGCGCAGGCTCTGGGAATTCAAAACAGCTTCTCTTCTGCAGGGGAATTTAGCAGGAACAGAAACAAATTCCCGCAAAGTTGTTCTGTTGTGTTCTATCAGTAACATCAATCAGGGGTGGGGCTGAAACTCAGTGAAAACCCAACAGCCTCCATCAAACACCCAAGGTTGTCAGGCCTCACCTGCCCCTGATACATAGAGGCAGAGCGCAGAGGCCTGGCTGAGCAGAAATAGATTTCCTTGTGATTCAGGCAGGTACAAACCCCTGGAGTATCTATTCACTCCAGGCAACTGGGTCAAAGCCCTGCGGGACTACCAATGACTGGGTGTGACAGAGTACAAGGTAGGGAAGGAGGCATCAACCTTCCCAGAATGATCTATTTGTGGGGTGGGTCCTCCTGACTCCACGGAGCACTAGAGCAAGCCATATCAGAGTAGTCACCAGAACCCTGCGATCCAGTTGCCAGAGACCTTTTAAACTCTCCCACCTGACACAGGTGCTGACTGAGACAATTGATTTGGACCTTTTGAACTGGGCCAATCGCCTGAGGACTATTCAGGTGGTGCCCTGGGTGTGTGGTTGTAGGAAGGTTTGATTTTCTTTTTTGAATTGTTGCCTGTAGTGGGCAGGGTGACTTAATTGTGGTATTTCTCCACAGCTGAGACTTCAACCCAGAGTAACTGTTTCACCAGGGTCGAACAGAGACCAGCTGAAAACAAGACAGAACCACTTAGCCCCACCACACCAAACAGGCCCCCAGTTTCTCAGGTAATAGCACTGTACAGGTCCTCGAAAAGCTCCAGGGGAAAAATCAAATGGTATAAAACAATCATGGGGCAGAATAAGCAAAAAAAACTCTGGTAACATGAATAACCAGAATAGATCAACCCCCCCAAGGAAAGATATGGCAGATGTAACTGAAGATCCCATTTATAAACAGCTGGCCAAGATGTCAGAAATCGAATTCAGAATTTGGATTGCAAACAAGATTAATAAACTGGAGGAAAGTTTGGAATTAGAAATTCGAGCAGCAATTCAAAAGTCAGAATTAGAAATTCGAGGAGAAATTCAAAAGTTGTCTCACGAATTTAACGAATTTAAAGACAAAACCAACAAAGATTTTGACGCACTGAAGCAAGAATTTGCAGCCCTCAAATATCCGAAAAATATAGTAGAATCCCTCAGTAACAGAGTGGAGCAAGCAGAAGAAAGGATCTCTGACATTGAAGACAAAGCCTTTGAACGCTACCAAACTCTCAAACAGGAAGAGAAATGGAGAGCAAAAATGGATCATTCTCTCAGAGAGCTCTGGGACAATTCGAAGAAGGCTAATATCCACCTCATTGGAATCCCTGAAAGTGATGAAGTGGCCTTGCTGGGGACAGAGGCCCTTCTCCATGAAATTATGAAAGAGAATTTTCCAAACATGCCAAGAGATTCTGAAATTCAGATAGCAGACAGTTTCAGAACCCCAGCATGACTCAATCCCAATAAGACATCCCCCAGGCATATCATAATTAACTTCACCAAAGTTAATATGAAGGAGAAAATTCTAAAAGCAGCCAGACATAAGAAATCCATTACCTACAAAGGGAAGAATATTAGAATGACTGCAGATCTCTCTGCTGGAACTTTTCAAGCCAGAAGAGGGTGGTCATTGACTTTTAATATCCTAAAGCAAAATAAATTTCAACCCCGGAACCTGTATCCAGCTAAACTGAGTTTCATTTATGATGGAGAAATTAAATACTTTAAAGATATTCATATGTTGAAGAATTTTGCCATAACCAAACGTTCTTCAGGATATTCTCAGACCTATCCTCCATAATGACCAGCCCAATCCTCTACCACAAAAGAAAACTCACTCAGATACTTTGATCAAACTCCAACTTCCACAGTGGTATAAGGATCAAAAATGTCCACTGTACTTTCGAAAAACTCAATACCCAAAATTTTACAAGACTTATCAATATTCTCCATTAATGTGAACAGCTTAAACTATCCTCTAAAGAGGCACAGGTTAGCTGACTGGATACAAAAACTCAGGCCAGATATTTGCTGCATACAAGAGTCACATCTTACCTTAAAAGACAAATATAGACTCAGGGTGAAAGGATGGTCATCCATATTTCAGGCAATGGTAATCAGAAAAAAGCAGGTGTTGCAATTTTATTTGCAGATACAATAGGCTTTAAACCAACAAAAGTAAGGAAGGATAAGAATGGTCATTTCATATTTGTTAAGGGTAATACTCAATATGATGAGATTTCAATTATTAATCTCTGTGCACCCAACCAGAATGCACCTCAATTTATAAGAGAAACTCTAACAGACATGAGCAACTTGATTTCCTCGAGCTCCATAATAGTTGGAGATTTCAACACTCCTTTGGCTGTGTTGGATCGATCCTCCAATAAGAAGCTGAGCAAAATTTTTAGATTTAAACTAACCATCCAATATTTGGATTTAGCAGACATCTACAGAACATTTCATCCCAACAGAACTGAATACACATACTTCTCATCAGCCCATGGAACATACTCCAAAATTGATCACATCTTAGGTCACAAGTCTAACCTCAGTAAATTTAAAGAAATAATTAATAAAAATTATTTCTTGCATCTACTAGGACCACCATGGAATAAAAGTTGAGCTCAGTAACAACAGGAATCTGCATGCTCATACAAAAACATGGAAGTTAAATAACCTTATGCTGAATAATAGCTTTGTGCCTATACAGAATTCTTAGGGTTAGCAAATTGAACAATTACCTATCCCAGGGTCCTTTGAAGCTGGCATGTGACCTAGTTCTGCCATACATAGGTACCTGTATAAGATGTTTGTTAAGAATATTCAACAATTTGACGTGGGAAGAGATCAAATATTTGGCGATTGCCAAGGTAAGAGGCACTTGGCCATTCAGAGACAGCTGCAGCAGAGTCCCTGAATGTACTCCTTGAAATCACAGTTCCAGATGATGGGTATTGATGGGTTTCTATCATAAAAGTCCTGTAGTGTGATTGAGGCCTTCTCCTGGCTTTATCACTCCTGGCATTATTTCTGTCTGTGGAGCATCCGAGTCCTATTTTCAGACCATGTAGAAATACTGTGAGCTGCCTGACATCCTCTTAAACTAGTTGTAGTCATTGCAACTGAGAATCCTGATTGGTATATTATATTTACCAGAAAGAGAGTCAACACACTAAACATAAGATATTAGCATCATTCTCATTCATAAATGAAAACTTTAAGGACGTCTCTCTTTCCCACTGATACTCAAGACTGTTTTAGGAAATTTGGACAGTGCAATAAAGGAAGAAAAAGAAATAACTGGTATAAATATTATAAATCAATAAGTACATATAAAATTATCATTATTGTCATATCATAATTTTTATCTGGGCAATAAAAGAAATATAGTTTCAATATGATATATTTGGTATAGGTTTTTGTTTTTTTAATTGATATTGCTTTATTTTCTCTGAGCTTCTTGGATCTGTGATTTGGCATCTGACAATAATTTTAGAAATTCTTACTCATTGTTTCAAGTGTTTCTTATGTTCTTTTCTGTCTTCTTTCTCTGGTATTCCTATTATACACATGTTGTATCTTCTGTAGTAGCCCCACAGTTGCTGAATATTCTGTTCTTTTGTTTTTCTTTTTTGTTTTTGGTTTTGCTTTTCAGTTTGGGCACTTTACTTTGAGAGGTCCTCAAACTAGTGATTCTTTCCTGAGCCAGTTTTCAGTTTGCTAATAAACCCATCAAAGGCCTTCCTCTTTTCTATAATCATTTTTGATCTTCAGCATTTCTTTTTAGGTCTTTCTTAGAATTTCCACCTCTCTGCTTACATGGCCCATCTGTTCTTGCGTGCCCTCTACTTGTCCATTGAAGCCCTTAGGATATTAACCATAGTTGTTTTAAATTCTTAATCTAATAATTCCAATATCCCTACCCTACCTAGGTCTGGTTCTGATTTTTGTTATCTCTTCAATCTGCTTTTTGTTTTTTTTGTTTTGTCTTTTAAAATGCCTTGCAAATTTTTTTCTTGATTGCCAAACATGGTGCATTGTATAAAGGAACTGCTATAAATCCCCTTTAGCAATGTCCAGGTAAAATGTGGGGGGAGGGGAAGTATGCACTATAGTGCTAAGATTAGATTTCAGTTTTTAAGTGAATTTGTGCCTCTGGACTATGAACTTCACAAGTGCTTCTTGGTCCTACACCCTACAAGTGGGACAGGATGGCTAGAGGGGGACTGATGTTGAGAATTATTCAGGAGAAATATCAAGGTCTGACCAAAGGAACATCTCATAAGATTAGTCAGCCATTTAAACAGAAGCCAGGACCTATTGCCCAAAGGAAGGATGATCCCAAAGGTAATACAGAAGTTATCAGTGCTGACCCTCTCTTCACATACCCAGAGGGCAAAAGCCTGTGTGAACATGGGGTCTCTGCAAGGGGTCCCTCTCAGGGCAATACTCAGCACATTCATGGGTACAGGGCCCCTCCTGTGGCCCCAGAGTAGCAGAGTCACCTGTGTATATTGCAGCTATGGGGAGCCTCAGACATATGAACCAGGCACAGAGCCACTTTGGAAGTGAACACCACAAAGAATGTCAAAGCCACGAGGACAAAGCTGCCACCTCAGTGGGTCCAGAAGGTTGGACAGCCACTCCAGTGAATCCAAAAGGTGGAACCCCTGTCCAGTAAGCCCAGAGGGCAAAGTATTGGACTCATCCAAGAAAATTATTCTTACACCTTAAGATTTTTTACTTGTTCAAGACCTGTCACTCCTTTCTTCTTTTCTTTTTCTGTCTTTTGGAATAGGCATGTCTATCCAACACCTATCCTATTACTGTATTTTGGAAATACATGAACATAATGTTTGCTTCCACAAACTGATGGCTGAAATGAATTATACCTTGAGGCTCACTCATACCTGATTTAAAGGATATTTAGATGAGACTTCAAACTTCAAACTTTTGTGTTGATGCTGAAATGACTTAAGACTTTAGGGAACCATTGTGATAGAATGAATATATTTTGCATGCCAGAAGAGCATATACTTAACCAGGGGAAATTTTTTATGGAATGAATATTTATGCCCAATCCTAACCCCCAAGGTAATGCTATTTGGAGGTGGGGCTTTGGAGAGGTGATTAGGGAATGAGGATGTAGCCCTTATGAATTGGATTAGTGCCCTTAAACGAAGTTCCAAGACAGACCCCAAGCCAGGTCTTTCACCATGTCAGGACTTAGAAACAATATGGCCATCTATGAACTAGGAAGTGGGCCTACACCAGGCACTGAATCTGCCAGTGTGTTAATTCTTGGAATTCCTGGCCTCCAGAATTGTGAGAAATAAGTTTCTGTTGTTTGTAAGCCACACAGTCTAAGGTATTTCATTATAACAGCCTGAGTGGACGAAGACAGATATTTTCCACATGCAAAACTAAAACTGGTTGGAACTGGATATTTCCCTTCCCAGGTTAGTTAGGCTCCGATAAAACCCCAGGAGGTTGGGCTCTGGTTAAATATTTTCTCTTATGGACAGACCTTATTGAGAATAGGGGAGTGCTCTGACATATTTCCAAATGGTTGCTTTTCTACTCTCCATGCTGGAAGCACAAGGAAATTTTTCTCCAATATTTATTTGTAAAAACCTGGTCAAGCTCCTGGAGGTAAAACTCATGAAAATGTGGGGCTCCCCAGTGGCTGAGGTCCCTTAGAGTCTTTATCTCTCAGATTTGTGCATGCTGATCCTCCAGCAAGTCATCAATCACAGTTCAGGTCTCCCTTCCCTCGTAATAGTTCCCGTGGAGGTTCTTGCTCTGGTCAGTTGTGATTCTCTGTATCTGCCTGTCTCTCTTTCTAATTTTAGAAGCAGCAGGTTGCCCAGTGAACTCACTTCTCTTGCAAATTTAAAAAGAGCATTTTTTAACTTACCAGTTTGTCCAGCATTTTACTTGTTGATAAAACAGAGTGGCAAAACTTTCATGTCAATCTGGACACCAGAAGTTTCTGTATTTGTTTTCATATGTATCTTAGTTTATTTGTGCTACTACAACGAACTGCCTGAGACTGGATAACAAAGAACAGAAATTTATTTCTCATAGTTCTGGAAGGTGGGAAGTCTGAGCAATGCACCAGCACCTGGTGAAGGCTGTTCTCTGCTTCCAAGACGGCACCTTGAACGTTGCATCCTCTGGAGGGCAGGACCTCAGTGCGTTCACACGGCAGAAGAGCAGAAGCATAAACTCAGCCCCTGAAAGATCTTTTTGTAAAACATTAATTTATTTATCATGACTTGGACATCTCCCAAAAGACCTCCTCACCTCCCAACACTGCTGTAGTGGGGACAGGTTTCTAATACACGAATTTTGGAAGACACATTCAGATCATAGCAATTTAAAAATGTTTTTTCTGACATATATTTAAACAAAATTGACCTAGTAAAATGAAGTAATGTGTTTATTCTGTGGCTTAATATATTCTCTCCTGTTGTATGCCTATTGTTAAACCATTGGTGTCATAAAATGGACTATATGAGTACATTTATGCCATGAAAATTGGCAAATGACAATGATTTGGGCATTTTTTACCAGAGCCTGTAGTAAGACACTTATCAGCAGCAAAAACACAACTAAAAGGCCCTTACAGGTGAGACCTCCAGACAGCAGACGGAGGATTAACTGCTTTTCTACACTTCAAAAAATCTAGGTTTGTTCATCCACCAATTCTTAAAATTCTTCCCTAATCTTTGGTCTTTACCCCTTTCTCTTCCTCCCCTCCTATATATAAGCTTATTTCAGTCTTCTCATTTAAAAAAAAAATTCTTTCTTCAACATAGCTACCCCCTCAAGAAGTGCACCAGACTCTAAAAAACAAAACAAACAAAAATACACTGACGAAGGAATATAAAATTTAAACATAAGTTAAAAGGATATTTTGCTACTTTTTTTTCTTTTTTTTTTAATTTCAGTTTAGTATGAGGGCACAGATGATCAGGTTACATTGCTCACGTTTGTTAAATAAAGTCCAAGTTGTAGGTGTGCCCCTCACCTAGGACGTGCGCCATATACCCTTACACTGTGTCTCTGCATATTGTGCTATCTTGAAATGGCCAGAAACAAATCTATACAGAAAGGATAATATTATGTTAGTCATTCACAGCATTGGCACCAATTTTTTCATAGATGCTGTACGGTATTTAAACTACCATAGAGTTTTTCAAAACTCTGGAAAGCAACTTTCACTATGCCCTTGTTTGCTTCTCTAAAATTACTACTCTAGAGGGCACAGCTAGTAGTCGTAAAGATTCTTAACTTTTTTCCAGAAATAACATCTCCTGTTTGAAACCTACAGGTAGTTTCGAGATATTTTCAAGGACCTGCATTCCAGTGGATTAACTGATCCACCCAGACCTAGACACTAATTTAAATGGTCTTAGACTCCCTCCCCAAGGAGCTGCATTCCAGTGGATCAGCCGACCCACCCAGGCAGTGGCCCATTTAAAGGACTGGTGGTTATATCCCAAAACAATCAATTAGCAGACCCTGACTGCCTAACCCACCACCCACCAATCTTTCTTCAAAAATCATTTCTCCCCAATTCTTAAAGAGGCAGATTTGAGAAATTCTTCCTGTGTCCCTGAGAGAGGATACTGTAAAAAGTGAGGTGTAAGAGAACAGAGGTCTTCTCAAAGACACCCCAAGGATACACCTGTGAGGTCCTCCGCGTGGTGACTGAGATCTTAGGAATTTGTAGAACCTTAACTTCCTAGGACCTGGAAACTAGTGCTTCCGCTTCTATAAAAGCCCGAGGTTCTGTAAAAGCCATAACCACTTCTCCAGCTTGATTCAAACTGACCAATGAGGAAGGCACCTGTGGGCTGGAACTTTTTGACTGGGGATAAAAAGAAGACCAAGCCAGTCAGGGAGCTCAACCATTTTGAATTCTTCTGTGCCATTGTTCCTCCAGCTGAAATAAAGCCTTCCTCTTTTTTTTTTTTTTTTTTTTTTTTTGTGATTTTTGGCCGGGGCTGTGTTTGAACCCGCCACCTCCGGCATATGGGACCGGCGCCCTACTCCTTGAGCCACAGGCGCCGCCCAAGCCTTCCTCTTTTAAATACAGTGTTTGGGTGTTCATTCTCGCCACTGGGCCTCATCTACCTGCAACATCCCCACTTAATGCTATGCAGAATAAAGTCTTTCTCTGCTGTGAACACTGCTATCTCTGTTTATGGGATTCCTCTTAGGCGGTGGGCAGATGAACCTCGTCGGGTGTCCACATAGGATGGGCACAGAAATAAAGCAGAGAAGATATTTGGTTGTAGTTAAATAGCTGGCTTTGTTGTCTATCCCACTGGAAAGAGCCAAGTTATTAAATTATGTTTGTTGGTACTTCTGATTGGTTGAGCTTAACTTTTTTAATATGGTCATTGACATGAAATAGTTCAAGTGTCACTTACATTTGCAAATGAAGCAAAGCTGAAGTCACTCGTGACCTGACTGGCTTTGCCCTCTCAGGGATCCTTTTTTGCCTGGTGTCCATTTTAATTTACTTTAACAACCTTATCATCAATATTTTATTCTATATAAACTGCGCTGGTTTCTGTTACAGAGAAGTTTCAAGTTAAATTGAAGGGAAGAGTATTTTTTCCTTATAATAAAAGATCATTAAGAGACTACCTTAGTATCTGTTAGCCAAAGTCCATTTGACACTACGCTCAGCTCAAAGTAGTAAATGTTTTTGCAAACAAGAAGTAAAAATAATGAGCCACTGTATATGTGTACCAGAGAAAGAAACATTCCCTCCTGGATGCAGAAAAGGAGAATTGACTGTGCCTCCCCCAAGTCAGACATGCCTTTAAGATAATATCCTGAGAAACTAGTGGGAGCTATTCAGGCTAGTACCCTTGAGCCACATGCAATTCCCCTACTGCAAGTCCTAGGACAGCAGCATAATTGGAATATTCAGCCTCTCAAACCCCTTCTGTTTTTATTCAGACATCCATCTTTTATTCCACAATCCAAAACCTATTTCTCCCAATTCTGACCTTTTTTTCAAAAATAAAAAGAAAGAATGAATGCTCCACCATTCCCCTGCTGTGGATTTACATGACAGTTCTAATTTTTAATAAAATTTACAAGTTTATACATTGTTTCCCTACAAGCAAACGTCAGCCCCTAGGACTGGTTTTTAGCACATACTACATATTTATTGAGTTAACTAAGGGAAAAATAAGTGGGAGGGATGAATACCGATTTGTACGTCAGAGAGTTCCCCAAAAAATAGTTTTAGGGAAACTCTCAATGTAAGAAGTGAAAGAAATTAGATATATTATCCCCAAATATGGCATTTTCAGTTACTAGAATGACCAAGGAAGCCTCAAGGTCTCTCTGACCTTACCCCCACCACCATCATTGTCTCTCCCCAAATCGTCTAAGTATTTTTATCTACCTGCGTTCCAGAGACACCTAGCAGAAAAAATGTCTTCCTTCCCCTCCCTGTTATTTCAATATCTACCACAGGAAAGAAGATCAAGAATCCAACCAGACCTGGCCCAACCCAACTTTAAAAATAATACTGGCCAGATCAGGTTGATTTAATTTTCAAAGAGAATCATTTACAAGTCAATTTGTTTGCACGCCATCCATTCATCCCCCTAAGTATTTACTCATCCTCCCCAGTAATCCTTTATGGCCCCTCAACAAAATTCCTCTTCCTCACCTCCCAGACCAAGGAACTGATCATCTGGGCCTGGGACCCCCACCCAAGCACCAACTCAATGAAAATCCATCTTACCAGAAAGACATTGAATGTTCATTTTCTGGAAGTTCCCATGTATATATATTAAATAATTGTTTTAATTTCAGATTAACATGAGGGAACGGACAATTGGGTTATATTGTTTGCAGTTTCGTTGTTATTGTTGTTTTGAGACAGAGATTCACGCTGTCACCCTGGGTAGAGTGCTGTGATGAAACTCAAAACTCAGAAAACAGCAGAACCTCAGTCTCTTGGGCTCAAGAAATCCTCTTGCCTCAGCCTCCCAAGTAGCTGGGACTACAGGTGCCTGCCACACTGCCCAGCTGGTTTTTCTGTTTTTAGTAGAGATGGGGTCTTGCTCTTGTTCAGGCTGGTCTGGAACTCCTGAGCTCAGGCAATCCACCTGCCTCCCAGATTATAGGCATGAGTCACCACATCCAGCTCACATTAAATACATTTGGTAACTTTTCTCTTACTAAACTATTTTATTGTGAATTGATTTTTCAACAAACCTTCACCGCCCCCCCCCCCCAGTAGATTTGCAGCCGTTAGGGAGAGTTTGACTGGCACAAGCTCTATAGGCTGGGTTGCAGAGTATTTGCATTTTGTTGGGTCATGATAAAGTTGGGGACCCTGCTTTAAACTTTGTACTTCCAAGAAATCAATTTTATAAATTTATTCAGAGGTAAAAGAGCTCTAGGAAAAAAATTATGCTAAATGTAGAAAAATCAAAGTAGAAAAATGACATTGTTGCACAGTGGCTTCCTCTAACTAATTGGGTTCTACCACTCCCAGCTGTCTCTGTAAAAAGGGGGAGAAACTCACAGCTCACGCAGCCTCTCACCCCAAGACTGCTCCAAGGCCACCGCCGGCTGCACACTGATGAACATCCCAGCCCATCCAAACTGGCACCTTCTCCTTCTGTGTCACTGTTAGGTGGTGAGGTAGGAAGCTCTGAGAAGGAAGTGGAAACTCGAAACTCAGAAAAGAACAGATACGGGAGCTGGGGAAACTTGTGTCAACGTCAAGTCTGTACTTCCTGTGAGTTGCTCCTACCACTGTCTTTTCCTGTTAAATGAGCCCAAGACCGCTGCGTAATCCACAGGGCTCAGTACAAAATGAAATTGTGGGGCCCCTTGTCCAAAAGCAAGAAAAATGTGCCCTGAAGATACTGCAACTGCCATTACAAATCAATAAAGTGCAAGGTGAGAACTGTGGTAAGGGCCCAAACTCTGCCAATGCACAGGCCTAGCTAGAAACCGTGATAATAATCAGCCACTGGCCCCCTGTTTGCTTCTCCGCAATTGCTAATCTAGAGTCACGTAGCTAGCTGGTGGTCATAAAAGTTTCGTAACTTTACCCAACAGATGCCACCACCTTTTCAAAATCTACCGGTAGTTTCTGAGCTATCTCCCACACAGCCAGTGGCCCAGACCGAGGAACTGATCATCTGGGCCTGGGACCCCCAACCAAGCACCAACTCGATGAAGAGAATGATTTCTACATCCCTAATGGTTCCACCCACAACCCAGCCAATTAGCAGACCCAATTGTGCCTAGCCTTTTGCGGCCACACTGGCTTTAAAAGCCCTTTCGCCCAAATGTTGGGGGAGATGGATTTGAGAAATTCCTCCCATCTCCTTGCTTGGCACCCGTGACATTAAGCCTGTTCTGTGCGGTGACGCCTGCTGCCTCGGTGTTTTGGCTTCCTCTTGAGCAGTGGGCAAGGAACCTGGTTGGGCTGTAACTCACATACGTGATTTCCTTTCTTTCTGATCCTTTTGCTAAATGCATCAAGGGTTTGGGGTTTTTGTTTCTGTGTGATTTTTGTTGTTATTTCATTTTCTTTTGTTTTGGCTTCTGAATATCATACTTCAGGGCATGAGCACCTTAATGGGCCAGTCCTGACCATATACGCAGGCTGGGACCCCAGTGCTCCAAACAGGGCCTGTGCCAGGAGTCTGCTTTCCACAGCACACAGGGTTGGGTTGCAGAGTATTTGCATTTTGTTGGGTCATGATAAAGTTGGGGACCCTGCTTTAAACTTTGTACTTTCAAGAAATCAATTTTATAAATTTATTCAGAGGTAAAAGAACTCTAGGAAAAAAATTATGCTAAATGTAGAAAAATCAAAGTAGAAAAATGACATCGTTGCACAGTGGCTTTCCCACCACCCCACGTATAGTAGCTTTCCCTCGAGAACATGAGAAGTACCTAAATAAGAGGTGGGCAACCAGATCCCCCCTGCACCCAACCGGGACCTTCCCTGCACTTCGCCCAGGTCCACCTGCCCCAAGGGCCACACAAGAGGGTGGGGCTGGGAAGTGGGCAGCAGATAAATTGCAGGACCCAGTTAAATTTTACTTTCAGATACACAACAGATAACTTTTTCATTTCTCCCATGCAATATGGGACATATTTATACTTAAAATTATTTACTCTTTATTTGAAATTCAAATACATATAATTAGGCATCCTGTTTTATTTTTTGTTTTTGGTTTTGGTTTTTGCAAACTCTGGCCACCCTAGACCCAGCAACAAGGAAGCAGTGGGTGGAGAAGGTATCAAGCCAGAACCGGGAGGCCTGGGAGCCACGGCAGCATGCCTCTAACCACACCCCACCGTCCAGGGAGACTTCACTACCTAACACAAAGTCAGAGATAAAATTATTAAAACGTCAAAATGGTGAGAACCGAGCATTAAACCCAAGCACAGGGCTCCTCCACGCTGACCCCAAAGTTGTCTAGATCCCACTGCACGAGGCTCTCCAGGAATCCCGACATGACTCATTGCTACTTACTCTGGTCTTAGCTGATTTCTGCTACTTATTTACAAGAGGATTCTGATCAACATACCAAGATTCATATTTGTAAACCCAAATCCCCTAATTATGCATTTACAATGGCGATGGAACTGGTAAAATCTATAGTTTCTTGATATGTTTTTATTCTCTGATCTAGGGAAAATATTTCTTCCTAAGCCACCTGGGTGTCTACTGTACTCAAGAAATACTGAAAAATTATTGTGCTTACTTCTTT
Source organism: Nycticebus coucang (assembly GCF_027406575.1). NCBI lineage: Eukaryota > Metazoa > Chordata > Mammalia > Primates > Lorisidae > Nycticebus > Nycticebus coucang. Next base: position 6,883,311 of record NC_069792.1, read on the forward strand.
TCCAATCTCCATGCAGACTATCATCCTCCTGTCTTGACAATAATAAATGCCATCGTTAATTAGACCAAGTTTACTAAATTATACTTCTATTACTTCTTTGAGAATTTCTTCGTGTGATTTAAAGGCTTTCTTCCTAGCCTCATCAGTAACAAATTATCTCTGAAGGTGATTTTCCTGTTTTCATTTCTCTGTCAAATCCCGAGGGTACACCCTATACAGTATACATCATTCTTGCACAAAATATAGATTCCACTAAAATTTCATCTGTAGGAATTGGCAGTGGGAAAGCCTACCTCTCCCATAGTTCATCTCTTCAAGGATAACTGCTCGTGAAGGAAAATACTGGGTCAAACTCATTTATCAACATAAACTTATAATGTTAAATGACAAGTTCTGCAATAAACCAAAGGGATTTTTCCCAGTTCATTATTCAGGGAAACAGCATTATTGACTACTTCATATTATAATAATTGTCCTGTGAGTGTGTATCTCCATTCTTAAGATGGATTTCCCTGTGATTTAAATCAACCTATCTCCCTCTTGTATAGGAGCTCCTATAGCTTGTATAGGAGCTCAAAATCTCTGACCCTGAAACTCACTATTCACATGGGATGAATGACAGAGACAGAAGAAGAGCTCTGCATTGCCTTGATTTCATTCCCAGGGCCTAAGGATTAATATTGAAGTAATGAGAAAATAATGTGAGTGCATAAAATTAATAAACCATCTCCAAAAACGTTGATAGCCCTATTTTTAAGATTAACAAAATTTGTGAACAAGAAAACAACAAATCATCTCTTTTGAAAGTTTATTACTACATCAAACATAACAACCTTAAAAAATGGGATTGCAAAATTGTGACATTAATTAATGACGTCATCAATTCTAGAAAGACTCTGAATTGACCACGGCTATAACACCAAACAACTGGATGACTCATTAATTTGGAGAAAGAAAAATTAGTTGATCTTCTTTATATGCTATTTCTGTATCATTGTCTAGGTTTCTTTTTTTTTTTAATTTTTTTATTAAATCTTAGCTGTGTACATTAATGTGATCATAGGGCACCATACACTGGTTTTATAGACCGTTTGACACATTTTCATCACACTGCATTGTCTAGGTTTCTTATGAGAGAACATTCACACCATCCACTTGATCATTGATATTGTCTCTCTGTTTCCCTCCTACCCGGCTAGACGGTTTCATCAACTAACACTTTCTCTTGATTTTTCAGCTGTACTCCACTTATCAGGAATGGTTAGCAATTTGCTGAATAAGTCTGACTCTGCTGTAAAAGGAGAGAAAAACTTGTGTCTCAGTTAGCTCAAGCTGTTCTTATAAAATATCACAGACTTCAGTGATTTGTAAAAACAGACATTTATTTCTCGTGGTTCTGGAGGTTGAGAAGTCCAAAATCAAGATGCCAGCTGACTGCTCTCTGGTGAGAGAGACCACGTTTGTTGTATCTTCACGTGGGGAGAGAGAGAGAAAGCGAGCTCTATTTCTTGTATAAAGACAGTGATACCATCATGGGGACTCATGACCTCATTGTAACTATCTCCCAAAGGTACCTCCTAGTACCATCATATCAAGAGTTAGGGTTTAAACATACGAATTTCTAGGGGCCATAAACATTCAGTCCATAACGATCTGCAAGATGCTGGAATTGGACAATAAATAAGATGTGTAGGCACAAATCACAATGAGAAATAAATCATCGATTAATCTCAAAATTAATTTTAAAGTTAATCAGTCTATATAGAAGCCATCCAGACTGAATGCATTATATCAGAAAATGCCAAGAGTTATTTGTAATAGGGGAGGGTATCTATAAATGGAAACGATGACAAGAAGCAAAGATGGAGTTTCCAGGCATGTCATTAAATCCTCCTTCCAAAAATTACCTAAAATACTTTGGCATATTCACTATTTTATCTTGAGTTTTAATAATTGTACAACATAATCCTATATAGGTATAGTCATTTAATTAGGGATTATTTTAATCTTTAAAAATACAGAAAAAAATATGATATCAGAAGGAATCCAAGAAAATACAAGGGTATAAATGGGAGGAAAATGATTTAGATTGAATAATAGGTAAGAGTTCTTAAAGCAACATGAGCAACATCCATTGGAACAGTACACGCCATGGGGTCCCCCGACTGCGCAAAGCCTGGCAGGAGCAATTTCTCCAAAATGATTGAATGAATTTAGACCAACCTGATACCTGTCTACTCCATCATTTAGATCCTGAATAGCCTACGTGTTATCCATGACAAGCTATTATTCCCAAACTGTAAGCATCAAGGGAAGATGGAGCATAGAATCTTCTTAGTTAATTCTTCAGGATAAAACAGAAAGGCTAAAACTAATTATGTTGTTGACTACACCAAAATAGAAGATTTTCCTGGCACATGGGTGATTCTAGGCTTTCTTTTAAATTTTTTCTGTAATTCCTAACCACTTTTAAGAAAGGTTCAGAATCCTCATGTAGGTAGGTATCTTAATCATCCCAAGTTAGCAAATATGAAGGTTCTTTTGGACAGGGTGGAGGGATTTATTTTTCTTTCTTTTTTTTTTTTGTTTTTTGTTTTTTAAGACAGAGTCTTCCTCTAGGCTAGAGTGTCATGACATCATAGCTCACAGCAACCTCAAATTGGGCTCAAGTGATTCTCCTGCCTCAGCCTCTGAGTAGCCAGGACTACAGGTGGGCAACACCATGCTCCGCTAATTTTTCTTTCTTCTCTTGCTATATTGTCCCTGCTGGTCTTCAACTCTTCGCCTCAAATGATCCTCCCACTGTGACCTCCCAAGGTGCTGGGATTATAGGTGTGAGCCACCACCCCTGGCAATATGAGCTTTTAAGATATATGATCTTCGTGTTGTATTTAATGTTTTTTCACTTAATAGAGAACTTTGAGTATCTTACCAAGATCCTAAAAATAAGCTATTTTTTAGATTCTTTTCTTTACTTAAGATTACAACTGTTTTAATCCAATTCAGTATCTCCAAAGCATTTCATGCTCTGCCTCCACACTTTAATTTCACATTATCTCTTCTCAAAAGTTTCCTATAGGCCCTGCTCTTCCATCCTATGAGTCTTCAGTACCAGTCAGTATATGACAACTTGTGGGCCAGGGAGTGGGAGAAGACTAAGGTGGGGTAGAAGGCAGTCCTATTTATTATATTTAACTTAATCTTCATTAAAACCCTAAAAGAAAAATATTATAACCACTTTGAAAATGATAAAACAGACCCATAGGGGTTTAGCAATTTGGTCAAGGCAGGAAAGAAGGAGTAGTGCCCAAGTTCACCTCCAGGGATGTCTTATTCTAGAGCCTCTGTTCAAATTGCTCAGTCTTGCCTCTTTCCAAGCACTTATCACTGGACAAAAAGTTGGAATGTTCATTGTATCAACCAATCTGTATGACACTGACTTGTACAGTGAGGGGGAAACCGTGATGTCTGATAAAGAGGGAAATCCCTCTGTCTACTCTGGAGCCTACGAGGAAACAAAGTGACCATCCAAAGATGCTGGAGGAGAGAATGGCCCTGGAGTTAGAAAGAGGCTGTGGGATGTGCCTGCCCTCAGACTTGATGAGAACTTGCTGCCCCTAACTTCCTCCTAAGCTCTCCGTACTCAGTGTATCCAACCCAGGGTCTGGGTGGTCTAAGAAAAACTGCTTGTGGGGCAGCCTTGTTGGACGCGTTTGTGTCACACAACAGTCTGGCACCCCTGTATTGGGGCAGAGGCCCCACTCCTGTGCTGTACCAGGCACAATGCCTTTTGTAGTGATATAGCATCAAACAACACCTCCGTGGTGCCTACCCTTTTGGCACTCAGAGGCTAATGGAACACGGAGACTATTAAGAAAAAAACTGTAATGTGGTTATTGCCAGGAAAAGATAATCACCAAATACTATCAAAATCTGTGACTCAGAATTTGAACCTGAAGTGACCTGGTTTGAATGGAAGAGCTAGATCAGTCTGTGCTGAATGGCTATTTTGTGTGAACCTGCCTCTCAGTTTGTAGCCTTATGTAGTTACACACACACACACACGCACACACACACACACACATATCATCATCATCACTTAACCCTGGACTCAGTATATAACTACTTTGAGCAATCGAACTCTAGTGTGATCAAGCAGAGATATTCATGCACCCTGGATTTTGTGCTCTGGGGATACTCCCAGCTTCGCAGAACCCCAGAGAAGGGGGACAGGACCCCTTAACCCCCAACTGAAGCTAGTTGTAAATATACCACTAACTCCACTAACTGTGGAAAAGTGGGTGCCAAGACAACTGGGCTTAGTTTAGAAAAATTTGCAAATGTTTGTTTCCTTTCACACCAGCATTATGAAACAAAATTATACTGGCCGTATTTAATAATCAACTTCCTCTTACAATAAACATCTAATTCCATGAAATAATTTGTTTTTTTTTTTTTTTTTTTTTTTTTTTTTTATTAAATCATAAGTGTATACAATGATATGATTATGGGGCGTCATACACTCACTTCATAAACCATTTGATACATTTTTATCCCAGTGGTTAACATAGCCTTTCCGGCGTTATCTCAGTTACTGTGCCAAAACATTTATATTCTACATTTACCAAGTTTCGCAAATACCCCTGTAATATGCACCACAGGTGTGATCCCACCGATTCCCCTCCCTCTACCCACCCCCCCCTTTCCCACTTCCCCCTATTGTTAAGTTGTAGTTGGGTTATAGCTTTCATGTGAGAGTCCCAAATTAGTTTCATAGTAGGGCTGTGTACATTGGATATTTTTTCTTCCATTCTTGGGATACTTTACTAAGAAGAATATGTTCCAGCTCCATCCATGTAAACATGAAAGAGGTAAAGTCTCCATCTTTCTTTAAGGCTGCATAGTATTCCATGGTATACATATACCACAATTTATTAATCCATTCGTGGATCGATGGGCACTTCGGCTTTTTCCATGACTTAGCAATTATGAATTGGGCTGCAATAAACATTCTGGTACAAATATCTTTGTTATGTTGTGATTTTTGGTCTTCTGGGTATATGCCCAGCAGAGGAATTACAGGATTGAATGGCAGATCTATTTTTAGATCTCTGAGTGTTCTCCATATATCCCTCCAAAAGGAATGTATTAATTTGCATTCCCACCAGCAGTGCAGAAGTGTTCCCTTTTCCATGAAATAATTTGATTGAATCTCCATCCTTCCATCAAGATTCTTTTATCTTTGATGTGAATGCTCCATCTGCTGTTGGGAAACTGGTGCTAACTAGAATGTTTGCTCCTGAAATCATCACAAACCTCTTGACAGAATTGTTGATGCTACTACAGGATCAAGTTTGACACTTGAAAAATGGAATACATTTTATTTAGACTATTTGAGTTGCAAAGAACACAGATTCAATCCATGAAATAATTTGATTGAATCTGTGTTCTTTGCAACTCAAATAGTCTAAATAAAATGTATTCCATTTTTCAAGTGTCAAACTTGATCCTGTAGTAGCATCAACAATTCTGTCAAGAGGTTTGTGATGATTTCAGGAGCAAACATTCTAGTTAGCACCAGTTTCCCAACAGCAGATGGAGCATTCACATCAAAGATAAAAGAATCTTGATGGAAGGATGGAGACTGACAAGGCTGCATTGAAAGGCTGTTTCTGCTATTATTCAGCACGTCCCATTTCCAGTGCTATTCTAGTCTTTAAAGGAAAAATAAAACTCACTTATGCATGTGCTTCTATTTTCCTAAGCTTTGTCCCATGAGCTTAGTCCATGGAAAAATGACAGAGAATATTGATGTATGTAAGAAATTACAAGCCAGTTTAGTAAACTCTCAAATGTGTTATGGATAGTAACTATGGTATACCTAGTTTCTATGTTAGTTTCTGACAGCTGCTGTAACAAATTGCCCACCCTTAGTGGCTGCAAACAATATCAATTTATTGTCTAACAATTTTGGAGGTCAGAAGCCTAAAATGAAACTTAAGGGGCTACAATTAAAGTATCAGTAGGGCTGGTTCCTTCTGGGTGTCCCAGGAGAAGAATTGTTCATTGCCTCATGCAGCTTCTGGAAGCCATCGGCATTCGTTGGTTCATGACCTGATTTGCATTCCCCCCAACCTCTTGCGTCTATCAGTATTTATTTATTACTTACTCTGTGGTTTCATGCTTCCCTCTATAAGGACGCTGATGATTGCTTTAAGATGACCTGGAGAATCTAGGATCATTTCATTTCAATGTCCTTATCCACATCTACAAAGTCCCTTTTGCCATATAAGGTAACATTCACACATTCTAGGATTTGGAGATGGACATCCTTAGGGACCGTTGTTCAGTACACCCAGCTTTCCAAGAGTCTTTCCTTACCCAAACTAGTATAGACATAATTAAATTAAATTAAATTAAATTGCGGTTACCCAGCTCCAGGAGCATCAGGAAGTAAAGCTAGCCCAAGGATTTCACATATTGACAAGCAACCTGCCCTACTTGTATTTATGTGATGAAATCTCTGTGCAAATGTATTGCACTTTCATGCCTGAGCACGGCTATTTGCACAATTTTAAAGCCTTTCTTCTTAAACCAAAGTGAAAAATGATGTGAGAGGTACAGAACACAGATCCTCACAGAACCTGGACTTAGTAGAATGAGTAAAAGATGGACAACACCTCGGGATGGTGAAGATATTTCAGAGCCCCCAAATCCCTCAAATACGTCCGTTGTATGGAAGATACGCCGAAAGCTGTCAAACTAGATACTTCAGCAGTTTCTAGAAAGAGAAAAGTTGGTAAAGACTAAGGTCAAGGAAGGTCTATCCTCAGTTATTTGCCACGATGGTTTTGTCACCTGTGATTTCTCCAAGTAGGTAAAAACATTGCCCTAGGCATTTTTGGTTATTATGGGCAGATACTTCATTTTCATTATGATGAATATTTAGTCACCTACTTTATCCTGTTGGAAAAAGTATGAGTTCTGGGGATTCAGGAAAATAAACATTTATTTAGGATTTCCTCCCTACCAGTCCCCGTGCCTGGATAGGTTAGTAGGTGTCATGGTGCCATGGATACACGGAGATGAAGAGAGGCCTCCAGAGACTCGGGAGCCTTGTGAAAGAAATAAACACAAAGCAAAAATAAATTAATTAATTAAATTAAATTAAAAAGAGTAAATCGGATGCAAGATTATTGTGATCTGTAGCATAGTAACAATATTAGCAAAGCAACAGAAGGACTGGGAAGAGAGCAGTTAATGACCAGGTAGTCTGGAATATACCACTGGAGAAAGTGTGCATTGTGCAAGGCCTTGGGGTGTCTTTAAAAGGGGAGTATGGGGCTCGGCACCCATAGCTCAGTGAGTAGGGCGCCAGCCACATGCATCGAGGCTGGCCAGTTCGAGCCCCAGCCGTGCCTGCTACAAGACAATGACAACTCCATCCAAAAAATAGCTGGGCATTGTGGTGGGCTCCTGTAGTTCCGGCTACTCAGGAGGCTGAAGCAAGAGAATCGCTTAAGCCCAAGAGTTTGAGGTTGCTGTGAGATGTGGCATCACAGCACTCTACCGAGGGTGACATGGTGAGACTCTGACCCAAAAAATAAGTAATTAATTAATTAATTAAAAAATAAAAAATAAAAGGGGAGTACAATTTTGACAGATGAAAAAGATGGCTTTCCAGTTTCACAGTTTTTTTAAACTGTTTAAAAAATAAAGTTTCCTCTTGCAGCATGAACACTATTAAGGTATTGCCCAATGCTATTTACTTGCAAATCAGGATAACAATGGCCAACAATGAGCTCAGCAATAGGGTTTCGTTGATTTATAATAATGGTTTACTTTCTTCCCTTCCCCACAAGAACCTTTTGTTCAAATCAAATTCTACTGAGATGCCAAAAACTTCCATGTGAGACATGAGAGCTCCTTCCCAGGTCCTGCCTCCTCACCGCCCTCCCAAAGGGGCTCCTCAAGGCAGGTGCAAAACTCTGAAAACCATTCAACGCTTTCTGCACAACAAGATGCTCAGATACCAACGACAACATTCCACAATTGAGGATAAAACATTCCCCAGAACTCACACCCCTAGTGTGAGTTGACACAAGCAGCTTGTGTCACACAAGGCAGCAACTGTGGTGTCACTTTTATCAGTAAAAAAAAGGAGCTCTTCCTGGAGGGTGTATCTTACACTCTAATCAGGAGTTCATTACTGTTGAGACTGAATTTGGGGATCACTGGGTCACAGCAGCTTCCCTTCACCCCAAGGTGACCTGTTACGGTTGGCCTGCATCCAGCCGCTTGGAACTCGGGTCTTCGAAAGAGGCAGTGCGTCCCCTTGACACTGTGCTACGGAAGGAAGCAGGCCTGGTGAGTCCTGGCAAGGGAATTACTGAACACGGGAAAGGAGTGGAGCCAACGGCAGCCTTCCTACAGAAGGGGGGATTAAACCTCTCAGAGCACACTAGTGGAATTAGAGGCAATTTGAAGGAGCTGACACATGGTTCTTGCCTACAAAAATGCTTCGAAATAAATAAATGCCTGGGCTGTCTGCTTAGGCCTTTATTCGAGTGAGAAGAACTCTGAGCGAAGGCCGGTGGTTCCCTTCCAGATGCCCAGAGCTCTGTAACACGCGTCCTATGCCATGGTCATGAACCACACCCACAACAGTGCAGCTGCCAGCACCACTTGCCCCTCCTTTCTCTCTAAAAATATTTGGTGTAACATTTGCTGAGAACTTGCTGTTCATGGATAGAGCTGCAGTTAATACTGTCTTAACTCCTCCCGGACGTCCCCAGGCTTACCGAACGTGCCGGCCTTCCTCTGCTCCGGGGTCTGTCCTTCTCCTCTCCCCTCTGCCTGCGCAGAAGACTCAGCTCGCCCTCCTTCTCTGCCCTCAGTCTCATCTCCATTTGCCACCTCCAGAGGCTTCCCCATGTAGTTTTTCTTTTCTTGCCTCTCTAACCCCTTCTCCTGCCTATACAAGACTTTTTAGCCTGTCTCCTTCCTTAAAAAGTGCCGTGGTGTCTGTCACTCCCTCCAGCCTGGCCACCCTGCCGACAGCCGGCACCCCTTTTTCCCCTCTGCCCCTCTCCTTCTCCCTCGGATATAATGAAACAACATTTTCTTCTTTCCACTTTTTTGTGCCAACCTATTCCTGAGCCTTCTAGTCAAACTTGTGCACGTGACCCAGGAACAGGCTCTCCCAAAGTCACCGGTGACTTCCTGGTCCTCAAATCCGGTCCCCCCTTGGTCCTCCGCTTTCCTGAGCCCTGCGTGAGTTGAGCAGTGGGTATCCGCCTCTTCCCCCGGGTCCACGGGAGCTGTTTTCCTCATTCTCCTGTATTACCCAACATGCGGCTTCTCACTCTCTCCCCAGGCCCTGAGTGCAGGTATTTCCCAGCTCTTTCTCTCTCTGTACCCAACTAGATCATGGCTGGACTCTCTTGGGCACAGAAAGGGCCCCTGTATCAGGATCTTTTCACTACAGAAGACCCAAACCTAACCCAAGACAAAAGAGCAAAAATCTAAAGAGGCAATTAATATCTCACGTAACTGACCATGACCTTCAGGCATGCTTTGGTCCAGGGGTTCAAAGTTGTCTGCAGGACCTGGACTCTCTTTCCCCACATAACTTAGCTCACCTTATTATTTGCCCTACTCTAGGATAGTCTCCATGTGCCGTTGCTAAATAGCTATCTGCAGTTCTCAGCTCACAGCTATAGGACGAATGCAAGGAATGGAGGCCCAACCTTCCCAAATAAAGCACGTCTCCTTGGTTACGGGCTCTGGGCTTGCCACAGGAGCTTGAGTGCAAGCGGAGGGGAGAAGAGGATCAGCTGTCTTGTTCAGGGCTCCAAGTGCCCCTCAGGCCTACCCTGCCCCTTTCCACTCTAGTTTCATCAATCCAATGCCTTTCAGATATCTTTTTTTTTTTGCCGTTTTTGGCCAGGGCTGGGTTTGAACCCGCCACCTCTGGCATATGGGGCCGGCGCCCTACCCCTTTGAGCCACAGGCGCCGCCCTCAGATATCATTTTTAAATGTTTCATCCAATGTAACTTATTATTTTCAGAAGACCTCTTGGTTCGAGTAATGTAGCTATACATTACTGGAAGTAAATTGCATTTAGATCACTAATCAATGAAAATTTTGTTTTATAGCCATTGATGTACAAGCCTCATTTTTCATTAGAACAATTTGAAGATGGGGATCTTACTCTCTTCAACTCAGCAAGTGCCACGGTACCTGAAACAAACTATGGCACGTATTAGATCCTAAGTGAAGATTAAACCACTGTGGCCTTCACTCCAGGTCAAACTATTGCTCTCATCCAGATGACCTGAGGAAATGTGTAGATTCACCACAGCAGCAGTAAATTAAACAATAGCCAAAAGTAGCTCAGACCTTGAATTAGCCACCTTTTTCATAATATAAAGACATTTGTAGTTTGCATAAAGTGTAGCTAACAGAAATTGCAGTGATTATGAGAAAACCCCTGAAACTTCAGGAAAATAACCATCACTTTCTACCAATGATCATTCACAATAAGCCCTGTGCATGGATACTGCTTCCCGGGCAGGGTCTCCTCCTTCATCACTGAGATCTTAGTGGTTTTCTGGGGTTGCCACAATAAAAACCACAGACCAGTGGCTCACACAAGAGACATGTACTGTCTCCCAGCTCTGGAGGCCGGGAGTATGAGAGCAGGTTGTCACCAGGGTTGGTGATACCCTAGCCCTCCAACAATGCTAAGATTACAGGCAGTGAGGGAGAATCTGCCCAGGGCTCTTCCCAGCTTCCAGTGGGCCGTTGGCAGCTTTGGTGTCCTTTGGCTGATGGAAGCATTGCCCTGACCTCTGCCTTCAACTTCATGTGCTATTCTCCCTATGTGTGTCTGTCTCCAAATTTCCCCTTCTTGTAAGGACCTGAGTCATATTGGATTAGGGGCTTTAATAAACTTTTTGGTGGGGGACAGAGTCTCACTCTGTTGCCCTGGCTAGAATGCTGTGGCCTCAGCCTCACTTAGCAGAACCTTAAACTCCTGGGTTCAAACAATCCTCCTGTTTCAGCCTCCTGAGTAGCTGGGACTACAGGCACCCACCAAGGCATCAGAATAATTTTTCTATTTTTAGTAGAGATGGGATTTCACTCTTGCTCAGGTGGATTTCAAACTCCTGAGCTTAAGCAATCCACCTGCCTCGGCCTTGCAGAATGCAAGGATTACAGGTGTGAGCCACCGCGCCCGGTCTTCCAGTGCACATTTTAACAGCCTTCCAATGTGCATTTTAACGAAGTACATCTGCAATAACCCTCTTTCCAAATAAGGTCACTTTCTAAGGTATTGAGCGATAGAGCTTTCATACATATAAACTGGGGGTGGGGGTGAAATATTTTTTGAAATCTTAGCTCAAGTGTGTAACTTGAAATCTCTTTCCTCACTACAGGATTCACATGCATTTAAAACCAGTGATGCTTGGGGCTCAGAGATGGCTGCCATGTTCTGTGGAGGGTCCCAGCCTACAGACAGACTGCCCTTGCAGGGATGACACTCGTGGGCCTCAGACCCAAGGTCTTCCATGCCCTTGGGTCACCCGAAGAACTTTCACAGGAACTTTTCCATCCCTCTTCTCCTTCTCTAAAACCATATCTTCTCTCTTTAGAGCCAAAAAAATTAGATGACCCAATCTTGTTTCATCACACAAGAAACTGATGCACTGTCCAGACCGCTCTCCCTTTTTAGTAAACTGGGCTGCTCAATGTGAGGCACCCAGCACAAGTCACGCGTTCCCTGCAGTCACCAGATACAGGACGCCAGGTCCCAAGGCAAGAGGAACCCACTCTCTAAAGCCAATTATTTTATCTTCTTAAGTCAATATCTAAGTGGATAGGAGGCACATTCTGCAGAAGACTGGCCACAGTGTCCAGGCAAATAACAAATATATTCATAACTCATTTTCTGCTTTGGACATAATCTTAGTTTGGAATATGTGATTCAGTTATCTCAAAGTCTGAGCATCCTTGGGTGAGATAACCAAGGGTCTTCAAACCTACATACTAGAAACGACAGACAGGGAAGCAACACCCAGTGATGCTGCAGAACCGGGCTCCCTTCACTCCTCGGCTTCCCAGTTGGGTGCACTATTCCCACTCCAGGCCTGCCCCCAACTGGCCCTCGTCTTTCTGGCTATCTGCTCCCCACCGCGTCTTCCCCTCCGAACAACTCTTCCCATCCTTGACCAGGATCTGTACTTTGACATACCTGTGCTCACATTGTTCAGTCCCTGGAGGGCCCTCTGCCCTTCCGCCAGCATCCCCACTGCTCTATCTGGCTCCCATTCCAGCCTTATCCTAAGGAGAACACTTCAAACTCCTCCTAAATAGCTACTTCCCAGCCCTCCCCTGCAAAAGCACTGTTTTCCTTTGAATTCCAAGCACTATAATTTGCTAGCAAGAGATCATGGCACATAATTGTTCGTGGCTTGATCTCATTAGATGGACTGTAAACACTCAATATTATTTGAACAGAATTAGACAGCCAGACAAGACGTATCCATTCTTAACTAACATCTCACTTTGCAATAGACTGCAGAGGAAAATTCCAGGGGCTGGTTCTGGTCTCTGCAACCTTACGTGTATTTGCAGCACAACCATGAGGCCATCCTGTCCACTGAGATCACTAGTCTGCTACAGTGTGCTGTGCCCAGTGCATGCCCTTCTTTTTTTTTTTTATTAAATCATAACTGTATACATTGATATGATCATGGGGCATCATACACTCGCTTCATAGACCATCTGACACATTTTCATCTTTCTGAAAGTTCCTATCTTGTTTTGGGCATGGTAGAGACACAATCTACCCATGATTATTTTATCACTGAAGTCACCATTTTAATAACGTACTAAATGTCTCTTATCTTTTACTGATGTTTCTACACAGGCAGGTAATTGTTTGCTCTTCAAATCCTTTTTAGAAAAAATTGTGCTGACCTTTCTCACTAATCAGCTGCAATTGTTTTTAAGTATTTGCTCACTATATTTACAAGTTTGCAGCTGCAGTAAAACCTGCATGCTTTGGACTTTTCAGATTGCTTCCCATACTTAATTATTGTGCAAGATATAAAAGCTGCACCTGGTATTAGAATTGTAAATATCTTAGTGAATGTGATTTTAGGAACAAGTAAGAAGTATATTTAGGCTCCGTAGAAGTACCTAGATGATATCATTACCTTCGATAAAACTACTCTTAATCATAATTTCTCAAAGGTTTAAAAAAATCCCATAAAGTTTCCCATGCCAGGGAATGCTTTTCCTCAATACTCCCCAGAATCACCTTACTATAGAGACAGATGCAGACAGGAGGCTGACATGGGAGGCCGGAGACCCAGGTATTAATCCTGGCACCAGCATATAGCAGGGACTGCAGGATTTAGACAGATGACATTCTGGATCTGGGTCTAAAATTTCTTATAAATAAATCAGGAGTGAGACTGGACAGTCCCGAAGGTTATATGTTAGAATCTATTAGAAGGTGCCTAGATGTTGTTCAAAGAACTAGAAGCCAATCCTTGAAACAGCGAAAAAAAAGAGAGACATTAACTGATTTTCCTAAATCGAAGATATTAAAATTGAAATGCTGTAAAGCCACCATAGTTGACCACCTCCCTTCATTAACGCCCTCCTTAAGTTGATATAATTTTCATAGACTGGACATGCACCGCATGTAGCTATCACTATGGTAGGCCTAATTCCTTGTGCTGACCACCTGTGAATGTTGACCAGTTTTTTACAGTCCCTTGAGTGGTCAACTTGAGAGGCTCTACTGTGTATATGACATTTGCTATTTCCATGCTTTATTTTAGGAATTTGTTATTTGTCCTACTGTGATTGACAGGTTTCCCATAACACAGGCTTACATCTTATTTAGTGGTATTGCAGTTAATTGTTAACGATCAGAAAGAAAAGGCTTAAACCCTTAAGATAGGCTTAAATAAGGGCTTAAAAACTTAATAAACACATGTGCATGTTCTCATTTATTCACTGAGACATTTGAAATGTATGATAGAAAAACACTTTAATTTTAATTTTTCTTTTTTTTTTTTTGAGACACAGTCTTATTTTGTCGCCCTTGGTAGAGTGCTATGGCATCATTGCTCACAGTAACCTCAAACTCTTGGGCTCGAGCGATCTTCTTGCCTCAGCCTCCTGAACAGCTGGGACTGCAGACACCTGCCACAATGCCCAGCTGTTTTTAGCAATGGGGTCTCTCACTCTTACTCAGGCTGGTCTCCTCAGCCTCCCAGGGCACTAGGATTACAGGTATGAGCCACCACACCAGGCCTACTTTTAATACTATAAAAACTTCTGCTATTTCCTTGTAAATTTGTAGACTTTCTTTTCCTTGTTTCCATTACAATTGTTTAGCAGAGGTTGAGTTTTTGACCTCCCTTGAGCAGAGGAAAAGGCCTTTCTGGACTAACAATTTCACTGACATTGTCTTATAAGAGCTCATGCAGCTCACAGGGACCATGGAAGTTTTACAACAGCAGGGCCTGGGCAGGTCATTTTTTCTGTGACATTTAGGGGACTAAGGATAGCTATTTTTGTCACTCAATACGTTAAAGATGCAGTTAGGGAGCCAACAGGCTTGCTGCTATATACACTGATAGGATGAGCTAGAACGAGGTAAATTCACGTAGCTTTCTTGCAGGAGATCAGTCTTCAGCAGGCCCTCGGCTCTCCTTTGGCTGTGTTACTGCATCTCCTTGGTAAATTTCTCCATGTTATAGAGCTAGCACAGAGCCATCTCTGTCCCTTATGACAGCAGACTATAAGAGACTTCTATTAATGAAGGTATACTAAAGTTTCATGATGAAAATTCTGTGGTTAAAATTATGTATTCATTCACTCTTGATCTCAAATTTAATTAGCTATGGATAAGCTAAGCCTAAGTGTTTCCAAAGAAAAATACATGTCTCCTTTTAATCTTTCCTGTACATCTCCACCTGATAAACATCTCAGGTGCATTGCCATGCTATACACACCTCAGATGACACAGCTGTGTTATACACAGTTCAGGTACATGGCTATGTTATAAATGCCTCAGGTGACACAGCTGTGTTATGCATGCCTAACGTGCCATGTTATACACACCTCTGGTGCATGGCTGTGTTTATGCACACCTCAGGTGAACAACTGTGTGGTACACACCTCAGATGACACAGCTCTGTTCAAACACATCTTAGGTACCATGAACCCTTGGTCTTGCTGACACACAGGGCCTAGAACCCAGGGGATTGGAAAAAATCAGGATAAATGACAACAAAAAAGTTCTTCAATGAGTAAGATATTTATGTATCAAAAGTTACTTAGTGAATAATACTTAACTTTTACAATAGTGTCATTATGGAACATTTTCTAAGCAAGGCTCTGAGTACTGAACACACTCTTAGCAGGTCTGAGGCCAGATCATATGTGTTCAATCCTGGCTCTACCATGTATGCTTCGTGAAAACCTGGGCTAGTTCACCATCATCTCTGTGTCTTCTTTCATCTTCAGTTAATGGGGATATTAGTACTCCTGATCTCACAGGATGTCATTGGCTGAAGGGTGTACCACTTCAGGGGACACAAGTCCTAACCAGTGCCACAGAATGAGGTAGTTGAATACATAGCCTCTATAGAGGTGATTAAGTGGAAATAAGGCCATTAGGATGGGCCCTGATCAAAAACATCCTTGGTAGAGTGCCATGGTAGTTTCCTCATGAGAGGAAACCAGGACACTTTGAGGGACACCAGGGACGTGTGCACAAAGAAAAGGCCATGTGAGGACACGGTGAGAAGGCAGCCATGTGTAAGCCTCAGAGGAACCAGCTCTGCTAATATGTTGATCTTGGAGTTGGAGCCTCCAGAATTGTGAGAAAATAAATTTCTATTGTTTAAGCCACCCAGTCTCTAGTAAACTAATACCTAAGGTTATCATGAGAATATTAAAGGTTTATAAGTCTCACTATTATTACACATGTGGAATTTGTTCATTTTACTTTCTTCTTCCATAACCTTAATCATGAACATGGGGCAAAAATCTACTAAATTCATTATTCTACTCTACCAGTACTCATTTAACCTTCTGAAAGCCATTTTCCATCTCTAAGTCTCAGTTTCCATGTCCCATGAATGGGAAGAATTCATTTTGTGATGTATAAGAAAATCACGTTGATCTAAAAATCAATAACTTAAAAATGGATTCAGGTTATAGCTTAGGTTGGCAACAAGCAATGAGGCATAAACTGGGACAAGAAGCAGACAGAATGATGGTTACGGGGACTTGCCAGCTCAGAGAAGGGCACCTTGGATTTAAGGATGGTGAGGAAAAAAATTGCTACTGAGTTCAAGGAAGGATAAAACCCAAACCTAAAAAAATATGAAATGTAGGTTCAAGCAGAGAGCATGCACAAAATGATATCAAATATCGAAAAGGAATCCTTGCAAAAAAAAAAAAAGACTTGAAAATTCATTCAGGGAGGAGGCAGAGCAAGATGGCAGTCTAAAGACATCTCCTTTGCCAATGCTAGTCATGAAATGGGGAGAAAGAATTCCAGTCACCTCAAGCTGAGGTTCCCTGCCCAGAGGCATTGCTTCAGGGTAGCAAGGAGGTTGTGGCAGAGTCTAGGAGCCAAAAAAGAGTCTGGGAGCAATGGAAAATCGGCACAGAAGGCAAGTGCCTATGTGCCAGCACAGGCCATCCGGTTCCACAGCAGGTTTCAGATACAGGCCAGTCTGCCAGTGTTTTTATGGACCTGTGTACTTGCTGTGGCTGCTCTGGAGCTCTTGGGTAAGCCTGGCAACATGAAGAACCATAACAGAGCAACCCCCCACCAAAGGATCATGAAGTAGCTACTGCAGAGGATTCCACCTATAAAGAAATTATTGGAATGACAGAAAAATAATTTAAAATGTGGATGGTAAAAACAATGAAGGAAATGGCTGAGAAAGTGGAAAATAACCAAAAAGATATCCAAAAACAGAATCAAATAAGGAATGAAAGATATGAAGAATATAGAAAGGATATAGCCGAGCTTAAGAAATAGAAGGAGTCAATCAGGGGACTTAAAGATGCAGTAGAAAGTATCAATGACAGATTAAACCACAGAGAAGAAAGAATCTCAGAGCTAGAAGATAAAAAGCTCTTGATCTAACACAGGCAAGTTAATGAAGCAGAAAAGAAGAGAAAGAAGGCAGAGCATTCACTCAGAGAATTATGGGACTGCAGAAAGCATTCAAACATACGAATTATAGGTACACCTGACAGGGAAAATAATCACCACAAAGAAATGGAAGCCCTACTGGAGGATATAAAAATTTTCCAGCTATCACCAAAGATTCCAACACAATCCTATCAGACGGATACTGAACCTTGGGTTGTCTCAACTCAAACAGAGCATCTCCAAAACACATTATCATGAACCTGTCCAATGTCAAGACGAAAGAGAAAATTCTGCAAGCAGAATTCTGCAAGCACCAATTGACCGACAGGAGAAAATCCATCAGGATGACTGCAGACCTCTCAGCTGAAATTTTTCAAGCCAGATGAAAATGGTCATCTAACTTTGACCTTCTTAAAACAAAATAATTTTCAGCTCAGAATTCTGCATCTTGCTAACCCAAACTTCAAAATTGATGGAGAAATTAAATCTTTTACTACTAGGCAAACATTGAGGAAATTTGCCACAATAAGAAAAGCTCTACAGGAAATACTTAGACCTCTTCTACACACTGACCATCACAATGGACCACCAGCAAAATAAACACCCAGAAAATAAAGGACAAAACCTAGTTTCCACAATGACAGAAAAGATAAAATTAAACAATGGAGTTGAATGAAATAAGATGAATAGAACTCCATCACACTTACCAATTTTCTCAATAAATGTTAATGGCTTGAATTCCCCCCTGAAAAGGCACAGGCTGACTGATGGGATAAAAAAGCACAAAACATCTATATGATATCTCCAGGAAGCATACCTAGCCTCAAAGGACAAAACAAGAGTCAGGGTGAAGGGTTGGAAAATAATATTGCAGGCAAATGGAAATCAGAAGAAAGAGGGAATCACATTCCTGTTTTCAGATACAAGTAGATTTAAGGCAACAAAAGTCATGAAAGACAAGATGGTCAGTTCATACTCATCAAGGGAACAATACAACAAGAGGACATGTCAATTCTAAATATTTATGCACCAAACTTAAATGTTCCCAGATTTATGAAACAGACTTTAGTTGGTCTCAGCAATATAAAATCCTATAACACCAGAATAGCTAGGGACTTTAACACCCCTCTTACAGAGCGGGACAGATCCTCTAAACAGAACCTAAACAAAGATACAAGGGACTTAAATGCAACCCCAAACAATTGGGCTTAATAGACCTATACCAAACACACCACCCCAATACTAAGAAAAAAACATTCTTCTAATCAGCCCATGGAACATTCTCCAAAATAGATTGATATACAATGCCAAAATGTGGAAACAATCTAAGTGCCCACCAACCCAAAAATGGATTAAAATCCTGTGGTATACCATGTATACCATGGAATCCTGTGGTATACCATGTATACCATGGAATACTATTCAGCCATTAAAAAAAGATAGAGACTTGACATCTTTTGTACTAACCTGGATGGAGTTGAAACATATTCTTCTTTTTTTTTTATGTTTTTTTTTTTTATTGTTAAATCATAGCTGTGTACATTTGTGCAATCAAGGGGTACAATGTGCTGGTTTCATATACAATCTGAAATATTCTCATCAAACTGTTCAACATAGACAATAACTAAGAAAATGCCATGAAACACATTCTTCTTAGTAATAAAAACAAAGCCAAAGGCATCACTCTACCAAATATCAGATTATATTACCTTATTAGTAAAGTATCACAAGAATGGAGAAGCAAGAATCTAATGTACTCAATACATGAAGCTAGTAAACAATCTAATACATGCTAACATAAAAGAAAAACTTGTGTGAAGAAACAGGAGAGAGGAAAGGGGAAGGAGATGGGTGTGTTCCCACTTAAAGAGCACAATGTTAGTTGTCACCTCTTGAGAGTGTGACACAATTCTAAAAGAGACTCTACCTAACATATGCAAACATTGTAACCTGTTTCTTTGTACCCTAAAATTAATCTGAAACTGAAAAAGAAAAAAATAAAGAAAATTTATTCAGGACCCGTAGCCAGCATTTTAGGAAAAGAAGGGATAGAGTAAGAGACAAGGTGAACAACAGATGGAAAAACTAGAGCATCCTATAAATAGCCGCATGCAACACAGACTGCTAACATCCAATGCACTGAACTCTGGCCACATACCTCAACGACTTTGTCTTGCAATAAGAAAGAGGGACTTTACCTAACAATTGCAATCAGTGTAACTGGCTTATTGTACCCTCAATGAATTCCCAACAATAAAAAAGAAGTATATTTTTGGAAAATGAGGGCACAATAAAAGAAATTGCCTATATGCATTTGTTTTCCGTTTTTGCACGTTTTAAACTGCTTTCACGTAGATAGAAAACACTGAACACATATATATCACCTAAGTTATAAGCATGGTATAGCAGAGAGATTAAATTTTTATTAAAATTGAACCGTTGGATAATAAATGTGAGCTTCAACTTCTCTGTCATTCTTCATTAATTTTAATTTAGAAGGTACCTGTCGCCTCTCATCTGTCTGAAAATACTTTTCAAATTTTGAGTGTAAAGAGAGAGTGCATTTCAGATACATAATGTGCAGTGCTTGCTCTTCAAGCAAAGTCTCAGAGGGGTTCACTTGCAAACTTCTGCTCCATCACTGTGCAGAGAAATATAAAATTATCTCCAGAATTAAAAGCCATTGGCCAGGGAAACTATTACTCCAGAGACATCTCATTCTCCTCCCTTCACTACCCAAAGTGTTATTGCTGCTAAACAGAAATGAAGCCAAATTCTGAGTCTCTCCAGATGGTTTAGGATATTTTATCAATAGAGAAAATGAAAAGCTGGGGGAAAGATGTGTACAATTCCTATAAAATATTTGAGTTATGCTTACTAATTTGGGTAAAGAAAAAAGTATTCTAAAATTCCATTGTTATGCTTCAACTCTTCCTAATTTACCCAGAAGGCTTTAAATGAAGAAGAGGGAGAACAGAATTTTCAGGTCTGGCATAGTTTTTTTTTAATGTGGACCTTCTGTGGAATGTTTAAAGAGGAGGTATTAGGAAGAACTGATGTCTCTCACATCTTTATTTCAAAAATAAAAACCCTCTGCTAATGATTCAAGGGGGGTGAGCCATCATGTGGTGGAAAGAAGATTTGACTGAGAGACAGGAAACAAATCTTCACCCTGCATTTGCCACAAGCTAATTTTATGATCTTAGCCAAGGCACTTATATGCCACCAAATTCTTTCTTTCTTTTCTTTCTTTCTTTCTCTTTCTTCCTTTCTTCCTTTTCTTTCCTTCTTTCTTTCTTCTTTTTTTTTAGGCAGTCTTACTTTGTCACCCTCAGTAGAGTGCTGTAACATCATAGTTCATAGCAACCTCAAATTCCTGGGCTCAAACTAGTATCTTGCCTCAGCCTCCCTACTAGCTGAGACTACAGGCCCCTGCCACAATGCCTGTTTCTAGAGACAAGGTCTGACTCTTGCTCAGGCTGGGCTCGAACTCCTGAGCGAACTCCTGAGCTCAGGCAATCTACATGCCTTGGCTTCCCAGAGTGCTAGGATTACAGGAATGAGCCACTGTGCCCAGCCCAAATTCAATTATCTTATCTATTAAGTGACAAGTTAATCTTTAAAATCCCTTCCAACGTTTGCCTCTCTGGAAATTGAATGATGTTTTCTAGCTATACATTTCTGCCTCATCTTAGATTTCTATAACATCATGGACTGGGTATCTTAAATAACAAACATTTATTTCTCAGTTCTGGAGGCTGGGAAGTCCAAGATCAAGTCACCAACAAATTCAGTATCTGAAGCTGGGCTCAGTGAATGGCTCATGCCTGTAATACTAACACTCTGGGAGGCCATGGCAGGAGGATCCCTTGAGCTCAGGAGTTTGAGACCAGTCTGAGCAAGAGTGAGACCCCATCTTTAAAAAAATTAGTATCTGGGGAGGGCCCACTTCCTGGTTCATAAATGGTGTCTTCTTGCTGTTGACCTCACATGGTGCGGGGCACGTGGGGAGCAAGAGAACTCCCTGGGGTCTCTTTAAAAAGAACACTAATTGGGCAAGGCACAGTGGCTCACACCTATAATCTTAGCACTCTGGGAGGCCAAGGCAGATGGATTGCTTGAGCTCAAGAATTTGAGATCAATCAGAGCAAGAGCCATCTCTAAAAATAGCTGGGGAATGCAGCAGACACCTGTAGTCCCAGACACTCAGGAGGCTGAGACAAGAGGATCACCTGAGCCCAGGATTTTGAGGTTGCCGTGAGCTTGAGGCCATGGCACTCTATGGAGGGCAAAAGTGAGACTCTATCTCCAGAAAAAAAACACTAATCACTTGTAGGAAAGCTTCACTCTATGACCTACTTACCTCCCAAATGCCCTAACTCCTAATACCACATCATTGGGAGTTAGGGTCTCAACATACAAATTTGAAAGGTCACAAAGCTTTAATCCATACACCTTCCAAGTATCTCCTTAGTTAACTGCCTGAGCTCTGCATCAGACAGTGCAAAATACAGCATCTCTTCTGCCTATGAGCAGATTATAGCTTAAAAGTAGATCAGGAGTCCTTCTGGCCAGAAGCCCAAAGGAAAGTGATCCATGTGTTTAAAACCCATGCACCTGTGTCATCTGTGCAAAGTTAACTTTTATAAAAGAACTTGGAGTGAGTGTGCAAAATAGGAAAATTCTTCTCTAAAAACCAAGAACAATGAGAGCAATCTGTCCCTTCCAACAACTTAAATACGTTACAAAGCTATAATAATTAACAAAGAGTACTGATGTATAAATAGAGAGGGAAATCGAAACAGAAGAATCTAGAAATAAATCACTTACAGATGAGCTCTTAGTATACCAAAAAAAGACACTTCTGCATATCAGTGGGGACAAGAAGGATATATCTTTAAAAAGTAGCTACTGGGAAAAAATAAGTTGCTCTCTGGCTCCCTCTTTGCACCTAAATAAAATCCATACGCCTGAAAGATTTGAACATTAAAAAAAAAAAAAAGAAAGAAACAAAAAACTTTATAAGAGGATTAGAGGATATTGTGTGAAAATATATCAACGTCCCAAAGTGGGAAAGACTTCATCAAAATCCAGAAGCTATTTAAGAAGGGAATAAGAGATTTAACTACTTAACATTTTTTTAATGTCTGAATGGATAAAAACTCACAAAGTAGAAAAAAAAAGAAAGAAAAGAAAAGAAAATGACTTTTCCTAAGCCTACTGCCCCTGAATAAGACAAAACAACCTTGTTATCCTGTTAACCAAGAGGTCTGCTATCTCTGAGCAAGGGTCTGAGCCTCAAGTTTTCTGAGTCTAAAATGGGGGTGATAGTAGTTCCTCCTTCAGAGGCTGTTATTGGGATTACATTCAACTGCCCCAGACTCAGAATGCTCATGACTGTGCCGAGGAGGTGTAGGAGTCCAGTTCTCACAGGCGGCATTTGCTCCACCTCTCAATTTCAGTACAGCCCAATGAGATTAGAGTAAAAGGAGAAATCATGTCCATCTGAGAAATTAAGAAAGGCTCCTGAGCACAAATCATGGGGTCAACAGTGAAAGAACGAAACCACGGAGCACCAACGGTGCAGGCCCAGTGGAGAGCACGTCACACCTCCAAACAGGTGCCATGGGAGACAGTGTGGGCCCCCGCAGATTAGCAGTCAAGACAGCCCCCAGGTCTAGCTGGGGGGGTTGGCACAACATCAGCTCATCTCTGTTTGTAAGTGAGGATTTTTTTGCCCTTACAGTCTATATTTGGTTTTGGAATTGTGCAAATTGGTGGGCTCATCACAGCAAGATCAATGCCAACCAGATGTCAGCTATGTAATTAGCAGTTTTCTGTAATCCCAGAATGTGAAAGTTGAAATAACAAAGAAGAATGACTACCATCTATTTAGCACATGTTCTCTGCTAGGCACGGTACCAAGCACTCGTATCCATATGCAATTAAATATTTAGGAAGTACTTCTCATGGGGCTGTTGTTGTCACAGGCACTGGGCAGGATGGTACCTACACTGTCCCTGACTTGCAGCTCTCAGAGCTCCACTGGGCTGTGTGCCAGCAACAGGCCACTCCAGCACAATGTAGTGATGTCGAGGGAACACACGGAGGGCACCCAGCCACACCTATGGCTCAGTGAGCACTTTCAAGAGGAGATGTCTTGATGCTGGGGGCTGAAGGAGGACTAGAACAATGGGGGAGATAAGATGACCTCAACAGAGGAGTCTACAGCTGAAAGAGAGTGTCCTAAATGTGTTCAATGTAGTTACTGCCATGGAATCCATTTTTAGGCCTGCCATAGTTATTTGAAACCCAGTTGTAGACTGACACTTTGGGCCTAGTTAAAACGTCCCCTTCAGGTATGGTTGTTGGTGATATGGCCCACTTGTTCCTTATCCCCAAACCCAAAGCATCCCACAGTGACTGACCATAATAAACCTAGGGGTCACTGCCAGAGATATGTCAGTAAGTGCCCCGCTTTGCTTGTGTTTTCTTTAAACTGGACAATCCACAGCCCCCTTGAGGAAGCCTAAGGTGTAACATCTGCAGACCTCAATAAAGGCAGAATTACACAGGTTCTCTCTTTCTCTCTCCCTGTGTATCTCTATGTCTCTCTGCATCTTGATGATGGAAAAGCCAAATTCTGTTCAACTATTTGAAGAGATTTATCGGAGCCAATATGAGTGACCATGGCCCAGAAAGACACAATCTCAAGAGTTCCTGAAAAAGTACACCCAAAGCAGATATGATTTGGTTTTATACATTTCAGGGACACAGGAATTCCAATTCAAATCAAATCAATATAGGCAATGTGTACAGTAGTTAGGCCCCAAAAGGAACATCTTGCAGTGGATACTTAAAAGTCATAAGTGGATCTAGGCATGCTGAATAGGTGGCAATTTTTTGAGAGAGTGAAGCTTTGTCTAAAACCTGGTGTCAGTAGGCAGGATGGAATGCTTCAGTAGTTAGGATGAGGGGTATGTTGTCATGCAATGCTATCCCGCAGTCTGTTTGGAAAGTAAGCCACATTATATTCCAGCATAGAGAACAGTTTTAAGGAGATTTTGTGATTTGTAAAGTGTGACTTTCCATGCTTTGTCATTTGAGCATGACAAAAAACAATGTCAGAGTTCAGTTCTTAGAACCCCCCTGCTGACCAGAGATTATCCCATGGAATACATATGCAGGTGAACAGCCCCTAGGAGGTCCCACGGCGCTAGAAAGGCTCACTCGTAGCTCACTTGTAGCGTGTCTACGTGGTCATCTGGCATTGGTGATGATAGTTTCTATTTAGTGATGTCATCAGATCTTAGGGGAAGGACATGGTTGACCTGATTTAATAGCTGATTATTTAAGAACTGAGGGTTCAGTCTAAGAAAACATTCCAGATCAGATCTATTCTATAAGCTATAAAGCATGGTCCGGTTTTTGATTATGTCTTTTCTCTTTTCCTATGTGTGGCATAGCATCCAAGAGATAGATGATATAGTGACAAGTGTCATAAAAACAGATATGATTAGGCATCCAAAAAGTTACAGGTAGAACCAAAAGACAGTAAACAACCTAATCAGAAAAACGATCGCCTCTATTCATCATCGTGTTCTTTAATCAGACTAACAGTGTGTTTACCTTTCTTATCAAGAGTCACTTGAGGATAAATCTCATGTGAGGATCGTAGGACCAACACCAGGTCAGAATCTAATAAATTTAATTTTTCTTCTGGTCAGTTGGTTCCCATGAGTGTAACATCCTGGGGAGTATAGAAATCAAATTCAAGAATCACCTGATCCCCAATGTCTAAATTGTCATAGGACTTGTTTACAGTTGACAGATCTATTTTTCCCACCAACTTTGTGTAGCACCATATACTGGCATTAGAAATAGAAAAAGAGGTTTTGTTAAAAGGAAAAATCATGTCATTTTACAGTGTCCTTTTATTAGCCCTTTCAACAAAAATAGCCTTTTCCTGTGTACCAAATCTTACGTCCCACGAGGGTGGATATTTATGGGAAGATTCAGAAATCATGGTTCCAAGTAGTTGTAGGACACAACCATTCTCCTTTTCTGTTTTCACAATTAGAGAGGGAAATAGGATGTCATGTGTTTTTATTAACTACAGTAGTCCATTGGCTTTCCATGAGGAATAGCCTTGTGTTACTTATAATGATCCCAATCCCTACTAGTTAAACTACAGAATACGTTTGAGTCTCATTCAACTTTGGTGCCTAAGCTTTAAAGATGCAGTGTCTGAGATCACATTTACCATCTAAAAGTATCCATAAATTTGGGGGACCATACATCTTCCATAGGTGGTTAGACTGTGCCTTAGCACTGAATATTGTGGATTTCATAGCTACACTGAATCCCATTGGTAATAACATGGACATGAAATCTTGTTGGGTTAGAGCACCTGCCTGTTCCCACCTTTGGGTTTGGAAGTATGATTATGTGGCTTATCCAGTTTCTTGTATCCATTTGACGAGTGCTGCATCACCTTTTAGGGAAGCCTCCCATCCCATTGCCTCTTATTAGAATAGCGTCCCTTCTATGTGGCCTATTTCTGAAAGGGAATTTTCCTCTAAGGAATACTTTCCTTCATTAGCCATGAATTTAACTTGTCCCAATATACCTAGCCCAGTTTCAATTCCTCCAATGAGGCTGCATTTTCGTCTTTTGGATGGCCAATCTTGGTGTATCTATCAGGAATGCTGTTCCCATTATACGCTAATGGCATCCAGACAATTTGGATAAATGGAGTCAACTGGTGAGCATCTCAAATGATTGTCAGGTGAGTGGAGGTTCTGCCTTGTCTGGGTATTCCGTAAGGCTTTCCAGAGGTGCCCCTGCCTTAAGAGGGTGGAATTTGTGCTGTTAGGGACTTTTGTCCTTTGACTGACTCCCATGTATAGTTCTGTAAGAGCAGTGCCAGTGTGGCTAGTGCTGGGTAAGGGCATCCAGCCACAAGCACAGGGCTGATGGTCACCTGATCAGGTTATGCAGCAGCAGTTTACATAGTGGGATGCCAGTTTCCTCCATCATACCCGGGCCATTGTCTCAGCTTACCACCAGCACCAATATCCATTGTTATCCAATGTTTTATCTGATTAGACTCCCTCAATATCATCCCAAGGTATTGTTAGGTAAATATTCCTTCAGAATATCACATTTGGTGAGAGCCTTAGTTCCCTGAGGCAGCACCTCAGGGGATGTTTAGAGTGGAATTGTTCCATTCAGTAGCTTTCATTTCATTCTGATCTGTGTCCTACCAAATCATGTGGGCTCTAGCTACAGAAAAATTAGTGAGGTTTATGGGTAACCAGGAGAAGTTTTCAGGTTTGAAGAAAAAAGGAGATTGGGGGGAGGTAGAGGAGATTGTGGAAATGAAAGTGATGGAGTAAAATATTTTTTTCTCATTTTAGCTATGAAATTTACCATTGAACTCACATAGAAAAATATACCCAAGGAGATTCCATAGATCCCAAACAATCTTTCAGGGGTCTTGGTTAAAAATTCATGGTTTTCAGCAATATATTCTATAATGAGGAGAGTAAGAATGTAAGTTATTTAAGAGTTTGTGAGGACTGGTCTAGTCTAATGTCTCTGGAAGGATGTTTACTTTGGTTGTTGCTCCAGAGACTGGCTGAGACTCGATGTTTTCTGAAATTGCAGGCAGGTGTTGGAGACTGGTTCAGCGATCCAGGTGTGGTTGGGAACATGGTCATGTACCCCTTTTAGGTGTGAGACATGAATCCAAGAGGCAACTCCCATTAATTTTGCAACACAAGTCAGTTAAAAGTACCAAGGCCAGGCCTGGTAGCTCACATTCTAGCTACCAGGGGAGGAATGTAGCTCACATTCTACTTGGGGAGGCCAAGACAGGAGGATCACTTGAGGCCAGGAGTTTGAGACCAGTCTGAGCAACATAGCAAGACTCCATCTCTACAAAAAGTAGAAAAATTATCCAGGTGTGATAGAGCATACCTGTAGTCCCAGCTACTAGCCCAGGGGTTTGAGGCTATAGTGAACTATGATGATGGCACTGAACTCCAACCAGGATGACAGAACAAGACCCTTTCACCCGTCTGCCAAAAAAAGTACCTGGTAAGGTCCTTTTCAGCAAGGCGGTGGGGAGTCTCTGAGCCAGTGTCCTTCCCAGCACACAAACTGACCTAACTGGAATAATGCATGAACTGTCCAGTCCTGGCCACCTGTGAGACCACTGTGGAGAGACTCCGTTACCAGCTTTGTATTAATCGTTAAATTTAAAAACATCACTGTCAATAATGTAGTATTTTCCCCCTTGAGTACAGCTGGCTACTATAAGCCTTTGTCTAGCCTCATATGTCTTCTTATTATTATTTCAAGTGATAAACAATGTTTTCCAAAAGGAGTAGATCTGAGATTAAGCAAACCCAGTGGGAGGACCGGTTAACACCCTCCTTTAACTTAGCTAATTGAGTTTCTGTTGTGTCATTTGTCCATTTCAGCAACTCAGAGAATTGAGAGTGGCGGGCACAATGGAAATGTTGTATTTATAGGCCATATTTTGCAAATGTATTGAACAACTTGTCCAGTAAAATGAGTCCCATGGTCACTAGGTACCTCAGAAGGGATTTCCCGAACCAGAATAATTCTTTCTAACAATATTTTGTCTACCATTAGGGCAGTAGCTCTCTGACAAGCAAATGCTTCTACCCAATGAGAAATGACACAAACCAAGACCAGCTCCTGATAGGTTTGAGATGATGGCATCTGGATGAAATCTGATTGCTGTATTTCAGGTGGTCCTGTACACAAAGGAAAATAACTTGGGAGCCATTAAGGGCTTTCCAGGGTCATGTTTTGGATATACAGTATGGTGAGGGTGTATCTTTTGAACTATTGCGATGGATGGTGTCCAGAAATAATTTTCCCTATGATAACATTTCACGAGGGCCCAATGAGTCGTTTCATGAATAAATCAAAGAAAAGGTAATTGAGCCCCTGTGGGAACCATGGGGTTTTTATTAGGGCTTGTCCATAATTCTCTACTAGGGTCAAATATACCTCCTTTTGCTGCACCAGATTTGTTTCCCCAAGGGGATGATGCCTGTTACTATCGTACAAGGAGGTGAGTGAGGGTATGGGCAGAACAGAAGGTGCATTCTCATATAGAACAGGCCATCTCGCCATCGTTTCCAGGGCAGCATTCTTTGCTACAGAGTCAGCTAGATTATTTCCTTTTGATTCTTCAGTACGACATTTTGAGGGCCCAGGGATTTTTATGATTGTCAGCTGCTTTGGCATTGGAATTGCTTCTAATAGCTCCGAGACTTTGTGCCCATTTTGTATAGATTGCCCAGAAGAGGTATGAGAGGCCCCATTTCCATAGCATGCTGAAATCATGGGCCACTCCAAAAGCATATCAGCTATCAGTGTCTATATTTGCCACTTTCTTTCAGCCAATTGGCAAGCTTTAGTTAATGCTATTAATTCAGCCTGGGTTGATTTCACTCCTTGTAGCTGGGCATTTTCTATCATGTCTACTGTGAAAGTGACGGTGTATCCTGCCCAGTGATGTCCCTGATGATCCCTTAAATAAGAGCTATCTGGGAACCAAATTAAGTCAGCATTCTTGACAGTTTTCTGTCAGTCTCCCCTGGAGGAGAGTAAGGTATCAGTCAGCAGACTACAGTCCTGTTCTTCCTCTCCTTGTTTGCCTGGAAGAAGGAGCAGAGTTGTAGGGTTAAGAGCGTTACAGCACCTCGAAGTAATTAATTTTAGGGGCATGAAGCAGGAACATCTCAAATAAAAAGAGGCAACTGACAGAATAGTGTTGGGAATTTAAGCAACATTCCACAGAAGGGTAAGTGGAGACCCAAGACAAATTCTTCCACGTCATTATGTAAAATGGCTACAGCTGATGGCCCTCAAACCGTGGGGAAAGGGGAGCTTCTTGCTACTGGGTCTATACTCCTAGACCATTGCCATTTATTTCTTGTGCAAGAAGGAAAAAGGAAAGGCAGAGGTTGGGGCGGCCTGCACTGGGCGCGTCGGGAGAGCCCGCGTTCAGTCCTGTGTTGTCCTCCCCTCTCTTCCCAGCCAACTGGTTGGGTCTGTTTTACTTTCCTCGTCGGGGTTGAGGCATTCATGAGTCATTTGGAATCCAGCTTCTACAATAGCCTCTTAACCCTAAAAACCCCCTTCATGGTTTTTTTTGTTTGGGGCCCAAGAAAGGTCATGGGGACAGAGAGTCCCTCAGGGCTCATTAAGCAGTCCCTTTAGAGAAATTATGCGCCCTAAGTGTTTAACTTGAAGGCGACAACATTGCAATTCACCACTGAACACTTTGTGTTCCTTCAAGCAAGCTGCTGTAACAGATAAATAGTGTCTCCTCTGCCTTCTCTCAGGGCGGATAAGCACAACTACAAATCACATGCTGAATTAGGAGAGGTCTGTTGGAAAAGTGATAGCATCTAAATCTGCCTTTACTATTTGAGAAAAATAAGTAGAGTCTCAGAATAACTTTTGGAACAAGACACACACTGGAGACCTTCCTACGATATGGGCTCTTCTGCTCTATGGACAAGCTGGAGAAAGCGCTGCCTCAGTCAATGACAGAGCAGTGGCTGGTGGTGATGGAAATACTGGGCAGCAAGTTGTGTGGGTTAGAGGCAACAGGATGCCTGGGAATTATTATTTTATTTATGCCCTGTGTCCTGAATGAGTCTCCAACCTTCTCCGTTTGGCTTTTTACCTGGGAGGACAGAAAACTACAAGGGCAGATGCACGGTCTTACGAATCCCTCGTCTAAATAGTCCTGAATGATTCCTAGTAAGGCTTCAGGGATACAGGGACGTTGCTTGATGTTTGGCAGGGGGTTAAATTTATCTATGGATATCTCCATAGGAACTGCTGGCTTAGTTCCTCCAATATCCATAAGAACTTGCCCATAAAGAATCTGGTACTTTGGATAAAAAAGGCTCTAACTCCTCTTGTTTAAATTCTTAGTTATCTTTAGCAAGCTAACCTCACGTGTTGGCTTTTATAATTCTTCTGTGTCTCCCAAGTTGGGAATCATTTCTCCCTTCTGTGAAAATGAGATGTGAGCATGTGGGTCTCTAAGAAATCCTGTCCCAGCAAATGTACAGTGCGCCACCTATTACGGGAGAACAAGCCACGCTGTTAGTTGTCTTGATTAAAACTGAAAGGAATTTGAGTTAAAATCTGTAACTGGCAATTTTGAGACCCCTGCCATTTGAACTTTTCCTTTACTTCAAAGGAGAGAAGGTTTTTTTGTTCGTTTTTTTGGAAAACGATTCTCACTTTGTTGCCCCAGGCTAGGGTACAGTGGCCTAGACCTTGCTCACAGCAACCTCAAAATCCTGGGTTCAAGGCTTCTTCCTGCCTCAGCCTCTTGAGTAGCTGAGACTACAAGTGCCTGCCACCACACCTGCCTAGTTTTTCTATTTTTAGTAGAAATAGGGTCTTGCTCTTGCTCAGGCTGCTCCTGGACTCCTGAGCTAAGGGATCCTCCCACCTGGGCCTCCCGGAGTGCTGGGATTATAGGTGTGAGCGTCCAGCACTAGCTGCAAAGGCGTTTTGAATCGAGGTAGGGTTGAGGACTGACAGTGTAGGGCCACAGTCCATGAGGGCTCTGTTATCATCCCCGCTAATGGATGTTTGTACTTCCCCTGGAGTGTGAAGTAAACCCTATTTCCGCGGAGCGTCCTTATTCTTATTTTGTAGCTCCTTTGCTGTCTTCCACCGAGTACTCCTACCACACCATGCAAGTGTCCATTTGCAGTTTCTGTGATCTTTTCATTTTGTGACAGTGGCAAATCGCTTCTTCTTTACCTTTGGGCCAAGGGATGTTTGAGGGGAACAGAATCTTTGTGACCTTCCAACTCGGTCACTGAGTTACTTTAGTTGTAAACTTGTAATCTTAGAAGCTGTCTCCTTTTCCTTCATAATGATTGTTTGTGACAGTTAGCTAGGATGACTAGGTAGCTGGTGGGCAAAGAAGCCCAAGACATGTTTTATCTCTTTATCAAGGTCACTAATTCATCATCGAAGCCTTGTAACAATCCAGGACTTAGCAAATTGTCATTTCTACCAGGCTCAAAGTTTCCAGGAGGTAGCCCTGAATGTTGTTTTAATGTTTTTTTCAAACATGATATAAACATGAAGTACAGATTCATTTGGGTATATTTTACATTGTTACACCTTTGCTCAATCTGTAACCTTGGGGAATAACTATGGTTATTCCCCAAATCCCCCAGACTCAATTGCAAAACTCTCTGCATTTTTCTCACTGATTTGCATCTATTTGGTCAAAATCTCCTAACAGCTGTTTCCAATTCACTTCCCTGAACTATTCTTCAGCTATGTTTGGGAAACCAGTAGCTTGATCAGCTGATATAGATCAGAAAACCCTGACTCAGAGGTCTTCAGCATTATGTGACTTTTTTGGCAAATCCAAGAGGATCTTGAGTTGAGACTGGGAATCCAGATACCAGGGCCCTTGACTCTGATTTGATCCAGAATGTACATGTATGAGGCCTGACAATTAAGTCTGTGAACTCATTCTAGAAGTGCTACGCATCTCACTGGAACATCACTGCAGTCACCTTTTTTTTTTTTTCCATTTTTGGCCAGGGCTGGGCCTGAACCTGCCAACTCTGGCATATGGGGCCGGTGCCCCACTCCTTTGAGCCACAGGCGCCGCCCTGTAGTCACCTTTTAAGTACTCCTCTTGGGAAGCTGTGCACCACTGCTAGCCTAGTTCACCCTGCAAAGCACTTTGATAGGAGTTGGCAAACTTAGTTGTCAGACCTCATAAACAATATGTTAGGATCCCGTCTCCCCGTGGGTTTCATTCCAAAAGGCGTCACTCCTGTTTTGTCATCTCCTCCGCTGTTTCTAGTCCCTTTGTGGTCCCCATGAGGGAATAGGGAAAGAAGAGGTGGAAAAATGAAATCATCTGAACAGGAAAGTTCATAGAGCAGAGGGTTAGGAGGAGCAGAAGGAGAGACAGTTGCCTGATGCCTTCCTGATTTCAGAAGTGGCTTCTGCTAATTACTTTAATTCTGAGACAGTCTCAACTATTTTTTCTAATTAACTTTCTGGGAACAAAGGCAAGTTTATCGTTCTCTCCTTGCGATGATTCCAGGCATAGCTACAGTACAACTCTCATTCATTTTCTTTGCTTCAGGAGCTTAATTTCTCTAATTTTGTGGCAAGAAAACCAATTTGGGAATATCCAAACTTCCCCATTTTGCAAGCCTTAGACCTAGGTTAGTGCCTCGTAAGATTCCCACATTCACACAAACACTTGGAAAAAAAAAACGTGCTGTAATTATCAAGCTTAAAACCAGCTGTGGTGCTCAAAGGGGTTCTCCCTCCTTCCCTTTCCTCATTTGTAGAGGATGTTCCCTATTTTTCTTTAAAAGGGATGACCAAACTGTGACCTAGAGCTTGCTCCTGTGGATCAGAGTGTGCCAACAGCAGGCAGAACCCCGTAGTGTTGCACCCCTGAGTTGTTTCTGCCATCTGCGTGTCCTGGCTTCTCTCTCTGAGGGTCGGTCGCCTCTGAGAAATCTTAAAATCAGTTCTCATGTGTTTCCTGGGTTAGCTTTCTTTTAATTACATTGTCAGGGGGTTGTCTTTAGGGCCACTGCACATCACGGGAAGTCACCCTCAGACACTCCAACTAGGCGCCTGGTCACGAGGGGAGACTTCTGGCTGGAGGGAGTAAAAGGCTTTCTCTTCAGAAATGAGGAGCCCAGTTTCCTATTCATCTATGAAAAGGACAGTCCAGTTTCTCACACAAATATAAGGACAGCCAGTTGAGATGAATTTTGGAAGGAAAAGGCCACAATGTACCTCCAAATCAAAATGAGGATCCCCAATAATGTCTTCCTCACATTACTCTTCTGTCTAGAAAGGCTCAGCATATAACAGGGGCTGTCACCCAAGAGTGGAAGGTCCAGGCCCCCAGCTGAGGAGACGCTCAGAGTGGGGGACCCAGGACCGAGCACCAAGTTTGGGCAACTCCTTCAGAAGGGGATGCTGAGTCTTCTCTGAACCCCATGTGGGGCACAAGGAATTGACAACAGAAAAACCAGATTATGTCAAAATATTTAAAGAGGTTTATTCTGAGCCAGTGAGTGATGGCAGCTTAGACACGATCTCAAGCAGGCAGGTTCCAGTTTCATCTTATATATTTCAGGGGGACAGGAGTTTCAGATAAAATTACAACTCATTACACACACAGTATACATTAATTCAGCCCAGAAAAGAGGATCATCTAAACGTGGGGGAGGGGAGGCTGACAAGATATAGGCAGGTTTGGAGATTCTATTCATGTGGCAATTGGAGGAGAACGTTAAGCTTTGTCTAAAACTTTAGAGTCGGGGGAAGGAATGCTCGAGTTAAGATTGGGGGTCTGCTGTCTGTCATGTGATGCCATTCCAAAGCCAGGTTGGAAAATAACCCACATTATGCCGTGTCAAAAAGACCTGTTTTAAAGATATTTTGTGGTTTGTGAAGCATGACTATAGAAACCCCGTAGGAAGGAATCTGAGCATGACAGTAACAGCTCTGAGTTTCACTCTCAATCTCTCTCTGTCTCTCCCCACGGTTCCAGCTGCCTGCTACATCCAGGAGTCCTCTCAGCCTCTCAGCAGCACCCCTAACTCTGAGTAATAAATTTCTGTGAGTGAGAAATTTCTTCTGCTTCAAGCATTTTGGGTTCACTTCCTCCCCATTGGGTCTCACCCAACATATGTCCAGATTTGACTTTCCTCCCAACAGGGCAAACTAGAGATTAATGGCCACTCTCAAGAGAGAGACCTCAAAACCAGAGTATGAAAAAAAGAAATCCTGACAACAGAAGGCACAGTAGGTCAAAACATCAAAGCTCCTTAGTCTGGGGGTGGTGCCTGTGGCTCAGTGGGTAGGGCGCCAGCCCCCTATACCGAGGGTGGCGGGTTCAAACCCGGCCCCTGCCAAACTGCAACAAAAAAATAACCAGGCGATGTGGCAGATGCCGGTAGTCCCAGCTACTCGGGAGGCTGAGGCAAGAGAATCACCTAAGTCCAGGAGTTGGAGGTTGCTGTGAGCTGTGTGAGGCCACAGGACTCTACTGAGGGCCATCAAGTGAGACTCTGTCTCTACCAAAAAAAAAAAAAAAATGGATACGAAGCTCCTTAGTCTGATTGGAGCAGTGAGTTTAGAGGAAAATGAGGCTGCTGATATCATGAAGACCTCTAAAACACTATCATGAGCCACTAAAACACTGAGAAAAGAAGAAGGCCATGTTCAAAGGTGGGTGTTGGAAAGATCACTCTGGCTGCAAAGTAGGAAATGTGACGAAGAGACAGAAGTAGCTCAGGACTTGGAGAAAAGTGGGTGCCACTGAGACAGCAGGGACGGGTGGTGAGGAAGAGAGACAGTGTAGACAAGGCCTGGGGCCGCACAGAGGAACATGATTTAAGAACTACCAGCTTCAGAATCTGCCAGATAAAGCTTAAATCTTGGCTTTACCATCCTAACCAAGTGACCTTAGGCAAGTTCCTAAAATAGACTATTTTCATATGAATTTTTATGTATGTCTTATATTGTCTTCCATACAGCAAGCATCAAACAATGGCCCTCACTGATGTGTTAACATTGATATGTATTTAAATACGCCAAAGAGGACTTACCTTCATATTGTATATATGGCAGGTATTATGAAGTATATTAACTATGATAAAACTGGCAGCATTAGAAGGAAAACAGTAGCTGCAAGAGGCCTGTGAGTGTGGGTGGAAGGAGGCGCTGACTCCTGCAGCACGGCAGCAGCAGTTGGGAGAGGCTGGTGTCTGGGACAGAGAGTGTCCCCGAGCACTGCAGCCAGTACCTGCCCCACCACCCAGGCCTCACTTGCCTGTTCCCTTCCCAACTCCACCCCGCAGCCAGTCCCTTCACAGGCAACTGCCCATTCCTGCCTCTCTCTTATCAGTCTGTGTTCTGGAACTATAGAGCCTCTGATGTTGCTCTCCAGCCTCTTCACACCACAGCAGGAACCCAGCAGGCCCCGGAGGCAGCCACAAGGACCACTGTGATGAGTAATGAGCCCATGACCTTGTCCAGTTTCTTCACTCTTTAGGCCTCTGTTTCCTAATGGACTAATGATGACCTCACAAGACTATACTGAGCGCTGAACACAAAGTTGCAGCACAAAATGAGTACTCAGCTAGTGTTAACTAGTCTTCCTAAAAAGGTATCTAATCCCCAACCATAAAAGGTCTGTATTTCAGAAGAACAGAAGTACCATGTATTTTAAAAACAGAAATAACAGGGAGGGGGTAGCCGGGTGGAGGGAGGAGAATCAGTGGGACCTCACCTACTGTGCATATTGCAAGGGTACATGTCAAATTTATTAAGAGTAGTGTATAAATGTCTTACAATTAAGTGAGGTGAAGGCTATGCTAACCAGTTTGATGTAAGCATTCCAAATTGTATATAAAATCAGCACATTGTACCCCATAAAATGAGGTAACGTACACAGTTATGATTAAAAAAAAAAACAACAGAAATAACTTCCTAATGGTGATATTATTTTTCTACCAAATGAGACAAAGGAATTTTCACTGCACATTAACTTCACATTAACTGGAACTTTCCACTCCCCGTGAAGGATGATGAAGTTAGCTATCATTCTCCTTGACAGGGATGCAGGGAGCCCCGGCATCAGAGAAACCAGTGGAGTTCTCATCACAGCTCTGTCCTCACTAGCAGATCTTAACTAACAGATTTACTGTTCTGAGTCTCAATTTATACCATCTTTTTTTAAGCGATGGACATGAATTAAAATGGTCTTTGTATTAGCACATGTCTGTCACTAGAGATACATCTGTAAAGATTTGCAAGGCCACACAGCCCTGGCACACAGTGGGGTTTATAGGCTCTCCTTGAGGAAGCAAGAAAATCTCAACATGTGGATTTAAACCATGAGACACAGGAGGTGAAATGATTTTGCCAAGGTCAAGGACCTCTTCAGTAACAAGGCCAGGATGAAAATTCCTGATCCAACATTGGATTTCATATTTGCCCTGTCTTTAGCTAACTCACCAGCTCTGTACCTAAAACCCACAGTCAGAAGAAAATGGAAATAGGACAATGTCCTTCCCTTAGCATCAGCTTCTTTCCCTCTGAACACTGTTTGGTCTTATTTCCACAGCTCCCGGAGAACATTGACTTTCTCTTTTCTTTTCTTTTTTTTTTTTTTTTTTTTTGCAGTTTTTGGCTGGGGCTGGGTTTGAACCCACCACCTCTGGCATATAGGACTGGCGCCCTACTCTGTTGAGCCACAGGCACCGCTCAACATTGACTTTTTATCTGAAGTGGGTCTTAACCGTCTCTGTCCCTTTTCTAAAACAAATGCAAAGTAACCATTTCATTGCTCTAGTATTTCTTCCTAATCTGAAATAAGCCCTTGAAAACCACAAAAGTGGAGGGGGACACCGTCTTTTAACACTATCATGTTGGGAGATTTGAAAACTTACTGAGACAATTTTGGCAATGTTCACTTTTTATTCCTTTGAGCTCTGACTCGTTCTCTGGCTGCTCCTAATAATCCTGACTATCTCAGGCCTTCTTCGAAGTGCTTTGTAAGCTCTTCTGTGTCTCCTAGGTTGTTCTTCATTTCCCTTCCCTGCCTAATGGGTTTCTACAGCTCCTTTATAGCACCGTAATAAACACGAGTGGTTTAATTTCTAATTTGCATCTTCTCTGATCCCTCTATGCTTAGATGGATGTGATTTCACTTTGTCACCCTGAAAAAGGAATGGACCAGGATAAGATGCATGTATTTCTCTAACAAAATCACTTTTTTTTTTTTTTTCTGACCCTGGTTTGGAAATCCATGAACCACATCCATGAAGCAAGAGGAGAAAAATTAAATAGTTGCACTATTTGGGCAAATTTTCTTTTTCTTTACATTTATTATTCTCATCTCCAGTGAACTAAAACTGAGATATTTACCTATTACTAAAACTAAATCATTTCCCTGATTACACCAGATAATTTTTCACTTAATTATTTTGTCTCAGATCTTCAGAATCTTAACCGGTAGTGAGCTCCAAATCTCCTCGGCAGCTGATGCCGCAGTGGACAGTGGCATCCCCTGCCAATCTGCCACCAGAGCATTCTAGCAACATCAAATGCCATAAGCACGGGGCTGTGGACAGTTTTTGTGGATTTCTGATGGAGGCAAACACCCTTTCTGGGAGACCAGCCTTACAAGAGAAGGGAAACAAGAGGACGAGTGGGTTTGGTCTGGGGCAATGGTAAACTGTCTGGTTCCTGTTGAGATTGGGAGACTGTGGGACAGCCAAGCACAGGCCCAGGTGTGGGGGGTCAGACAGATGGACCAGTCAGTCACAACGTGGAAGGTAATGAGACACAGGAGAGAGACGCTGAGAGAGGGGGACGCCTACAAAGCCACTCTGAGAACCACCAATATTTCTTTACGGAATGAATGTGGAAGAAGAAATACCCGGTAAAAATCAGAAAGGAACAACATGAGGAAACAGAATTAGAATCAGAAGAATACAGTATCCCAAAGAAAAAGCGCAGAAAGTGAATCAAGAAAGAGGGCATCTCCAACAACAAAAAATGCTATAGAGAAGTAAAATAAAATCAGGCCTGGAAAGTATCCTTTTTCATTAAGATACAATTCACATATCATAAAATGCACCTTTTAAAGTTGACCATTCATTGATGTCTGTTTTATTTGCAGAGTTGTGCAGCCATCACCCCAATCTAATTTCCAGACATTTTCATCACCCCCAAAAGAAAACCCATAAGCAGTCACTTCCATCTGCCTTCTCCCTAAGCCACCACCAACCCCTCATTTCCATCCTGTGTCTGTGGATTTGCCTGTTCCGGGTATTTCATATAAATGGAGTCACGCACTTGTGCGCCTTTTACAGCTGGCTTCCTTCATTACCATAGGTTCGGGATTCACCACACTGCGGTGTACACATACATCAATATTCCTTCTCACGGTTGAATAATATTCCACTGTGTAACAACTGGCTTTTACAGCATATTTACTCCTTTACTCCCAAATAGGTATGAAAACATTCCTGAGGGTGGAGACAAGTAAGAAGGTTTCCTCATCTTCCCTGGTCCCCTGGGAAGCTCCACCCTCCGCCGCCTCTGCAGAAGTGTGGGCCAACCAAGCAGGATTTATTGCAACAGTCACATCAAAAATGAGCAGAGACAGAGGCCACAGAGGACTCAGACTTCTGAGTGTTTCCTGTTATATAATATGAACCCCTATATTGTTTCTCTTCTATATAATATTTGGACATTACATTGTTGATAGACTTTTTGAAGTTGTTCTCAGTTTGAAGTTACTATATATAAAAGAGCTATGAAAATTCAGATACAAGTCTTTTCATGAACATACCTTTTCACTTCCCTTGAGTAAATACCTAACGTTTTTGCTGGGTCACAGATACTGATGTGTTTAATTTTGTAAGAAATTGGCACACGGTTTTCCAAAGTGGTTGCATGATCACATCCACCACAGCAATGTGTGAATTCCAGTTGCTTCTCATCTTTGCCAACACTGTATTGTCAGGGTTGTTTTTTTTTTCTAATTTCACTGAAGTAGCATCTTGTTGTGGTTTTAATTTGTACTTCCCTGGTCACTAATGACGTTGGTCATCTTTTGTGTGTTTATTAAACATTTACAGTTTTCATTTATGTATCTGTTCAAGTGTTTGGGCCATTTTTTGAAAGAATTGCCTTCTTATTCTTGAGTTCTAGGTACAAGAACCTTGTTATATGTGTGCATTGTAAATATTTTCTCCCAGTCCATGGTTTGACTTTACATTGATTTTATGATGTCCTTTCAAGAGCAGAAATTTTTAATTTTAATAAAGTCTTGTCATACGCAGCAAAGGGACCCCGAAAGGCCCCTACCTGTCTCAGCCTGAGTCCCTGCACTTCTCAAACCCCTCCTTGGGTTAATTCCTCAAACAGGTTTCAGAATAGAAAAGGAAGTTCCCTGATTTCCGAAGAACTTCTAACAACAGGTAACAATGGTAGAACTTAAACAATTGTGGAAAATTTACCTAAGCAATATTTCGCAAAGCCAAGTTTGTCCCCATGCCAGCTGCCATGATCCAACCTCCTGACTCACTATAACCAGTGCCAAGTCTCCCTGAGCCAACTCTGTAACCCCGCCCCTCAGTCATGGAGCCACGTTCTGCTTCTGTTTTTGCTTGGCTTGCCACATAGCACAAAAATGTTATAAAAATCAGCTTGCTCCTCACCTCGGGGCCGTTTGCCCTTTGGGGCAGAGGCCCACCTGCGCAGATGTAATAAATCACCATCTGATTTATACCTGAAGTGGGGTCCAAGTCTTTCTTACAGGTGGCAAATAATTACAACAGTCTAATTTGTTTTTTTTCTTTTATTTTCAGAGTATTTAGTGTGCTAAGAAATATTTGCTTACTTCAAATGATGAAGACTTTTTCTATCATTTCTCTTCTTTTTCTTTTACCTTTAGGGTAATGAGGCATATTAAATTAATTCCTGTATTTAGTGTGAGGTATGAATTGCAATCCATTTTTTTTTTGTTCAGTTAGAGATGGTTTAATCTCTAATTGATAAAAAAAAATGCTATCTTTTTCCACATTTAATTACTTTGGCACTGCTATTGAAAATCAGTTGACCATATGTGTATGAATCAATTTGTGGACTCCATTCTTTACACCAAATAGGAAGGCTTCAAACCAAGTAGTTTGGATCTTTCAACTTTGTTCTCCTTTTTCAAAATTATTATGCATTTCCATATAGATTGGGGTTTTTTGGAGACAGAGTCTCCAAGCTGTCACCCTATCACAGTTTAAGTAACCTCCATCTCCTGGGCTTAGGTGATTCTCTTGCCTCAGCCTCCCAAGTAGATGGGACTACAGGCACCCACCACTATGTCCAGCTATTTTGTTGCTGCAGTTGTCATTGCTGTTTAGCTGGCCCGGGGCTGGGATCGAACCCACCAGCCTGGGTGTATGTAGCTGACACCATAACCACTATGCTACGGACACCACATCCATATAGATTTTAAAATCGGATTATGGATTTCTACCTTCTGCTCAAAATTAAGCTTTTTGGGATTTTTTTATTGAGATTATGTTGACTCTATGAATAAATCTGGGGAGATTTTAAATCTTAGCAACATTGGGTGTTCCAAAACATGGTGTATCTCTCCACTTACGTAGGATGTTTAAACTTCTCCCAGCAATGTTTTATAATTGCCAGCATGTAATCTAATGTCTTACACATGTAATGTACATTAACTTTAGAGAGTACTCAATTCCATTATAAAAGATGAAAATGTTTGTAGTTTGCAACATTGGCAAAAAGTTTAAACATTGCTCAAAACTTTCAAGTACAGATAACATAGTAAGAAAAATCTCAGTCTGAGACTTGAACAACAGATAGCTCAAAGGATGCATTAGGTAAAGATATGTCGTTATGAAGTAGAGCAAGTTCTGCCAAATGTAGTAGAAAGGATGGAAGGAGCAAAAAATACCTAATATTCATGAGGCACCTGGATACTAAATATTCATGAGACACTAAATATGCTGGAGGCACTAAATATTCAGGATGTATGAATTATGTATGAGGCATATGCAGCACGAAATACTCAAGATACACTAAATATTCACGGACACTCAGTGTTCAAGAGGCTTTAATGTGCCTCCAGTAGTGACACACTCATGCTGGCCCTGAGAAACACAGAACCCACGGTTTGTCAACAAGCTTGTTAACAGCAAGCTACCCCTGTGGCCGGGTTTTCTTACACCTGCGTCTTTCTGATAGAATAAGCATGTGTCGCTGGCCCAGGACACCGTCTGTCTGTGCCCCTCTTGTTCAAACCTCAGCTCCTGCCCTTGTCCTCACACCATCAGAGAGGAAGGCTCATGAGGCAAAGGGAGAGACCAAACAGGTGACCACAGTACAGCCCAGGATCCATCTGCATAGTATGGTCCTTCCACGGACCTGCACCTTCTCCAAAATGTATTAAAATATCCCACATCAGAAGAAAAAAAAAGAAAAGAAAAAAAAGGAAAAAAAAATCAGATTTAATTTAAAAAGTTAAGCTAAAAAAAAAAATATATATATATATATATATTCCACATCATTCCCTTTTATTTTTTGGTTTTGTGTTATTGATTAGGCAAAACATGTACTTTATGTTTTAACTTAGTGTTTTAATTTGACCTTTGATCCTTTCTGTTCTGTGATGTCTGGGACAATATCAACATAATTTCCCAAATACCATGTACATCTTTTGCCAATTTATACTTCAGTATTTCTTAGTTCGTGATGCTATTATGAGTGCAGTTTATTATTTCACTTTTTAATTACTTGTTGCTAATATGTAGAATGACCATTTATTTTTGTATATTGATTCGCATCCTATGACATTGTGAAATTCACTTTTTAACCCTAAAAGCTTTTCTTTTGGTAGATTCCTTCCTTAGGATTACATACAATTATGTTATCTGTAAAGACAGTGTTACTTTTACTTTTCAATCTATGCGGCTTTTTTATTTCTTGCTTTATTTCACTGGCTGGTAAATAGTTTTAAATAGAAGTGAGAATAGTCTGCATCCCTGCCTTGCTTTCTATGTTAGGGGGAAAGCATAGCACCACACAGGTGTTAGCACATATCAAATTGGAAAATATCCTTTCTGCTCCTACAAGGCTGAGAAGTTTTATCAGGAGTGGGTGCTGAATTTTGTTAAGTACTTTTTGTGCATCTATTGAGATGCTTATATGGTATTTCTCATTTATTCTATTAATATAATGAATTAAATTGGTTGATATTTTCAATTTTGAACCACTTTTGGATTCCTGGTATAAATCTCACTTCATATATATAATCACGGTGCATCTTACAAGGGTACATGTAAAATTTACTAAACGTAGAATATAAATGTCTTAACACAATAAATAAGAAAATGCCAGGAATGCTATGTTAACCAGTTTGATGAAAATATTTCAAATTGTATATAAAAACAGTTCATGGTACCCCATGATTGCATTAATGTACACAGCTATGATCTAATAAAAATATATATATATATAATCATTTTCATATATTACTAAAATGCGCTTGTATAAAAAGAATTTTTTTTAAAACAAGGTCTCCCTCAGTCACCTGGGCTGAAGTACAATGGCACAATGAGAGCTCACTTAGCCCCAAACTCCTGGGCCAAGCCACCCTCCACACCTCAGCCTCCTGATTACAGGTCCTCCACCACACCCAGCTAATTGGTTTTTATAAAATTTTGTTGTAGAGACAGGAGCTCCTTGGGTTTCCCAGGCTGGTCTCAAACTCCTGGACTCAAGCTATCTTCCTACTTCAGCCTTCCAAAACGCTGAGATTACAGACATGAGCCACCAAACCTGGTCCTCCTAAAAAAAAAAATTGTCAAGGATTTCTGCATCTAAGTTCCTGAATATTGGTCTGTAATTTTCTTTGCTGTAATGTATTTGTCAGGTTTGGTATCAGGCTTATGCTGGCTTCATAAAAGAGTTAGGTTGTGTGTTTTTCTTTATTTTTTAAAAGAGATTATGTAATATTAGTGTTATTTCTTGCTCATTGATTGATAAACTTCAACAGGGAAGGCACTGGACCTGGAATTTTCTTTGAAGGAAGGTTTCTAGTTATGAATTCAATGTATTTAATAACTACAAAGCATTCAGACATTCTCTTTCTTCCTGAGTTAACTTTGGTAGTTCGTGTCTTTTAAGAAATTTATCCATTTTATAGATATTATTAAATATATTGGCATAAAGGTTTTTTTAAAATATTTCCTCATTATCCAATTATTTATCGGTAAGCTCTGTTGTTGGTTTTTTGAAACTTAACAACTGATTTTAGATCTTATGTAGAAATGTAAAGCTATATATTTCCTTCTAATTACTACTTCAGAGCCATCATAAATTTTGTAAAAGTGTGTTTTTATCATCATTTAGGAAAAATATTTGATAATTTCCTTTGCAGTGTCTTCTTTGTCCATGAGTTATTTGTAAATGTGTTGCTCAATTTACAAATATTTGGGGGATTTTCTAGATATCTTATAGCTATTGCCTTCTAATTTAATTCTTTAAATTA
Organism: Nycticebus coucang; assembly: GCF_027406575.1. Lineage (NCBI taxonomy): Eukaryota > Metazoa > Chordata > Mammalia > Primates > Lorisidae > Nycticebus > Nycticebus coucang. Next base: position 6,926,682 of record NC_069792.1, read on the forward strand.
GATATACTCTGTGTCCATCCTTAAAGTCCATCTCTTTTGGACAGCATTAGTCAAAACACACACTCTGCAAGGTCTTTTAAAACTTTTCTTTTACTCTAACGTATGACATCATGGGAAACATTCCTTGTGCATTTGAAATAAATGTGTATTTTGCCATTGTTTATTACAGTATCCTGAAATTGATATTGCTGTCAGATCTTTTATTTTTTGCTTCATTTTTTTTTTTAGAGACAGAATCTCACTTTGTCTCCCTCAGTAGAGTGCCATGGCGTCACAGCTCACAGCAACCTCCAACTCTTGGGCTTAGGCAATTCTCTTGCCTCAGCCTCCAGAGTAGCTGGGAATAGAGGCACCTGCCACAACACCCGGCTATTTTTTTTGTTGCCGTTTGGCCGGGGCTGGGTTTGAACCCGCCATCCTCGATATATGGGCCAGAGTCCTACTCACTGAGCCACAGGTGCTGCTCAATCTTTTACTTTCTTACCGTGTTTCTTCCACTTCTTCTAGAAAATAGTGTTTAAATGTTCCAACTATGATTTTTGACATGTCTATTTCTTCCTTTGTTTACATTAGTTTTCTTCATGTATTTTGGGATTCTATTACGAGACGCATTCATATTTAGGATTTTTGTGATTTCCTATTAAATTTGCCCTTTTATCATTTAAAACAGGTCTCTTTATCTTTGGTAATACTCCCTGCTTTAAATTCTACCTTGTCTGGTGTAACCACAGTCACAATATTTTCTCACATTTACTGTTTTCATGGTATATCTTGTTTCATCCTTTTGCTTTGTGTCCTTACATTTAAAGTCCATCTCTTGTGGACAGCATATAATGAAGTCTTTGTTCATAGATTGTCCATGCTAAGGTGGAGTTCATTGTGTAAAATATTTATCAAAATCAACAACTGTGGAAAGGAGGAATAAGCAGGGTGAAATAGAGGAAAAAGTCAAACTTCACTACATTCTGGATAGAGCCTCAGCCCACCACACAGGGAGATTTGAAACTATATGGCCTGTCAGAGCTGTCCTACATTAGGCTGAAATAGCCAGCCTTCATGCCTCTGCCTCTAACCAATATTTGGATGTGGAGAATTCTTTGTGTAAGGTGGTTTTCTGCTGCTGAGGCAAGCCCTGCAAGAGCTAATAGATGAAGGCCCACATCTGAAAGACCGGGCAATAAGTACTTCCTTGACATAGGTCTGGTAGAGCATCTCCATGCGTTACCATAATCTTGACTTTCATCTAGTCTATCTTTAAGTAGAATGTTTGTTCCATTTACATTTAATGTAATTACTGATACGTTTGGGTTTAAACTAACATCTCTTCATTTGTTTACTTTTCTTTTTTTTTTTTTTTTTTGCTTTTTGGCCAGGGCTAGGTTTGAACCTGCCACCTCTGGCATATGGGACTGGCGCCCTACTCCTTGAGCCACAGGCGCCACCCTCTTCATTTGTTTTCTATTGCTTTATGACTTTGATTTTCTTTCCCCTGCTTTCTCTTGGGTTAATCAAATACTTTCTAGTATTTCATTTTACTTTTTGTCTTTTTATTTTTATTTTTGTTATACTTCTTTGATGAAACTTGTTTTTTATTTTTTATTTTTATTAAATCATAGCTGTGTGCAAATGCAATCATGAGGTACAATGTGCTGGTTTTATATACAGTTTGAAATATTTTCATTGAACTGATTAACAGTTTCAGTGTTCAGACATTTATACTCTACACTTAGTAAACTTCACCTACACCCTTCCAAGATGCACCCTAGGTGCGGACCCACCAATCACCCTCTCTCCTCCCTTCCCCTCCCTTACCCCCTTCCCCATATTCTTGTAATGAGATTGGGTTATAGCCTTCATATGAAAGCTATAAATTAGTTTCATATTAGGGCTGAGTACATTGGGTACTTTTTCCCCCATTCTTGGTATACCTTGCTAAGAAGAATATTTTCCAGCTCCATCCATGTAAACATGAAAGAGGTATAGTCTCCATCTTTCTTTATGGCTGCATAATATTCCATGGTGTACAAATGCCATAATTTATTAATCCATTCATGAATCGATGGGCACTTGGGTTTTTTCCATGACTTAGCAATTATGAATTGGGCTGCAATAAACATTCTGGTACAAATATCTTTGTTATAATGCAATTTTTGGCCTTCTGGATATATACCTAGTAGAGGAATTATAGGATCGAATGGCAGGTCTATTTTTAGATCTCTAAGTATTCTCCAAACATCTTTCCAAAAGGACCGTATTAGTTTCCATTCCTACCAGCAGTGTAGAAGTGTTCCCTTTTCTCCACATCCTCACCAACATCTCTGGTTTGGGGATTTTGTGATGTGGGCTAACCTTACTGGAGTTAGATGATATCTCAAATAGTTTTGATTTGCATTTCTCTGATGGTTAAGGATGATGAGCATTTTTTCATGTGTCTGTAGGCCATGCGCCTGTCTTCTTTAGAGAAGTTTCTCTTCAAGTCCCTTGCCCAGCCTGAGATGGGATCACTTGTTCTTTTCTTGCTAATATGTTTGAGTTCACTGTGGATTCTGGTTATTAAACCTTTGTCAGAGACATATTCTGCAAATATCTTCGCCCATTCTGAGGGCTATTTGCTTGCTCTGCTTACTGTGTTCTTGGCTGTGCAGAAGCTTTTTAGTTTCATCAGGTCCCAGTAGTGTATTTTTGATACAACTTCAATTGCCCGGGGGATCCTCCTCATAAAATATTCACCCAGGCCGATTCCTTCAAGAGTTTTCCCTGCACTTTCTTCTAGTATTTTTATAGTTTCGTGACTTAAGTTTAAATCTTTAATCCAGTGAGAGTCTATATTAGTTAAAGGTGAAAGGTGTGGGTCCAGTTTCAGTCTTCTTCAGGTTGCCAGCCAGTTCACCCAGCACCATTTGTTAAATAGGGAATCTTTTCCCCATTGAATGTTTTTAATTGGCTTGTCAAATATCAAATAATGGTAAGTAGCTGGGTTCATTTTTTGGTTCTCTATTCTGTTCCATAAATCTACCTCTCTGTTTTTGTGCCAGTACCATGCTGTTTTGATCACTATTGATTTATAGTATAGTCTGAGGTCTGGTAGCATAATTTCTCCTGCTTTGTTTTTATTTCTGAGTAATGTCTTGGCTATTTGAGGTTTTTTCTGTCTTCATATAAAATGATGCATTATGTTTTCAAGATCTTTAAAGTATGACAATGAAGCTTTAATAGGAATAGCATTAAAATTGTATATTGCTTTGGGTAGTATAGACATTTTGACAATGTTGATTCTTCCCAGTCATGAGCATGGTATATTTTTTCATTTGTTAACATCTTCAGCTATTTCTTTTCTTAGAGCTTCAAAGTTCTCTTTATAGAGATATCTTTCATATTCTTTGTCAGATAAACTCCCAAATATTTCATCTTCTTTGGCACTACTGTAAATGGAATAGAATCCTTGATTGTTTTTTCAGAAGAGTGAAAGTTTGATCTCTTCTGACCCTATATGGATACCCTTGATCTCCTTTTCTTCCATAATTGCGATGACTAAAACTTCCATTACAATGCTAAAGAGCAGTGGAGACAATAGGCAACCTTACCTGGTTCCTGATCTGAGTGGAAACGGTTTCGATTTAACTCCATTCAATATGATATTGGCTATAGGTTTATTGTAGATGGTCTCTATTAGTTTAAGAAATGTCCCTTCTATACCCATTTTCTTAAGTGTTCTGATCATGAAGGGATGCTGGATATTATCAAAAGCTTTGTCTGCATCAATTGAGAGGATCGTATGGTCTTTGTTTTTTAATTTATTTATGTGCTGAATTATACTTATAGATTTACGTATATTGAACCAGCCTTGAGACCCTGGGATAAAACCCACTTGGTTGTGGTATATGATTTGTTTGATGTGTTGCTGGATTCTGTTTGCTAGGATCTTGTTGAATATTTTTGCATCAATATTCATTAGTCAAATAGGTCTATAATTTTCTTTTCTTGTTGGGTCTTTTCCTGGTTTGGGGATCAAGGTGATGTTTGCTTCATAGAATGTGTTGGGTAGTATTCCTTCTTTTTCTATGTTTTGGAAAAGTTTGAGTAATATAGGTACTAGTTCCTCTTTAAAAGTTTGGTAGAATTCTGATGTGAAAAACCTCAGCTGTTCTGTTCCAGACAGCACCCCTATCTGACCTCCAAACTCGGTGCAGGAGTCCACACTTCACCAATCTTTCCTCTCAGCTCCCAGTTTCCCCTCAACTGGGAACTGTAGTCCTCTGTGGGGGAGGGGCTGGTTGCCTCCAGTGCCCACCACCTCAGCAGCTGCGCCCAGACACTTCCGTCAGTTTCCCCAACTCAGTATCTCACTTTCGAGTCCAGCAATCCGCCAGTTTCCTGCACACCCCAACTGCCAGTCCACACCAATATTCCCCACTAGGAATGATCTGATCCATTTATTCACTCCTGCTGTTCTGGGGAAGGTGCCTGCCATTTCCGACATTTCAAAATGTGACTGTTTCCCAATATGGGATCCTTTCCCTTTAATTTTCTATGGGGCTGCCTAGGCCCCTGCAGCTCCAAACAGCACCCATTTCTGGCTGCCAAATTCTGCTCAGAAGTCCACACTTCACCAAAATTTCCACCAAACACTTAGTTTCCCCACGAACTGGGAATTGCAGTCCTCCGTGGGGGAAGAGCTGGTTGCTGCCGCCTCCGGCCCCTGAGGCTGCCAGCCACTGGCACCGCAGTGGCACCAAAATTTCTCCAGCAGAGTCCACGGCTCTGGATTACACCTCAAATACAGCAATCCACCAATTCACTGCACACCTCTAGCTGCCTATCCACATCAACACTCCACGTGGGGAAAAGATCTAGCCCCCTCTCTCTCACCTGATAATTTGGGAGAGAAGGGCTAAACATCCTTCCAGTCAGCCATCATGCTCTGCCTCCTCTGTATTATCTTTTTAATTACGCCTTTTATTTTCTTTTTTAGGTATGTGCATTTCCAATTCATCACAGACCACTAGCAGCCCTTAATTTCCAGTCAAAATAAAGTAACATAGACTATATTCATCTTCACATCCAAAACATTAAAAACTGAACAAAATATGAAACTATAGTTTTTAGATATTGAAAACCAGAACAAGTCCCTTGATTGTTAAATTATGCCACTAGTGATAACTAATATTGATAGAGTATTTTCAAATTAATTTTTGTTACTTAATATTGATTGATTGAAAAAGCAATTTGACTTGAGTCATTCAAGCTGAATCTTGTATGAAAAATGGAAGTTCATCAGGATTATGAGGAGAGTATGAACATCCCTATCACTCTCAGAACACCTGCTTATATTATGGTCATCCTACTTGCAATATATCCATCTAATTCCTCACAACAATCCTATTAGGACTATATTGCTATATACCTTTAATAAATGAGGAAAATGGGACTCAGAGAAGCTAGGCAGTTTAACCAGTGTTATCTAGCCAATGAAAGGGGGGTCTGGGGATCAGACAGCAGCATTTTCCTGCTGTGGCACACTCCTTTAGCTTTATCTTCCCAACAACCTTTTGAAGCAAGTTTCTGAAGTTTAATGTGGTTAATAACCTGATCTAAGGACCCAGTGAATCAACGTTTGATGCGTGTGGTTTTTGTCTTCAGATACAGATGATATAAAAAGCAATCAGTATCAAATGTTATTATAACAAAATAATTCAATTCATAAAACCATGTTCACATCTATGACATGAGTGAAATCCCAGAAACCCATCGTAATTATTGCCACTGACTTATTATTAAGACAAAATGTGTTCCAGGAGTGTTTTGCTAACTACATCATTACCATTGTAGATGGGTAAAGTTAACGCAGCCAATGTCATTTCAATCTTTTCTTTGATTATCTGTGATCATCACGATGGTCTAGTAATGAGAGTAGAGTCAGCATAGTCTAGACAGCAGCTGCAAAACCCCCACACACACGTACACACACCCTAGAACATGCAGCTTGATTGGGGAAGCAGCCAACACTCATCAGCATTCATCATCCACTTACCACTGGGACACATTCTAGGAAGGCAGGGATCATACATTCTGCACTCTCCATATCCATTTTTCCAGAGACTTCTTAATAAGCACACCAGCCAAAGACATAGGAAAGGAGAAAATATTACCGTAGTGAGAAGGTCATGCCCTGTCTGCTATGATAACAGCATCAGGCTGGAAGATTCCTTCATGGGGGTAACAAAATAAATAAATAGGAATGAGAGGTTTATGAAATGACTCTCTTCTGGGATGGATGTAAGTGCACCTGTCACTTGGTGATGAACTTGACTTCTCTGTAGCCTGCAAAGCTCCAAACAAAGAATGATTACTAGGTGTCACTGGCACTAAGTTTAAAGCAGACAGCAAACCTTGATTAACCAGAAACATAAACCTATCAAAATTTTTTATAGCTTATGCCTTTGGTGGGGAAAGCATGGGTCATAAGGAAACCTGATTATTTTAAGATTTATTCAAAGAAAAACCATGCCAGTCATGCCTTGGGGTCAGTGCAGGCTCAGCTATATTTCCTGTGCATTTTCCAAAGAAACCAGGGCAGATATCCGAAAGTTATGATGTTTGGGAGGTATGACAATAGCTTCAACCTTCAAAGAAAGACAGATTCCATTTCATTCAGAATATTGCACTTCCTAACTTACTAAGGCAGAGAGGTCAAATACACCTTTTTGGACAGACAATACAACAACAAAAAGCATGCAAGCTTGTCCATTGATTAATGAGATAATTTCATCAAAATATCTCCATCCCTCCACCTTCTGCCCATTATTTCCCAAAGAAGAAAAAAATTAAATGTCTGCACTGATGGAAAAGCAGCAGTGCTAAGTGGGTGATGGCCCTTATTTTGTGTGCACAGGGTTTCTGTTGAGGAAGTCTCCCCTCCTCTTCTTCCAGTTATCATGGTGTGTCAGGACGCTGCTACTATTGCTAACTGCAATCAATATTTGCAATATTGCTTTGGTAGAGCTGTATTTAGCACCTGTCAGTCATTCATTTATTGATTCATTTACACCAAATACCTTTTGAGCAGCATTCTAGAAAGAGAGAGCAAAACACAGATGAACTCACAGTCCAAGTAAGTACATAGGTTTATAGACAGCTACACTCCAAGTCACTCAGATAGGCAAAGGCAGAGTGCTGCAGGTGCACAGAGGCTGTGCAAACTCATGGTGTCCTTGGGATTGGGAATCAGATGTGATTGGGCAAAATTTCATAGAAAGTCATTTGGGCTGAGCCTTAGACAAGGATGGGAGTTCTACAGGCTCCTAGTGAGAGCATCACCAACACTCACCCTAAACCTTCTTACACCAGATAAAGTTATCCTGTCTTTGAGTTCCTCTATTTTCTACCCCAGGCAGATGGTGCATTGTCATTGTCAACCTAGGTACTTATTTTAAAACTTTTTTTTTTTTTGAGACAAAGTCTCAGTCCATCACCTTGGGTAGAGCATCTTGCCTTGGGTAGAGTGTCATGGCATCATCACAGCTCACAGCAACCTCAAACTCTTGGGCTTGAGCAATCCTCTTGCCTCAGTCTCCCAAGTAGCTGGGACTACAGACATGCATCACAATACCCGGCTATTTTTTCTATTTTTAGTAGAGACAAGTTCTTTCTCTTGCTCAGGCTGGTCTTGAACTCCTGAGCTCAAGCAATCCATACACCTTGGCCTCCCAAAATGCTAGGATTACAGGCATTAGCCACCATTCCCAGCCAACCTTGGTGTTTATTTTGCCTCCTTTCCATGGAAACATCCTCTCGGAGAAGGAAGAATGCAGGCCATGAGGAGGCCCCATGGCCCTGGGGAAGCCCTGAAGGCCACAGGCCCAGAACACAGTGATCAATGCCTCATGCCCCCTGGAACCTTAAAAGGATCCAAGGGGCCAGGAACATTTCAGAGACCTATTAAGTGGGGACAAAATAGCAACTCCTCACATTTGTACAGAATTTCATGGGTCTGTAAGTAGACCTCACAGGATGATAGAACAGGACACGCATTAGAGGGCTGTAGGTTTCACAGAGTTCTCTGATAAAGTCCAGAACCTGCCCCCACAGAGCTATCTTCTAGGAAAGCTCCATCGTTTTAGTTTTCATGGATCCAAATACTATTCATGCAATTTGTTAAGATTCCTGCCACCCAGGAGTTATGTAAGTCTAGTTTGGGGGGTATATCCAAAGGTTCTACCAGATGGAATCTTCGGTCAATTTACTTGTAGGAAAAATGAATGGGAAAGAATGTACTGAGGACACTGATGGGAGACAGGGTTGAGGTGAGAGGTCGGGGCACAGAGCTTTCCATTATTCCATCCCAAGGGCTTTGCCCTTGCTGTTCCTGCTTCCATCCTTGGCTTCATTTTTCTTCCCCAGCCACTATCATTCCCTCTGTGTCCATATATTCTTCTTTTCCAGCATCCTGTTTCAAGCATATCATCAGTTTAATGATCTTGATTTGAGGGAAGAGGATTAAGTTGTTTCCGGTCAATATCTGATTAGGTTATAAACTCCCAGGGGCATGCATATAGTCTGTCTCCCTCGCTGCTAAAAAGTCAATACTTAGCAAAAGGATACATACCCTGTTTCCCCGAAAATAAAACAGTGTCTTATTTTCAGGTGTGCTCCCAAAGATGCGCTAGGTCTTATTTTCAGGGGACGTCTTGTCTTTCCTGTAAGTAGGTCTTATTTTCGGATGATGTCTTATTTTCGGGAAAACAGGGTAGTAGGGATTCAACCAACACTTTGTAAATGAAAGTCAGTTCAAGGAAACAGTCCAGGGCCTGGGGAAGAGAAGACTCAGGCACCTGCCAAGCACGGCGAGACTGGTACAGCAGGCTAAGGACATTTCCCATGAATGGATTTGAATCCTCAAAGGTAATTCAGTCCCTCACTGCTCTTTATGCTCTGAAATAAAGGTGACATAAATATTCACCAAGAAGAGCAATGGGAGACATTGTTCCAACTGATGTTTTGAAGAGGAAGAAAAGCCCTTTCTTTATAACACATTTTATCACCGCAGGGTGGTTGCTGCTATATGGACTGTATGGATAGTTTTATTTTTGTTCAACATTTAAAGATAACCTGAGTCTAGCAAGTACAATATAAATACAAAATTGCTTTACAGTTAATCTAAGGGATGGGAGGATTATTATAATTTAAGAACCATGATAAATAAAATGAGTGTGGCATTAAAGTACTATGACATAAGTTATTTTAGAGATAATACCACTGGGACTAATAAAGGTTAAACTTTAATTTTGTTAGAAGCACACCTTTTGAAACCCTGAAGCATATACTTATCTATTAAAGCACACATTGCCAGAGGGAGTGAAATATAGTTCAAGGGACCTTCCTTTAAGAAGATACATATGTTGTTGCTCTGCACTTGAAAATAAGAGCTTCAGAAGAACTTCTTTTTGTGAGTCTCCCCTTTGGTGTGAGCACCTGGCTCCTATTTAGATAAATGAGAGTAATATCCGCTCATCCCAAGGCTGCGTCTCCGTGCATCACCAGTCCGGATGCTCTGCTTTTAAGTTGCCTCTTTTGAATGTTCACTTGTGGGTGATATGCAGTGTATTGTGGGGTCAGAGAAGCATTATGACATGTTCAGCTGATTCTTCAGCTTGGAAGTGATGAAGTGAACTGAAACTAATTCAGGGCTCCACTTTACATTTTTGGCAAATGAGCAGATATGCAGATTCATACCAAACAGATGTGTCTGCCAGTTACCCCCGGAGCAGTTCCAGAAGCCGAGGTTCATTGAGCTAGTGCTCCAATTAGCGAGAACATCATAACAAGTATGTAATTATTCGGAACCTGTTGAGCTTTCATCTGCTATCAATTTCATTTCATTTAAGCCCAATTCAGGCTGAACTTGCAGCGAACTCAATCATTTAAATGGAGATCTTAGATTGGCACAACTTTTGTGTCTGACATGTGTTTCGAAGTGGTCAGAAAATTGCCTTTGAAACAGTCACAATTTGTATGCAAATGGTCTCTCTGACTGATTATAACACTGTGTTGGCACTGCGGGCAGGATTATTTACAGTACTTTCCCATATCACCATAGTAAATTGCCTCCAATGAAAGATGTAAATTCTAAAAAAGAGGTAGTAAAGAGCCTGACACATACCTTGTATTACCAGTCAATTCGTTGGTTCAGCTGTTCAGGCAAACCCAGTGCAGTAGGCCCTGTGCTGAAGATACAAAAGTGTTAAGATGTGGTCTCCATGTGTGTGGAATTTATAATGGAAGAGGCAGAGTAATCAAGATAAATTTCAGTGCAGTGTGGTAAGCATTTGAGTGGAAGAAGGAACCGGATGTTCTGAAGATTCAGCCTCTGATTATGCCTAAGGGGTCCAGGAAGGCTTCCTCAAAGAGGGGACTCTTGAACTGAGTTTTGAGGGATGAAGAATGTTTTCCAGGAAAAAAGGGAATGATAGAAAAACCAAAAGTAGACCTATAGTTCATTCTTGCAATCCCCCTACAGGGTGTCTACCCAAAGGAAAAGAAGTCATTAGCAAAAAGACACCTGCATTCAAATGTTTGTAGCAGCACAACTCGCAATTTGCGAAGATGTGGTATCAACCCAAGTGCCCATCAATTTATGAGTGGAAAGAGAACATATAGCATGTATGTATACCATGAAGTACTACTCAGCCATAAAAAGGAACGATTAATGTTTTTTGCAGCAATTTGGATGCAACTGGAGACCATTATCCTAAGTGAAGTATCTCAAGAATGGAAAAACAGATGCCACGTGTACTCTCTAATAATTTGGGACTAATTAATGGGCACACACAGGCCCAGAAAGAAGTAGAAATCATTGGAAATTAAAAAAAAGGGCAGGGGAAAGGAGAGGTAAAAGCCTTCCTAACAGATAAAATGAACACTGTTCAGATGATGGACACAGAGCCCTGACTAAAGCATTATAAAGCTATTCACATAACAAAAACATTTTTACCTCCTTAGTATTTTGAAATAATAAAAATTAAATAAAATAATACATTTAAAGGAAAAAGTAAAATATTAAAAAAGCAATTGTTTTGTGTATGTTAATATTATACATATTTTATAACCTTGCTATAGTTGCTTCTTAGTTCCAGGAAGTATTTTCCCCAAAAAATCTGTTTTTATTGATGCATAATAGATATACATATTTTGTGGGTACATACTGTCATCCGGCTCCCCTCCCCTCTTTTCCCAACCCCCTCTGGCCACACTGCCTCAGTCTCCCCAGAACCTCCTGGGTCGTGTGTATATGCGCACTTGTGCACCTGCCTGGAGCTCCAGGAAATAAAGGGAGCAGCTAACAAGACTGCCGAAAATCTCCTCTGCTCTATCCATTTCTGACTTAGACAGTTTCCTGTAGTTATGTACAATGTTACCACCAGGGGACTGGGTGAAGGGTACATGGGACCTCTCTGTACTAATTTTGCAATTCCCTATGAATCTATAATTTTATCAAAATAATTTTTTTATTTCTGATTGTGAGGGTACAACCAAGTCACAATATTTGCATTTGTTAGGTAGAGTCCCTCTTGTAGTTATGTACTACACCCAAAAGGTGTGCCATACACCCCTCCATTGTGCCCATTCGCTGGGAGCATCCCAAACCTCTTTAAAGACATATAAAATCAATATGTGGTTATTCGATTGATGCCTTATACCAGCAACTGATCAACGTCAAAAATGAGGTTCTAGAATGTAGTTCTTGCTTATATTACCAAAATTCCTTCTAGTACACTCCACCACAAAACAGAACTGAGCCTGCACATTTCTTACTAAGGGTGTCCCCAGGTATTTCCCATGCTTGAATAAATTTGGGGTGTTCAAAGACCATTCAAGTTATAGTGAATTTTATAGTTTTAGATGTTTTGAGGAACACCTAAGTTTCCAACACTTTAAGTACTGAAAATGTAAGAACATAGATCCTACTATCTCAGTGCAAACAGAAAAAAGTTTCATTGTATACAGTTGACCCTTTGACAACATAGGGCTTAAGAGTGATGAACACAAGCTGTAGTATATGTACATCATGGAATACTATTCAGCTACTAAAAAAAATGAAGACTTTACATCCTTCGTATTAACCTGGATGGAAGTGGAAGACATTATTCTTAGTAAAGCTTCACAAGAATGGAGAAGCATGAATCCTATGTACTCAATTTTGATATGAGGACAATTAATGACAATTAAGGTTATGGGGGGGAGGAAAAGCAGAAAGAGGGAAGGAGGGAGGGGGTGGGGCCTTAGTGTGTGTCACACTTTATGGGGGCAAGACATGATTGCAAGAGGGACTTTACCTAACAATTGCAACCAGTGTAACCTGGCTTATTGTACCCTCAATGAATCCCCAACAATAAAAAAAAGAAAAAGAGTGATGAACACTCACACAGACAAAAATCCACATGTAAATTTTGCCTCCCCTGAAACTTATCTACTGATAGCCTACTGTTGACTGGAAGCCTTATTGATAACATAAATGGTCGATTAACACACATTTGCAAGCTACATGTCTCACACACTGTAATTCTACAATAAAGTAAGCCAGAGAAAAGAAAATGTTACTAAGAAAATCTGAAGAAAGGAGAAACACATTTACTATTCCTTAAGTGGAAGTATGTCACCCTAAGGTCTTCATTTTCATTGTCTTCATGTAGAGTAGGCTGGGGAAGAAGAGGAGGGGTTGGTCTTGCCTTCGCCAGAGCAGCAGAGGCGGAAAAGATGGGAGAGGCGGGAACACTCTGTGTAACGTTCACTGAAAAAAAGCCTGAGTGTAAGTGGGCCCATGCAGTTCAACCCTGTGTCATTCAAGGGTCAACTATAGTAGAAATTTTGCAAAATGTTCTGAAAACAAGGAAAGAAATGATTGATTCTATTTTGGAGGGTGAGAAAGAGGTCACCCAAAGAGGTAATAGTTGACCTGTGCTTTAAAGAATGAGCCAGCATTTCATGGGAAAAGTGGGAAAAAACGAGGTCAAGAAGCAGAGATCAAAAGGTCAAATGCTTCATCAAAGATGTTTCTTTCTCTCCAAGATGAATTTTTTTTTTTTTATAGAGGCAGAGTCTCACTTTATAGCCCTCGGTAGAGTGCCGTGGCCTCACACAGCTCACAGCAACCTCCAACTCCTGGGCTTAAGCGATTCTCTTGCCTCAGCCTCCCGAGTAGCTGGGACTACAGGTGCCCGCCACAACGCCCGGCTATTTTTTGGTTGCAGTTCAGCCGGGGCCGGGGTTGAACCCGCCACCCTTGGTATATGGGGCCGGAGCCTTACCGACTGAGCCACGGGCGCTGCCCTAAGATGAATACTTTTTTAAGTAGATTCTGTTTCCTTTTAGAAGTAACTTGCTTATAGCTACAAAGAGAAGAAAGAGAGAGGAAGAGAAAAGGAGGGGGGAAGGAAGGAAGCAAGGAAGAGAGAGAGAGAGGAAGAGGGAGGGAGGGAGGGAGAAAATCAAACAGAAGAGATTCAGAGAGAAAAATAAAAGTTCATCCTCTCGTGTGACTGTTCTTGGTAAAGATGGCATTGTTAGTTGTACAGTGCCACCATAGACAGTCACATACATAAAAACAGACGGTTCCTGCCGACAGGGTCTGTATAGCTATCAGATTTTCTGTGCGATGGTTCCATACATGTTTTTGCTTATCAAAAAAAAAAGGTCATCCTCTCTTGCCTCCCCATATCTCTCAACCCCTCTTCCCAGGGATAAATGGTTTCTTGTGATTTAAAACTTTCCAATGTATAACAGGCATGGGATCACACAGAGGCAGGATTATACTTTAAATATTGCTCTGAAACTTGCATTTTTCCCTTAACAGTGTAACTTGTATAGAGGTATTCAGGTCATCTCCACTCTCTTTAAGGTGGCATAATATCTGCTGAACAGCTGTATCACAATTTACTTAAACAGACCCTTACTAATTGATCTGTCAGAGCTTTTAAACGGGACAAAACTTAATCAAGCCTCTTCCAAAAAGTTATCCTAGGAAATGTCAAAAGAAAGAACTTTTTATTCAAAAGGTTGTTTCCACAAGTAACAATAAGCCACAAGGCTAAGATCTTCACCTAATGTGCCTCACCCCACACCTGTCGTTACAAAGGACCGTCTAAGACCCTCCTAGAATGAAGACTCAAGGACTCCATTCTTCTTTCTCCCAATTACTTGTAACATTTCAGAAAAGTTCCTTAATATTTTGGGTCTTTATTGTACCATCTGGGGAGAAGAGATAAGAAAGGTTGTTTCACTGGCTTGTATTCATTCATAAAGCATTTTTGTTTTTCAGTGAAAAGTAACCAGATAGAAAACAGAAAAATTGCAGCCAATTTCCAGGGAGAGAGTATTTAACACCTGCAGGCCTTTGCACCTTGTCCCTCTCACCCATTCTCCTTCACAAGAGGGTCCCATTTCCACCTTTCTTTGGAAGTGCTCTAAACTTTCTCTCTGTTCTTCCTAAATAAAATCTCTCTTTGTTACCCTGCGAAGAAAAAAGAAAAACTAGGTAATGGCACAAGGTCTGTCCACAGAACAGCCAATCCGTGGCTGCACCTCATGCTGGAGTCTAATTATGAATCAGTTGCACCGGCCTCCCTGCCTCCAGCCCGGGGAGGAGAAACCACCGCCTCACGGAGTCAGCAGGCCCTGCAGAGGGACTGACCACATCTGCTCTAAGGCTGTGGAAGATGTTCCCAGAGCTACAGGAGGGAGATACTAGGACTTCATTTCTTTCTTTTTTTACTTATGTTTTACTCATCCTTGTTAATGTTTCTGTTTTGTCCTTAAACTTGCACTTCCTTGGGCGGCTCAGTGAGGAGGGCGCCAGCCCCACTTACCGAGGGTGGTGGGATCGAACCCAGCCCCGGCCAAACGGCAATAAACTTGCATTTGCATTCCACTTCTGCCACAAAATTTATTCATTTTTAATATATTTTTATATTTGAAAGCCTTTTTATTGATTATCCTAAGTGAATTAAAGTTTGAAGTTTTTTTTTATTCTCCATCAATGTAGGTCTTTAAATGTTTTTTAAAGCGTCTTCTGGATTTCAACTATCATTATAAATATTAGTAGTACAGCACTGAGGAAAATGATAGACTACGTTACATGAAAAATTAAAAAAAAAAGACTTGTAAATGTTCATCTCAATAACTTTTTGCTCAGGTCTTTTTCCATCCCAGTTCCTATACCCACAGATGAGCATGACTGATTGTTGAAAGGGCACAGGGCACAGCACTAATACTATCCCAGCTTTTCTTTTTTCTAAATAAAATGCAAAAACATTTATTCATCTAAATAAGTAGACAGGAATGAAGGCATTTGTCATACAGCAATGTCACTCAATTCCTGAATTACTCTGGGTTTTATTTCCCAAATTACTGCATAGTTAAGTACTCTGAAAGCTTATTTTTGAATGATCTATTGGCTGACAACTCAACCAGGTTCTCCTTCAATTTTGTTGTAAGCCAAGAACTGCAAATCATCTGACTTAAAAGAAATCGCTAAGCACTCAGAAGAGCCTATCACTTGCTTAGGCACATATCAATATTTCAAATGAACCCTCTGGGTGAAGGTTTTAACACTGCAGTGCAATATTCTACGGTAAAATTTGGGATGACAGAGAGGCATGCCTTTTCTTCTGTAAAGTAGTAAAGGGGACCATTACAAAGGGGAATCAGAAAAACACCTGCATCACAGCAGTGTCTTCAGGAAGATCAATGATCTTCAGACTGATTAGCTAAAACTCCCCACACTGCGGGAGGGGCTTCAGGATGGCTCAGCAGAGGCATTTCTCACTTCCTGCACTAAGAAGAGCTGAAATAGTGAGTAGATAATCACACCTTGAACAGATCATCCAAGAGAGAACACTGGAACTCAATAGAAAAGCGACAGGAAATATCTACAGCAAGAGAGAAGGAAGCAAGGCGGCCTGCTTGCTGGGAGCTGACAGAGTCTCTCTAATTTGGGAAAAGAGTAAGTGAGAGACCCTCAGTAGTCAACATCCCAGTGTGGACTCCTGCAGTCCTAGCCATGGAAGAGCCCCTCGTGCTCCTGAGGCCTAGAATGCAGAAAACTGTGTGATGTGTGTGATGGCTTTGCTCCAGGGAAAGAGCTCAGGTTGCCTCCCACACATACCCTGAGACCTAAGCAGCTGCAGCAAAGTGTCATTTTAGAGCCTTGACCCTAAAAGAGTACACACTGTCCTGGAACCCAATGGTGTCAGGGCAGAGGTGCAAGAAGAACAACGACTGTTGACCCTAGGGCTGAAGTGTGACCAGAGTGTGGGCTTCCACAGCACCAGCTGGGACTGAGATAAGAGTAGCACCTGTGAGCCCCTCACACTGGTGACCCCACCGCCACCAATGGCAAGGCAGTAGTTCAGCCAGGACTGAGCATCACCCAAGTGTTTTGCTGGGGGTTTTGAATTTCCCTGCTCCTGCTGACCATATCTGGTAGCTGTACATACCATGATGGAGGATCTGAAAACGAGCATGCCTACCCCAGATTTACCTGTCCTGAGCTGGAGCACACAGTCTGGGTGCCAGCAGATTGCCTAGCCCAGCACACCACCACTGGCAAAATGACCAATCCTCCTGAGAGCCTAAGGCTGGGGCTACCAACTCAGCCACTACCTCCTCAGCTGGACCTACCTGCACACTCCACCTGCAGGCCTAGATACTGACCCACCCTGACCATCACAGTCACCACCAACACTAGTGCTCACCACTCAGGACCCAGAGGGTGCTCCACCATTTCCACTGCCATCACCCACGCCATTCAGGTTGACCAAGGGCCAAGAACAACCTATCTTGGCTCACCACTGCCACTACTAGTGCCAGAGTAACACACTGGAGGTCCAAGAATTGGGCCACCCAGACCCACTAACACCAGTACCAGCACAACCCAGGGGCCCAGGAACAGGTAAGCTCAGCTGACTGCTGCCACCACTGAGGCCCAAAGACTGGGCTACGTGGACTCATGAATGGACATTGTTGCTCATGTCTGTAATCTCAGCACTTTGGGAGGCCAAGGAAAGAGAATTGCTTGAGGCCAGGAGTTTGTGACCAGCCTAGGCAGTAGAGCAAGACCCTGACTCTTACCAACAAATAAGAAAAATTAGCCAGGTGTGGTAGCACATGCCTATAGCCCAACTACATGACAGGCTACCGTAGGAGAATCTATTGAGCCCAGGAGTTTGAGGATGCAGGGAGCTATGACTGTACCAGTGCACTTCAGCCTGGGTACCTGAGTGAGACCCTTTCTCTTAAAAAAAAAAAAAAAAAAAGTCTGGCACAGTGCCTGTGGCTCTAAAGGGTAGGGCACTGGCCCTGTATGCTGGGGGTGGCAGGTTCAAACCCAGCCCCGGCCAAAAACTGCAAAAAACAAAAAAAATCATGAAATCTTTTTTAAAAAAATCAAGTTATTAATTCTCAAGAAGCTCAGTGAGAGATAAGAGAATTCTGAAAAACAATACAAAGATATCAGAAAAACTATTTAGAATATGAGTAAAAAATTCACCGAAAAGATAGATATCATTAAAGAACAAGACAGAAATTCCAGAACTGAAGAATTCATTGAATGAAATACAAAATACATTTGAAAGCTTCAACAATAGACTAGATTGAACAGAAGAAAACAAGCTCATGGCCAGCACAGTGGCTCATGCCTATATTCTTAGCAGTCTGGGGAGCTGCGGTGGGTGGATTACCTGAGCTCAGGAGTTTGAGACCAACCTGAGCAAGATCGAGACCCCGTCTTTACCAACAGTAGAAAAAATAGCCAGGCTTTGCGGTGGATGCCTGTAGTCCCAGCTACTCAAGAGGCTGAGGCAAGAGAATCACTTGAACCCAGGAGTTTGAGGTTGCTACAAGCAAGTTATGATGACACCACTGCACTTTACCCAGGATGACAGAGTGAGACTCTATCTCAAAGAAAAAAAAGAAAAGAAAAGAAAAGAAAAGAATCTTAGAACTTGAAGACAAGTGTTTTGAAATAACCCAAACAAAAATAAAGAAAAAAAGAATAAAAAGGAATGAACAAAAATTTTGTGACATACAACACCATAAAGTGATCAAATACATTATATAAATCAGAGAAAATGAAAGGGAAAGAAAACCTCTTTAACAAAATAATAGATAAAAACATCAGCTCTGAAATCTCCAAAGAGATACAATGCAAAAAGTTCTTCTCTATGGCATATTATAGTCAAACTGTCTAAAGTCAAAGACAGAGAATTTTAAAATCAGCAAAAGAAAAGCATCTCACCACTTATAAGGCAACCCTCAGGCAGAGCCAGGAGAAAATGGGATGATATATTCAAAGTACTGAAAGAAAAGATAAGTCACTCAAGAATACCATATCAAGAAAAATTGTTCTTCATAAATGAAGGAGAAATAAACTATTTCCCAGACAATAAAAGTTGAAGGAATTCAAACTGGCCCTGCAAGAAATACTCAAGAAAGTTCTCAATCTGGAAGTGAGCAGATGACATTTACCATCATGAAAATACAAGAAAATATAAAATTCACCGATAAACCAAATACGCAAGTGACAAAACCTGTGGGATTCTACAAAAGCAGTGCTAAGAGGGAAATTCATAGCAACAACCACCTACATCAAAAAGTAGAAAGATTTCAAACCAACAATTTAATAATGCACTTCAAAGAACTACAGAAGTCAAAACAAAGCAAACATAAAATTAGCAGAAGGAAAGAAACAACAAAGATCAGAAAGAGCAGAACTAAATGAAACAGAGGCAAAAACTCCAAAGGATTAAGGAAACCAACAGTTGATTGTTTGATAAAATAAAATTGATAAACCACTCGTTAAACTAAAAAGAGAGAATAGTCAAATAAACAAAATCAGAAATAAGAAATAAGACATTACAATTGACACCACAGAAATATAAAAAATCATCATAGACAATATAAACAACTATACCCTGGCCATCTGGTAAACCTACAAGAAATAGATAAATTACTAAAAATATACAACCTAACAAGATAGAATCAGAAAGAAATACAACACCTGCATAGACCAATGAGTTGTGGATTGAATCAGCAATAAAAAGTCTCCCAATAAACAGAAGCCCCAAACCAGATGAAGTCACTGCCAAATTCTACCAAATGTATAAAGAAGAATTGGTATCGATCCTTTTCAAAGTATTCCAAAAATTTGAAGAGGCTGGAATTCCCCCTAATTCATTCCACAAGGCCAACATTTCCCTGATACCAAATCTAGATCAGAACACAATGGAAAACGGAAACCACAGACCAATGTTCCTGATGAACACAGCTACAAAAATTCTCAACAAATACTATTAAAGCAAATTCAACAGCAAATCAAAAAGACAACGCACCATGACCAAGTAGGATTTATACTAGGGATAAATAAAAGGATGTTTCAACATACACAAGTCAGTAAACATGATACACCACAGCAACAGAATGAAGGAAAAAAATAGGCCACGCACAGTGTTATCCTAGCACTCTGGGAGGCAGAGGTAGGGGAGTTGCTTGAGGTCAGGAGTTCAAGAACAGCCAGAGCATGAACAAAACTCCATCTCTACTAAAAATAGAAAAATTAGCTAGGAGTTGTGGTGGGCACCTATAGTCGCAGCCACTCAGGAGGCTGAAACAGGAGGATGGCTTGAGCCCAGGAGTTTGAGGTTGCTGTGAGCTAGGCTGATACCATGGCACCCTGGCCTGGGTGACAGAGTGAGCCTCTGTCTCAAAAAAAAGGAAAAAAAAAAAAAAAAAGGAACAGGAAAGGAAAGGAAGAGAAGGGAAGGGAAGGGGAAAGATGAATGTCAAAAAACACGTGATCACCTCAAAAGATGCAGAAAAAGTATCTAATAAAATTCAACATCTCTTCTGAACAAATTAGGCATAGAAGAAACAAACTTCAATTAATAAAGCCATATGCAACAAGCCCACGACTAACATCATACTGGGGGGGGGGGAGGGAGCAAAAAGTCTCTTCTGTAGAACTGGAATAAGACAAGGATGCCCAGGGCCAACTGTGGAGGTTCACACCTGTAATCCCAGCACTTGGGAGGCCAAGGCAGGCAGACTGTCTGAGCTCACACGTTTGATACCAGCCTGAGCCAAAGAGAGACCTCATCTCTAAAAATAGCCTGGAGTTGTAGCAAGCACCTATAGTCCCAGCTACTCGGGAGGCTGAAGCAAAAGAATCTCTTAAGCCCAAGAGTCTGAGGTTGCTGTGAGCTGTGATGTCATAGCACTCTACTGAGGGCGACAAGGTGAGACTCTGTCTCAAAAAAAAAAAACAAAAAGAAAAGAAAAGAAAAAAATCAGGCAATCCACCCACCTTGGCCTCCCCAGTGCTAGGATTACAGGTGTGGAGCTCATTATGTTAAATGAAATAAGCCAGGCACAGAAAAATAAATATTCCGTGTTCTGACTCATATGCAAGAGCTGAAAATGTTAGTCTCATAAAGGTAGAGAGTAGAATGAGAGGGTGCAAAGGGTTAGGGGGTGAGAGGGGAAGATAAAGAGAAGTGGGTTAGGTGTGGATGTGGACAGAAAGGAACACTTTATGTGTTGGTGGGACTGCAAACTAACATGACCTCTTTGGAAAGAAGTAGGGAGAATCCTCAAAGAACTTAAAATAAAACTTCCATTCGATCCTGCAATCTCATCACTAGGCATCTACCCAGAAGAAAAGAAAAATCATTCTATCATAAGGACATTTGCCCTAGATTGTTTATTACAGCTCAATTTACAATCACCAAAATGTGGAAACAACTCAAGTGCCTATCAACCCATGAATAGATTAATAAGATGTGGTATATGGATACTATGGAACACTATTCGGCCATAAAAAACTGAGACTTTATACCTTTTGTATTAACCTAGATGGAGTTGGATAACATTCTCTTTAGTAAATTATCACAAGAATAGAAAAGCAAGGGTGGCGCCTGTGGCTCAAGGAGTAGGGCGCCAGTCCCATATGCCGGAGGTGGCGGGTTCAAACCTACTCCGGCCAAAAAACAAACAAAAAAAAAAGAATAGAAAAGCAAGTATCCAGTATATTCAATACTAACATAGCAAGTAGATTAAAAAAATAGTAATGCATGGCCACACAAGAGAAAAACTCAATTTAATTCAAGTTGGGGGGAGGGAAAGGAGGGACAAGGGAGGAGGGAGGTGGACTCATGTGCTCCCACCTAATGGGCACAGTGTAAGGCTATCTGGCACATCTCCTGGATGGAGGACATAACTACAGCAGGGACCTCACCTAACAAATGCAAACATTGTAACCCTCATATTAATCTGAAATTTAAAAAAAAGAGAGAGGGGGGTAGGTTAATGGGTACAACTTATAGCCAGAACTGAATGTGGTAACCACAGTCTTCAGGAATCACATAACTCTTGGGTAAGGCATTGGGTCTCATCCAAGGATGTAAAATAAGACCTTGTATTAATTTTGTCTTGATCTCAGAGGACAAGATGACCTCAGTAAGAGCTGGATTACTCAGAGCAAATTAATGCCCTGAACAAGGAGGCAGAAGCCAACCAAAATCCTGTAGCCACTGGGTTCTTACCAAGACCCACACCAAGGGCTTGGCTGAAGACATGCTCAAAAATCTTACTTGCCACTTAATAATCACTGATATCATTGGGAAAAAATTAAAGCACTTATCGATTCTTCACCACTGTCTTTTTTTTTTTTTTTGAGTCAGAGTCTCACATTGTCACCCTCAGTAGAGTGCTGTGACATCACAGTTCATAGCAACCTCAAACTTTTGGGCTCAAGTGATCCTCTTGCCTCAGCCTCCCAAGTAGCTGGGACTACAGGTGCCCCCCACCCCACAGTGCCCGGGCAATTTTATTTTTTAGAGACAGGTTTGCTCTTGCTCAGGCTGGTCTCAAACTCATGAGCTCAGGCAATCCAGCCACCCCAGCCTCCCAACTACTGGGATTACAGGTGAGGCACCACACCTGGCTTCACCTTTGTCTTTAAAAAAAAAAAATCTCAATGACCAAACCATGAAACAACTAAATTTAAACTGTCCTGGTAAAATTTCCAGAGAAAAATAGTTGGAAAATAAATCTTCAAGTTGAGCCCACTATACATAATTGTTGGCTACTAACCAATTAAACTTTGAAAGGCATTTCCCATAAAATGTGTTCTAAATGGTTTTAAGTAGCTGCGTTAAAACCATTCTTTCTGACAGAACTTCCAGAGCAAGCCAACTATTAAGACTGCTTTTATTTGTGACTCCCAACCCACAGCTTCAGCAAATAGGATCGCATGGGTAGAATACTAATGCCCCTAAAAGCAGCTCAAATCATGAATGCAGTTTTTATAAGGGACATGACAAGGAAGCAAAAATACATCCCTCTTTTAAACTACTCTCACTTAGCTAACCTCTTCCTGCCGATGTTGAATCTCACAGTGCTATCAGTTTAAAGCTATGGGCACACACCAGTAATTGGGTTGTATACTCAGTTTCCGGGACTTGATTCTGACTGTTCATGTCCAAAATCAAAGGCAAAAAAATCAGGCACAATCTAGTCCCTGATCTATTTCTCTATGACAATAGTTAACAGTGGAATAAGTCCTCAAAGCCTGTGAAACCATCACAGAGATTTGACTAGGAACAACTAGACTGTCCCAAATGGCTCAGGAGCTTCAGGGAATAAAGTATTTTCCTGCTGAGATCCTTTGGTAGTTCATAAGCATGATGATTGGGTTTTCATGAGCATGCATGAGATGTGTCAGCACATTACCCGTCTGACATTAAAAAAAAAAAAAAAGAATTTTCCTGTTGAAACATTGGACGGAGTAGTTCTCAAGTGGAATCGTATGAAAGAAAAGGGAGTCCACTGCAGTAACTCTGATTTGACCTGTTTTCTTCAGCTGTTCTCCACATAAGATCCCATCAATTAAAAAAAACCTTGTTTTGTAAAAGTTTTAAAATAACCTAGGGAAATTATTCTGTGTCCATCAGAGAGGACATTCCAATACGGTTATTATGAATAAACAAAAATAACACTCCATTATAATAGACCACGAGGAATTCAGGTGGCAGAAGTAGTCAACAGGTGTTTTAATTAACTTTCGTGTCTAATTAACTATATTAATTAGGAAGTATTATCAGACTAAGTAAGTTCAGGTTATTTTGTTCCCCGCATTATAAAACTAGGACAAGAGCAGAATGTCAATTAAAAATTCTGGGCTTCTCCAGTTTCACTCACAAAATTTATAAACAGATATCTTTGCTCACCTTCTTGCCATTAACCTCATTTCAGATGCCCAAACTTACTGCCTCTTACATGGAATTTGTTGTGCTGGAGTTTGGGGGAAAGAATAGATTTAAAATAAAATCAGCGATGGCCTCTTCCAAATTCTATTGCATGTATATAACACTGCTTAACCTGGTCAATTTGGGAATTTGTTTTGTCTCTTTGTTTTTTTCTTTTTTATTCTCAAGGTAACAGAGAGTCCTTGTCAAGCCAAACATTTGGAGGGAAAGGATTTGCTATGTCATTCATAAAGCCAGTTTAATTTATCCACAATTTGTTGAAAACAAAGAAGAGAAACTTATCAGAGAATTTGAGGCTTAATATGAAGATCCTCAAACAGTAAAGAGTTATCAATAAAATTAGAAACCAGATTGGGCCGGGTGTGGTGTCTCACTCCTGTAAACCTAGCACTCGGGGAGGTCAAAGCAGGTGGATTGCTCAGGAGTTTGAGACCAGCCTGAGCAAGAGCAAGACCCTAAAAATAGCCAGGCATAATGGTGAGGGCCTGTAGTCCTAGCTACTAGGGAGGCTGAGGCAAGAGGATCGCTTGTGCCCAAGAGTTTGAGGTTGCTGTAAGCTGTGACACCCTGGCACTCTATGCAAGGTGTCTCAAAAAAAAAAAAAAATTAGAAGCCATATTGTTCCACCTTACCTTTCGTAAGAGCACACCAGTCACACTAATCTTGGTGGTCACAATTACAGAACACAAAGCTAGATAATGAGATGAAAATTGAACATTCGGTCAAGCCATGTGTGCCTAAGAGGGGAATAAGAAAGACGGGGCTGTTTTCTTCAGGATAGAAATTAGATTTATCCTATGCTGTCCTCCAGAAATATATGCTTCTTTTTTTTTGAGACAGTCTCATTTTGTCACCCTTGGTAAAGTTCTGTGGAGTCTTAGCTCACAGCAACTTCAAGCCCTTGAGCTCAAGTGATCCTCTCATCTCAGTCTCCTGAGTAGCTGGAACTATAGGCACCTGCCACAATGCCTGGCTAGTTTTTCTATTTTTAGTAAAGACGGGGTGTCACTCTTGCTCAGACTAGTCTCGAACTCCTGAGCTCAAGCTATCCACCCACCTGGGCCTCCCAAAGTGCTAGGATTACAGGCCTAAGCCACACTCCTGGCCCTCTATGTCTTTCTAATATGAACCTTATTTAAGTTACCATTTAGTGACTGATTTCTTATTGGAGTTCATTCCATTTCTCCTGCTAAACTTTTTCTCTTTGGTATTAGTGATCAATTTAAGGTATCAAGGTGTTTTTAAAACTTACTACTGTCATCTAACATATAAGCTATTCCAAACTTTTTGCACATGCTTGACATGCTTTCCACATGTTTATCTAATTCAGTGGTAACAACATTGAAAAGAAGACTTAATGAATTTCCCTAAATTAATTACCATTAACAAATACTCTTTGGAGACCAGTCTCCCCTAAGGGTATATAAACTCACCCACATGAAGTTCTAAAACCCCGGTTTTATTGTTATTCAGGTATGGTAAGGCCAAAGTTCTAGAGGCACTGACACTGAAAAGCTTGATTTAATCATTCCACAATGTATATGATATATCATGACATCATATTATGCCCCATAATTATTATGTGTCAATTAAAAGTAAAATTCAAAAATAAAAAGATAGTCATAGTTCCCAAGAGGAGGGAGCACAGCACACCATTCAGGGACACAAGGGTGTGGGGCTCTGGGATACTTCAGAGTAGAGGGACTGGCTCCTGCAGGATGAAGAAGGCAGTGGGATGGTGAGTAGGAATTGGATGGTTTGCATCTCAAAGACAGGCCAAGCAAGTTGTTTGCTAGAGCAAGGATTTAGGAGGGACAGCCTCTCTCTCTCCAGAGTCGGCGAAGCCCAGATACAAAACAAATAGACAAAAAAAAAAACAGAAAATAAAATGCAATGAGTATGATGTACCCAATTTCTCTATGAGGGCTGTGCCCTGCTCTGACCTAATTTCTCCATGCCTGTGGCTTGCACTTAGCCATCAATCTGAGCCTCTCCTGTTTGTTAAAAATGCAAACTTCTGAGGCACACCCTACCTTGAGAAGCTAAGAACCTGCAAGGGAGCAGGGAGTGAGTGGTGCGCTCTCCGCAGCCAACCTCATGTGAGGACTGTGGGTAAGAAGAGCTGGCATCTGCTGCCTCCACGCCCTGGGCCAGCCCTGCAGAAAGCCTCCTTCCTGGAAGAGATTTTCTGGTTCCTCCGGCAAAGGAATTTGACTTTCCATTGCCTGAGGTTTCTTATTAAACCCTTTCCTGACAAGCTAGAATATTTTGCTTACAAGCCACAGTACTGTGGTTAAGTTTTCTGGGTTTCCAGGCAGAGACGTGAACAAAGAGAACTGTCAAGGTTCTGAGTGTCCCTGCGCGCTCTCAGCAGCAGAGCTGCTGACAGAGGCCTGCAACTGGTGTCATTTTGCCTGTAAGAATAAGCCTGATAGGATCTGAAGGGACAGACTTGTTTAGAGCCTCAACTGCAAATCAAATGTCTCTTCTTACTGACTCCTTCAACTAGGCGGACACCTCTGCAAAAACCCAGCCAAGGCAATAAAGGACAAGTTCAAATTGTCGCATGCCCCCTTTCTTCTGAGTAACCTTCCTAAAATCTGGAAAAGCAGAAAACAATAGGCAGACTATGCACCAGGATCATGTTCATGTGGCTGACTTTATACCTGATACCCTGGTTTGCTGGCCATAGTCAGACAGGGAGGTAGGATTAGAATATTGCAACGTGGCTCACGGGCTGCCCGGTTGGCGTTTCCTGCCCAAGCCTATCACCCCCCACCTAAAATCTCAGTGCTGTTGAGGCTCCAGTGAGTTTATAAGTCAATAATTCTTTTTCTTGGTCGGGCATGGTCATTCACACCTGTAAAAGCACTCTGGGAGGTGGAGGTGGGTAGATTGCTTGAGCTCATGAGTTCAAGACTAGCCTGAACAAAAGTGAGATCCCATCTCTAGTAAAATTAGAAAAACTAAGGCAAGAAGATCACTTGAGCCCAAGAGTTGGAAGTTGCCATGAGCTATGACGCCACAGCACTCTACCCAGGGTGAAAGCTTGAGACTCTGTCTCAAAAAATAATAATAGTAATAATAATGATAATTCTTTTTCTTTCTAAACTCATAACCCTAGAGTTTTGGTATAAGGTATGTTCACCAAAAATTCCTCAAAAGAGCTTCCTTCCCTCTCCATTCTCCCAAATCCAACAGCCAAACTGGCATCAGAAAGCTCCCAATTGTAAAAGATACTAAAATGCTATCCCAGTGTTGGGTGGATGAAGGCAGAGGGAGATTAAAAGGTGCAAAGGTATTATTAAGTCAACCCCTTTGATTTCCCAGAGCCAAGAAGGGGTTCACACCAGGAAACAATATTGCAGCATTGGGTAAGCATGTAGCTTTGACAAGCTCTACAACACGCGGGACTCAAACCCCATCCTACCCACAGCTTGTGTAGCCTCAGGCAAGTTACTCATCACTTGGTGTCTGTGTTTCCATGTCTGAGTAGCTGGACCAGATACAACACCCACTTCAGAAGTGTTACATGAGATCGGGTGTGCAAAAGCACTTGTCGAAATGCCCAAGACACAACGGCTCCTCTCACCTCATATGGGAAGGGCCTCACTACCTGCCCTGGGCGGGGGCCACAGAGCTCACTGTCTGGGCAAGGGAATGAGGGCCATAGGAATCACAGGGAAATTATCCCCCTGCCTCTTCCCATTCACACACACCCCTAAAAATGTTCTTGTGGAAATAGTGGAAATTAAATCTGTAATTAAAAAAAAAAAAGCAAGATTCCTGTGTCATCAGCCTCATTCCATGAATAGGGATCTTGTATTCCTGCTCTGCACCACTGATCACTGCACACAGCCCATCTTATCAGTGTGGAAGGTCGGACTGTCACCAGTCAGTGAGCAGGACTTTGTGCTGGTGGATTAACCATGTGCTTTATTTTCCATGTTCTGATGCTTTGACATCTGGGGCCTTAGGGATCCAGAAGGGACTGCCCCCCTTCCAGGGTAGCCAGTTTCCAGAGAGAGTAAACAACTCACCTAGGCTGCACCTCTCAAATGCAACCGGTCCAGAGCCCACTCCCCCACCACCTCCTCTATTGGACTTTCACATTCTGGGCCACTGTCCCCCTGCCCTCCTCACCCCAGGGTCAGGGGTCAGACAACTAGGGATAGCCTTTATACCCCAAAGCCCCCTAAAATGATTCAAACTAGCCAACTCTAAAGCCGCTTGCCCTGGCCCATTCCTTCTGTAGAAACCACAATACAGAGTCTTGCCCCTCTTCCCATCTGCCTCCTGATGACCCTAGGCTTTCCCATGGTCCCCCATGGCACGATGTGCCCCTTCCTCTTGGGAACAGTGAATAGCAAACCATCTTTTCCATGGCAGTCATCTTTTGAGCTGTTGGTCTTGCCATGCCTAAATAATAATAAAACCTATATTGAAACATCTGGGCTTTGACAATTCATGTGAGAAAAAGATGGCACCTCATGGTCTTTTGTAACATGAGAGCTACATCAAGCACCCCTATAAGACTCCTAGAGGGCATGACAGCATCATTAGAATAACTCACAATATAGCTGAGGTCAGTCCAGATTCCCCACACGGCAGAATGCAAACCTGCCCCACCTCCTCCAGAATAGAAAGGAAAGGCTCCCGGAGTGGCTGGTGGGCACTGAGGCTCTGCCACGCTTACCCACTCACCACACCAGGCAACCAAGTTCGCATGGTCACCCCGAAGCTGGCCAGCTGAGAAAGGCCAAAAGCCAGCAGAAACATCAGAGACACGGAAATCAATGTTGTGCATGGAATGTTTGTGACCCCCAATTTATATGTTGACCCCCTAATCCCGTGTGATGGTATTCGTAGGTGGGACCTTTGGGAGATAGTTAGGTCAGGAAGGCAGAGCCACAAAGCGAGTTCAGTGCTCTTGTAAGAAGGGACAGGAGCGCTCACTAGCTCTTTCTGCTGTATGAGGGCACAGTGAGAACTCTGCCATCTGCATCCTGGACTAGGGACCTCACCAGAGCCCGGGCCTGCTGGCCCGCTGATCTCAGCCTTCCAGCCTCTTAAACTATGAGAAATAATTTCCTGTTTATAAGCCACCCAGTTCCATCATGCATGGACCGGTGCTTTCAACGAGGACCATAATTTATTTATTTATTTATTTATTTATTTATTTATTATATATTTTTTTGACACAGAGTCTCACTTTGTCACCCTCAGTATAGAGCTGTGCTGTCACAGCTCACAGCAATCTCAAACTCTTGGGCTTAAGGGAGTCTCTTGCCTCAGCCTCCCCAGTAGCTGGGACTATATAGGTGGCCATCACAACACCTGGCTATTTTTAGAGACAGGGTCCCACTCTTGCTCAGGCTGGTCTTGAACTCCTGAGCTCAGACAGTCCACCTGGCTCCGCCTCCCAGAGTGCTGGGATTACAGGCCTGAGGCATCACACCTGGCCCTTAATTTATTTTTCTGTCTAAAATGTAAAACCTTTAGTATGATGATCAAGGAATCTTCTGGTTCAGAAAGATTGCAGAGAAAAACAGAGAAACCGAGTGGGAAGAAGAGGAAGAAGAAAAAGAGAGAGGGAGAGGAAGAGAAGGGAAGGGAGAAGGGAGGGAGGGGTGTGGGTAAGGCTGGGGGAGAGAGGCAGGGAGACTGAAAGAAGAATTACAGAAGAATGGAAAATAGATGAAATCAGGGGAAAGAATGCTAAAGCTTACTTTCAACAATATTTGCGTGTTAAGTGTGCTAACAAAATATCACGGACTCATTGGCTTAAACAACAGAAATTTATTTGTTCACAGTTCTAGAGGTCGAGATCCATGATTAAGGTGTCGGTCTAATGGTTTCTCCTGCATCCTTACACAGGCTTCCTCGTCCCTTTGTGTGTCTAAACTGTCCTTCCCATAAGGACTTAAGTCAGACTGGATTGGGGCTTAATGTCCTCCTTTTAACTTAATCACCACAAATACAGTCAAAGTACTGGGAGTCGAGACTTCAACATATGAATTGGGGGGTGGGCACACAGTACGGTCCTTCAGTCCAAAGCAGTAAGTAACTTTAACTGTTAGGCAGGCCAGTGTGTTGGTAGAACGCCAGGATTTAAATTCCAGCTACAGCCATTTATAATCTGTGTGACAGCAGTCAAATGTCTTACCCTCTCAGGGGCTTCTCCATACACTGCAGATATTAGTATCCACCTCGCAGGGATTTTTATGTGGATAAAAGAGGAACTTACAGCAGTAGCAAGCATTTGTTTAGCTCAAAAAAAAAAATGTGACTATCCTTGTAAGTATCATTATTTCAAAGTAATTTACATCAGTCCTTATTAGATCACTTACACTGTTCAGCTAGTAGCAAAGGTAACATTGAAACGAAAGGTAACTCCAAATTGGCTAAGATGTCGGTTTCTATCAGCAATTAAGCATCTTATTCTGAACATAAAATAGACACACTTTAACATATTCTTCTTAGTAAAGTATCTCAAGAATGGAAGAAAAAGTATCCAATGTACTCAGCCCTACTATGAAACTAATTTATGGCTTTCACATGAAAGCTATAACCCAGTTACAACCAAAGAATAGGGCGAGGGGGGAAAGGGAGGGGAGGAAGGGGGGAGGTGGGCAGAGGGAGGGGGATTGGTGGGATTACCCTGCGGTGCATCTTACAAGGGTATATGTGAAACTTAGTAAATGTGAAATGTAAATGTCTTAGCACAATAACTAAGAAAATGCCAGGAAGGCTATGTTAACCAGTGTGATGAAAATGTGTCAAACGGTCTATGAAACCAGGGTATGGTGCCCCATGATCACATTAATGTACACAGCTATGATTTAATAAAAAAACAAAAAAGAATTAAAAAAAAGACACACTTTAACTCATAGAAAATCAGTTTCTTCTGCACTGTTTTAATAACTATTAAATGATATGTAACAAATACCAGCTGAGGGAAGCAATGCTATTATCCCTTGGAGGGTCTCTCAGTGTCAATCCTGCCAAACTTTTACCAAAAGGCTTGGGGAAATCTCATCAAATCAGTCAAGGTGCCTGGGTATAATATCAAGCAGGCAGACAAGAATGTGAATGAAACTAACAAATTAATGGTAATTGACTTAGTCAGGAAACATGGGTAAAAAAAGAGAGTCCAGTTATGCAGATGCTGGTGTGGTTATAGAGAGAAGGGAACACTTACTTTTGAAGGGATTGCAAACTAATAATACAGCCTCTTTGGAAAGAAGTGCGGACAATCCTCAAAGAACTCAAAATAGACCCTCCATTTGATCCTGCAGTCCCATTACTAGTTATCTACCCAGAAGAAAAAAAATCATTTTATCATAAGGACATTTACATTAGATTCTTTTTTGAAGACTAATTTATAATCACCCAGGTGTGGAATCCATCCAAGTATCAATCCAGAAGTGGATTAATAAACGGTGATATATGTATACCATGGAATACTACTCAGCCATAAAAATGATGAAGCCTTTGTATCTTTTGTATTACCCTGGATGGAGTTGGACAACAGTCTCCTTAGTAAAGTATCACCAGAATGAAAAAGCAGGTATCCAATATATTCAATACTAACATGAAGCCAGTAGATGAACAAATACAGATGCACACAAGAGAAAAGCTAATTAATTCAAGTTGTGGGAACAGGGGAGGAGGGAAGGGGACTAGTGTGCTCCCACCTAAGAAGCACAGTGTACGGGTACAGGGCACACCTCCTCGGTGAGGGGCACAACTACAACAGGGACTTCACCTAACAAGTGCAAACCTAACCTTTTCTACCCTCATATTAATCTGAAATTTAAAAAAAGGGAAGCCATTAATATGGAGCCTCAATACTATGCATTCTGGAGAACAAGGATTTGGAGCTCTTTGTCCAGCACCATCAAATGGACACACACATATCCCTCCCACGAGAGAGTTCTGCATTTTCTTATAGGGCCAAGATGGTTCATCTGATCTTACTACAGCCAAATTTATGCTTCCTGGGCTTATGACATTGAAAAGGGTATTTAAATTCTGAGAGTCTTGGATGTAAAATAAGAATGATACTATCTTCTTTACAAGGTTGCTGTGAAGGTTAACATAAAGGAATATGAAGCAGTTGGCATATGGCAGGTATTTTATTATTATTATAATCATTACTCATCTCTGCCCCGATTACATACCAGGAAATAATTTCTGGATTATTAATTTAGCTTGCAGAGTGCTGGTGGCAGGGTGCAGATCATCTTATCCATGAGACACAAATATTCTAGTCTGTGCTGTAATAGATCATCTTTCTGGTGTACACATAGGACTCTTGTGAGTTTAGCTAGCTAAATTAGTCTGGTCAGTTCTGGAACACGAGTAAAATTCGGCTTAAATTGATATAAAGTTGAAGAACACTGGCTCAGTGGTTAGGGCACTGGCCACATATTCCAGGGCTGGTGGTTTGAGCCCGGCCCAGGCCTGCTAAACAACAATGACAACTACAACCAGAAAATAGCCGGGCATTGTGGCAGGCGCCTATAGTCCCAGCTACCGGGGAGGCTGAGGCAAGAGAATCGCTTAAGCCCAAGAGTTGGAGGTTGCTGTGAGCTGTGATGCCACGGCACTCTACCCAGGGCAACATAGTGAGACTCTGTCTCAAAACAAAAGAATGGACCATAGCATCTAGTGCGGCCTTTTCTGAGTGCTGGCCAACAGAGCTGCCCTGCCCTGCCCTGCTGGTGCTGTCAATCCTACTATTTCAACTGCAGAATATATGAAGAATGGGGGAGCAAGAATTGAGGTAAAGCCTTTGTGTTCCCATTCCCTCCATCACATGGAAAATATTTGGTGAGACCAGATGAAGGAAATTATGGCAATTGCTTCACTTTTGTGGATATAGAGAAAATGGTAAATCACTGTCTTTTATTTAAAAAAAAAAAAAAACTGCAAAAAAAAATTTGCGGTGCCTGTGACTCAGTGAGTAGGGCGCTGGCCCCATATACCGAGGGTGGTGCATTCAAACCTGGCCCAGGCCAAAAGAAAAAAAAAAAGAAAAACTAAAACTGTGAGACAATAAAGGCCTTCCTCCAAATCTTACAGCTATTAGCAGGGAGAGTCAGATTCTATATAGCTCATTCCACCAGAAGCTCTTGCAAAGTAATGTAGGATCATATTTATACGGGACTTGGCTAACTTTTCTAATACTACATTATTGAAAGAAGACTTTCTCTTGCAATCATTTCTGATAAGGTAGTACAAAGTTGTAATAGGTAATAGAACTTCATGCTGTGAAAAAAACTGTAGAGAGAGCAACAGTAAATTAGAAAAATTAGGTTGAACCTTGACCTTAAAAAGATGCTCTAGCAATGGCTGAGTAGTTCCTACTTGACCAATCTTCCCACAAATAACAACTATAAACCTGGAGGAAATATAAAAATAACAATTCAAAGGCAGTAAAGAACAAATAAATGCAGGGACATCATAGTAGGAGAGGATGGCCACCTGCAAGAAGGAAAGACTGGGCGACTTTCCCCTTTTTTAATATTCTCAGCCTTTAGGGGAAGTCTCAATCCTCACTATGTGGGGAGGCTAAAACAGGGATTTTTTAAAAAATGTTTTATTTAGTCTAATTGGCCTGAAGAATAAGAGAACTGAGATCGGAAAGAACCAGTAGGTGGAAAAATAAGGAAATCTCAGAAACAAGAGGGCCAGAGAACCAAATTCTGTGCATAAGCACTGCTCCAATCCTTTGCCAACCTCAGAATCAAACTTCTGTGGGCCAGTTGCAGGTTGCAGCCAAGCGGGGAAGAGAGTTTACAGTTTGAGTTCAGTAAGTTAACTGTCTGCCCAAACAAAACGTCAGTGCTTTGGGTAGTGATGTAACAGAATTCAGAATCTAAATAATAGACCACTCATAATATCCAGGACCCATTCTAAAATTATTTGATATGCAAATAGATGTGGACCAAGCACAGTGGCTCACACCTGCAATCCCAGCACTCTGGAAGGCTAAGGAGGGAGGACTACTTGAGCTCAGCAAGACCTCATCTCTACTAAAAATAGTTAAAAAAAAAAAAAAATAAGCCAAATATGGTGGCAGGCGCCTATAGGCCCAGATACCTGGGAGGCTGAGGCAAGAGGATCACTTGAACCCAGGAGTCTGAGGTTG
The DNA here is from genome assembly GCF_027406575.1 of Nycticebus coucang. Taxonomy (NCBI): domain Eukaryota; kingdom Metazoa; phylum Chordata; class Mammalia; order Primates; family Lorisidae; genus Nycticebus; species Nycticebus coucang. The sequence continues at coordinate 6,960,153 of NC_069792.1, forward strand.
CTGTGATCTAAGCTGATGCACTGCACTCTACCCTGGGGCAACAGAATGAGATTATGTCTATAAATAAATCAATGGAAAATATGACCTATACTTAAAAGAAAGACAATTGGCACAAATTCTGAGATGAACCACAGATTGGAATTACTAGACAAAGATTATAAAGCCACTATTTTGACTATAGGTCTTAAAAGAAAATTTGCTCATAAGTGAGGCAAAGAGGGAAAATTTTGGTGGAAAAGTAGAAAGCTAAAAAAGAACAGAATAAAAATACTACCACTGCCTTGGCACCCATAGTTCAGTGGTTAGGACGCCGGCCACATACACCGAGGCTGCTGGGCCTGCCAAAAAACAATGACAACCGCAACGAAAAGATAGCGGGTGTTGTGGTGGGTGCCTGTAGTCCCAGCTGCTGGGGAGGCTGAGGCAAGAGAATTGCTTAAGCCCAAGAGTTTGAAGTTGCTGTGAGCTGTGACGTCAGAACACTCTACCGTGGGCAACATGGTGAGACTCTGTCCACCACCCCCTCCAAAAAAAAATTCTAGGACTGAAGGTATAATACCTGAAATTCAAAATTCATTGAATAAGTTTAAGAGTAGACTGGAGATGCTGGAATAAGTAAGGAGATAAAATAGAAGTCATCAATGTGAAAACAGAGAAGAAAAGTATTTTTTAAAGTGAACAAAACTTAAGGGAACTGCGAGATGCCCAGACAAAAATCAGATCCAGCAGTACATTGATATCAGTGGTCGTCATAATTGTTCCAAGATGATCACTTGGCCAATGTGCCGAAGATAAGACTGTCTTATTCCTTGTACATGAAACTCTGGATTACCTCATTAGAGGTAACACAAGACAAATTTCCAGTAACACTAAGAAATCAGGAGATAAGCTTGGAAACACAGACATGGGTAAGTTACAGAATATGCCATTTCTTAGAAACACTTAAGCTAAAAGCCTCGTGGAAGACATGGACTTATGAAATCTCATTAAAGTAAAAGGAGAAGTCTAATTACAAAAAGGGATTCAGCCTTTTTATACAGGCTTACATTTAAGTCTTGGCCTGCACAATGGATGCTAAACCAAGAATCAGTTGCTTGACAAGCAAATCTTCCAACTGCAGCTTGCCTATGGAGCTGGGTTGTTTTTTTTTTTTTTTCTTCTATTAGGTCTTGTTAGGTCTTGTACAAATCTCTGCAACCCTCAGAATGCAACCTCAGAAAGATAGAAGACATCAATCAATCGATCTGTCTATTGGCAAATTTGCGACTGGTATTAGTAAGTGTGCTCAGTTTTGTAATTATTGTTATACCTCTGTATTTTTTTGCTTTTTAAGGTAAGTGAAGCATTGGTAGATTAGACTTGTGATCTTATTTGATATTTAAAAGAGTTTGATTAAATAAGTTTGTAGTAAGTGCTTAATCACTTGGGTAATTAAATTGTATTTGTTAAATGTGTAAATTTTTTTTTTTTTTTGTAGAGACAGAGTCTCACTTTATCACCCTTGGTAGAGTGCCGTGGCATCACACAGCTCACAGCAACCTCCAACTCCTGGGCTTAGGCGATTCTCTTGCCTCAGCCTCCTGAGTAGCGAGGACTATAGGCAACCACCACAACACCCAGCTATTTTTTTTGTTGCAGTTTAGCTGGGTCTGGGTTTGAACCCACCACCCTCAGTATATGGGGCTAGCGCCCCACCCACTGAGCCAGAGGTGCTGCCCTAAATGTGTAAATTTTGATTTATTCATTTCGAGGAGCCAGTAAATACTTGAAGAACAGGATTATTCATTATTCATTATTTATGCTTCATTTTTGAAAGGATATTGTTTAAATTATAATATTGATAAAATGGACACTATAAGCAGCTACTAATGTTCTTTTACTGTTTGAGGTGCTTTTGTTCCAGGAGAATAACCCAGTCAATAATTTTTTAGATAAAGTTCTTAGCAAATGTGGACAAAACCTAGAAAGAAATGGGTATTTTACCACGTTTCCATACTATCATATTATGTACAAGTCAAATTCCAACTTCAGCAATTTCTAATGTTGGTGCTCTAAGTTCCATTTTCAGGAAATCAGATTTAATCCTGTTCTTACAAGAGTAATAATATATTGTCTCAACAACTAGAGCTACAGATCAAAGAAAAAGGTCATTTTTGCATCCCTGACTGAGATTCCTGCCCCATAGAAAACATGTTTGATGTGCAATCATTTTTCTTTTGAATGGCCTTATCTAACCCCATCTGTTAGGCTGGCAAAGGGCCCATACACAAGGTAATAACCAGGTTTCAGTGAAAATAAATACCAAAACAAGGAGACCAAAAAGACATGTCCTTTGAACTGGCTGCAAATATTATTTCTCCCTACACATACCTTTTCTTTTTTTCTATTTTTCATAATTCTTTTACCTTGATTTACTAGTTTGCAGAATAATGAGCTACTTGGTGCCCTGGGCAGTATTGAAAAGTGATTAAACTATGAAACTAACTTAGGACCTTCACACGAAAGCTATAACCAAGTTACAACCTAAGAACAGGGGGAAGGGGGAAAGCGTGGGAAGGGAGGGGGGAGGTAGGTAGAGGGAGGGGGATTGAAAAGATCACACATGTGGTGCATCTTACAAAGGTACATGTGAGCCTTGGCAAATGTGGAATGTAAATGTCTTGGCAAAGTAACTAGGAAAATGCCAGGAGGGCTATGTCAACTAATGAGATGAAAATGTGTCAAATATTCTATGAAACAAGTGTATGGTGCCCCATGATCATATTGATGTATTTTTTTATTAAATCATAGCTGATTTAATGATTTAATAAAAAAATAAATAAATAAATAAATAAGAAAAAAAGAAAAGTGATTAAGTGAGACTATTTTAAATATAAACTTATAATGTAGGAGACCATGCATCAAGCTTGTGGAAGCGGCCACAAGTTCTTGAGGGAGGTGCTGGGAGTGGGACAATCTCTAAGCTAGCATGGAGATGTTTGGCTGCCTGGAGACAAGACCTCATGCAGCTGCAGGCGATTGGTCGCTCATTAGCAAGCAGGTGTTATACATTGGACGTTTGTGGTACAGCAGCATGGGAGTCGAGCAGGGGGGAAAGAGCACAGAGTGATCATTAAGAGCCATAGCTCTTGTGGGTGGGCCCCCACACCTGTTGTATAATGCTTTAATAAAAGGCCACGACAGAGGTTGCTCAGGGCTCTTCCTGGAATATGGGAAGCCTCCCTCTTGCAGGCATTTGTTCCTTCAATCCATGGTCCCAGATGCTTTTATTGACACAGCAACTGGGTGCCCTCAGCGGGCATGGACATTATAAAAATTTTTTTACAATTAACGTGTCATTTAATTGTTTCCATGACAACAAATCATTCAGTAAACAATTAATCAAATGTAAACACTTCTAAGAGTTGACAAACCCTGTCTTATAAAAATTAGCATTAAATTCAAACATCCAGATAACAGGATCCCCCTATTTCCCGGCTTCCAGGATGTGTTATCTATGGATCTCCCAGTACCTGCAGGTCACAGGGCAACAGAGGCTGTGTCAGAGTCACCTGGGACCTCCCCGAGCAGAAGAGACAAGGCAGTGAGCCTAGACACCGGACCTAGAACTCTGGCTGGAGCAAAAGACAAAGGCCCCACCAGATCCCAGAAGTATAAACATAAATTTTAAGATAACTTATGCACATATATTAATGTACTGCAATCTTTCTTTTTTTTATGATCAAATTGCCCTTTGTAGACATCTCTTGTGTCCTTTGGAGATGACTCTAGTACATTATTTTTAGTTGGGGTAAAATACTCATAAAATCTGACATTTTAAGTACACAGTCCAGTGGCACGTTTTGCATTCACATAGTTGTTACACCCACCACCATTTTCCATCTCCGGGACCTTTGTCTTCTTTTCAAACTAAAACTCTGTACCTATTGAACAGTAACTTCCCAGAATCCCTGGAAACCACCACTCTGTATCCTCTCTATAGAGATTTCACTACTCTAGGTACCTCACATAAGTGGAATCACACAATATTTGTATTTTTGTTAGTGGTTTATTTCATTCAGCATAATTTCCTCAAGGTTCAGCATAATTGTAGCAAGTCAGAAGTCCCTTCTTTTTAGGGCTCAATAATATTCTGCCATATGTAGATACATGCATACTACACTTTGCTATCCGTTGATCTGTTATCCCCTTGAGCTGCTTCTGCCTTTTGGCAATTGTGAATGATGCCACTATGAACATGAGAATGCAAATATCTCTTTGATATCCTGTTTTGAATTCTTTTGAGCATAAAGCCAGAAGTGGAGTTTCTGGATCATATTGTAATTCTATGTTTTACGTTGTTTTGTTGTTTTGTTTTTTTGAGATGGGAGGGGGTCTCACTCTGTCACCCAAGCTGGAGTACAGTCGTGTGATCATAACTCACTGCAGCCTCAAATGCCTGGGCTCAAGCCATCCTCCCACCTCAGCCTCCCAAGTAACTGGGACTATAGGTGTGCACCAACACAACACACCAGGCTAACTTTATTGTTGTTGTTGTTAGCCATGGAGTCTCCATAATGTTGCCCAGGCTGGTCTCAAACTCCTGGCCTAAAGTAATTCTACGACCTTTGCCTCCCCAGGTGCTGGAATTACAGGTATGAGCAATTGCACCTGACCTACTTTTGAGTTTTTCAGGAACCATCATACTGTTTTCCATGGCAGCTACACCATTCTATATTTCTGCCATCTGTGCTCAACAGTTTCACTTTCTTGTACATCATCACTACCATTTGTTACTTTGGGGGTAATTTTAGTGGTTCTTATTTTTTTTTTTTATTAAATCATAGCTGTGTACATTAATGCCATTATGGGGTATAATGTGCTGGGTTTATATACCGTTTGATTACGCTCCGTCCACCCATTCTCCCCCTCCCCTTCCCTCCCTCTCCTCTTTCCCCTTCTTCTCGGGCTATAGTTGGGTTATAGCTTTCATATGAAAGCTATAAATTGGTTTCATAGTAGGGCTGAGTACATTGGATACTTTTTCTTCCCTTCTTGAGATATTTTGCTAAGAAGAATATGTTCCAGCTTCATTCATATAATCATGAAAGAGGTAAAGTCTCCATCTTTTTTTAAGGCTGCATAATATCCCATGGTGTACATATACCACAATTTATTGATCCATTCGTGGGTTGATGGGCACTTAGGCTTCTTCCATGACTTAGCAATTATGAATTGGGCTGCAATAAACATTCTGGTGCAAATGTCCTTGTTATAATGTGATTTGGGGGCTCCTGGATATATACCTAGTAGAGGACTTGAAGGATCAAAAGGCAGATCTATTTTAGATCCCTAAGTGATCTCCAAACATCTTTCCAAAAGGAACTTATTAGTTTGCATTCCCAACACCAGTGTAGAAGTGTCCCCTTTCTCCACATCCATGCCAACATTTCTGGTTTGGGGGTTTTGTGATGTGGGCTAATTGTACTGGGGTTAGATGATATCTCAAAGTGGTTTTGATTTGCATTTCTCTTATGATTAAGGTTGATGAGCATTTTTTTATGTGCACCTGTCTTCTTCAGAAAAATTTCTCAAGTCCCTTGCCCAGCCTGAGATGGGATCACTTGTTCTTTTCTTGCTAATACGTTTGTGTACTCTGTGGATTCTGGTTATTAAACCTTTGTCGGAGACATATCCTGCAAATATCTTCTCCCATTCTGAGGGCTGTCTGCTTGCTTTACTTACTGTATTCTTGGCTGTGCAGAAGCTTTTTAGTTTCATCAGGTCCCAGTAGTGTATTTTTGATGCTGCTTCAATTGCCCAAGGGGTCTGCCTCATAAAATATTTGGCCAGGCTGATTCCTTCAAGAGTTTTTCCTGCACTTTCTTCTAGTATTTTTGTAGTTTCATGTCTTAACTTTAAATCTTTTATCCAGTGAGAGTCAATTTTTGTTAATGGTGAAAGGTGTGGGTCCAGTTTCAGCCTTCTGTAAGTCACCAGCCAGTTCACCCAGCACCATTTTTTAAATAGGGAATTTTTCCCCCAATTTATATTTTTGATAAGCTTATCAAACATCAAATGACGATAAGTGTCTGGGTTCATCTCTTGGTTCTCAATTCTGTTCCATACATCTACCTCTCTGTTTTTGCCAGTACCGTGCAGTTTTGATCACTATCGATTTATAGTATAATCTGAGGTCTGGTAGCATGATTCCTCCAGCTTTGTTTTTATTTCTGAGTAATGTCTTGGCTATTCAAAATTTTTTTCTGATTCCATATAAAACGAAGTATTATTTTTTCGAGATCTTTAAAGTATGACAGTGGAGCTTTAACAGGGATTGCATTAAAATTGTATATTGCTTTGAGTGAGTAATATGGACATTTTAACAATGTTGATTCTTCCCAGCCATGAGCACAGTATGTTTTTCCATTTGTTAATATCTTCAACTATATCTTTTCTCAGAGTTTCATAGTTCTCTTTATAGAGATCTTTCACATGCTTTGTCAGGTAAACTCCCAAATATTTCATCTTCTTTGGCACAACTGTGAATGGAATAGAGTCCTTGACTGTTATTTCAGCTTGACAATTGTTGGTGTATATAAAGGCTACAGATTTATGAGTGTTGATTTTATAACCTGAGATGCTGCTGTATTCCTTGATCACTTCTAAGGGTTTCGTAGTAGAATGCTTGGTGTTTTCCAGATATACAATCAAATCATCTGCAAAGAGTGAAAATTTAAACTCCTCTGACCCTATATGGATACCCTTGATCACCTTTTCTTGCCTAATTGCGATAGCTAAGACTTCCATTACAATGTTGAAAAGCAATGGAGACAATGAGCAACTTTGCCTGTTCCTGATCTGAGTGGAAATTATTTCAATGTAATTCCATTCAATACAATATTTGCTGGGGGTTTGCTGTAGATGGCCTCTATCAGTTTAAAAAATGTCACTTCTGGCTCAATGCCTGTGGCTAAAGCCGCTAAAGTAACAGCCACATACATCTGAGCTGGCAGGTTCAAATCTAGCCCAGTTCCGCCAAAAAACAACAATGACGTCTGCAACCCAAAATTAGCTGGGTGTTGTGATGGGCACCTATGTCCCAGCTACTTGGGAGGCAGAGGCAGGAGTTCAAGGTTGCTGTGAACTATGATGCATGGCACTCTGCCCAGGGTGACAGCTTGAGGCTCTGACTCAAAAAAAGAAAAGAAAAGAAAGAAATGTCACTTCTATACCAATTTTCTTAAGAGTTCTGATCATGAAAGGATGCTGGATATTACCAAAAGCTTTTTCTGTATCAACTGAGAGAATCATATGGTCTTTGTTTTTTATTTTGTTTATGTAATGAATTATATTTATAGATTTACGAATATTGAACCAGCCTTCAGATCCTGGGATAAAACCCACTTGGTTATGGTGTAAAATTTGTTTCATGTGTTGCTGGATTCTGTTTGTTAGCATCTTGTTGAATATTTTTGCATCCATATTCATTAGTGACATTGGTCTGTAATTTTCTTTTCTTGTTGGGTCTCTTCCTGGTTTGGAGATCAAGGTGATGTTTGCTTCACAAAATGTGTTGGCTAGTATTCCTTCTTTTTCTATATTTTGGAAAAGGTTAAGTAATATAGGTACTAGTTCCTCTTTAAAGGTTTGGTAGAATTCTGATGTGAAGCTATCTGGTCCTGGGCTTTTCTTTTTAGGGATATTTTGTATAGTTGATGCTATTTCAGAAGTTCATATAGGCCTGTTCAACATTTCCACTTCTTTCTGGCTAAGTCTAAGAAGGTGGCGTGCTTCCAAGTATTGGTCTATTTCCTTCACATTTTTGTATTTCTGAGAATAGAGTTTCTTGTAATAGTTATTAAGGATTTTTTTTTTTTTTGCAATTTTGACCAGGGCTGTGTTTGAATCCACCACCTCTGGCATATGGGGCTAGCACCCTACTCCTTTGAGCCACAGGCACTGCCCTCATTAAGCATTTATTGAATTTATGAGGAGTCTGTTCTTATTTCATCTTTGTCATTTCTGATTGATGAAATTAGAGATTTTACTCTTTTTTTCCTGGTTAGGTTAGCCAAAGGTTTATCTATTTTATTGACCTTTTCAAAAAACCAACTTTTTGATTTATTGATCTGTTGTATAATCCTTTTGTTTTTAATTTTATTTAATTCTGCTTTAATTTGGGTTGTTTCTTTTCTTCTGCTGGGTTTGAGGTTGGAATGTTTTTCCTTTTCCAGTTGCTTGAGATGTCCCATGATGTTGTTAACTTCCTCTCTTTCCGTTCTCTTGAGGAAGTCTTGCAGTGCTATAAATTTCCCTCTTAGGACTGCCTTTAAAAGTGTCCCAGAGGTTCTGATAATTCATGTCTTCATTATCATTTTGTTCTAAAAATTTGGCCATTTCCTTCTTAATCTTGTCTATGACCCATCTATCATTCAGCATAAGGTTATTTAGTTTCCATGTTTTTGTATGAGTATGCAGATTCCTGTTGTTACTGAGTTCAACTTTTATTTCATGATGGTCCAAGAAGAGGCAAGGAATGATTTCTAATCTTTTAAATTTGCTGAGGTTAGACTTGTAACCTAAGATGTGATTAATTTTGGAGGATGTTCCATGGGCTGATGAGAAGAATGTGTATTCAGTTTTGTTAGGATGAAATGTTCTGTAGATGTCTGTTAAATAAAAATGTTGAATGGTTAAGTTTAAGTCTAAAATTTCTTTGCTGAGTTTCTTATTGGAGGATCATCCAACACTGCCAAAGGAGTGTTAAAATCTCCAACTGTTATGGTGCTGGGGCAAATCAAGTTGTTCATGTCTGTTAGAGTCTCTCTTATAAATTGAGGTGCATTCTAGTTGGGTGCATAAATGTTAATAATTAAAATCTCATCATGTTGAGTGTTACCCCTAACAAATATGAAGTGACTATCCTTATCTTTCCTAACTTTTATTGGTTTAAAGCCTGTTGAATCTGTGAATAGAATTGCAACACCTGCTTTTTTCTAATTTCCATTTGCCTTGAATATAGATGACCATCCCGTCACCCTGAGTCTATATTTATCTTTTAAATCTTTTTTTTTTTTTTTTGTAGAGACAGAGTCTCACTTTATGGCCCTTGGTAGAGTGCCGTGGCATCACACAGCTCACAGCAACCTCCAACTCCTGGGCTTAAGCGATTCTCTTGCCTCAGCCTCCTGAGTAGCTGGGACTACAGGCGCCCGCCACAACGCCCGGCTATTTTTTGGTTGCAGTTTGGCCGGGGCCAGGCTTGAACCCACCACCCTCGGTATATGGGGCCAGCGCCTTACCGACTGAGCCACAGGCGCCGCCCTTTTTTTTTTTTTGTGGTTTTTGGCCGGGGCTGGGTTTGAACCCGCCACCTCCGGCATACGGGACCAGCGCCCTACTCCTTGAGCCACAGGCACCGCCCTATCTTTTAAGGTAAGATGAGATTCTTGTATGCAGCAAATATCTGGCCTGCGTTTTTGTATCCAGTCAGCCAACCTGTGCCTCTTTTAAAAAACAATTTAAGCCATTCACAGTAATTAAGAATATTGATAAGCCTGGTAGAATTTTGGGTATTGAGTTTTTCGAAAGTCCAGTGGACATTTTTAATCCTTTCGTCTCTGTGGAAGTTGGAATTTGTTCAAAAGTTTCTGAGTGAGTTTATTTTTGTGGTGGAGGATTGTGCTGGTCATTATGGTGGATAGGTCTGAGAATATCCTGGAGAGATGGTTTAGTTATGGCAAATTTCTTCAACATGTGAATGTCGTTAAAGTATTTAATTTCTCCATCATAAATGAAACTCAGTTTAGCTGGATACAGAATCCTGGGTTGAAAATTATTTTGTTTTAGGAGATTAAAAGTCAATGATCACCCTCTTCTAGTTTGAAAGGTTTCAGCAGAGAGATCTGCAGTCATTCTAATATTCTTCTCCTTATATGTTATGGTTTTCTTATGTCTGGCTGCTTGCAGAATTTTCTCCTTCATGTTAACTTTGGCGAAGTTAATTATAATGTGTCTAGGAGGTGTCTTATTTGGATTGAGTCATGCTGGGGTTCTGAAACAGTCTGATATCTGAATTTCAGAGTCTCTTGGCATGTCTGGGAAGTTATCATTGATTATTTCATGGAGTAGAGCATCTGGGCTTTTCAAAGCCACCTCGTCGCCTTCAGGAATTCCTATAAGGCGAATATTAGTTTTATTCACATTATCCCAGAGCTCTGTGAGAGAATGATCCATTTTTGATCTCCACTTCTCTTCATCTTTGAGCATTTGGGAGTATTCAAAAGTTTTGTCTTCAATGTCAGAAATCCTTTTTTCTGCCTGCTCCATTCTGTTACTGAGGGATTCTACTATATTTCTCAGATCTTTGAGGACTGCAAGTTCTTGTCTCAATGTGTTGAAATCTTTGCTGATTTTGTCTTTGAATTCATTGAATTCTTGAGACAACTTTTGAAATGCTCCTTGAATTTCTAATTCCAACTTTACCTCCATTCTATTAATCTTATTTGCTATTCAAATTCTGAATTTAATTTCTGACATCTCAGCCATTTGTTTATGAATGGGATCTTCTGGTGTATCCACCATGCCGTTCCTTGGGGAGTTGATCTACTCTGATTATTCATGTTGCCAGAGATTTTCTGCTGATTCCACCCCATGATTATTTTATACCATTGGCTGGATAAGCAGATTAGGTGAAGTTAGGTTGGGGGCCCCTGGAGTAGGGATTAACCAGCCCTTTGCTCAAGAGCTGTGACTGGTGTCTGTACCTTTTCCCCTAGAGCTTTGCAAAGGACCCATACAGTCCTACGGCCTGAGACACTGGGGACCTGCTTTGTGTGGTGGGGCTAACTGGCTCTGTCTTGTTTTCAGATGGTCTCTGTCCAATCCTAGTGAATCAGTAACTCTGGGTTGAAGTCTCAACTGTGGAGAAATACCAGCAACTACGTCACCCCCCAACACACACACACAGGCAACAACTGGAAAAGGAAAATCAAACCTTCCTACAACCACACATCCAGGGTATCACTCTGGATAGTCCTTGGGTGATTTGGTCAAGAGTGCCAAATCAATTGTCCCAGTCAGCACCCAGTCTCAAGTGGGAGAGTTCAAAAGGTCTCCAGCAATTAGAAATATCAAGAGTCTGCTGGCAACTCAAGTATGACTCACTCTGGTGCTCCATGTAGTGAGAAGGACCCACCCAGAAAATGAATTAGTCTGGAAAGGTTGATGCCTCCTTCCCCACCCTATACCTCTGTCACACCTAGTCACTGATAACCTTGCAGGACTGTGACCCAGTGCCTTCCAAGGCTCCAGGGGGTTGTGCTTGCCTGTGTCACAGGGAGATCTATGTCTGGGGACCTGGTCCCTTGGCCAGACCGCTGCACTCTGTCACCAGCCAGCAGGGGGAGCTGAAACCTGACAACCTTGGGTGCTTAAGGGAAGCTGGGGTGGTTTACTCAGTTCCAGCCCCACCCCAGATTGATGTTGCTGCCACTTATATTCTGGCGGAATTAGCAATTCTGTCCTCTCTAAATTCCCCTGTGGGCCAGGCTCTGTTTGAATTCACAGAACTGTGGCTCAGCCCCACCCTGTGCCACTGCCATTGTGCCAATTCTCACAGAGCTGGCATCTCTGTCTTGGCTGCACTCTGTGTTGGGGTGGCTGCAGTTAGAACTCATGCTCAGCTCTAAATTCTTGCCTCTCCCTGGGCTGGTACAGTTGCCCCTCTTGCTTTTATCTCAGCTATGTTCCCCTGGGGGCTGGGTGCTTCTTAGGGTCACTAAAGCAGCACTTCTGACTCAGCTCCACCCTGGAAGTAGGCCATCTCTGTGCGTGTGTATTCTAGTCTCCATCCCCACTGCGCCCCGCCCAGGCAGGTACCTCCTCAGACATACTCTTTACTCACAGGGCCTGCGTTTCCATCTCAGATCTGTTCTGCCAGTAGCTGCCACCAGTTCCCAAGAGAGGTAGGGAGTGTCTCTCCAAATTATCCCCAGGGGTGTGAGCCCTATTGTTCCCACCGCTGCCTCTGCTGCTATGTGCCATGGAGCACTGCTTCTCCCTCTCCCTCTTGGTCCACAGTCCTCTCTTTACCCCCATGTCACAGAATCGGCACAGACCTGCAACAGGCCACATCTCTCGAGAAAATGCCCCAGAATGTGGACTCCATGGGGACAGGCTTCCAGACCTTGGGGTGAGAGTGGATGGGAGTGCCAGGAGTTCAGAACTGCAGGTAGAGAATTTATACAGTTTTATGCCTGGTGGGAGAGTGCCACTAGTGTTAGTGGGTCCTCTCTTATTTGTTTATTTTTTAATCATTGCATTTTAAAATGTCATGTTTTCATTCCTGGCTCAGATCCTTGCCCTCATAACACACATGTTTAATGTTTGATCATTTATTTTAAATGTCCATAACTACGTAATGGGCACAGAGTCTCTGTAGCAGGTGATGAAAATGTCTGGGAACTATATAGGGGTGATGGTTACACAACATTGCAAATATTCTAAAGGTCACAAATTGTTTATTTTAAAATAGCTCATGGTTAAATTTATGTTATGTGAATTTCACTTTAATTTTCTAAAAACTCAATGAAAGGACAAAAAGTAAGAGAACTGCTGGATAAGTATGAGAGAATTTTTTGATAAAAATAGTATTATAAGCAAGAAGTTTGAGGATGCAAAGAAAAGTGAAAAAGTGAACATAGTAAATGAAATGATAGATCTGTTCCATGACGTTTCCCCTTGGGATAGACAGGGATGCAAAGGTGGGACTAACTCCATCATGATCCTTCCAAAATCTTCTCAGTTTAACTTTGGGTATCAGAGACCAAAAGGCTAAATAAAAATCATCACAGACTGTAACTTAACATTATAGACTTCAACAACAGACTGTTTAAAAATTTTAATAGTGATAAGTACAATTTCATCTACACCATTATCACATTCAGGACACTTGTTATCACCTCAGTCTGGAAATGAACCCTAGTGGCTTCCATGGCTAAAGTAAAATTTTCTTTCAGAATTTGATCAATGCTTCCTCTATTAAGTTGTCAAAGTAATTAAACAATAGTAAATATAATTTTTGCCTAACAGATGGGCTCAATTTTAAGATTGCTAATAACTGGTGTTGGTAATGCGTGGAGTACCACACTCTCATGTAGGAATATTAGTAATATAAATAAGATCAGCTTCTCTATGGGGCTTTTTGACAATACTTAATCCATTTTTTAATGTGCATACACTTTTACCCAGCAATTATATTTCTGCAAAGTTATACTAAGGAAATAACAGGAAAATAATAGAAGTCATATGTCCATATAGGTTCATCACAGTGTTATTTGAATTAGTGAAAAACTAAAAAGCATGTTTTCTCAATTCTTAATAGAGAATTTATTAAATAAATTATGGCACAGCCACACAATAGAATGTTGCTGTGCAGATCTAAATAAGAAGATCAATATTTATCAAAAAGAAAATGCCCATGATATGCTTTTTTAAAAGATTACAAAAATTATAATCACATGTGCATTTTACATGTGCGTAGAAAAATATGGAAAAGAACACATTAAAATGTTAATAAGGACACCAGCAAGATGGAAGAATAGGAAGCCTCAGGCCATTACTCTCCCATAGTAACACCAAGTTAATAACAATAAACAGACAGGAATACCTTGGTCAGACAAAGGATAAGATATACAATGTAAAATCAATAAAAATTCCAGTGAAAGGGATAGGAAAATTGGTGGCATTTTGTGCAAATGTCCAGCAATGAAAGGGCAGGCAAAGTGTCCAAAGTTCTAGCTAAACTGAGGGGTGTCTGAAGGTCCGCTGTCTAGCCTGACTTAGATAACTGATACGTACATAAGACCAGTAACTTTGTCTAGAAGCTGCTGAGACATGATAACCATGAATTAAGTTCCTCAGGCAGACACCAGGCTACTTAGAATGGTCAGGAATACCCTGCTTACAGAATTGTAGATAGCTAAAAGTACATACGAACGCAGAGAAGATAACCCCTCAGAAAAGGTTTGAAAGATCCTGGAATCCCTAGCAGTGTTGGTCAGTGAAGGTCTTCCTTCTGCATAAAGCCAATTTGTAAAAACTTACAGAAGTGGTTTCTTTCTTCAAATACCCAAGTCTCAAACAAAAAAGCACAAATCACACAAAGAAAAAGGAAAACGTGGCCTCAGTAGAGAAACAATAAAACTTCAAAAACCAACACTAAAAAAACCATAGATCTATGAGCTGTCTGACAAAGAAAGTAAACTACTATAATATAGATGCTCAATGAGCAAAAAATAGCATGATTAGACTAAAAAAAAATTGGGAAAACTATGCATGAACAAAATGAGAATATTAGTAACAAGTAGAAACAGTTAAAAAACAAACTATAATTTTGGAAATGAAAAATACAATAACTGAACTGAAAAATTTATCAGCACACCCAACAGATAGATTGGATAGAAGAGTTACTGAACTTGAACACAGATCATTTGTGTGGATGTATATTTAGGTGTTTAAGGGAAGAGTCGTATTTTGATGTGTTTATATTGTTAATATATGATTTAATAAGTTTAAAATTAATATTTGACTGTTACTTATAAATAGGTTAAGAATTGAATTTAAAAAATGACTGTAGGTGATGGGTGAAAGGGAGCAGAGACAGGATAGAAGTGGATCAGAGAAACTCAATGTCTGGTGTAAACTGTATTGTTGAAGAATTGGCCCTTTTAAGACTTTAAAAGTTATTTTGTTAAAATTTTATTGTTTTTTCCAGAGAGACGCCACTGTGAGGTCACTGAGCAGACAAGGCTGTCCTAGGCAGGCAGGACTGCCCTTTCACAGAGAGCAAGTGCTTTGGGGGAGTTAAAAAATACAAAATGTTTAAACCTCATTAAAGAGAACAAAAGTTACTCTGGTCTAGATAAGGAAAAAATATCTCCTTTCTTCTGTCACCTTGGTATGGTCAGAAGCGTCAGTCCGTCTGAGCACAGGCTTCTTGATTGTTAGTTATCAGCCCTGTGATTGGTGTGTGTGGCCTAATTGGGGTCTGCTTTGACATCCTGCTCCTGGACTGTGTTTTCTGTCCCATATTCTATTTGTGTTAAGATCATAGTATCTTAGAATAATAATTGTAAAAGATAAATCAGTCTAACGTAGTTAGTTTAAAAAAATAGTTTAATTAGAAAATATAAACACAACAAGAACCATGACATAATTTGTTAGCTTTCCTTCCTTAAACTGATAATTAAAACAATGGTGTATAAAATAAAAACAGAGCTAGCATAGAACAAGGGGCTGTCCATTGGTCCTCACAGGGAAAGCGGAGAGACTCCCAACCCAACTGTTCCTTAGAAAACTTTTTCTTATGTCTTGTCTTTTCATTTTTTCCCCTCATCCTCTCATCTCCACTCGCCACTAAAAAAAAAAAAAACACACAATATAATTTAAGACAAGTCCCCAACAATTTGAAATGTAGTTAGAGGACCAGAAAAATAAAGAATGAAGAAAAGTAGAGAAAGCCTGAGGGACTTAGAGAACACCACCAAGCAGACCATGTGGACAGTGTGGTACTTCTTAGACAGCATAGGAATCCAAGAAGGATGAGAGAGAGAGAGAGACAGATAAAGGGGCAGTGAAGAAATAATAGCCCAAACTTCCCAAATCTGAGGCAAGAAATACATGTAAAAATTTAAGAAGCTCGAGGCGGTTCCTGTGGCTCAAAGGAGTAGGGCGCCGGCCCCATATACTGGAGGTGGTGGGTTCAAACCCAGCCTCAGCTAAAAACTGCAAAAAAAATAATAATAATAAATAAATAATTTAAGAAGCTCAAAGAACTCCAACCCAGCTAAATCAGAAAGACCCACATCAAGACACAGTATCACCAAGCAATCAAAGCTTAAAGATAAACAAAGGATATTATCTATCCTAAAATAGAATAAAAATGGAATCTCAAGGAACTCCAAATACCTAAAAAAATGTTTTAAAAGAAAAATAAAATTGGAGGCTCACACTTTCTTATTTCAAAAAGCTTTACAAAACTTTAGTTAAAAACCCATGTTGTGTGTACAAAGAAAAATAAACCATTGCAACAGAATAGATAGCCCTGGAATGAACCCTCATGTAAGTGTTAGAGTCCAGAAATAAACGCTTCCGCAATGGTGCCAAGGCTACTTAGTGGGGGAAGCATAGAGTCTTCAATAAATCAAATTTGGAAAACCTGATGTCCACATGCCAAAGGATAAAATTAAATCCTTACCTTACACCATACACAAAAATTAACTCAAAATGAATTGAAGAACTAAATGCAGGACCTACAAGTATAAAACACCTGGAGCTTCATGACACTGGACTTTGCAGCGAGTTCTTGTATATGTCTCAAAAAAAAGCACAGGCAACAAAAGCAAAAATAAACAAAGGGAAATTGATGCTTAAAAACTTCTGGCATAAAGGACACAGTCAAGGGTGGAGAGACACCTATGGAATGAGAGAAAATTTTTGCAAATCTCCTAACACTCTGGGAGATGAAGCGGGTGGATTGCCTTAGTCAGGAGTTGGAGACCAGCCTGAACAAGAGGGAGATCTCTGTCTCTAAAAACAGCTAAGCGTTGTGGTGGCCGCCATAGTCCCAGCTACTCTGGAGGCTGAGGCAAGACACTTGCTTAAGCCCAAGAGTTGGAGGTTGCTGTGAGCTATGATGCCACAGCACTCAACCAAAGGTGACAAAGTGAGACTCTGTCTCAAAAAAAAAGGAAATATTTGCAAATCATTTTGATAAGAATATATAATGAACTCCCAAAATTCAATAAGAAAAAAATTGAATAACTTAATACCATGGTTGACTAAATTTAAGGCCAATTATTCATTTTCAGTCTTAAACCACGAAATGCAACTGTTTAGTATCTATTCATTTCCAGAAGTTATTTCATACAAATTTCACAAAATCTATTTAACAGTATCCTGGAACACTGTATCCTATAAAAGATACCTCTTTGTTGCATTTCTTGATGGCAGCACTAATCAATAAAAATGAACAATTCTTGTATTCAATTTACAAAAGACTTCAATACATTTTATAGAAAGGATCTTTTTGTTATGTTTACATTCTAAATTTCATGTAGTCCTGAACATTGATCTTTAGGAGAATCAAGTTCTCTAATGACTTATCAATAGAGAAAAGCATTTTTGAATTGATTTTAATTTCATAGCTTGTAGGACTTGTTGCTTAAGATTTGCATTATCTGCACTTTTATGAATCAATTGAATTGCTTTTTATAGGAACTCAGTCAAAATATTCTTATTACAAGATAATGTTTCAATTGTACCATATACTTTATTCATTTATTTCACAACTATTTGTAACTTGGCAAGTATTTTGGAAGGAACCAAAGGCACATTTGGTCAGTGATTCAAACCATTGATGATGAGTAATATTAGCCATATAGACTGGATCCAGTGTGTATGCCAGGCACTGTGCTGGGCATTATGTGACCATCCCATCTGGTGGTGAGTATTATCATCATCGCCAATGTACAGAGAGGGAAACTGAGGCATAAACAGGCGATGTAAGTTGCTGAGGCTGTCGCAGCTAGGAAATGGAAGAGGCAAGATTCAAGCCCCGTTTGGCTACTCCTAGGACCCAAACTCTGGCGTAGCATGTGTTCGGGAATCACAAATGTGATAAGTGAGTAGAAAGGAACTTTCAGGCACCCATCCTTTCAGGGAGATGAAGAAAGCCCTCATGGATGTGACATTTTAGCTGAACAGGAATAGGTCAAAGAAACCTGGAAAGATTGGTGGCGTAGTGCAGCTAAGCACGGGGTGAGTAGGTGCCACGTGGTGAAAAACTAAAATTCTAAAAATTGTAGGGCAATCACCTACTGGTGGGAGGAGGGGAACGAGGCTAGCAAGGCACAGGCTTAACTTTGTGACTAGCACTGGGCTTCCTCCCAAATGCAAAGGCATACAATCCCACCACCTAAACACGGCTTTCTTATATTCTATTTTCTTGCATATTTTTGTTTTGCAGATTTTGTGGAATATTTCAATTTTTTAAATTATAAGTTAAATATGAGTACAACAATTTTTTTCATTTTTAATATATTAAATTAAATAGCGTCATGACTTGGGTTACTGATGAAAATGTCCTTGAATGATGAAAATGGCCTCGAAGGAATACTAATTCTGTTTCTTGGTTAGGGTCCTTCACTGTGAAGTTGTGCTTTACAGAAGTCTTTGGATAGGAATAAGATCCCAGTATTTTCTGCTACTTGGGAGGCAAAGATATTTTCATAAGTGGACACCATGCTTTATAATCTACCTTTTGACAAGGGGCCAGCAGGTAGGGCCCTGGCTCCCGGCTCCTGTAGGGACACTCACACCAACGGTCTGTCCGCCTTTGCAACGCAGAATTTGCACTCCCACTTCCATGAGGCCGTTCCTTAAAGGGATTGGCTTCTCGTGGAGACATGTATCAACAAAATTAAAAATATAATACAGGGCAGACACAGTGGCTCACAATCCTATCACTCTGGGTGGCAAAGTGGGTGGATTGCTTGAGCTCAGGAGTTCAAGACTAGCCTGAGCAAGAGTGAAACCCTGTTATCTACTAAAAATAGAAAAACTAGCTGGGCGTTGCAGCAGATGCCTGTAGTCCCAGCTACATGGGGGGCTGAGGCAAGAAGATTATTTGAGCCCAGGAGTTTAAGGTTGCTATGAGCTATGACGACACCATGGCATAGCACTCTACCCAGGCTGACAGAATGAGACTCTCTCTCAAAAAAAAAAAGAAAAAGTATGTATATTACATACATGATACCGGGTGTCCATAAAATTTATGTGCAATTTTAAATTGCACACTATTTTTAATTGTACACGAACTTTATGGACTATAAACAGATACAGAAGCAACCTTTTGCATGAATAAAAAAAAATCAGCACACAGGTAACATTTGTAGCCACATCACTGGCCTTTGCAATTCCCCAGATAACTTGGTGGGGAAAATGGTGGTTCTTCAATCCACTAAAGCAGCCACTGTACATAATTTTCAGGTTTTTTCTTTTTTTGTCTTGTTTTGTATATTGCTAAGGCTTTTTCTTTACTTGTGAAAAAGCTTTTTCTGATCTCTTAAAATATTAGCCTGCTGGGTGGAAAGCCGCACAGAAGCCATGATGCCCTCCATGTGGTAACATTGTTCCTCTGTCAGCCGACTGCACCGGAGCTGACACGCACTGAGAAACAATCATGCCAGGTGGCAGTTTGGGCTGTGCTGATTAGAAACTTAAACAATGACTCAACAAGCAACTATTTAACAGAATTTGAAAACCTCCATTTATAATCTAGGACTAGCTTGGTTGGTGACAGAAAACCCTAAACAACAAGGGCTTCAAAATAGAAGCTGCTGGGTGCAGTGGCTCATGCCTGTAATCTCAGCCCTCTGGGAGGCTGTGCAGGTGGCTCTCTTGAGCTCAGGAGTTTGAGACCAGCCAGAGCAAGAGCGGGACCCATCTCTACTAAAAATACGAAAATTAGCCGGTGTTATGGGGATGCCTGTAGACCCAGGTACTTGGGAGGCTGAGGCAGGAGGATCTCTTGAACCCAAGAGTTCGAGGTTACTGTGAGCTATGAGGATGCCATGGCACCCTACTCAGGACGATAGAGTGAGACTCTGTCTCAAAAAAAAAAAAAAGAGTAAAGTTTCTGTTTCTTTCCCTTCAAAGAAGTCCAGGCCCTAGACCGTCCAGTCATGCTGCCCGCTGTCCCCAGAGTTGGACCACTGTGCATGCTGTGGCTCAAGGGTCAGCCCATATTATAGTCCAGACTTCAGGATGGAGTGGACAGAGGCTGTGCTCCTGACTTAGAAGACTTTCTAGAATTTTCCACATGGTAATTTAGCTGAGTGTGGCCAACACCTACTCATATAGCCACATCTAACTGCTGAGGGGAACAGGCGAAGGGTTCACAAGAAGGAGAGGAGGTCAGTCCAGGGACTGGGACATCTTTCTTAGCAGAGAGAAGAGAGAGAAAGAGCTGGGTGGAGTCTGACCAGGAGTCAGCTCACTTTCACACGTTTTCAAGGGTCTTTTATCATCCCTTATCAGTAGGGCTGAATGTAGGAGGAGGGCTCCCAGAGGCAGTCGTCCCTTCTGCAGAGGAACTAATTTTGCACTGGGACAAATCTAGAAGTTACTCCTTAATTGGCTACAAGCCAGGGCCAAAGTGAAAGTTACTGTTCTGTAGTTTCCCAGCAACAATGGTCTTGAACCTTTCCAAAGGATAGGGAGGGGTTTGCTGTGATCATACAGTTTGATTTCTGACCTGTTTTTCGTCCTCGTTTCCCAAAATGGCTGTATTCTTGCCAGGGTCATGAGGATTTCTTTCCCACAACTGCAAGAGAAGCTGATGGCAATGTGTCCAGCTAAAACTGAGAGGTACCTGTCCCTGAGGAAGAAGAAAGGACATTAGGATGGCACCGTTTGCCACAGACATCTTGATGGAAGGTTGTGAGAAGCCTCATCGCATGACCATGGACTTGCTGCCTGAAGCGAGTTCCCACGGCAAATACTCAGACTAAAGAAGCTGGGGTCTGACATTTGGAAACACTGAGGGAGGCAATCTCCAGAAATGGGAGATGTTACCTGTTCTGGGGAAGAGTGACAGACTAAGATGCAAGACCCCCTACAACTCTCACCTGAGCTAAATTGAATCAGGAGGGAAGGGAAGCCTCATTCTTAATTTAGAAAGGGAAAATTCAGGTCCCGGAAAGGAGGCACTGACCTGGTAGCTGGGAAATGCACAGCAGGCGCCTGCACCAAGCTGGACCACTCTCAACAACCCAGATGTGCACACGCCGCATTGGGTGATTAAGATCCCGGCCTCCAGTCCCAAGAGACAGCTTTAATTTTATGACAGAAATAAGTGGAAAAATAGAAGTCTCTAGGTCAGGGATTTTATTTTTAGTTAGAACCATATTTTCCCATTTAAATCCAATTTAATAGATTCCTAGGCCAGACCTGGCGGCTCAGGCCTATAATCCTAGCACTTTCAGAGGCCAAAGCAGGAGGATTGCTGGAGACCAGGAATGTCAGATCAACCTGGGTAACCAGCCCCCTCTCTACAAAGAAAAAACTTGCAAAGCGTGGTGTTGGGCACCTGTAGTCCCAGCTACTCAGGAGGCTGAGGCAAAAGGATCATTTGAGCCCAAGAGTCTGAGGCTGCAGTGAGCTATAATCATGCCACTGCACTCAGCAGTGAGAACTTGTCTCAAAAAAAAAATAGATTTCTAAAATACAAAAATAAAGCATGTCAAGGCCAGGTGCAGTGGCACACACCTGTAATCCCAGCACTCGGGGAGGCCGAGGCAGGTGGATTGCCTGAGCTCATAGGTTTGAGACCAGCCTGAGCAAGAGTGAGACCCTGACTCTAAAAATAGCCGGGGGTTATGGTGGATGCCTGTAGTCCTGGTTACCTGGGAGGCACAGGCAAGAGAATCCCATGAACCCAGGAGTTTGAGGTTGCTATGAGCTGTGACGCTATGGCACTCTACCAAGGGCGACAAAGTGAGACTCTTGTCCCAAAAAATAAAAATAAAAAGCATGTCCATCACAAAATCTCAAAACTGCAGATGCTGGAGTGGGTGTGGAGAGAAGGGAACACTTTTACACTGCTGGTGGGACTGCAAACTAGTACAACTTTTCTGGAAGGAAGTATGGAGAAACCTCAAAGCACTCAACCTAGACCTCCCATTCGATCCTGCAATCCCATTACTGGGCATCTACCCAGAAGGAAAAAAATCCTTTTATCATAAGGACACTTGTACTAGACTGTTTATGGCAGCTCAATTTACCATTGCCAAAATGTGGAAACAGCCTAAATGCCCACCAACCGAGGAATGGATTAACAAGCTGTGGTATATGTATACCATGGAATACTATTCAGCTATTAAAAAAAATGGAGACTTTACGTCCTTCGTATTAACCTGGATGGAAGTGGAAGACATTATTCTTAGTAAAGCATCACAAAAATGGAGAAGCATGAATCCTATGTACTCAATCTTGATATGAGGACAATTAATGACAATTAAGTTTATGGGGGGGGAAGCAGAAAGAGGGATGGAGGGAGGAGGGTGGGGCCTTAGTGTGTGTCACACTTTATGGGGGCAAGACATGATTGCAAGAGGGACTTTACCTAACAATTGCAATCAGTGTAACTGGCTTATTGTACCCTCAATGAATCCCCAACAATAAAAAAAATAAAAATAAAAAAAAAAAAGCATGTCGTTTGTTATAACTTCATCCAAATGTATCTGAAGAGGAAAATAGATAATGCCCTGCACCTCCCCCTGTGAGTACCTGGGTGCAGTCCACTCCTTCCCCTCTCTCCTCACAGTTGCACAAGTGTGTTCAAATGGAGGTGCATGGAGATGGGATTACTGTCCCCTGGGGCGGTGGGGGGGCTAGCATGTGTTTTGTTTTGCAAAAATAGCATGCGATTATAATAGTATCTTGAAACTTGCTTAAAAAAATACCTTGAGCATCCCTCCAATGGATTCAGACCTGCCCTGCCATATCCTTTCAAATAAATGCTTAATATTGGGCGGCGCCTGTGGCTCAGTGAGTAGGGCGCCGGCCCCATATGCCGAAGGTGGCGGGTTCAAACCCAGCCCTGGCCAAACTGCAACAAAAAATAGCCAGGCATTGTGGCGGGCGCCTGTAGTCCCAGCTGCTGGGGAAGCTGAGGCAAAAGAATCGCGTAAGCCCAAGAGTTAGAGGTTGCTGTGAGCTGTGTGAGGCCACGGCACTCTACCCAAGGGCGGTACAGTGAGCCTCTGTCTCTACAAAAAAAAAAACAACAAAAAACAACAACAACAAAAAAAAAATGCTTAATATTCCATAACATATATGCCCCTTAATGTGTTCGACCATGTTTTACCAGTGGTCATTCAGAACCTCATTAACAGTCACTTGTGTTAGGACATCTGCTTTACATGAAAGAGGCCCACAGATAAGCTCCAGGTACTAATTCAGTATGCCAGATCTGAGAGCCACCAACATTCTTCATGTTTGGGGAGTATTAAGAGGCTCCAGTAACCCACTGAGGATCTGAGAAGAGAAAAATACCATCAAATGATGTGCAAGTATTGGTTGTATGATGATGCAGAACCATTTTAAAATGCTGAACTATGAGAACTTCACCAAAATGCCACGGAGGAGAACATGCTCCCAAGGTAAATAGCTCTCTTTTCATGGAAGTTAATGAAAATGACAACTCTGTGGTTTTAGTCTGCATAGGAATCTTTTGTGTTGGGCGGCACCTATGGCTCAAAGGAGTAGGGCGCTGGCCCAACGTACCGGAGGTGGTGGGTTCAAATCCAACCCCAGCCAAAAACAGCAAAAAAAAAAAGAGAGAGAGAAAGAAATCTTTAGTGTTGTTAGTGAAGAAGAGAAAAATCACCTACAAGCAATACCTCCAGAATAGAGATTAACAGAAACATTTGAACATGACTAGTCAGATCTATAGATAACCAGCTAGCCATCATGGCACAGGGCTCCTCCTCATGGGTGACCTGCAGCCGTGTGCTGCAGACGTGGCGCTCCCCAACTGACTCTAACTCATAACTAGCTCCCTCCAGTTCAGCGGATGCCACATGAACCAGCAGCCCCTTTCCAAGTCCTGAGCAGTCTTCTCTAGTAGCCTGACCCTTCCGGGAAGGCTTCGTGTTAAACACTGTAAATAAGCGAGGACCTCAAGGTGTGAATAACAGCCAGCACCTGCTGGTCACTCATCACCGGCCAGCTGCTGTTTCAATGCACTTTACTCGGCTTCCTTTGTGAACACCTCACAACATCTCTATAAAGTAGCTGCAAAGCATCTATTATGTGCCCAAGGATTGTTACATGCCCTGAAGACACGAAGGTAGTGTAGAGATAGAGGCAATGGCCCTAAAGAGGTTTTTGAGTTTTTTTATTAAATCATAACTTTGTACAATAATGCATTTATGGGGTGCAATGTGCTGGTTTTATATACAATTTGAAATACTTATAACAAACTGGTTAACATTGCCTTCACCACACTTTCTTAATTATTGTGTTAAGACGTTTATACTCTACACTTAGTAGATTTGACATGTACCCTTGTAAAAATGCACCATGGATGTGATCCGACCAATTACCCTCCCTCTATGCATCCATCCTCCCCCCTTCCCTACCCCTCCTCAGGGATCTAAAAATAGACTGCTGTTCAATCCTGCAATTCCTCTACCAGGTATATATTCAGAAGACCAAAAATCACTTTATAACAAAGATATTTGCACCATAATGTTTCTTGCAGCCCAATTCATAATTTCTAAGTCATGGAAGAAGCCCAAGTGCCCAGCGACCCATGAACGGGTTAATAAATTGTGGTATATGTATACCGTGGAATATTATGCAGCCTTAAAAATGATGGAGACTTACCTCTTTTATGTTTACATGAATGGAGTTGTAATATATTATTCTTAGTAAAGTATCCCAAGAATGGAAGAAAAAGTATCCAATGTACTCCGCTCTACTATAAAGCCAATATATAATTACCCACACTTCCATGTGAAAGCTATAACTTAAAGAGGTTTATGTTCTTCTCAGGAACACAAGATCAAAAGAAAACACAGAGCAGGACAAGCTGATGTGGTTTTAATTAAATTATTTGGTGGTAGTGAAAAATACAAGAGGATCTAGAGAAATAGAAGCTTTCACGAGCCTTTTCAAGGTGAAATGATTTTAAATTCTGTTGTCAACAGAGTTCAATGATTTTTCTAAAGATCCAGTGTTCCTTGTTTAATATTTCAGTTTATACTTAAGATATGAGAGTGCTAGAATGATAAAATTGTTATGAGAAGGCATAACTACTGTATAGAAGTTTTTTTTTTTTAGACAAAGTTTCACTTTGTCACCCTCGGTAGAGTGCCGTGGCTTCATAGCTCACAGCAACCTCAAACTCCTGGGCGTAAGTGATTCCCTTGCCTCAGCCTCACAAGTAGCTGGGACTACAGGCACCTGCCACAACGCTCAGCTATTTTTAGAGATGAGGTCTTGCTCTGGCTCAGGCTGGTCTGGAACCTGTGAGCTCAGGCAATCCACCTGCCTAGGCCTCCCAGAGTGCTAGGATTACAGGCATGAGCCACTGCGCCCGGCCTTCCTAGATGATTCTTCATATACCTCTGTGTTAGTAGACACCAATCTGCTAAACTGCTTTTGTGTCCTGATGAAAGTTTGACAAGGATTGGAAAAGCACAAGTTTTCCTGGGCCCACTGTTCTGGCTGTCCCCATTCCAGCCACTTAATGCTCATTTATATTATTCTTGATCCATTTAATAGGACCAGAATCTCAGCTTTCCCCCTGCCTCTGAACTTTGTATCAGAAAGATAGCTTTATAAATCCTTGCTGCCCAGATGTACAATTACAAATTGATACCATCAAAACCATATTTTCTAGAAGATTAAATTTGTTTGGAACCTCTGCTAAGAGTGAAAGCAAACTCTCTCTCTCCTTCCAGAGCAGGTTGGATGTGGATAAAAGCCTCACACAAGGCCACACAGTAGTTGTGGAGCAGAGTAAATTTACTGGGAATCATTGGCTTAACCTTCATCTCCCGCTTCTGGCTCATCTCTGTATGGAGTTATTTAAAGAGACAGACGCTGACATCGATTATCTGAGTACATTTTTAGAAAAGCTATTTCCTTTATAACTTTAAAAGCAGATCATGATCTCTTTTAACAAAGAAAGATGTCCAAAGTTCTGAGATGTTTGAGGAGATTTATTCAGAAAATGAACACACATGTTCTTGCCCCTTCCTCATAAAGCCCACTCTACATAAAGCAGTGCAGTTGGAGTTGTAGTCTTCCAGATCCTCTGGAAAGCGGAGCCAGAGGCAAGGATGAGGATGCTAACATTTTGCACGGGAAATGGAGGCCCAGGGCTTGAGGGCAAAGTATAAAGAAAAGTGAGGCCAGTGGAGATGGTGGGGGAGGCATCGCGGTTGCTGCAGGAACTGCTGCTCTTCGGTCCACATCTGAGCAGGGCGGCCGGCTGCGCAGCAGAACATCCGCTCATCACACCCTTCTGGTTTCCCAGAGCCGTTGCCAAAGGAGCCACATCTCAAAATAGCACATGGGGGAGAGAAAGGAGGGGAAAGCCAGGGCCTGGCTGCCGTGCGTCCTCTTTTCCCCAGAGCCAGAGAGGAGTCAATTCTCTCAGCCCTTGGGTAGTGTCATGTGGCCCATGGGCAGCAGATGCCACATCTTTTCATGTAAAGTCGTAAAAGTGGACACACAACACGGTGCAGGTGGGTGGCAACCAAGGGGACAAGAAGGTGGGTGGTGAAGGGAGTCTAAGGTGGAACTGGAGGTCTGTAGCTGTCACAGATGACATGCCTGCTGAGGACCGTCTAAAACACCTTTGCCTTTGGTCTGGCATTTTAGAAATTGAGGGTTTGTTGTTGTTTGTTCATTTGTTGTTTCACCTAGGCTGGTGTGCGGTGGCATGATCATAGCTCACAGCAACCTCAAACTCCTAGGCTCAAGTGATCCTTCGGTCCCAGCCTCCAGAGTAGCTAGAACTACATGTGCCCACCACCACACCTGGCTAATTTCTCTTACTGTTTGTAGAGATGAGGTCTTGCTATGTTACCCAGGCTCATCTTGAACTCCTGGCCTCAAGGAATCCTTCCACGTTCACCTCCCAAGGTGTTGAGATTATGGGCATGAGCCACCACAGCTGGCAGAAATTTTGTTTTTAAAAATTATAAGGCAAGTTTTGTTATGACCTTTTGAGCCAGCAAAGAAGGACTCTCAGAGCAATAGGCACTAGTGAACAAATCTGGGCAGTGTGAGAGGTTCCAGTCAAGATAGTACTGTGAGGCTCAGCTTTATGTTCTTCCACTTTGTTCCAAACCATGGCAGTGACAGAGGTTAAAGACATGAAGACAACTATAGCCCAGGATGAAGGAGAGAAGTGGAGGGAAAGGGAGGGAAAGGAGGAGGTTTGATAGATCACACCTATGGAGCATATTGCAAAGGTACAAGTCCAATCTATCAAGTATAGAACATAAATGTCTTAACATAATAACTGAGTAAATGAGGTGAAAGCTATACTAATTAGTTTGGTGTAAGCACTCCAAATTGTATAAAAAATCAACACATTGTACCCCACAAATGCATAAATGTATTCATGATCTATGTGTATATGACTTAATTAAAAAAAAAAAAAAGACATTATGCAGGCAGACTCCTCCTCTATGGAGCTAAAAGTGAAAGAATAACACTAAGTCATCCCTACTGGAAAAAAGTTGTTCAAGGAAGTTTGAGGCAGACGTAGCAGACGTTTGTGATTTTTGTTTTCGTTTTGTTTTAGCTACACAGACGTTAAACACACTTCCCATTTCAGAAGAAACCAAATGTGCAGGAATGGGATAACCCAGCAGAGCAGCTAATGAGGACAGGCAGGCAAAGCTTTCCCCAACTCCCCAGTTGTTCCTTCCTAGGACTTTAAATCTGGAGGGATAATGCAAAGATGATGAGGCAGGAACAGTCCTGAAAGGGTGGCAGAGCCAAGAATCCCGTAGCATGGAGCAGGTGCCCAAGGCCACAGTGTTACAAGCAGGTCACTGGGCTTCCTCTGCTCCCTTGGTGACTGCACCTTTTCCACATCCAGGAATCTAGACTTTCCATCCAACATCCTTACAAAAAGGCTTCTGCTTACCTTAACCAGAATTGATTTCTGTTGTTTGCAACCAAGAACCCAGAAAGGAAGTAACAGGATTCAAAAAACAGTAGTAAGGAAAAGACTATACTGCCTGCAGTGACCCTGGGCTTCCCCACACACCCTCAACTCTGTGAGAATGCATCAGAGGGCAGCTGTGTGCACTCAGAGTAAATGTGCTTCTTTGTCAGCTGGAGTCAAAGTGGAAACTGCAGCCTGGGATGTGACCATGCAGAGAAGACGATGCAGGAACAGGCAAGGTGAAGATGGAGGCAGAGATTGTAACGATTCAGCCACAAGCCAAGGCAGCCGGCAGTTGGCAGAAGCCAGAAGAGGGAAAGAACAATTCAGCCTTGCTGACAGCTCAATTGGGGGCTTCTATTGTTTTTTTTTTTTTTTTGAGATAGAGTCTCATTTTGTCACCCTCAGTAGAGTGCCATGGTGTCATAGCTCACAGCAACCTCTAGCTTTTGGGCACAAGTGATTCTCTTGCCTCAGCCTCCCAAGTAGCTGGAACAACAAGCGCCCACCATGACACCCAACTATTTTTAGGGATAGGGGTCTTGCTCTTGCTCAGACTGGTCTCCAACCATGAGCTCAGGCGATTTACCTGCCGTGGCCTCCCAGAGTGCTAGGATGACAGGCGTGAGCCACCACACCTGGCCCAATTTGAGGCTTCTAGACTAGAGAACTGTAAAAGATTAAATTTCTATTATTGGAGGCCACCAGGTTTTGGTAATTTGTTATGGTACCCATCAGAAACCAATACGTTCAGCAATCCCACTGCCAGGCACTTGCCCAGGTGAAATGAAAACTTTCATTCACCTAAATTAATACATGTGTACAAATATGTATGATGGTTCTATTCATAGTAGCAAAATTTGGAAAAACCCTAATGTCTCTTCACCAAGGAGCGGTCAAACACACCGTGGTACTGCTCAGCAAGAAAGAGGAATGAGCTGCAGATACATCCAACAGCGCGGCTGGATCCCAAACACATTAAGGTAAGTGGACGAAGCCAGACTAAGTGCTATATATCGTGCATGCGTGTATATATTCCAGAAAAGGTTTTCTAACCATAAGAATGGTAGTTACTAGGGTGTGGCTTTGGAGAAAAGCTGACAACCAGAGTGCCTCATCGGGGAATTTTGGGGGATACAATAGTTCTGTTTCTTGCTTATGGTGATAGGTACATGCCCAGGCATTCAAAACCCATAGAACTGTACATCAAAAAACATTAATTGAGGGCAGCACCTGTGGCTCAAAGGAGTAGGGCGCCGGCCCCATATGTTGAAGGTGGCAGGTTCAAACCCAGCCCCAGCCAGAAACTACAAAAAAAAAAAAAAAAACATGAATTGACATGGGCACAGTGGCTCACACCTGTAATCCTAGCACTCTGGGAGGCCAAGGTGGGCAGATCACCTGATCTTAGGAGTTTGAGACCAGTCTGAGCAAGAGCAAGATCTCATACCTACCAAAAAGAAAAAAAGAAAAGAAAAACCAGATAGGCCTTGTGGCAGATGCCCATAGTCCCAGCTACTGGGGAGGCTGAGGCAAAAGGATTGCTCAAGCCCAAGAGTTTGAGGATGCTGTGAGCTATGTTACCAGGGCACTCTACCAAGGGCAACAGAGTGACACTCAATAAAAAATAAATAAACAAAGGAGAAGAAGCATGCATTGTGTTGTATGCAAATTAAAAATACATTTTAAAATTAAAAAAACAATAAAAAAATACCCTGATAGATCATTATGCAGAAGCTGGGTACTAGGTAATCAGGAATGTCCTTCAGATGCTCTGATTACAGGTCAGGTGGACCTTGTTTTGCCTCAGAAGCTCCTTGAGGACAAGGACACATATTTTTCATTTAATGCCATTAAACAAAAATATTTCTTGAGGAATAAATTCTCTATACAATACGCTAATAGTAGATAAAAGTCTCTTAAAATAAATAGTTGTGGCTCTCAAG
The DNA here is from genome assembly GCF_027406575.1 of Nycticebus coucang. NCBI lineage: Eukaryota > Metazoa > Chordata > Mammalia > Primates > Lorisidae > Nycticebus > Nycticebus coucang. The sequence goes on from NC_069792.1 coordinate 6,989,838, forward strand.
ACATTAAAACCTAAAGAAAAGTAATATGAAGTGGTTATTTTGACAAGCTGAAGGCAGTGGGGCATCAAGATCTGCTCCTGATTTAATTTTTATTTCCCCTGTGTATTTTATAATCTCTCTCTTTTCATTCCTTTCCTCCTTCTCTTCTGTCCTTCCTTCCTTTCTTTCTTCTCTTTTTCTTTCTTTCTGTCAAGAAAAAGGTGCCCGTCACAGTATTTTTAGAAAAAAACTTAGAAGTAACAGAACAGCGTATGAAAGAGAGGAGATTTTATAGAGCAAGATTCAAGTAAAAAAGGGGAAGAAAGAAAAACAAGCCCTCTCCCTACCAATAGCTGGGCATCGGTGGAATATGAAAACTGCTGAGAATCTCATTTGACCAAAAACAAACACAAAAAATACACAATTTATAAATCTTGATGTGCCTTGAAGTCAGTTACATCCCTCAGTCAGTAGAGAAAGCAATTTTAAAAACTGTCATTCTAAAAAAAAAAAAAATTGTCATTCTAACTCTACCATGAAAGAAGTACGGGTTGGAAAGGTAAAAAGTGATGAGATCTTGAACAGAAAACTAAGCGAGGGACACACTTGACTTTAGATAAAGATAGCTGCAATTCCGTAACTAAACCTCCAGATATACAATTGTGCCTGTTGGAATCTAAAGATGGGGAAATGATTTGAAAGAAATGAGGGATTCAAAACAAGTCCCTACGCTATCAACGTGAAATGGAGATAAGCCGAAGGGCATACATCACAGCACATGCGGTTACACACATTGCCCACTAGTAATCCTAAAGTTTAACTGAGCGTTTATGAAAGATGGAAGTAAACGGCTAATGTCCAAGAACAAGTTCCCAAGTGGCGCAACTTGGAACTCTAGCTCTGCATTCCAGGCTGAGGTTCCAAAGAAGATGATGGTGCCAAGGGCCAAGCATTAGGGTGATCCAGAGAAATGGACAAGCAGAGAGACAGAGACAGGTTTATGCTGAGGAATTGGCTCATGCCATCAGGAGGCTGAGAAGCCCACGCTGGCAGTGAGGCTGCCCGCCCAGGGCAATGTGTGTCGTAGTTCAGTCCCAGCCTGAAGCTTGACGCCAAGGAGAACCCACAGCACACGGCCTGTTGCCGGAATTTCTCTCTATGCCAAGTCCTCCATCTTAGGGTTCAAAGAATGAAACCGCAGGCCATGCTGATAAACAACAAGACAGAGTTTATTGACAGCAAAAGATGGACAGAAAGATTGATTAGCAAAAGAGGGAGAACAGAACATCCTGCAGGAGAGGGGGGAACCCAAGTGGGAAGGCTCCCAGGGCTTCAGTCTTGGGAGTTTAAATGCTGCTTTTAAAGCCGGGCATGATCTCTCATGCCTGTAATCCCAGCACTCTGGGAGGCCACAGCAGGTGGATTGCTTGAACTCAGGAGTTTCAGACCAGCCTGAGCAAAAGCAAGACCCCATCTCTAAAAATAGCCAGGCACTGTCTTAAGTGCCCAATGTCCCAGCTACTTGGGAGGCTGCGGTAAGAGAATCGCTCGAGCCCAAGAGTTGGAGGTTGCTGTGACCTATGAAGCCACAGCAATCTACCGAGGGTGACACAGTGAGACTCTGTCTCAAAAAAAAAAAAAAAAAATTCTGTCTTTACGATCCTGTGGGCAAGGGGTGTTGGGGAAATATGTCACAATTGGCCAGAGGTCTGCAGGCAGAAAATAATCCTAAAATAATAATAATAAAATAAGTACAGGAATGCAGTCCTTGCAGTCCCTGTCCCAGGCAAGGAGTTAGAATGCGTGTTCCCTGCTAAAGGAGGAATTGCCCAGAAAGGGAGGCCTGTTTGTGCCTAGAGATGGCGGTCGGTGATGAGACTGATTTCTGAGCTCACCCAGGCCCAGAAAATGGGGGCTCCCTGTCCATCCCCGAGCGGGGGAATCCTGTATGACAAGTACAGGAGGAAACCAATGTCCCAGCTCGACACAGAGCAAGGCTCCCTTAACCTACCTGTTGCCTTACGCAGGTCTCCTGTGGGTCAGATAGGCCCCCAAACTTGGCGCAGAGATCTGCTGCACACAGGGTAACCACCGGATGGCTAACTCATCCGGAAACATCCTCACAGACAAACCCAGGGGCGGCCCTGTCAGGCTGACACATAAAATCAACCCTCACAGACAATGAAAAAGCCAAAAAGGGGGGAGGGCAGACCCACCCTTGTGCTGGGGGCAGAGATGGGTGTGCGGCCGCAGGAAGGGTGCTCGTTCCGGTGCAGCAGAGGATGTTGGGGCTGTGGTCGCCCTCTGTCCCCGACTAGGGACACAAGCATGGGCATTTTCTTAACCTCTGGGGGCCGTAATTTCTGTTTCTCTATAGAAATGTGATCATTTTGTACCCTTTGTAATAGAGATAATCAGTTCTACCTCGTGAGATTATTAGAATGAAGTCACGTCCATAAAGAACTCAGCAGACGAAGGTATTCGTGTAATAAGCAGCTGCTAAATATTTAATAACATAGCCTTAACTAACAAACTAAAAACATTTAATAACAAAGCTGATCATTTAATAACAGAAAAACTACTTGCTTTTAATTTAGATGTTATCTTCATTGGAAAATATCTTGAAACTAGAAACATGTGAATAAACCTTCTTCAAAGAAGTTGATAGATAGGATACATTTGTCACACGTGACTATTTCTAATTGTCTTTGGTGCTTTCAAGTCCCCAGGTCCAGATGAATTAGAATTTATAATTTAATAATACTTGAGGAATTTTGGATAGCAGTTTGGAATTTCCAAGGAGAACTTGCATAAATGTCTTAATTTTGGAAAAATGGGCAGAGGTGGATTCTGAGACCATCAGACCAAATAAGAAAGAAAAAGCAGATATTGAGGGCTAAGTAGAAACCCTGCAGAGAATGAGTCCAGCTCTGTTGGGCAAGCAGATGGATTGTGACACTTGAGGAAGGAAGAAGGGAGCAGCTAAAACCAGCTTCAGCTTGCTGAGAAGAAATAGATATTCTTCTGTGGAGAATGTTAAATTAATGAGAGATCTGGGAGAACCAAGTTGGGAGCCTGGGGGCCCTATTCATGGCTGTAGCTGGTCGGGGGGCCAGCCTATCCAAAGCACCTGGAGTTGAAGATGAGGGATGAACAAGGGCTGCAAGGGTCAGTTCCAAGATGAGAACCAGGTCATAAGGAGCCAGGGTACAAGTGTGTCCATGGGACATGTGGCAAAGGAATTCTCATAAGCAGCCATTGTAGAAAACTAGATCAGAAACCACCAATCCCCTCCCCAGACTCCGGGAGTGCCTCAAGGCCAGAGTTCTGGAAACACCCTACCCACATCCTGGCGGGTACTAAGGATCAGTCCATAATACTAACCCCCAGTGGAGAAGAGCCCTAGTGGTACTCCCAGGCTGGCTACCCCATTCCAGCTGTACTGATTAAGGCAAGTAAAAGTCTTTTGCAACCGTCTGGGAGCTGAGCTGACTGACACACCCACTCAGCCTCCATTCCCTCTGTCAAAGTCTTCCTTTGTCCCTGGACTGGCCTCTCCTCCTTTCTTGTGGACCCTCACTCCAGTTCTGTGCCAGAACCTCTCAAGGCACAGTCACAGAGCTGGACACAGCGTGGCTGGCTTCTGAGACCGGCCTGCAGAGGGTTATAGGCTCTGGGCCCCGCAGGAGGTGACAGAAACTGACTGGTGGGAGGGTACAGTTGCATGGGGAGCTCTGGAGCTGGCTCACACTTTCCAGACCTGAATTGAGGCAGGAGCAGGCCCCTGTTCATCTCCCATGGACCAGCTGCTGGCTGTGAACTGTGTGCCTGGGGGCTGGGGGTGCCCTTAGGTAGGGCTGCAGCCACTCAGCTGGGGGCAAGGGACTGGAGGCAAGGACACCGCCGTCTCCAGGGGCTTGGTGTTTGGCCGTGCCCTTGGCACTTGGCCCCAGGAGGGCCATAGGTCCCCACAGCACCTATGGCCCTCCTGGGCCATCAGCACAAATGGAATCAGACAGCATGGGAAAGTCATGGGCTTTTGCAGAGAGATTAGACTTTTGCTAACATGTTATTTAACTTCCTTGAGCTTCCTCTCTGTGACTATAGAACACAAGATGAGCACCTAGCACTGAGTTTAGCATACAGTAGGTGCTGAATAAATGTTGCTTTTCGTCCCCTGAGAACTTTAGGAAGGGTGCAACCTGCAAGTAGGAATCAGGTAGGGTCAAAACCACACACAAGGAAAAGTGGCAGGACGAGGGGCTGCCCAGCACTGCTGCTGACAACTCCATTCAGCTTTGGAGGAAACACACTAGGAACCTGTGGGTGAGAAAAAGCTTGAAGAAATGCCACAGCCTCAACAAAGCTTTTGCAATAAATAGGTAGATACATTGTATAAAAAAAGAAAGGAATGTCAGCATGTTGGACGGTAAGAGAGAAATTATCACAGCTTGGAAGGATGGAGTGAAATAAGGAAGGCAAAACTTAACTAAGATAGGGCGGCACCTGTGGCTCAGTGAGTAGGGCACCGGCCCCATATAGCGAGGGCGGCAGGTTCAAACCCAGCCCCAGCTGAACTGCAACCAAAAAATAGCCGGGTGTTGTGGCAGGCGCCTGTAGTCCCAGCTGCTCAGGAGGCTGAGGCAGGAGAATCACGGAAGCCCAAGAGCTGGACATCATGGCACTCTACCGAGGGTGGTAAAGTGAGACTCTGTCTCTACAAAAAAAAAAAAAAAAAAACTTAACTAAGATAAATGTGAGATATTTAATACAGGTCCAACTCAAGGCGTGTGTGTCTAAAATTTAGATCAATCAGGCCACCTCAGCAATTGCAAGGGGAGTCAGAATCCCTTGGGACACACAGGCTGCCTGAAGATGGGGCAGAGACCTGAATAAAAGTAGAATTCTGCTAAGAAGAAAAGAAGGAAAAAATGGCTATAGGTTAGACAATCAACAAAGTTTACAATTCTCTGAGGAATGAATTCCCATCCCTTTTTTGCAGACTACCTGCGGCTTCTATCCAATTCTTATGACAAGATCTGTGATAATTATCTTGACTGTAGACTCCATATGAGGCAAATGTGCCAGGTGGGCAATGCAACCTTGAATCCATTAATAAGAGTGCCCAGGCTGAAAGAAGACATAGTGCTACTGTGTTCAATATCAGTCCAGTCACATCAGGACTACGGAACCAACTCCAGATGTTGCATTTTGAGAGGAACATCAACCCATGACCATAGAGTGCTGGGATTACAGGCGTGATCCACCCACCTCGCTTTGATAATGTTTAGTTATATATTGATCTTTTCTACCCAAATCAATGTAGGGAGTATTTTCAACATCTCAAAACTCTACATCCATCTTCTTTCACACAATAAACCCCAAAGGTAACTTTATCACAACATCTGTCATTATAGGTTGGTTTTGTTTATTCTTGACTTTCATACAATTTTGTCTTCCAGGTCCGACTTCTTTCACTTCCCAGTAAGTTTGTGCTGGTGCAGACAGTGATAGTTTATTTTCTTTCACTGCTCTGTTGTATAAGTATACCGTAATTTATCTATCCATTCTACTATTGATAAACAGTACTGTTGATAATGTGGGTATTTTATAACTAAACCTGCTATGAACACACACTTTGGAGGACATGAGCCTTTATTTCTGGTTTCAGACAGTTTGTAAAAGTTTAGCTTTAATAGATACTACCAATTTTTTTTAATTCAAAAATTATTACTATCCAAGCAATTACTTTCAAATATTGGTATTTTAGTTGTAACCAGGATTGAATATTTTTTAAGTGCACTGTGTGTAGACATATAGGTATATATTTTTATCATAAGTGGAAAAGCACTTGATTTATGAATAAAAGCTATCATAAAGAACTTTAAAATAGTTAAACAAATGAGGAAATCAATTGGCGGTTAATGAGAACATAAGAGAGGGAACATCCATAAGATAATTTTAGGAAAATCTTTTATGTATTTTTGAGTCAAAATGTTTATAAATATGTAAAATAAAAATTAAATTATATCAGGGGTTTAATCACTGTAGATTGTTTAGTGTACTTGTATTATAACATTAAACAAAGTAATCTTTGGAGAATGGACTTATCTTTGATAACGTACTGAGAAATAAATATTTCAAGAAAAAACATATTTGCAAAAAATTTGTAACCTGTAAGGATGAATTATAAGCAGAATGTCAAGTTTACAACCTTAAAATTGTACAAGGAGGGGTTGGCGCCGAGGCTCAGTGAGTAGGGCGCCTGCCCCATCTACCGAGAGTGGCGGGTTCAAACCTGGCCCCAGGTCAAACTGCAACAACAACAACAAAATAGCCGGGCATGTGGCAGGCGCCTGTAGTCCCAGCTACTCTGGAGGCTGAGGCAAGAGGTAATTACCTAAGCCCAAGAGCTGGGGGTTGCTGTGAACTGTGATGCCACGGCACTGTACCAAGGGTGACCAAGTGAGACTCTGTCTCTACCAAAAAAAAAAAAAACATTGTACAAGTAGAAAAACTCCAAAATCATTTTTTTATTTTTATTTTTTGCAGTTTTATGGCTGGGGCTGTGCTACCTCCGGCACATGGGTCCAGTGCCCTACTCCCTTGAGCCACAGGCGCTGCCCTCCAAGATCATTTTTAACAATGCTATGCATAATCACTTTCGTTTTAACACAAAATGCAGATTAGGCTTTTGGGGGGGGCAGAAATATTACATAAATGATGTTGTGTTCCTTCCAGCACATACATCAGGAGGCACAAGATGTCTGCCTGTCTCATTATTAGGGCTGGTGATCTGATGGCTGAGTTAAGATGACACCCACCATTCTTCCCTGTAATGTATTTTTCCCTTCGTAATGAATCGGTACTTCACGGAGAGTGACTCTGAGACTGTATGTGTATAATCACTTCCTCATCAAATTCTCACGCACTGGTTTCTTTTTCCTTCAGTACACAAGGTACAGAATAAAATTCCCCCAAAGTGAGAAAGCTAACAGAGCCTTCTCCATAAAGCAGCACCTCCAGAGGACAGCCATCCTCACATAACGCACCATGCAGAGGGCGAACCTCACATCTCCTACAGAAAAGTAATATTATTAGTGAAAACCTCCACAAAGAAAACTCCAAGCCAGATGGCCTCACTGGTAAATTCTTTCATTCGTTTACAGAAGAAACACAATTATACAGAAATGCTTCCAGAATATAGAAAAACTCATTTTTAAGGGTTTTATCCAAAATGATCTTGATACTAAACCTGACAAAACATTGAAAGCAATAAAAATTACAGATGTACATACACATTGTAGTCACTTCTGGATAAATTATATTTTTCATAATTTAGAAATTGTAAAAACTTAAAGACTAAAAATTAAACAGAAAAGTCACTTAGAAATAAAATACATGGGCTGGGCGAGGTGGCTTACGCCTGTAGTCCCAGCACTTGGGAGGCCAAGGCAGGTGAATTGCCTGAGCTCATGAGTTTGAGACCAGCCTGAGCAAGAGTGAGGCAAGCAAGACCCTGTCTCTAAAAAATACCTGGGCGTTGTGGTGGGCGCCTGTAGTCCCAGCTACTTGGGAGGCTGAGGCAAGAGAATCACTTGAGCCCAAGAGTTTGAGGTTGCTGTGAGCTAAGGCACCATGGCACTCTACTGAGGGTGACCAAGTGAGACTCTGTCCAAAAAAACAAAGAAGAAGAAATAAAATGCAAAAATTTCTAGGTTAAAAGAATCCATCAAATAGCCATCTCATATTAGAAGAGGAAATAATAGAATAAGCAAATAGCTGTTAGAGTGAATTAAAAGAGATGACTAAGAAGAAAAACTCTTTCACAGATATTAACTTGAAATCTAAAACAATGCAATAAAGCCACCCAGAATGCCAAAATAACCTTAATACTACAACCAGCTGATATGTGGGAGTCCCTATGTGCAATATGGAAGAGATTTACGGGTTCGTATCTATTCTTTTAGTTACATTCATACAGACAGGCATCATCTTTGAACACGAAAACTAATCATATAAACCAAGGATATGTGTCTTCCGCATGTCTATTCAACATAGCATCAGAAGTTCTGGCCAGAGCTATTAGGCTATAAGAACATTTAGACAAATGGAATAGAATACAGAAGCCAGAAATAAACCCTCACACACCCAGTCAATTGATTTTCAACAAGGATACCAAGACCTTTCAATAGGGGAAAAGATAGCTTTGCAGATACCCATTTGCAAAATAATGAAGTTAAACCTTTATCTGGCATTATATGTAAAATTTAGTGAAAATGAATAAAAGACTTACGAGTAAAAAGGTAAAACTTATCAAACGCTTAGAAGAAAACAGAGAAACTATTATGACATGAATTTGCCAATAATTCCTGGATATTTTATTTTGGGGGTTCCTTTCTTTTTAAGACAAAGTCTCATTCAGTCACCCTCTATATAGTGCCGAGGTGTTATTACTCATAACAACCTTAAACTCTTGGGATCAAGTGACCCTCTTGCCTCAGTCTCCCAAGTAAAGCTGGGACCACAGGTGCTTGATACAACACCAGCTAGTTTTTAGAGATTGGGTCTCACTCTTGCTCAGGCTGGTCTCCAACACCTGAACTCAAGCAATCTATCCACGTTGGCCTCCCAGACTGCTAGGATTACAGACGTGAGCCACTGCGCCCGGCCCTAATAATTCCTTGGATATGACACCAAAGGCAAAGGCAAAAAAAGAAGAAATAGTTAAATTGGGTCTCATTAAAAACTTCAGTGCACCAAAGGACACTCTCAAGAGAATAAAAAGATAACCCATGGAGGGCAGCACCTGTGGCTCAAGGGAGTAGAGTGCTGGCCACATATGCTGGAGGTGGTGGGTTCAAACCCAGCCCCAGCCAAAAACTGAAAAAAAAAAAAAGATAACCCATGGAAAGGGAGAAAATATTTGCAAATTATATATCTGTGAAGAGGTTCATAACCAGAAAATATAAAGAACTCCAAAATCTCAACATCAACAAAAATATCAATTAAAAAATGGACAAAGGACCTGTATAAGACATTTCTCTTAAAAGGACGTGCAAACAGTCAATAAGTACATGAAAAAATGCTCAACATCACCAAACATTAGGAAAATGCAAGTTAAAACCACAATGAGATGCTAGTCATAGGCTGGCCATTATTTAAAAAAAAATTGAAAATAACCAGTGTTAGTAAGGTTGCAGATCAACTGGAACCTCGTGCATTGCTGATGGGAATGTAAATGGTGCACTGTTTGTGGAAAGGTTTTGTGGTTCCTCAAAAAGTTAAATCTAAGGGCAGCGCCTGTGGCTCAGTGGGTGGGGTGCTGGCCCCATATACCGAGGGTAGTGGGTTCGAACCCGGCCATGGTCAAACTGCAACAACAACAAAAAAAATAGCCAGGCATTCTGGCAGCTGTGATTGCACTCTACCTAGGGCAATAAAATGAGACTCTGTCTCTGAAAAAAAAAAAAAAGAAAGAAAAGAAAAAAGTTAAATCTAGAATCACCATATGATCCAGCCATACCACTTCTGGGCCTATACTCCCAAGAATGCAAAGCATGGACTCAAACACATACCCTGCACCAGTGTTCACAGAGGCATCATTCATAATCACCAAAAAGCAGAAACAATGCAAATGAATGTTCATCAAAACACATGAATAAACAAAATACCTCGTTTATTTTTCAACCATGAAAAACAATGAAATTCTGATACACTCTACAAGACGGCTAAACCTTGAAAAGGAATGGTTTTTGTATGAGATGACTCATGGCAGGGGGCTGGTTATCAGAAGAACCAACTACAGTATTTGATTGGAGGATTGAAACTTTCAACACCCCCCCCACCCCCCCACACACACACACACCCAGCTACGGGGGAGGGAAGAGGAGCTAGAGGCTTAGTTCCATCACTAATGGCCAGTGATTCAGTGATCACACCCCGTGAGATCTGGGGGGAGCTTCTGTGTTGGTAACACGTTGATGTTCTGGGGGGTTGTGGTGTACCCAGACAGGACACCCCCAGAGTCGTATCCTTGCTCTCTTCCCCTGAGTCATATCCTTTAAGATAAAGCCTAAGTATAGCACTTTCTAAGTCCCATGAATTGTTCTAGCAAATTATAAAACCTGAATGGAAGTCATGGGATTGACTAAAATTAGTAGTTGGCCAGGCAGGAGCAAGGGTAACCTGTGTTAAAGGGAAAAAAGCCCAAAGTTTCATTTTAGCTCTATCAAATATTTTAAAGAGGTTTATTCTGAGCCTGTGACCATGGGCCCAGGGAGCCACGTCCAAGAAGTCTTGAGCAAGTAAGGCTCTGAGGTTACAGTTTTGTTTTGTACATCTTAGAGAGTCAGGAATTGTAGGTAAGATCATAAACTAATATGTAGCAATGTACATTATTAGTTTGGCCTCAAAAGATGTGACATCTTGAAGAGGGAGATCATAGGTTATAGGTGGGCTCAAAGATTCTTTGATTTAGAATTAAGTAAAAAAATAAAGCTTTGTCTAAAGACTTAGAATGTTTTAAGTTAAGGCAGCCTGTTAATCAGAGGCAAGCCCCAATATACTCAAGAGATCTGCTAAGCCAATTGGTGGCCGGCAGGTGATTTAAACTCTGCCTTATGTGGCCTTAGGTCTTGTTAATAATTATCTCATGTCACCAAAAGTCTCCTTTGTCAATCTTATGATCTCTGCTTAAATCTGGTTAATTGTATCTAAACTCCAAAAGGGGAGGGGTATAAAAAGGCATGTCGGACCTTCTTCCCTTCATGACCTCCATTCCCTTAAACTTAAAGGTTTACTTGGGGCCCCCTTGGCCAAAAAGGGGTCTGTTCAGTGGTAGGGGACTTGGGACTTTATTTTAGTTCACACCTAAAAGCTCCATTTGTAATTGGCATCCAAAGTTGGGGCAGTCTTGTGGGATTGTACCCTTACCCTGTGGGTTCTGCCTTAACTCACAACTTAGCATAGAAACAGAATTAAGTTTTACAAGTAGGACACCCCAGCTGGTGCCAAAAGGTCGGAGAATTGGTGTTGGAATGACATATTTAGTGTCAGAACAGTCACAAAAAATAAAGCTAAATGAAATAAACCAGATACAAAAGGACAAATATTGATTGATTCCACTTATATAGAGTACTGGGAGTAGGCAAATTCGTTCTGACAGAAAGTAGAGAAATGGTTAGCACTAGGGGCTGAGTAGAGTGGGGAATGGAGTTATTGTTTAATGGGTACAGAGTGTCTGGGATGATAAAATGTTCTGAAATGAATAGTAGTGATGATTCCACAACACTGTGAATGTACTCAACGCCTGTGAATTGTACACTTAAAAATGGCTAAAATGACAATGTAAAGTTATGTATATATTTTGCAAGAAAAAAAGTAATACAAGTAGGGCAGCGCCTGTGGCTCAAAGGAGTAGGGCACTGGCCCCATATGCCGGAGGTGGCGGGTTCAAGCCCAGCCCCAGCCAAAAACTGCAAAAAAAAAAAAAAAAAAGTAATACGAGTGTATATGTATATGTATTTTAAAATAATCATCATGTACGCAAATATAAAAACTTACCCTACTTACCACTATAAACGTCTTATTATTTCAGCGGTTTATACATGCTATAAGCTTCAGAGGGTCTCATATTTAAATCACTTAAAAGTGTATCTGTAACTCTTTGAATAAAAGATGAATCCCATGAGCCCCTACTTGTTATAAGGGTGGGGGGAGAAATGGGAAAGCCCTTTCTTACAGAATGCCAACTAGTAAGTGTAGAATATGCGTTAGAAAATCACACTCTTAATAAAAAAAAAAAAAAAGAAAGAAAGAAAATCACACTCTTGAAGCCCTCAGAGTAATAATTTTTCATGTAAGAATCAATTTAAAGGATGCTAAAATCAGTGACTGGAAGTTTAATAAAGAACCGATATGCACAGTCATGTTCCTCTTAATGACATTTCAGTTAAACTACAGACCACATATGCCATGGTGATCCCATAAGATTATAATGCTGTATCTTTACTGTACCTTTTCCATGTTTAGATATGGTTAGATACACAAATACTTAGCACAATATTCCGTACAGTAACAGCCTGCACAGGTTTGCAGCCTGGTGCAATAGGCTGTCCCCTACAGTTCAGGTGTGTGTAGCCTATACCGCCCAGGCTTCTGCAAGCACACTCAATGTTCCCACAGTGATGAAACTGTCTAATGATATATTTCTCAAAACATATCCCTGATGTTAAGCAACACATGACTGTACATAATCTCAAAGTATCTGCCCAGAAACTTACTCATTACAGAGGGAAAAATATTCACTCTATAAGGAAGAAAATGGTAGATGCCGGCTTAATCAAATGATCTAAGTTACGACCACTACTGACATAAACCAACGTTATGTGACTCCTGATGTCATGCACTGAAGAGAGCCACAGCATCACTTACACCGTATTTCTGGGATAATGACAACCTGAATCAAGTCATGATGAAATTATCAGGCATAAATTAATTAATGATTATCTACAAAATAAATGGTCCCTCTTCTCCAAAAAGGTCACTATCATTAAAGACATAGAAGGGCTGAGGAATCATTCCAGATTAAAGGTGGCTAAAGAAAATAGGAAAACTAAAAAATAAAAAAAGCATGATGCTTCTACAGACGGATCGAGAAGAAAAACTGATACAAATAATATTATTGAGATAACTGATGAAATCTAAATACGGTCTGTAGAAGGATATTCTATTACAAGTATATCAATAATAAACGTCCTGATTTTTGATCATTGTTCTGTGGTTCTGTAAATGGAGGATCTCCACAATCAAGATAACAGTAAGGGACATGGTATTTGTAATTTACTATTACCTGATGCAGGAGAAAAAAATACAGATACGAGTATGTAGGCAAAGAAAGAGAGAAGGCCACGGGTGTGTGAAGAGAATAAAACAAACGTGATAACAGGTTACATTGGTGAACCTGGGTAAAAAGGACATGGGGGTAATCTGCACTTTTACAGCAACTTTTCTGTAAGTCTAAAATTGTTTAAAAATGAATGTTTTAAAAAAATGGGTATGAAGAATTCCCCCAAACCTGTGCCACACGCAAGCTTCCAGAGAGGGCCCCTTCATGCTTCCATCAGGGTCTGACAGTAAACACTCCCTTCAAAAGAGTCACAACCTAATAAGCCCCCTTTCCATTACTACTTATATTTCTATGTTTAGTTACATTCCCTTTTATAATTGAGATTTAAATTCAAATAGCAAAGATAAAGATCTTATCAAATGAGACACGAAGCATCCTTGTCAGTCCGAGTTATCAGGGAACAAAAAAGGTTTTAAATAAAACAGTAAGACTTAAATACTATAAAAATGATAGCTTTTGCTATCTTAGCATTAAATGATCTTCTTTCTTCAGTTTTTAAAACCCAATGTTTTCCCTGAACAATTTTCTCATTCATTTATGATTATATTATTCACTCATTCTAGAAATATTGATCAATTTTGAATGAAACACTGCTCACTGCTGGAGGGGGAAAAAAAACCCTGCAAATAATCATTAATTGACTTTTTTTCATTGACAGTGAAATTAAAATGTACTTATTACATTACAAAGTAAGGTTTACTCATTGTGGCTGAAATAAAAGAATACTATTATGGGCAAGAAATGTGTAAGGAATAAAATAATAAAATTCAACTTATAATGATAAAAAAAAGTCACATATGCAATTTCACAAGAAAATGGCAATGCAGCTTTACTTTTATGTTGTTTTATTTTATATACATTACACACATATCATAATTACACAATTATAATACAAAAAGCTATACAAAAGCCCAAGTAATTTAACATCTAAAAAAGGGAGATACTGCATTTGATTTCTGACACTTTTCTGTTTGAATACTCCTTAAATTCAGTTTTCAAGACAACAAATTAAAAGCCATTAATTTTTCAGAGGCTTCCTTTGTGTTCTCATAAATTCCACATTCAAGTATATTTTTATTGAAAAAAAAAAAAACCCATTTCACTGGTTGCAAAGTCAAACTGAATAAGCCATGATATTGAGTAAAAGCAGAGAGCTCTGCTGTCCTCAGCCTACAATCAGCTTCTAACACATAAAACAAAAAGGACAGTGATTTTTAACCCAGCACTATAAAATACCACATCATAGGGCTGACAATGCACAGCATACCCTATATTGTTTGTTTTCAGGCCCTTGTTAGAAATATAATAAAAGCTAAAAATAATAATTAGAAATTTTACTTTTCTTAATTTTTTAAAAATTGAATTTGAAAAACAGTACATCTTTTTCATCGTGCTTGGCAGCTGGACATCATATCTGAAGGAAAAATTTAAACATCTGAAGGATAAAATATATACACAACTCCTAAAGAAATCTAGTATAGTTTAATTAATTCCTTTGTAATTTCTGTTCAACAGTTATCAATCACAGCAAATATAAAGAACTTAAAGTAATATTCCTTAGCACGGTACTATCATGTTTTTTTTAAAGTGAATTATTCAGGCACAAAAACATTACGTGACTTGCCCAAGATCATGACGGGAATGAGAGACAGATAAACCAGATTCTTCTAACTTAAGTGACTATACTAAAGCCTGGCTTATGCCATCTTCATAAATTAGCTCTGCAATAGATACAGAAATTAGATGCATTATTTAGGAATGTCTGTTTAACCTAAAGTGCTGTTATTAATAAACTTAACTATTTGCTTATCATACATTATTAGGAATTTACAAATAAAATATGATCATTTTCTAAATGATTAGGCATATAACAAGTTACCATTTGACACAATTGATTGCAAAAACAAAATTGACAATACAACTTTAAATAAATGAGTTCCGTAAAAGAGGCTTATTAACATGATTTAAAAAAAATACTAAGCATAGGACCTACAAAATTTAGAAGACAGGATCTTAGATGCAAACATATTAATATAAATATATTAAATCATCTTCTAATTGTCCTTTTGTTTTTTATGAAAACGTTCTAACAAAGCACTAATAATGTTTCCTGGTATTCTTTGGTGTTCATCAATCAAAGCTTGAACAGCATTCTTCGTCTATTAAGAAAACAAAAGAAAAACCATTACCCTTTTAGATCTCAATAAAGATAATTCATTTAGTAAAGATTTTATATATTACTACTACTTTCAAAAAGTCTTCTCTAATTTAGCCTCCATCTCCTCTAAGAATGAATGATTGATTTCCTCCTCAGCACACCCATAGCATATTTCTTGCACTTATTTCATTAAACCTTGAATTATAGTTGTCTGTATGACTACTTTCTACACGAGCCTGTAAGCTGGTTAAGGTGCATCTTAGGGCCTGGCCCAGTGACTCACACCTGTAGTCCTACCACTTTGAGAGACTGAGGTGGGGGTGGAGGGACCCCTTGCATCCAGGAGTTCAAGATCAGCCTGGTCAACATAGCAAGACCACAACTCTAGCAAAAATAAGAAAAATTAGCAAGGCATGGTGGCACATGCCTGCAGTTCTAGCTTCTTAGAGGTTGAAGCAGGAGGATTGCTTGAGCCCAAGAGTTTGAGGCTGCAGTGAACCATGTCTGCACCACTGCACTCCAGTCTGGGCAACAGAATATGACCCTATCTCTAAAAAAAGGGAAAAAAAAAAAAAAAGATTTTAAAGAAAGTATTTTTCCAGCATTAAGCGTAATAATGCCTTACATGTGATAACACTAAAATGAACCGAAGGGGGAAAAATCAGAAGAAAAACGTGGTAGGAAGAGTTCTAACAGGTAAACAGAAGATTCAGTCCTTTACAGCATTAATAAGCCCCAGTATACTTTCTTTTCATCGCCATACCCACCAAACAATTCAAACAGTTCTATCAGGCAATACATGCGTAATAGGAAAGAATGAGGAAAAGAGTCAACTGATACACTTTTGTTCATCCTCTCAATTTCTAGGCATTGTCACAGGAATTTTAATTATGTCATAGCAATGGAAGAGTCAAGATAATCAAATCTTCTAAAGCTATTTATTTCTACTATATTTATGGCCAATTTCAACAACTTTTATTTTTAAATCAGTTTATAGCTATTTAAAATTTTTGTTTGTGTATGTACATAGTGCATGCATACATTTACATTCTTCTTTTTTAGACTCTAAGCTTTAAGTAAAGATCTAGCTCAATGAGATAGTTTAAAAATACATCCCTCTAAACCACAATTTTCACATTTATGAAATGAGAACTACTTTGCAAAGATTAAATCAAACTGAAACAACATCTTCAGGTACTTAGCATAGTGACTGACAAACAGGCTGTGTTCCAGGAAGGATGTTTCTGAAATTTTGTTCATTTATTCAAAAGATATTAGATGCTTTGGAGGCTAGAATGTTAGTAAAACAAGTCTCTAATCTCAAGCTCATAATTTAAGAAGAATAATCAAGTACAAACTAGTTAAAATGTGAGATCATTTTGATGCACATCATCTGAAATGTGAAGAGAGAATATTCACAAGTTCGGACTTGAGAGGCCACCTTTTGGGCAGTAACGAGGAGGACGTGTGAAAGGGGCACTGTTTGATGTGGGTCTCCAAGGACCTGTAAGACTTCAACGATGATGGAGGAAGTCGCATGGGGGAGGAAAAGCGTGGACAACGACTGCGTAAGGAAGGGCAAGTGTCAGGTACCTATTCAAAAGCTGGGTAGTATGAAGCTTTAGAATTAGGCTTGAATTCAAGCATGAAAGGAGTTAAATAACAAGTGAAAAACTGCAAACTTTGTTTTGCATGAATTGAGGTGTCAAAGAAAAACTTTGGAATAAAGAACTATTAGGGCTACACATTTAGAAAATGCAACTCTTGCAAAGATCATCAATGCTCCCCTTCTCTCACTAGGTCCCATGGACATGATTTTAAACTTCATTTTTCTTGACCTCTCAATCACCTCTTTCTTGTACACCTGTTTGCTTCTAGAACCAACCTCACACTCTCTGAGCTTTCCAGACTCATTCTCCTAAATCCAGGCATTGACTAATTCTCCAAAGGTTCGGTAATCTCATTCATTTCCACAGCTTCAACTACCATCCATTTGCGGATGACTCCCAGATTTCCCCGTCAGCCCTCCCAGCTTCAGGTTGGTACGTGCAATATGACTTCCCAGCAATGTGCTTGATGGGAAGCAAGTGCAAGATGCTTAATTTAAACTAACACTCTCTCCCCTCATACTTGTTCCTTCTCCCCCACCAGACCACTTTCTTCCTGAGTTTCCACCCTATTTCAGCAAATGATGCTGGCCAGGTAAGCCAAAAGCTCCTGCCTCTCGCCCAAAATAGCCAACCATCCCTGTGCCCTGGACACCTCTTAAATCTATCCCCTTCTTTCTATCTTCTCTCCACTCTAAAACTACATGTGCATATAAATAAACCTGTATCTATATGTGTATATGAGTGTGTCCATATGAACGGAGAGAGAGAAGCAAAGAGACTGATAGGAACATGGAAAACATGAGAACAGAACAGGGCGATTAAGGCTGAGGGAGCTTTAAGGAAACAGCTCCATGTCCTCTGCAGCATGGTTATATATATATATATATATATTTTTTTTTTATTGTTAGGGATTCATTGAGGGTACAATAAGCCAGGTTACACTGATTGCAATTGTTAGGTAAAGTCCCTCTTGCAATCATGTCTTGCCCCCATAAAGTGTGACACACACCAAGGCCCCACCCTCCTCCCTCCGTCCCTCTTTCTGTTCCCCCCCCCATAACCATAATTGTCATTAATTGTCCTCATATCAAAATTGAGTACATAGGATTCATGCTTCTCCATTCTTGTGATGCTTTACTAAGAATAATGTCTTCCACTTCCAATTTACATTTAAACAATGTTTAAAAAATGGCTCTGATCTACAATCAAAAGCCATTTTTAAAATGAGGTTTCATTTCTACCCACTAACATTAATTTGAATGCTTGATTAGTTTCAAGTTTGTGATAATCTAGGATCATTATGTTACAGTTTATGCTGATGTTATTAATAATGGAGAAGACTGGAAAATTATGACAATATAGTCGCAAAAGGAGAATCTCAAGTATTCTCTATTTCCAGTATAGTTTAGTTTTAATAATGTCAATTTACAGAAGAACACATCATTGATCCAAAGTAACTCTGCTGACTAGTGGGCAGAGTTAAAACCCAGATTGCTAAATTCCAGGCCAGAATTTTTTTTTCCTCTCTTTCAACTTTTATTTCGACTATAAAAATAGACAGTATTTGTTAAAGAAGAAAAGTGTTCTAACCAGCTCTGACCCACTTAACTCCTAATGGGCAGGCAGGAAAAAATAAAATTCAATTATATCTTAAAGAAGAATGCATTTATTAGGGAGCAGCAAAGAAGTATGTGTGTGGGCAGAGCAGCAGCAGAGCCCAGCCTGGCCCAGCGCTCCTGGGGCTCTCGGGAAGAGACCACTCCAGATGGGTGACGAACATGTCCTGGCCTAGAACCCAGAGTCTCAGGGGACGCTGGATTTGAGGACATGGTTAGAACTAAACTGTTGCTATACTTAATGGACCAGTAGAGTAACTGGAGGACAGAAAATGCATCACGGACTATTAGCGTGACCTTTGTGAAACTTGCTGCGCCCCTCGCAGTTGCTCCAGTCTCATCCCACTAATTATCCCACTAATACTACAGCTGCTCCAGTTGCACATCTTGTCTAAGTGACTGACAATCAGTACAGTAAATCCTAGTACGGCAGGTACATTTCAGACACTCATTCCTTCTCCCCAGCAGGCCCCTCTCTTCCAGGCCACCCTGAGCCACTTCTAAACAGAAGCTTACGGGCAACCGCGTGGTCCTATTCCTGACCGTTCCTTCTATCGTGTTAATGGCAGTGTCCTGCACAGGGCTCTCCTTTCAGCCTGAATGCTGAAGTGAGAAAGACAGGGACAAAGCTGCAGCTGAGCCTCAGAGAACATGCACACGAACAAGAAGAACTTCAGACTGCCACAAGCCTTTGAGATTCTGTGGCTGATTGTTACCACAAAATGACCTAGCAAAGCTAACTGAATTACTCCTGAGCTTAAGCGATTCTCTTGCCTCAGCCTTCCAAGTAGCTGAGACTATAGGGTCCCGCCACAATGCCCAGCGATTTTTTAGAGACGGGGTCTCCCTCTTGCTCAAGTTGATCTTGAACTCCTGAACTCAAGCAATCCACTGGCCTCAGCCTCCCAAGTGCTGGAATTACAGGTGGGAGTCACCAGGTCCAGCCCACTCCATTTTCTTAAGCACCTTATCTGTGACGATAAGGTCTACTTTATATAGTTGATGTGAAGATTAAATCAGACTGCGTATAAAAAGGAAGAAATAAAATCATCTTCGTTGGCAGATGACATGATTGTATATGTAGAAAATCCTAAAGACCTAAAGATTCCAAAAATAATAGAACTAATAAATTCAACAAAATGGCAAGACATGATACCAACACACCTGAATATCAGTTGCGCTTCTATACACTAACAATGAGCAAGACAACAGGAAAGGAAAATAAGGAAACAAACCCAGTGAACAATTAAGAATAGAAAATAAAATCAATACCATCAAAAATAATAAAATAGAGGCCGGGCACAGTGGCTCACACCTGTAATCCTAGCACTCTGGGAAGCTCAGGTGGGTGGATTGCTTGAGCTCTGGCGTTTGAGACCAGCCTAAGCAAAAGTGAGACCCCATCTCTTCTAAAAATAGAAAAACTGAGGCAAGAGATCACTTGAACCTGACTTAGAGGTTGCTGTCAGCTATGATGCCACAGCACCCTAACCAGGGTGACAACTTGAGATTCTTGTCTCAAAAAAATAAACAAATAAAATAAAAAATAAAATAAAATAAAATATTTAGGACTAAATTTAACCAAAGAGGCCAGGTATGGTGGCTCAAGCCTGTAATTCTATCACTCTGGAGGAGGGTAGATTGCTTGAGTTTGGGAGTTCCAGACCAGCCTCAGCAAGAGTGAGGCCCTGTCTCTACTAAAGATGGAAAAATTAGCTGGGCGCAGTTACACACACCTATACTCCCAGTTACTCAGGAGGCTGAGGCAGGAAGATCGCTTGAGTCCTGGAGTTTTAGGTTGCAATGTGCTAAGATGATGCCACTGCACTCTACCTGGGGTGACAGAGTGAGACTCTGTCATAAAATAAAGTAATAAAATTATATAAAAATAAAATAAAAATTGTGCTAATGACTGAATATTTCTCCAAAGAAGATATACAAGATGCCTATCATCACTAATCGTTAGAGAAATACAATCAAAGCACGATGAACACCCTCTTACACCTATTAAAATGGCCAAAAAAGGCACAAAATTAGCAAGCACTGATGAGGATTGGAGAAATCGGAACTCCTGTGCACTGTTGGTGGGAATGTAAAATGGTCCTGCCAATGTGGAAAACAGTTTAGAAGCTCTAAAAAATTTTAAATAGAATTACTATGCTATCTAACAATCTCACTTCTGAATAGATATCCAAAAGAATCTAAAGCAAGATCTTCAGTAAACCAAACAAAAGTATACACTGGGGAAAAGAATCCCTACTTAATAAATGGTGCTGAGAGAACTGGTTAGCAACACGTAAAAGACCAGAAACTGGATCCACACCTCTCACCACTTACAAAAATTGACTCATGGCCCTGTGCCTATGGCTCAAACGGCTAAGGTGCCAGCCACATACACCTGAGCTGGTGGGTTCGAATCCAGCCCGGGCCTGCCAAACAACAATGACGGCTGCAACCAAAAATAGCCGGGCATTGTGGCAGGTACCTGTAGTCCCAGATACTTGGGAGGAAGTGGCAAGAGAATCGCTTGAGCCCAGGAGTTTGAGGTTTCTGTGAGCCGTGATGCCACAGCACTCTACCCAGGGTGACAGCTTGAGGCTCTGTCTCAAAAAAAAAAAAAAAAACGACTCATGATGGATAAAAGATTTAAATCTAAGACACGAAACAATAAAAACTCTAAAAGAAACTAGAAAGAAATAAAAACTCCATGGAAAAAACTCCTGATGATATCAGCCTGGGGAAAGATTTCATGAAAAAGACTCCATTGGCAATCAAACAACAAAAATAAATAAATAGGACCTAATTCAGTTAAACAGCTTCTGCATAGCTAAGGACAAACAATTAGAGCAAACAGGCGACCTTCAGAATGGGAAAGATATTCACATGTTACCAATCTGACAAACGGCTGACACTTAGAATCTACAGAGAACTCAAACTAATCAATAAGAAAACAGCAAACAATCCTATCATTGGGCAAGAAACATGAACAGAAAGAATCTTGTCCTAAGATGACAGATGAATGGCCAATAAACACACGAAAAACTGCTTATTGTCCCTAATCATCAGAGAAATGCAAATAAAACTACCCTGAGATATCACCTAACACCAATGACAAGAGCCCACATCACAAAGTCCCCCAAACTGTAGATGCTGCCATGGGTGTGACGAGAAGGGAACACTTTTACACTGTTGGTGGGACTGCAAACTAATACAATCTTTTTGGAAAGAAGTATGGAGAATCTCAATCTCATCACTAGACATCTACCCAGAAGAAGAAAAATGGTTTTACCATAAGGACATTTACACTAGAATGTTTACTGCAGCTCAATTCACAATAACCAAAATGTGGAAACAACCCAAGTGCCCATCAACCCACATAAACTGTGATATACATATACCGTGGAATACCACTGAGCCAAAAAGAAAAATGAAGACCTCACATCTTTTGTGTCTGCCTAGATGCAGTTGAAGAACATTCTTCTTAGTAAAGTATCACAAGAATGGAAAAGCAAGGATCCATAGTACTCAATACTAGTATCAGACCAGTAGATCAGTGGTCGTCAACCTTCCTAGTGCCGCGGCCCTTTACTACAGTTCCTGTGGTCACGACCACAGGTTAAGAACCGCGGCAGTAGATGAACAACTTCCATGTTCATGACAAAAAAAAAAAACACAATTAAATTCAAGTGGGGTGAAGGAGGGAGTGGGAAAAGCGGAGGAGAGAGGGGCTCTGGTAAACTCTCACCTGATAGGCACAATGTAAGGGTATAGAGCACACTTCCTGAGTGAAGAGCTCAGCTGCAACTTGGCCTTTACCTAACTAATGCAAACAATATAGCCTAATTGTTTGCACATTCGTATTAATCTGAAATAAAAAATAAACAAAGCAAGATCTTGAAGAGATATTTGCACACCTACATTCACTGTAACATTACTCACAACAGCCAAGAGATAGAAACCATCTATGTGTCCATCGACAAATGAATGAAGGACTTGTGGTAAATATATAAAACAGAATATTATTTAGCCTTAGAAAAGGAAATCCTGTCATGACTCAACAGAGATGAACCTCAACTGAAATAAGCCAATCACAAAAAGACAAATATTGTATGATTCCACTCATGTCAAGTATCTAAAATAGCCAAACTTTTAGAAAAGTAGACTGGTGTGATTGCCAGGGACGATGATGGGGGGGAAGTGGGAAGTTGCTCTTCAATGGGTACAAAGAGTCAGTTTAGCAAGATGAAAATACTCTAGAGATCCATTGTTCAACACTGTAAATGGACTTAAAATGGCAAAGATGGTAAATACATGTGATTTTTAACCATGATTTAAAATTTTTCAAATAAATTGGACTATACATACATAAAAGGCTGGTGAAAAGTCATAAGCAAAATACATTCATCCCATTTCTTTTTTTTTTTTTTTTTTTTTGGTTTTTGGCCGGGGCTAGGTTTGAACCCCCCACCTCCGGCATATGGGACCAGCGCCCTACTCCTTGAGCCACAGGCGCCGCCCCATCCCATTTTCTAAGTGCTTCCATAACATGACATTTCTTATAGTTTTATACTCTCTAAAAGTATAATTGCAAGCTGAGTGGTCTGTTCGCAGCCCCATCTTCCTCACCCACCAACTTCTATCACGCAAATCGACTTGTTCTCTTACTGCTCTCCCAGTTCCTTTTCCGTCAGCTTCCCTTTGTCCCTTCTCCTTCCTTGGCCTGCTCCGTGCATGTTACTTCTCCTGTAGTCTGTCCTCGGTCCTCTTCTTTCTCTCTCTAACCTGCCTGGTAAAGCTTAAGGCTTCAATAATTATCTCAGTACAAATGATATCAAAAGCTCCGTCAATTCTGACTTCTCTTCCAAACTGCAGTGCAGAATTTCCAAAAACCAATGTGTAGAAATAAAATAGAACCTCTGCAAGTTGATCACCCAGGGGACTGTCACAAGCTGGTCAACACATGGAGGTGGTCAGCATAAGGAACCAGGCCTCCTGTACTGACCCACACATGGGACGCATGTCCAGTCTGTGACAATTAGGTCAAGTAAAGGAGATGGTCAACTACAAGAGTCTGCTGCATGTTCCTCACTACCCCTGGCTTCTAGCCACTAAAGGGCTTGCAGAATCACCACCCTCAACTCCGCCGGAGAGGCACTAAGTCTCCAGAGTTTGGCAAATATTCCCTGGAGAGTAAAATCACCACAACTGGGTGAGAACCATGGACCTAGAATATGCTTGTAGAATATATAAATAAATAAATAAATAATGACATCTTCAATATAAGAATCAAAAATAAAAATCTGTCCTATAACAAAAAAGAAAAAATTAATTTACCTTTTCAGCTAATTCTTCTGCTGTTATCTTTGGATCGTACGGAATGGGATCACCTAAATAGGTCCGTAACTTCACTGGAAAACCTCCATACATTGGAGCGAATGGATAGCGAAATTTTTCGTAAAGCCACCTAAATAACCCTGTTTCAAAGTAAACAAGACCATTTTAATAGATTAAATACTCTGAGCATTTAGTTGTGAACTTCCAAATTAATTACGTAAGACTTATAGGAAGGTGGCAAAAGAATATCATTTCCTGGCAATTAATACAATCTTTTTTTTAAAACAGGAGTTTTTCATCAGTTCTAACAAAGTCATCACATCAATGCAAGATGTTAATTAGAGGGGTAACTGGGGTGGTGAGGAGATACATGAGAACTCTTTGTACTTCTACTCAATTTTTCTATAAATGTAAAAATACCAAAAAACTGATTAATGTTTTTAAAAAGATGACCTTTTAAAAATATCAGAATTTTAGGCTGGGCGTGGTGGCTCATGCCTGCAATCCCAGCACTTGGGAGGCTGAGGCAAGTAGATTGCCTGAGCTCATAGGTTCAAGACCAACCTGAGCCAGAGTCAGACCTTGTCTCTAAACATACCAAGCAGGCACTGTGGCGAGCACCCGTAGAACCAGCTACCTGGGAGGCTGAAGCAAGATAATTGCTTTAGCCCAGGAGTTTGAGACTGCTGTGACCTATGACACCACGGCATTCTACCAAAGGTGACAAAGTGAGACTCTGTCTCAAAATAAATAAATAAATAAAAATAAAAATATCAGAATTTTAAAAGACAAACCAATTACTATTACTACAAAACAAAGGGCAGAGACTGCTACCAGAAAGTAGAAACTAAAAGTCTAGAGACTTACAAATCAGTGACTTACGAGAATAAAAGACCAAAAATAGAAAGAATAAAATAAATTTATGTAAACAGGAGACTATGATGCAAAAAAGACTAAAAATATTACAGTGAATTAGAAAAATCAAAACTAACGTATCAAAGCAAAGGATTATTAATGCTAATGACCTAATCTAAAATTGAGCAGGATTAAATTAAGAAGTAGTAATGATATAAAATCAACTGGTAGACTAAGTTTAATAAAAAACAAAAACCATAAACAAAGGAATTGAAGAAAGACAAAGGCACATGGAATACACTGTCAGGGATTGTACTGAAAGTTGAAAACAATGCTTAACATGTGGAAATGCACATAAGACCCAGAATCACACACAATCACTAGATATTAATTTTTGAAATATTTAATTTTAAAGTCAAGAAAAGTCAAAAAAGTCACAATAAAATTTTAAAACAAATTATAATTACATAAACAAAATTTCTGGAATAATTTTGATTGTCAGTAAATTCCAAATAAATGAGCTGAGAGAAAAATTAAAAGAAATAATTCCTTTACAAAAGTAAAATATCCCATCAATCTGCCTTTCTGCTTTAAATTTGAAAAAGAATGGAATAAAATAAGTCTTAAAAAACGTAATAGAATGTAGCAGCCCGTATAGCCTATGGCTAGGAGGAGTGAGAGTTATAAGAAATACCTGTATAGCTCAATAATGGAACACCTTGGTGGAAAGGGCATGGAGAGGATTTAGCGCTCCTAACAAGCAGGAGAGCTTGCGAGATGAGAGCAGTGGTGAATTGGCAGTCTCTACACCTGTGGTGTTGAAAGGCGCGAGATCAGCCTTATATTAGGCTGGAGCAGGCAGTCGGGAGCGTGCCCATTCTATCACGGACCCGCTTACTCTGACTCTGTCTCCTCTCCTGCCTGCAGAACGCCAGCACGGCGTCTCTCTGCTGAAGATCACAAGCTCTGCTAAAGACTAAGAGATCTATCTTTCTAAGAAGACTGCTTTACTCTCTCTAAAACACACTCTCTCTCTCTCCAACTAAAGTAGTTAGGCCTCAGGCACCGAAGAAACCTGAGCAAGGTAACTTAGCGGTCCTCATCCGGAACCTAGCTAAGCTGGGCCAAGACCTGACCAGTCCTGCACCCCGACAAGTGGTGTCAGAAGTGAGATGTGACAATAGAATATCAACAAAACAGCCATGTTATGCAAACTGCTATTATCCAGCAGTTTAAAGCTCTTCAGAAGGGGACTTGTGTGTGGACAGGAAGGAATTATGCTAGGGATATTAAATTTAATCAAACAAATATAACATATAAACCACAGGTATAAAAATAAACTCTGTAAATTTCAAAATAAGAAATCAGAGACATTGCAAAGAAAAAGCACATTAATCGTTAATATTCCTACAACTGGATTAAAAATTTTTTAATCAATAAATTAAAAATAGGCAAAAAGTTTTCAATGTATGTACACTATAGTTCAAAATGTTTTAAAAAAAAAAACAAGAAGTAGCAGAAATAAACCAAAGCAAATGATACTTTCTTCAGTGGTTAATCTTAGCTCAATATCATGTTGCCAACCATTTAAAAGCTGGAACCTCTGAATTAAAAAGGTAGTTTGAAGAGTTTGTAAATGTGTTCTAAACCTTATCAACATGGTTTAACACAGTAAAGTAGATAATTTGCTCCGAATTTGTATTTTATTTATTTTATTTTTTTTAGAGATAGAGTCTCACTTTGTTGCTCTCGGTAGAGTGTCGTGGTATCACAGCTTACAGTAACCTCCAGGTCTTGGGCTTAGGGAATTCTCTTGCCTCAGCCTGCCGAGTAGCTGGGACTATAGGCACCCACAACGCCTGGCTATTTTTTTGTTGCAGTTTGGCCAGGCCGGGTTTGAACCTGCCGCCCTCGGTATATGGGGCTGGTGATCTACTCACTGAGCCACAGGCACTGCCTGTTCCAAAATTTTAAAAAGACTATTTTAAAAGCTTCAGTATGCATGATACTTTTAACAAAAATATAATGTCTAAGGCATAAGCCACCATACCCAGTTCATTTACATGTTAAACAGAAATAATATCTAAATAGTACATTCATTTTCTAAAGTTAATAATTCACAAGGATTCCTCCATAGGGTTTCATAAGCCCAAATATTTAAAATACTACACTGTAGTTAAAAATCATATGAATCAGAACTTACTTGTTCCTCCAAGTGATCTGAATCCTTCTCGAATATTTTGTGTAAACATAGGAATAATGGGCTAAAGAAAAGGAGAATCTTAATTAGAAAGTAAATAATTAATCCATTAATCAATTAATGTCTCCATTGAGTAACTAGTATAAACTTTTTTTTTTTAAAGAAAAGGGACACAAATTTATTAGCATACCTGGGGAAAATTGGTGTGGTTATCTCTTAAATGCAAACTTTTGAGGGCCTGTATGAGGTTATGAAAATAAGGTATCTTAAAAATAAAGACATGCTTGGCTATTTAATTTATGAGGCTAAGTTCAGGCTGATCATTTGTAAAAATATAAATTGGAAACACTACCCTCCAGTGGTAATGTATAATATTTCATTTACCAATTTTTCTAACATTCCACGTAAAACCTAGAAACCAAAAATAAAGATTACCATGATCATTAACTTCCTTAAGTAAAATGAATGTGGTAAATTGAACTGGTTTTAGTGGGTTACTGAACAGCACGCTCACTGAAGAAAAGCTGTAAGGCAGGGAGAGATTCTCTCTAATGGGAAATATATACAAATATAAATGATAGGTTTTGGCAAATGTCATGAAATTAGTAAAGATTTTTGTGAGCCTGTTAAATGTAAAGTGTTCATGAATGAAAAGTAAATATAAAATACACTACAAAAAAAAGAAAACTTTTTTTAATTCTTATTATTTTAGGGATTTTTTGTTTACAAGTTCATGATTTCTATTTTTCCATGAGTATCAATGATTAAATATCATTTTTAATAATGAAAACTTCAAATAAAATCAAAATTAATGAAGTACCAAAGTATCATCTAAGAAGGTTGGTTATGCTGTGTGAACAATTAAGTAGATAAAAAATTGAATGAAACACTTTAAAATACACACAAAATATACTGCATTAAATGATCTTTTATAATAGATGAAAGTGGAGGGTATCATATTATTTACAGTCGACCATCAGTATATGCCTATTACTTGCTCAATGAGCAGGGTTTGAGATATTTAAATAAGCTGATATTTAAAGTCATTTCCTATTCAGCTTTGGAAAACAATAAAACATGGTAGACTACAGAAAAAGACTACAGGTATTGCTTTCTTCATAAAACTTACTACCTCACATATAACTAACTGGTCATTTATTTATTGTTCGTCTCCTCTCACCAGAAGGAAGACACCTGATACATCACAGGGATGTCGTTTGGTTCATTGCTGTATCCCTACAGCACCCAGAACAATGCCTGGAACCAAGTAGGTGCTAAAAGAAAATGTGATGGATGAAAGAAAGAATGTATAAACAAAGCAGAAAGATGATGCTTCTAATAAACTGTCTGTATCCTCTTAATATAAAGTTGAGAAACAGGCAGCAACAATCGTAAACCAGTTAGAAAAAAAAAGAGGGAAGTCAGGTTAAATAAAAGCAGTCGGAAGAAGATTTTAAACTTTGAGGGAATTAATCCCAAAACTAATACATTAAGAAGATAAAGTACATTGAACTCTTCAGCAGGAAAGTCAGATTATGATCTAGGAAATCACCACTAGTTTTATAAAATAAAATGATGGCCAAAATCTTAATGTTTTAAGTAGTTATAAAGTGTCCTTAGAGTTGAGAACGCAAAATGTTCCAGAAGGAAGTGAAACCTTTTGGCTCACTTGTATACCTTTTGTCTCCTCTGACCAGCATTAGCGGATTTATGTCTACTGACTGGCATGACCCTAGAAGTCTGTATTGAAATATGTACTTTATAAAGACTATTTGGGTTAAACATTATTCCTTAAATAGCAAATGTTCTGGAAGCTGGGCAATTCTAGAGCTTACTAAACAGGAGAAAGCTTACCCTAGCAGGATTAGTGTTCTGGGGTATAGTCTTAGTTTACGGTTTCTATGTACTCAAGCTCGCCTCCTTACAGGCACAAGCATCACTTTAATCTACCTTGATCTTGCACAATTATTCATTCTCTTCCTTATGCACAACTGTCTACGTATATAACTGTCTCTGTATGAATGTGTAGGCATGTGTATATGTAAGAGAAAGAGATGCTGTATACTGTTAACAACTCTATTCTTGGGGAATCAGTTTAACATGATCTTACAGATTTAACTCTGCCACTGAAAATG
This sequence comes from Nycticebus coucang, assembly GCF_027406575.1. Lineage (NCBI taxonomy): Eukaryota > Metazoa > Chordata > Mammalia > Primates > Lorisidae > Nycticebus > Nycticebus coucang. The sequence continues at coordinate 7,018,635 of NC_069792.1, forward strand.
CAGGAACCATTGTACAAGTTACTTACTATGTTTAGCAGGCCCAAGCCAGGTTCAAACCTACCAGCCTCGGTGTCTGTGGCTGGTGCCCTACCCACTGAACTACAGGTGCCACAGTCACATACTATATTTAAGCCTCACTGCCTTCATGTATAAAATAGTAACTTTCCTTATCTCAAAGTCTTTTATGGATTAAGTGAGATAATTCATATAAACAATTGTATTGAAACACAATATTATTTTCTTTTACATCTGTTATTTACTTTCCAATTAGAGTGAAGGGGCTAATTTTTCCCAACTTAAGACGTTAAGTGAGCTAAAAATTTCTTTCTAAGTCATAATTCTCAGGAATTTACAAAATAAGAGTGATTTATATTATATCAAAAAGTCTGCCGGTTTTGAATAAACCTTCAGTACTTTCTACCAATATTTTGTGGACTTACATTGACAACCTGACTTCTTCCCCTTTAGTTTTTATCACTGTGTCCCAATTTAAATGTAAGTTAATCCTGTAACAATAGTCAAATTTTTGCTCATAGTTTATAATTTTATGAGGCCTATGAAAGGCTCTTCCAGATGGGATGGCTGTGTCATTTGCAACTATATACATATATTACTGAAAGATTTCCCTCGCGTATCTGGAAGTGTCAGCAGACTCACTGTGAAACGCAGTCAGGGACGGCAACAGCACCAGTTGCCTCGAGTCCTAAACTGTGCTCTGCTGCTGCCTTGCTGTGGGACCAGATCCCTTCCAGCCCTCCACTCTCTGTGCCTGAGTCTCCTCCTCTGTAACATTGGAATAATTACATACGTCACTTCCTCACTCTGCAGGAGTACCAAGATTAAGCTTCTAAAAGTGCTACCAGATGTTAGGGTGGCACAATATTAATCAAATTTATATTGGTATTTTGTAAATTTTTAACATTAAAGATTTCTGCTTGTTTTTAAACTTATAAAAGGCTATTTCTTAAATTTTAATTTTCATTAAAACAATTTTAAATTATCTAGATTATTTTAACTATCTAGAAAGTCAATCAGAAAAAGAGTTCTTTTCCTGTACCATGTCTTTCTTCCAAGCAATACAAAACTATAAACTTACAGATGAGGAATTAGAATCCCATAATATATTTATGTGATTTCAAATCTATTTTTGTCATTTTTAACCCTCATATCTTTTTTTTTTTTTTTTTTTGAGACGGAGTCTCACTTTTTTACCCTTAGTAGAGTGCTGTGGTGTCATACCTCACAGCAACCTCAAACTCCTGGACTTAAGTGATTCTCTTGCTCAGCCTCCCGAGTAGCTCTGACTACAGGTGCCTGCCACAGTGCCCGTCTATTTTTAGAGATGAGGTCTCACTCTGGCTCAATCCATCCACCTTGGCCTCCCAACAGCTGGGATTATAGGTGTGAGCCACCACACTCAGCCCCTTAATCCTAAATTTTTAAAGAAAAATTTCCTTGAAAATATGAACTAAAAAAGTAAACCATCTTTGGTTAGGTTCTTAGTTTTTATCATCGCTTTAACACATGTTACATAGATTACTGTTAATTTTTGCATAACTGCATATATCTTTTTGCATTCTATATTACTCATATAGTCCTGGTGTTTATTTTCTATTTTTTGGAAAATGTATTCTAAATTGATTTTCTATATCATTAACATTACTAACATAAAATCAAAATCAAAAGGCTCCTTTTCTCTAGTGTTTAATATTCTGAGGTTAAAAAAATAAATTCAATTAAACATATACTTAACTCCTACTCAATGCTGGTCATTGTATAAGAGTTTAAAAATATAAAAAGATAGCCTTGTCCTCACAGAGTTTATAATCTATCATAGGACACTACTATTTAAATTTTTATTTTAATGATGAACTAGGCAAGTATATTAACTTGTACTAGAATCATATTATTAAAGTACCATAGCAATAACGTCAAGAGATACATTAAACTTATGTATTGTAAACTTTGCAATTAAAAAGTAAAGAGAAAACATCTATTCTTCTTCAAATACTGCTTTCAGGTTAGAATGAATCATTCATAACCTTTTCCTTTCAATTAACAGTCTTGCAAATGGGCAAAATGAGGTGTATAGACTGGTCTTTTTATGTGACAACAATGGGAACACAACAGTTTGAAATGTGAAAGTTACTGGTAGCAGTCTCTAATTTGGAAAAAGAACAACACTCTATCAAACATACTATGATTTTTTTTCTAACAATCTAAAATGCAAATAAATAGAAAACAAAGGAGGAAAAAAATCTATAAGTAATAGATAAGGGTTTCACAGGATAAAGTATGATACAGAGACCCAAAAGCTAAGAAATATTTTTCAAAAGCAAAAGAAAAGAATAAAATAGTATTCACATTCTCCATTCTACAAAGTAGAATAATTACAATAAGTCCCAGAGGAACACTTAATTTTACTGACAAATTCGTGTATAAAGTTTCATTTTAAATATCCAAATTACACTAATATCTCATCTTTATTTACATTATTTGTTGATGAAAAACCATAGTAGTCACATATTATGAGTGTCCTATTGTTAAAAAAAAAATTGGGCACAGATAGAATAACTATAGTGAAACCAACGACCACCACTGAAATATGCCAACTCAATCACAGCAAAAAACTTAAAAACACAGACTTGAACTGATTGTACTTACGATAAAAAGTATACCTGAAGGAATACAAAGTTATTTGTATAAAATTACATATCTGATGAAAAGATGATTTTTTTTTTTTTTTTTTTAAAGAGACAAAGTCTTCCTCAGTCACCCAGGCTTGGAGTTCACACAGTGCAATTGTGCAATCTTACCTCACCATGACCTCAAAGTCCCAGACTCAATCTATCCTCATGCCACAGTTTTTTGAGTAGCTGGAAGTACAAGCACAAGCCACCTTTTGTTTCTTAGAGATAGGGTCTCACTATGTTGCCCAGGCTGGTCTCAAACCACTGGCTTCAAGCAAGCAATCTTCCCATCTTGGGCTCCCAAAGTGGTGAGATTACAGGCATGAGCCACTATACCTGAGCAAAAGCTGGATTTTGAAATGTCTTTGCTAGATATTTGTCAAATTTCCAGGTTGATTTTTTTTTTTTTTTTTTAAACAGAGTCTCAAGCTGTTGCCCTGGGTAGAGTGCCATGGCCTCATAGCTCACAGCAATCTCCAACTTGGGCTTGAGCAATTCTCTTGCCTCAGTTTTTTCTATTTTTAGTAGAGATGGGGTCTCACTGTTGCTCAGGCTGGTCTCGAACTCATAAGCTCAAGCCATTCACCCCATTGGCCTCCCAGAGTGCTAGGATTACTAGCGTGAGCCACCGCCCCCAGTCAGGTTGATTTTTTTAAAGAAGAATTCCCATGCATAAGAAATATTTCTCTATTGGTACCTTGTAAATAATTATATATACTATTCTTAAACTATTATTAAATTAAAGTACCTAAGTTCTTATATATCTCGGCTACTTATTTAAGCATTTATTTGAAATTTAACTATGCTTCACTGTAATTGTTCATTTTATACAACTCACCACTTTTGCATCAATTGCGACCTGAGCGAAGCCTTTACGATTACCCCATATGATGTTGTAGGTTTCATCACTAATTAGGGCTTCTCGAACTCCACCTGGTGAAATAGCTAACAAGTGACCACTCCTCAGAATTTCAACACATTTTTCTCTTGGTCCATGAAGAGCACAAAACACATCAAGTAATAAACTAAACCCTGTAAAAAACATGAGTATGAAGATATATCTTAAGTACTACTTGTTGAATTTTTGAAAAGCAAAAATCTTCACAACCTATATAATTTACTATCTATATGTAATTCAGTAAACTCTTTTATTTTTTTAAATCAACAAAAACTCATAAGGTTAGCATAAAATTAATATTGCTAGTTAAGTAATATTTAATAGCTATATCTTACTTATCACCTACTATTGATTACCTAGTACTCTGACTACTTTACATTAAAACTCATAATAATCTTGGAAAAGAAGGATTCTTTTCCCCATTTTACAGAGGAATAAAGTTAAGCTCACAGAGTCAATAGCTTGCTCAAGTCACACTCCTAGGAAGTGCAGAGCAAATTTTCTGGTTCAGATATGTCTAGTCCAAAATTCTTTCCTCTACGTGTCATGGCCAAACACTGTCTGAAGTATTTATTAGAACAATTAGAAATGATATCCCATCTGTAATCATAAATCTAATCTTCCATTAACCCTACAAGAAAGAGAATCACTCAAGACAATGAGAATCTAACTATGATTACCCCTATAAAACCAGCAAGGCCATAATGAAATCTATTGAAATTGAAACTTAGATGACCTTAATTCTATGATTAAATTTATAAAATTAATAATAGCAAACATCACTAAGAGATTTTAATAAAACAAGGGTGTCTGATTCAAGAACACCTAATTCCAAATCTTAATGTTATATACAGTTTTTCAATTTACAGCTATTTGAGGATGAAATAAATAATCCTTTCAATAATTAAATATTTTAATCAAATTCTACACTGGAACTTCATAGGACCGATGTTAGTATACATTATTCCTTGAGACTGGGAAATAAAGAGATAGACACTAGAAATAATACAGACTAACCAAACTTCTCATTGGTTGAAAGATACAATGTAAGATTATAAATATCATTAAAATTAAAATGATTTGCAGACAGAGCAAGATGGGGGACCAGAAGGATTGTTCAGTTGAGCTCTCCTAGAATGACTGGGGGAAAAAGAGAACCTAGCCATACTGGTGCAGGGACCTTACCCAGAGTCATAACTCATGGAGCACAGCAACGGGGTAGTCAGCTGGATACAGCATATGATCCAGAGAGGTGCAAATATGATGCATTAGGCAAGTGATTGCGACTGGCTGGGATCAGCTGGCCCCACATGAAGATCTGGGATGGGAGGAAGCCTTTCTGGAGTTTTCAGTTGTTGGGGGAAGCTGTACGCTGAGTAGAAAGCTTGAAAGAGTGGGCAAACTCGAACAGAATACAGTAAACTTCAACCAGATTTGAATGCTGGCTGGAGTGGATTTGCCATAGGTTTGGTGGCTGGCAAGGCAGCCATACTGAGAAGGTCTCAGAAGCCAGGGGACTGTTATTGTGGGAAGGTCTTGAGAAGGTCTTAGCAGTGGTCTAAAGCACAGCTGTCTTAATTCTGCCTGCCAGGATCAGAACTCCACTCTTGGGACAGGCTGAGGAACTCTTGCACCCCAAAGGAGGTGGGAGTCAGGGGGCACTGTGAGACCTGTCCCTGAAGGACTCTTATGAGCTTTAAGATCCCAACCCAGCAGGGTCTGAATGCTGAGAAAACAATAAGGCAATCACCAAAGGCAACTAAGTTTGGAATAAGGACCACAGAGGTTGCTGGCTGTGCTATCTCCTAAAAAAAAACCACAGCACCACCTCATGTTCCAGCGACATATTGCAACATACTGTCATCAAGAACAAAGACTTCTGTTTGAAACAAAGGAGGCAGTAAGAAGTAAAAAGGACAAGGAGGTGAACAAGAAGAAAGCATATATGAGGAGGAACCAACAGAAAATTTGGGCAACATGAAAAACCAAAATACAGGAACTCTCTCAAGTGATCATTAGGCAGCTATGGAAGAAGACTCCACCTATAAAGAATTAATGGACTTGAAGAAAGGGAACTTAAAATATGGATGATAAAGACAATAAAAGGAATGGATGAGAAAATGGAAAGATAGAACCAAAAGTCAAATGATAGATATATAGAATATAGAAAGGATATGGCAGAGCTTAAGGAAATGAAGGAGATAATCAGGGAATGAAAAGAGGCAGTAGAAAGTATCAAAAATAGGTGAGACCATGGAGAAGAAAGAACCTCAGAGCCAGAGGATAAACTTCTCAAGTTAACTCAGGTAGTTAAAGGGGCAGAAAAGAAGCGAGAGAAAGCAGACCAGTCACTTAGAGAACTACAAGACTGCATGCAGCATTCAAACATACAAAAAATAGGGATTCCAGAAGGGGAAGAAGATTGTCTCAAAGCAATGGAAGCCCTACTGGAGACTATCATAAATGAAAACTTCCCAAGTTTTACTAAAGACCCAGACACACTCCTTTCAGATGAATACTGAACCCGGAGTCATCTCAACTCAAACAGAGCCTCTCTAAGACACATTGTAATGAACCTATACAAAGTCAAGATGAAAAAATTCTGCAAGCAACCATGGGTAAGCACCAACTGACCTACAGAGGCAGAGCCATTAGGATGACAGCAGACTTTTCAACTGAAGCCTTCCAAGCAAGAAGAACATGTTCATCCACCTTCAACATTCTTATACAAAACAATTTTCACCCAGAATTTTGTATCCTGCTAAACTAAGGTTCAAAATTGATGGAGAAATCAAATATTTTGTGGATATACAAGCACTAAGGAAATTCACCACAACAAGACCAGCTCTACAGGAAATACTTAGACCTAATCTCAGCACTGACTACCACACTGGATCACCAGAAAAATAAATATCCAGAAGCTAAAGGCGAAAACTTAGCTTCCATAATGGCACAAAGGATAAAACTACACAACAAACTTTCACAAAATAAGATGAATAGAACTCCACCACACTTATCAATTCTCTCAATGAATGTCAATGGACTGAATTCACCACTGAAGAGGCACAGGCTGGCTGACTGGGAATAAAAGCACAAGCCATCCATACTGCTGTCTCTAGGAGACACACCTAGCCTTGAAAGACAAATCAAGACTCAGGGTTCAAGGATGAAAAACAGTATTTCAAGCAAATGGAAATCAGAAGAAAGGAGGGGTTACAATCTTATTTTCAGATACAAGTGATTTAAAGCAACTAAAATTAAAAAAGACAAAGATGGACACTTGATACCAGTCAAAGGAACAATACAACAAGACATTTCAATTTTAAATATTTATGCATTCAACTTAAATGCGCCCAGATTTATGAAATAGACCTTGATGTGTCTGAGCAATATGATATTCCACAATACCATAGTAGTCCAAGACTTTAACACCCCTCTCACAGAACTGAACAGATCCTCTAAATAGAACCTAAACAAAGATACAAAGGACTTAAATGTGACCCTAGAATAGTGGTTCTCAACCTTCCTAATGCCGTGACCCTTTAATACAGTTCCTCATGGGCAGTGCCTGTGGCTCAGTGAGTAGGGCGCCGGCCTCATATACCAAGGGTGGCAGGTTCAAACCCAGCCCGGGGCCAAACTGCAACAAAAAATAGCCGGGCATTATGGCGGGCGCCTGTGGTCTCAGCTACTCAGGAGGCAGAGGCAAGAGAATCACCTAAGCCCAGGAGTTGGAAGTTGCTGTGAGCTCTGATCCTACAGCACTCTACTGAGGGTGACAAAGTAAGACTCTGTCTCTAAAAAAAAGAAAAAAATACAGTTCCTCACATTGTGGAACAGTAAAATTATTTTTGTTGCTACTTCATAACTGTAGTTTTGCTGCTATATTTTCTGATCGTCTTAGGGAACCCCTGTGAAAGGGTCATTCAACCCCCAAAAGGATCGTGACCCACAGGTTGAGAACCACTGCCCTAGAACAAATGGCATTAACAGACATATACAGAACACACCAACCCAAAGCTAAGGAACATACATTTTTCTTATCAACCCATGGTACATACTCCAAAATCTACTACATCCTAGGATATAAATCAAACTTCAACAAATTAAAATAACAGAAATTATTTTAATTGATCCTGAACAAACCAATTTCAAGCACTGAGATCAAAGAAACAATAAAAATATCATCCAACAAAAAAAATGCCCTGGTCCAGATGGCAAGAGCATACCATGCTCATGGCTGGGAAGAATCAACATTGTACAAATGTCTATACTAGCCATAGCCATTTACAGATTCAATGCAATTCTCATTAAAATATCATCATCATACTCTCAAGCATTGGAAAAATACTTCATTTTGCATGGAACCAGAACAAGCTCCGTATCGCCAAGGCAATTCTTAGTAAAAAAACAATAGAAATTATACCTTTTATCCTCTCAGACCATAAGGCAATAAAGGTGACACTCAACTCCAGCAAAAGCTTTCAGCCCCACAAAAAGACTTGAAAATTAAACAATGTTATGCTGAATGATACTTGGGTTCAGGAAGGGATAAAAGAGGAGATCGTCAAATTCCTCAAACATAACAATAATCAAGACACAAGTTACCAAAACCCTGTGGGATACAGCAACAGCAGTCTTAAGAGGGAAATATATCTCATTAGACGCCTACATTCAAAAAACAAAAAGAAAGCACATCAACAAACTCACCCTACCAGATTTTCGGCTATACTACAAGGCTATAGTGATCAAAACAGTATGGTAATGGCACAAAAATAGACACAGTGATATTTGGAACCAAATAGAAAACGAGGAGATGAAACTACCTCTTACAGCCACCTGATTATTGATAAACCAAACAAGAACATACACTGGGGAAAAGAATCCCTATTCAATAAATGTTGCTGGGAGAACTGGACAACCACATGTAAAAGACTAAAACTAGACCTGCACCTTTCACCACTTAAAAAAATTGATTCAAGATGGATAAAAGATTTAAATCTAAGGCATGAAACAATAAAAATCTTCGAAGGAAGTGTGGGGAAAACACTTAAAGATATCAGCCTGGGGAAAGATTTTATGAGGGCTTCCATGGCAATTGCAACAACAACAAAAATAAGTAAATGGAACTTAGTTAAACTGAAAAGCTTCTGTACAGCTAAGGAAACAACAACCAAAGAAAACAGACATGGGAAAAGATAATCGGACAAAAACTTGATAACTAGGATCTATAGAGAACACAAATTAGCCAAAAAAAACAAAAAAACAAATCAACAATCCCATATATCAGTGGTTCTCAACCTGTGGGTTGCGACCCACAGGAACTGTACTAAAGATCTGTTGCATTAGGAAGGTTGAGAACCACTGCCACATATCAATGAGAACAGAGATAAATAGAGCCTTCTTTAAAGAAGACAGACAAATGGCTAACAAACATATGAAAATGCTCAGCATCCCTAATCATCAGAGAAATGCTAATCAAAACTACCCTCAGATTATCAACTAACCCCAGTGAGAGTGGCCCACATTACAAAGTCTCAAAGCTTCAGACACTGGCGTGGATGTGGAGAGAAGGGAACACTTTTACACTGCTGGTGGGACTGCAAACTAGTACAACCTCTTTTGGAAGGAAGTATGGACAATCCTCAAAGAACTCAAATTAGAAATCCCATTTGATCCTGCAATCCCATTACTAGGCATCTACTCAGAAGAAAAAAATTCCTTTAATCATAGGGACATTTGCACTAGACTGTTTATCACAGCTTAATTTACAATCCCCCAAATGTGGAAAAAGCCTAAACGCCCACAACCCAGGAATGGATTAACAAGCTGTGGTATATGTACACCATACAATACTATTCAGCCATTTAAAAAGATGGAGACATTCCATCTTTTGTATTAAGCTGGATGGAGGTGAAACACATTCTTCTTAGTAAAGCATCACAAGAATGGAGAAGCAAAAATCCAATGTTCTCAATTCTAACATGAAGGCAGCAAATGAGCTCATACAAGGTGTGGGTAGGGAAGAGGCAAGTGGGGAGAGGGGAGGGTGAAGCAAGTGGGTCACGGTGTATGGCACACCACTTGGGCGCAGGTTACAATTACAAGAGGGACTTTATCTAACAGATGCAATCAGTATAACCTAATTCTTTGTACCCTCAATGAATCCCAAACAATAACAAAAGATAAAAAAAAAATTTAAAAAAAGATTTAAAATAATTTTTAGCCTATATTGTATTAAAAGCACACTGATTAAACTAGGATTCTCATAATGAATGAAATTAAACTAGGATTCTCATAATGAATGAATGAACAGAAGTTTCATGAATTATAAGACTAAATATAAAACCTCTTGAACTAAGAAGAGCAATGATTTTATATCTTGAGAAAGCAACGAAAGACTTAAGGTAATCAATATAAAAACATTAAAAAGATTATAAAGGGGGAAATTTTTGAAAAAGTCAAATGCTAAAAATAATTCCATTTTATTATTTATATAAAGGAAGAAAAGGAAACAATGTAATGGTCCATAGAGAAAATTATTATAGTTAAGTAAATATTTTATTTATTTATTTGTTTGTTTGTTTTGAGACAGAGTCTCACTTTGTCACCCTGGGTAGAGTGCTGTGGCATCATAGCTCATAGCAACCTCCAACTCTTGGGCTCAAGTCATATTCTTGCCTCAGCCTCCCAAGTATCTGGAACTACAGGTGCCCATCACAATGCCGAGTTAGTTTTTCTATTTTATTAGAGACAAGGTCTCACCCTTACTCAAGCTGGTCTCGAACTCCTGAGCTCGGGCAATCCCAGAGTGCTAAGATTATCAGCGTGAGCTATTGCACCTGGCAAAGTAAATATTTTAGTCATACCCTAAACATTTCCTTATAAGCCATGCAAATTAATGTAAAATGCTAATATTAATATTAAATCTTAAAACAGAGAACACAAATGCTTTGAATAATATGTGAAAATATGAAAATTTAAAAAATCAATAAATCGAAATAATTACGGTAGAATGGTAAGGTTATAATGATGTTCTTCAGTTCTCTAGTTTCCAAATCTTCTATACAGGGACAGTGTTAATTTTCAAAGGGAGACCTTAGAGCCAATTTAGTTTATACATAAAGTACAAATGGCTTTTTAGTAACACAGGATAACCAAAGCATTAATTATGTTTATGGAAGGCACCAAAGTAGATCATTACGTAATTCACTTGGTTTATGTTTGTCTGGTAGATGTGTTGGCTTTTTATCCCCATTATCAACTTTCTTGGCTCCTTTCTGGTGATTTAGTGGCAAAAGAAAATAAAATTTAATCTCAATGGGTTTTTTGTAGGCTGGGTGAGGTGACTCACACCTGTAATCCTAGCACTCTGGGAGGTAGAAGCAGGTGGATTGCTTGAGATCATGAGTTCGAGACCAGCCTGAGCAAAAAGCGTGACCCCATCTCTACTAAAAACAGAAAAAGAGAAGCAAGAGGATGACTTGAGTCCAAGAGTTTGAGGCTGATGTGAGCTATGACGCCACGGCACTTTACCCAAGGTGACAGCTTGAGACTCTGTCTCAAAAAAAAAAAAAAGAATGATTTTTGTAAAACTCTATCATGTTTAAAATCATTCAGTTAATTTATCTTTCTTAAAAGATAATAAAACTTCATGAACCGATTAAAAAGAATATAGTCTTAAATCTGAGAGGTATGAAGTCTACTGGGCAAGTCTTACAATAGACATAATTATGCATGTACCCTTCAAGGTGGTAACAATATTGTGTCATCATATGAGAACGAAATATATCCTAATTTCTTTTTACTAATTTGGATTTGCGATCAAAGTGACAGTTATCAAACTCTAATTACAACAATATTAAACTCCAAAAATCAATATCTCATAGAAAAGTTCATCATATGAAAGCTCAACTACCTTCTATACCAAGATATAAATTATTTGGCAAAAACTACAATTTATTTTTAAAACATTATTTACATTTAAGAGTGTAACTTACAAAAATGACTAAATACTCACTAACAAAGAAATAACATTTTTGGCCATAATGTTTCTATTTTTATTAAACGTGATAATTAAATATTCCCAAATTAGAGTTCCACCCTAAATTAGAGTTACTACACCCTAAAAAGGTAAAAACAATACTAAAGAGCTCAAGGCAGACTACCATATAATTTGGTTGTGTTAATTAAACATCTTTATATCACTATCTCCAGTAATAGCTTACCTGGAATTTTAAAGACAAAGTGATCAGCTACTACTCGGCAAGTTCTGCCTTTGTGGATAAAAATTTTAGCCATGAAGTAGTAAAAATCAATGGGAATAGCTCCATGATAAAAAATTATAAGTGCTGGTCCTTCTGGTATTTTTTCCATTCCATGAACTTCATAGCCTGTTTGAAAATCAAAATGCAGATATTTAAAATAGATTTATCAGTTTATTCATAGTAAAAGAGGGCCAGTAACTCAGAAGCTCAATCTTTTCTTACAGAAGTACACAGTCTTACTGGTTCCCTTCCCCTTTCTTCCCTCTTCCCCCTTCTCTTTCTTGAACAAATCAGTCCTACATTCATTAAGGTGAGCCAGAGCATAGCAGTCAGCTGTGTGAGGAGGGTCCGGGTGGAGGGTACTACAGTCTGAGCAGGAGGGAAGAGCACCCTGCAGGGTGCGGCCTGGCCCAAGATTCCACCTATACAAGGCAAAGTTTGCCTGCCACAAAGAGGAAAAGTAATGCTGAAAAGCTTCACCCCTGGGCCCAAGGAACACAGAGTCTGATAAGACCTTAGCTAAACCAGGAACACTGAAAATTGCTTTCCCCAGCCCTGGTCCCCACTGCCTCTTCCTGTGCAGTTCTAAGCAAAGGTGACCTCTCCTGGGGTAGGGGAAGGGACATGAAAAGAGATCTCTCCTATGGCAAAGGCATGCAGGACTGAGGGTGGAGCAGAAACACCAAGAAAAACCTGCTCTGGAACTCCGGCCCCATATGGTGCACAGGATAACAGGAGGAGTTTGAAGTCTGTGCTGAACTAAAGGTAACTATGGCAACAATAAAACCCAAACCCGCTTCAACCACTCAATACATTGAATCAACCTCCAGCTGACCGCTAACGCCCTGACAGAGAGGAATGCCAATTTTCAGTTATAAATATTATTTACCTTAATCGCTACTGTTTTTTTTAACAAGCAATGCCCAGAATTCAATAAAAAATTATGAGACATACAAAACAGCAGGCAAAAAAAAAAAAATCTATTGTCAAGAGATAATGCAATCAAGCATCACAAGAATGGAAAAACAAGCATCACACGTACTCAGTACTGAATTAGAACAAGTAGATTAACAACTACGAGCTTGTGTGAGAGAAAAACTCAGTTAAATTCAAATAAGTAGGAGGGGATGAGGGAGTTGGGTAAATTCCCTCCAAATGGGCACACTGCATGGGTATACTGTACACCTCCTGGGTGAAGAGCACAGCTACAACCCAAACTTTAACCATTCAAAAGCAAACTATGAAACCTAACCATATGTACCCCCATATTAGTTTGAAATGAAAATAAAAATCCATTCCCAAGAGGTAAAGCAAACACCAGAACCAGAAACGAATGATAAAACTATCAGATGTGAAACTATAAAATAACTATGCTTAATAAATTAAAGGATGTGGAAAAGGTGTCCACATGCATAATCAGATTAAAGATTTCAACAGATAGACGGAAATATCTAAAAAAAAAAAAAAAGAGGCAAACAGAGCGTCTATAAACTTGAATGAGAGCTAAAGATTTGATGTTAGTAACTTATCAATGTTCATTTCCTGATTCTAATGGGTTTGCTGAGGTTAAGCATGAGAACATCCTTAAAAGTGTTAGGGACAGGGTAATAGAGACATTTATAGCCAAATGATTTGGGAAAATAAGGTCTTTAGACAATAGTTGGAAAATTAATTTTTTAAAAGTTTATGAATAAAAACAACAATCATATTGCCTTCTGTGGAAAAAAATAATAACATGAGATCAAAGAATCACATAACATTTAAGTTGAAGTTAAAAAAAAAAAAAAAAAAGACAGCGCCTAACAGACAATATTAGCATTTAAGACTATTATGGGGCTAGGTGCAGGGGTTCACAGCATCCAGCTTTTTGGAAGGCCAACGCAGGAGGATCATTTGAAGCCAGCCTGGGTAACGTAACAAAATCCAACAATAAAATTTAAAAATTAGCTGGGTGTGGTGGTATAGCCTGTAGTCCTAGCTACTTGGGAGACAGGCAGGAGGGTCACTTGAGCCTAGCAATTCAAGGACATAGTGAGCCAGGATCATGCCACTGCTGTCTATGGTAGGCAACCGGTCTCTTTAAAAAAAAAAAAAAATTTACTTCGGGTGGCACCTGTGGCTCAAAGGAGTAGGGCCCCAGCCCCATATGCCAGAGGTGCTGGTTCAAATCCAGCCCCGGCCAAAAACTGCAAAAAAAAAAAAATTACTTCTCATTGTTAATCAAAGTTATCTAAGGAATCATACAACTCTGAGCCATTAAACACGCTTTTGAAACTGTTAGCTTCTTAGAACAATCTGGACCCTTTGTTGTAAGCTTGATGTAGGGTAAGTTCCTGAGGAATCCAAGATTCTATTAGTTATAAGCAGATTGTGAAAGGAGTAGCAAGAGTCATCAGTTTTCCCTGAGATAAAATGGCCTAGGTTAAGTTTATTTACTTATTTATTTTTGCAGTTTTTGGCCAGGGCTGGGTTTGAACCCGCCACCTCCGGCATATGGGGCCGGCGTTCCACTGCATTGAGCCACAGGCACCGTGCAGGCCTAGGGTAACTTTAAAAGTGAGTCATAAAACAGAAAAACTTAACTAGTAACTGAATGTAAAATAAAATATACTTAAACTCTTCGATATACACGGACAATGTAATAATGTTGCAAACCTTTATTTCATTCACAAACCTAAGATTCATTTGTATGTATTTAAGTTGTTCATTAGAAATTCCCTCATTCTAGTCATTAAAAAACAAAAAATATTCTGTAGAATATTATTACACGTGGTAAAATGGCGATCGGAGATTTAAACTAAATGTCAAGAAAATCTCTCTCTTGTAGTAGAAGTAAGATTAGAGACTCATGCCATCCCTTCCCCCCACTTAGAGACTCATGCCACACCCTATTCCAAGTCTCTATCAGCAGGAGCAGGGCTTTCAGCAAGGGGTGCAAAGGACAGGATAAAAGGCCTGGTGGACATGGGGAGGCAGTGTCCTCGGGGCTGTTCCTTTTTTCTCCTCTTCCAACTAAGATTATCTTAACCACTGCCCTTTACACGGCTATCGATGTCAACGCATTTCTCACAGTAACCCTGGTGCTGTTAGAAGACGGTGGGAAAAAAAGATTTAATTTAAGTCTGATCCATCTATGCCTCAGAAGAAAATATTCTGGGTATTTATTAGATCACAGGAGTTGGGAATTCGGAGGCTATTCTGAGGAGCAGACAAAATGGTAGCACCAGTCCTTCCCACTCACCACTGGCAGGCACACCGGCACAGACCATGGCCTCTGCTGGTCGCAGCCAAAAGAAAAAAACAAGCACCCATAGACCAAGGGCAGAATCAAGCTCAAAGAAAAAGACGGCAGAAAGAAAGAAAATCTTGAGTGGTTGGAAACGGAAAGTAAGTTCCTAGGGCCATATTCACCTGCCATTCACATGGAAGACCAAAGTCCAGAATCAGATCTAAAACCGTTAGTCTGTTTCTTTATTTTTTCCCTGTTTGATACTCTGAGAGATAAACACTCAAATAATAAGGGCTTCAGCCTAAGTTTTAGAGCATGCGGCCTGGATGTGGTGGCTCCTGCCTGTAATCCTGGCATTTTTAGGAGGCCAGGGTGGGAGGATTGCTTGAGCCCAGGAGCTCAAGATTAGCCTGAATAATAGTGAGATCCTGTCTCTACAAAAAAATAAAATAAAATAAAATAATTAGCTGGGCCTGGTGGAGTATACCTATTGTCCCAGCCATGCGGGAGGCTGAGGAAAGAGGATTGCTTGAGCTCTGACAGTTTGAGGCCACAGTGAGCTATGATAACACCACTGTGCTCTAGCCTAGGCAACTGAGAACTTGTTTTTTTTTTTTTAAAAAAAAAACAAATAAATAAATAATAAGCAAGTAAATAAATTCAGAAGCCAGGTGGCTCAAACCTATAATCCTAGCACTCTGGGAGACTAAGGTGAGTGGATTGCTTGAATTCAGGAGTTCCTGTCCAGCTGAGCAAAAGAGAGACCCCGTCTCTACTAAAAATAGAAAAATTTGCCAGGCATGGTGGCACATGACTGTAGCCCCAGCTACTCTGGAGGCTAAGGCGAGAAGATTGCTTGAGCCTAAGAGTTTCAAGTTGCTGTGAGCTATGAAGCCACAGCACTTTACCCAGGGTGACAGAATAAATAAATAAACAAATATTAAAATAACTTAATTCATTCATTCATTTTAGAGCAGGAAATTCATTTTAAAGTAGTTTAAAATTTTAAGTATGGTAACTATGATTCTAATAGTGAAGGAATAAACTACTTGGTAGTTTCTCAAATGGACTCGAGAGAATGTTTTGAAAAGTTAACTGTATTTCAAGATTTTATCTCCACACTATAACAATTGTTTCCAATTGTCTAATTCTATTCAAGTAATTCAGTTTACTTTAACCTCTTCAGAACAATCACTGAGGTTGCCTGAGGTTACAAGTGGGTAAATTGTCCCATGAGATAAATTTTCTGAGAAATAAATACCCCTTCGAGGGACTATTCCAGAATATTAATGAAGTTGTCTCTGTCTTTATAGCGTATTTTAAAATATTAAATAATTTAAACTACATGATAGCAAATCACCTGGTTGAAAGCAGAAAAAAATGCAAATAATTACTGAAAAAACATGAGTTTACCATAGTACCAGCAAATATTAAACACAAATATTATTTAAACACATTACTCTTAAAGCACGT
This sequence comes from Nycticebus coucang, assembly GCF_027406575.1. Classification (NCBI taxonomy): domain Eukaryota; kingdom Metazoa; phylum Chordata; class Mammalia; order Primates; family Lorisidae; genus Nycticebus; species Nycticebus coucang. The sequence continues at coordinate 7,035,192 of NC_069792.1, forward strand.
GTGACCCCACGGCTCCCTGCGGAGAAAGCATTACCACTCTAGTCCAACATTTAAGGCCCCCGAAGTCCCAACTGCCTATCAAGTGACATTGGATTTCACATATCGTATTAACGAACTGTGGTTCCCAGAGGATACTTTCCCACCTGCGTGCTTCTGCTCACACAGTTGCCTTTACTTAAATTACATCCTTGCCCAGGTTCTCTGTCTAGCAGTAGAAATCTTACTGCATTTTAAATCCTCCTCCCTCAGACTCGCTTTGTCACCAAGTTCTGTGCATTTTATCTCCAAACTCTCTCAAGTCTATCACTCCCTTCCCCTTTCCAATGTCAGTTTCCATGTGCAGCCCTGTACACCAATCCTAAGGGGGCCTGAGGAGCGATGGCGGCTCAGAGGAAACAGTCCTAAGACACTCACCGTTACTGTGCCTCTGACCACTGTGCAGGGAGGCAAAGCCTCAACCTGCAGATTAGGTTTGGCCCCACTAACAAGAACAGCCCTATTCTGTAACGAATATGTTTTTCTTATTTGATCCCATTTGATCCCTTACTCATCACCCCTGCTCTGATCCCACGCTCACTAAGCACTTCCTGATCTTTTGGCTTCTCCTGGAGCTGAGACCACAAGCAAGAGACACCAAGGTCACGCAGAGCACAGGCGACTCTCTTCATGGAAATGAATTAACTGCTTTCTGGCTCTCATCGGTATCACGAATTCAGATGATAATCTCTGAGATAGATTCCTTCTAAATTTGTCATCAGAAAACTATTTCTGAGCCTAGGTACCTATCATGCCTTATGGTAAATTAATGAGGATGCCACCTCTCGCATCTTCTTCAGGACAGCAAATAGAACTAAAAAAAATCTACAAAATAAAGTCCCCACCCCTAATCATAGTGTTCAAGATTCTTTTTAACCTGGCTTCTGTTTACATCACCAGGTTCATAGCTCATAATACTGAGACAGCACAGGGACAGGATATAGGCCCCTCTCCTGGCATAATGTGGCCTTATTAGCGATAGAAAACTAAAGCACTTTCCTAATCAACCGAATTCAGCCCATACCCACATAAGGAAAGGGCTAAACCACCTGTCTTATATTTTTCAGGAACAAGATTGCTGAGGTAAGCTGGTAAGACACTTGGCCACACAGAAACTGAACCTATCCACCTCAAGTTAGAAGAGACCCCCATACTGACTTTACCCCGACCTTTTCCTTATAATAATCTCATTTTAATGCTAAAAATCATGCCTGGAGTGGAGATTGAAGACACGAATGAGACATACAATGCACGAAGAATGTAACAGAACTTGACAGATGCAAAGAAACCTCCCCCTCTACATGCGTGCATGGCACCCTTCCCCATCTAAAGCCTCTTTTTGTTTTTTGAGACAGAGTCTCAAGCTGTCACTCTGGGTAGAGTGCTCTGGCACTCAGTGCTTAAGTGATCCTCTTGCTTCAGCCTCCCAAGTAGCTGGGACTACAGGCGTCCACCACAATGCCCAGATATTTTTTGGTTGCAGTTGTCATTGTTGTTTTAGCTGGCCGGGGCTGGGTTCGAACCTGCCAGCCTTGGTGTATGTGACCGGCACCCCATCTAAAGCCTCTTTAAAGAAACTCTCCTCTGAACCCATTTTCCTCTGTGCTGTCTCCCTGGTGCTCCAGCAAAAGCCCCAAAAAAGCCTTGCCTGTGACGCCTATTTGGGTGTCTTGTTAATTTCTATTACAGGGCCTGGACTGGAAACAGTGCCTCTCACCCACAAATGATTTATCTTCTAGGACCAAAAATCATAAATTAGTAAAAAAGAAAAATCCAACTTAAAATGGCACATAGGTGTGAGTGATCAGGAACCATAAATGCCCAAGGTGCACAAGTACTGGACCCTTAACACTTACCACCAAACCCTCACAAACTTTCCACGGGTGAAGAAACTTTAGTGTGAAAAACCCACGTGCCCCACACAAGTTCACATTGTGGGGCCAGGATACAAACCTGCATTTGCCTAAATTTAAAGTCTATATCCTTGCTGCATCCCACACGCCCTGGCAGGTATGTGCAGTCAGCCCTAAGAATCTATTGCTCCACGTCTGTGGATTTAACCAATGCAGCTCAAATTGGTCAGAAAAGAAATTATGACTGCACTGAACACAGACTTTTTTGCTTGTTATTATTCCCTATAACAACTACAGAAGGTGCCAAAAAAGTCTATATTCATTGTAAGAAAGGAAAAAACTATACTAAAATTGTAATACTCAACATATACTGAAAATAAAGATGAACAGGAGTCACATTCCGCACCTTTTGTAATGGCAGAACGCAAACATGACTTGAGTGTTACAAATTTAATACAGTTTTTTCCTTCTCAAAAAATGTGTATACTTTTTTGGCACCTCTGACATACATTTACATTTTATGAAGTATTAGTAAGTAATCTAAATACAATTTAAAGTATATTGGAGGAAGTATGTACACTATGCCATTTTTATGGTTTTTTGGCCGGGGCTGGGTTTGAACCTGCCACCTCCGGCATATGGGACCAGCACCCTACTCCTTGAGCCACAGGTGCTGCCCACTATGCCATTTTTATATAAGAAACGTGAACATTCACAGATGCAAAACTCTGAGGTGGAACCTAGAACCAATTTCTGAAGATTCCAGGGACAACTATCCACGCTAACCTACACCGGACATTTTCAGATTTTCAATTTAACCCTTAAACAACAGTTTCAGACTGGGCAAGTCTACTTCTACATGGGTCTTCTTTTGTTTCCGACACCCAAGGCGGCAAGAACAACTTCTCCTCTTCCTGCGCTCACTACATGTGAAGACAAGGAGAATGAAGACCTTTATCTGACCCACTTCCACTTAATGAACAGTAAATATTTATCTTTTCTTCCTTACAATTTTGTTAATAACATTTTCTCTTCTCTAGCTTACTTTAAGAATACAGCATATAATATTATATATAACACACAAAATATATGTTAATCAAGTTTGGGGAGAGTTAAAAGTTATACACAGATTTTACTACAGAGGGCCCCAGACACTATATTGCTCAAGGGTCAACTGCATACTTTTCGTGACACAATATATGCAGTGTATGTGTACTGGAAGGCAGAATGCATTTCTTTCTTTTGGAGACTGAGTTTCACTATGTCACCCTCAGTAGAGTTCACAGCAACCTCAAACTCTCGGGCTTAAGCACTCCTTTGCCTCAGCCTCCCAAGTAGCTGGGACTACAGGCGCCCACCATAATGCCCAGCTATTTTTTGGTTGTAGTTGTCATTGTTGTTTGGCAGGTCGGGGCTGGATTCAAACCCACCAGCTCTATTTTATGTGGCTGGCATAGGCACTGAGCTACAGGCGCCAAGCCCAGAATGCATTTCTTAATAGGAATAATAGTTAAAACTTAGATAACCTAAAACTATATTTTGAATGCTAGGGATCTTGAACATAATGTGTTAAGTTCAACCTAGTAGTAATCAAGATGTAGAAGATACTGGGCTGGGTGCCACAGCTCACGCCTGTAATCCTAGCACTCTGAGAGGCCAAGGGGGGTAGATTGCCTGACCTCACAGGTTCAAAACGACCCTGAACCAGAGCGAGACCCCATCTCTAAAAATAGCCAGGCATTGTGGTGGGCACCTGTAGACCCAGTTGCTCAGGAGGCTGAGGCAAGAGAATCACTTGAGCCCAAGAGTTGGGAATTGCTGTAAGCTATGATGCCGTAGAACTCTACTGAGTGTGACGAAGTGAGACTCTGTATCAAAAAAACAAAAAAAAAAGTAGAAGATATTATTAGTGCACGAACCCTCTGCTATACATGTAATGCAGAGGACTCATGAACATTTTTTGTGGTATTCTTGTAAAAAATGCACAACCTCAATATAATTATAGAAAGCACCAAATATGAATTGAGAGACAATCTATAAAATAACTGACCAGTGTTCTTCAGAAGGGTCAATAAATAAATAAGAAACTGTCATAGACTGTAGGAAATATGACAACCAAATACAAAAAAAAGGACACTGTTGGAAAATGTAAAATTTGAGATAAATTTTTAGTTAATAGTATTGTACTAACTTATTCAATTACATAATTCTGAATAGGGTAATTTTACAATGGTCTTATAAGATGTTAAGGGGAAATTGGATGAAGTATGGAGATTTTGGGTACTATTTTTGCAAATTTTCTATAAATCTAGAGTTTTTTCAAAGTGAATTTTTTTTAAAAATCCTAATTGTTACAGAAGAGGAGGGAGAGGGAGGAAAAGAAGAAATAAGAGCTAAGTAACTTGCCCAAGGGGATTTGATCCTCATCAGTCTGAGTCCTTCACTACATAAAGGACGGAAGTGGGGAAAGGAAACATTTACCCAACTGAATTAAAGAGGGATATTTCCTTGATATCCCAATTTAATTTCCCAAAAATAACTGTGCTACATATGGCTTAACACATATTAAACCACATTCACTAAGAAACAAAGTGTCGGGCGGCACCCGTGGCTCAGTTGGTAAGGCGCCAGCCCCATATACCGAGGGTGGCGGGTTCAAACCCAGCCCCAGCCAAACTGCAACCAAAAAAAAAATAGCCGGGCGTTGTGGCCGGCGCCTGTAGTCCCAGCTACTCGGGAGGCTGAGGCAAGAGAATTGCTTAAGCCCAGGAGTTGGAGGTTGCTGTGAGCTGTGTGAGGCCACGGCACTCTACCGAGGGCCATAAAGTGAAACTCTGTCTCTACAAAAAAAAAAAAAAAAAAAGAAGCAAAGTGTCCATTTCTTTAAAAAAGTAATCAAATATAAAGTAAAATAAAGTTTCGAGTTTGTGCTATTGTGGCTATTGTGGTCTATTTTTTTAAATCAGTAACTCATATAATATAAATAATAAACCACATGATCAGACTACCTAATTAAAGCACTGTATTTCCCCATATTTTATGTTGCCAATAAATTAATGTTAAAATGTTGATGATAAGTAGGTATAGTAAGCATTTTTTTCATATAATGAAGTAAATTTCCTTGCAAAACAAGAACAAAACCACAATACACGCACAAAAAATGAAACAAGAAAAAACAGGCAAATAAAAGTCCCAAAGAGGAGATCCCCTGCCATCCCCCGGCCCGGGAGGGAAGCCTGGAAGGCGGTCATGGGGGCGGGCGGTGTCCAGCGCTCGGCAAGCTGGGGGAGGAGCGCAGCCACGGCAGCAGCTCTAGAAGAGGAGGAAAAGGAGGTGGAGGACCTTTCCTCTTCTCAGACCCGGAAGCGTCTGGGACATAGAGCCTGGAACTAGGGGGACGCAGCAACTGGGGGGCCCAGTCTGAGCAAATGTGACCTGAGTCTTCCAAGAGCCCCGCATGAAGCACCTGGCTGTGCTCTCCCCTGCCCGATGCCCCAGCAGCTCAGCTCTGCTTCGTATGCTGGGAGAGAGACTGAAGGTAGGCTGCCACCTGGACCTCAGTAGGAGCTGCGCAAAGCCCGCCAGGCCTCCGCACGTCCTGACCAGGAACAGCGGGAGCAACGCAACCTGGCGTCCTCCCTCCTGTACCCTCCCGGCCTCAACACCGGCCACTGGTCTGGCCAGGGACTCTGGTAGCCGCGTGCACTCCGGAGCCCTCCCTGCTTCTGAGTGGAGCCCTTCTCCTGGCCAGAGACTGCTGGAGCCTCGGGGTCTCTGTGCCAAAGTCACTGGGAGCCCGGAACTCCCAGAACCATGTGCACCACCTCCCACCCTCTTGCTGGATCCGGGTGTGCTTCCGGAGCTGCTTCCACAACCAGAACTCCCTGGCTGGGGCAGCCCCAGAGGAACTACACAGGGTCACTCCCTACAAAGATCCAGCAACAATAGAGTGAATCCACTGGGGTCTAATCTTGGAGAGACATATCCCCAACTCTGAGGATGACCAGAGGCAACGGCGAAAAACAATCATGAGGCAAAATCAACAGAAAAACTCTGGCAATATGAATAATCAGAGCAGATCAACTCCCCCAAGGATCAATGGGGCAGACACAGCACAAGATCCCATGCACAAATAGCTGAGATGTCAGAAATCGAATTCAGAATCTGGATAGCAAATAAGATCGAATTAGAATTCCAAGCAGTAACCCAAAAGATATCGCAAGAATTCAACGAATTCAAAGACCAAATGACCAAAGATTTTGACACATTGAGGCAAGAAGTTGCATCCCTCAAAGATCTGAAAACACAGTAGAATCCCTCAGTATCAGAATGGAGCAAGCAGAAGAAAGGATTTCTCACATTGAAGACAAAATTTTCGAACGCTCCCAAACTCTCAAAGAGGAAGAGAAATGGAGGGCAAAAACAGATCATTCTCTCAGGGAGCTCTGGGATGATTCGAAGAAAACCAATATTCATCTTATAGGGATCTCCGAAAGAGACGAAGTGGCTTCACAAGGCATACAGTCTCTTCTCCATGAGATTATGAAGGAGAACTTTCCAGACATGGCAAGAGATTCTGAAATTCAGATAGCAGACAGTTTCAGAACTCTAGCATGACTTAACCAAAATAAGACATCCCCCAGAAACATCATAATCAATTTTACTAAAGTTAATATGAAGGAGAAAATTCTGAAAGCAGCCAGACGAAAGAAAACCATCACCTACAAGGGCAAGAATATTAGAATAAATGCAGATCTCTCTGCTGAAACCTTTCAAGCTAGAAGAGGATGGTCATCGACTTTTAATCTCCGGAAACAAAAATAACTTTCAACCCAGGATCCTGTACCCAGCTAAACTAAGTGTCATTTACGATGGAGAAATTAAATACTTTACCGACATTCACATGTTGAAGAAATTTGCCATTACTAAACAAGCTATCCAGGATATTCTCAGACTTATCCTTCATATAGACCAGTGTAACCTTCCACCACAAAAGTAAACCCACCGAGAAAATTTTGATCAAATTCTAATTTCCACAGATGCAAAACGATTAAAAATGTCCACTGGACTCTCAAAAGGCTTATCAATATTCTCGATTAATGTGAATGGTTTAAATTGTCCTTTAAAGGGCACAGGTTGGTTGACTGGATCCAAAAACTCAAGCCAGATATCTGCAGCATACAAGAATCGCATCTTACATTAAAAGACAAATATAGACTCAAGGTGAAGGGATGGTCATTTATACTGCAGGCAACTGGAAAGGAGAAAAAAGCAGGCATTGCAATCCTACTCGCAGATGCAAAAGGCTTTAAACCAACCAAAATAAGGAAGATAAGGATGGACACTTCATATTTGTTAAAGGTAATATTCAATACGATGAGGTTTCAATTATTAATATTTATGCACCCCACCAGAATGCACCTCAATTTATAAGAGATACTCTAACAGACATGAGGAACTTGATTTCCTCCAGTTCCATAGTAGTTGGAAATTTTAACACCCCTTTAGCAGTGCTGGATAGATCCTCCAAAAAGAAGCTAAGCAAAGAAATTTTAGATTTAAACTTAACCATTCAACATCTGGACTTAACAGACATCTACAGAACATTTCTTCCCAACAAAATTGAATACACATTCTTCTCATCAGCCCATGGAACATACTCCAAAATCAACCACATCCTAGGCCACAAATCTAACCTCAGCAAATTTAAAAAAATAGAAATTATTCCTTGCATCTTCTCAGACCACCATGGAATAAAAGTTGAACTCAATAATAACAGGAACCTGCATACCCATACAAAAACATGGAAGCTAAACAACCTTATGCTGAAGGATACATGGGTTATAGATGAGATTAAGAAGGAAATCACCAAATTTTTGGAATAAAACAACAATGAAAACATGAATTATTAGAACCTCTGGGATACTGCAAAGGCAGTCCTAAGAGGGAAATTTATAGCACTACCATCCTTCCTCAAGAAAATGGAAAGAGAGGAAGTTAATAACTGAATGAGACATCTCAAGCAACTGGAGAAGGAAGAACACTCCAACCCCAAACCCAGCAGAAGAAAAGAAATAACCAAAATCAGAGCAGGATTAAACGAAATTGAAAACAAAAGAATTATACAACAGATCAATAAATCCATAAGTTGGTTTTTTTGAAAAGATCAATAAAATAGATAAACCTTTAGCCAACCTAACCAGGAAAGAAAGAGTAAAATTCTTAATTTCATCAACCAAAAATGGTAATGATGAAATAACAACAGACGCCTCAGAAATTCAAAAAATTCTTAACGAATACTACAAGAAACTCTACTCTCAGAAATATGAAAATCTCAAAGAAATCAACCAATACCTGGAAGTATGCCACCTACCAAGACTTAGCCAGAATGAAGTGGAAATGTTGAACAAGCCTATATCAAGTTCTGAAATAGCATCAACTATACAAAATCTCCCTAAAAAGAAAAGCCCAGGACCAGATGGCTTCACGTCAGAATTCTACCAAACCTTTAAAGAAGAACTAGTATCTATATTACTATACCTCTTCCAAAATATAGAAAAAGAAGGAATATTACCCAACACATTCTATGAAGCAAACATCACCCTGATCCCCAAACCAGGGAAAGACCCAACAAGAAAAGAAAATTATAGACCAATATCACTAATGAATATTGATGCAAAAATACTCAATAAGATCCTAACAAACAGAATCCAACAACACATCAAAAGAATTATACACCATGACCAAGTGGGATTTATCCCAGGATCTCAAGGCTGGCTCAATATATGTAAATCTATGAATGTAATTCAGCAGCACATAAACAAACTAAAAAATAAAGAGCATATGATTCTCTCAATTGATGCAGAAAAAGCTTTTGATAATATCCAGCATCCCTTCACAATCAGAATACTTAAGAAAATTGGTATACAAGGGACATTTCTTAAACTAATAGAGGCCATCTACAGCAAACCCACAGCCAAAATCGTACTGAATGGAGTTAAATTGAAATCATTTCCACTTAGATCAGGAACCAGGCAAGGTTGCCCATTGTCTCCATTGCTCTTTAACATTGTAATGGAAGTTTTAGCCATTGCAATTAGGGAAGAAAAGGTGATCAAGGGTATCCACATAGGGTCAGAAGAGATCATCTCTTTGCAGATGATATGATCATGTATCTGGAAAACACAAGGGATTCTACTACAAAACTTTTAGAAGTGATCAAGGAATATAGCAATGTCTCAGGCTACAAAATCAACACCCATAAATCTGTAGCCTTTATATACACCAACAATAACCAAGCCGAAAAAACAGTCAAGGACTCTATTCCTTTCACAGTAGTGCCAAAGAAGATGAAATATTTGGGAGTATACCTAACAAAGGACATGAAAGATCTCTACAAAGAGAACCATGAAACTTTAAGAAAAGTAATAGCTGAAGATGTTAACAAATGGAAAAAACATACCATGCTCATGACTGGGAAGAATCAACATTGTTAAAATGTCTATACTACCCAAAGCAATATATAATTTTAATGCAATTCCTATTAAAGCTCCATTGTCGTATTTTAAAGATCTCAAAAAAATAATACTTCATTTTATATGGAATCAAAAAAAAACCTCAAATAGCTAAGACATTACTCGGAAATAAAAACAAAGCAGGAGGAATCACGTTACCAGACCTGAGACTGTACTATAAATCAATATTGATCAAAACAGCATGGTACTGGCACAAAAACAGAGAGGTAGATGTCTGGAACAGAATAGAGAACCAAGAGATGATTCCAGCTACTTAACGTTATGTGATCTTTGACAAGCCAATTAAAAACATCCACTGGGGAAAAGAGTCCCTATTTAACAAATGGTGCTGGGTGAACTGGCTGGCGATCTGTAAAAGACTGAAACTGGACCCACACCTTTCACCATTAACTTAGATAGACTCTTGCTGGATAAAAGATTTAAACTTAAGACATGAAACTATAAAAATACTTGAAGAAAGTACAGGGAAAACTCTTGAAGGAATCAGCCTGGGTGAATATTTTATGAGGAGGACTCCCCAGACAATTGAAGCAGTATCAAAAATACACTACTGGGACCTGATCAAACTAAAAAGCTTCTGCACACCCAAGAACATAGTAAGTAAAGCAAGCAGACACCCCTCAGAATGGGAGAAAATGTTTGCAGGTCATACCTCCAATAAAGGTTTAATAACCAGAATCCACAGAGAACTCAAAACGTATTAGCAAGAAAAGAACAAGTGATCCCATCTCAGGGTGGGCAAGGGACTTGAAGAGAAACTTCTCTAAAGAAGACGACACATGATCTACAAACACATGAAAAAAAGCTCATCATCCTTAATCATCAGAGAAATGCAAATCAAAACTGCTTGGAGATATCACCTAACCCCAGTAAGTGTAGCCCACATAACAAAATCCCGAAACCAGAGATGTTGGTGTGGATGTGGAGGAAAGGGCACACCTCTACACTGCTGGTGGGAATGCACACTAATACGTTCCTTCTGGAAGGATGTTTGGAGAATACTTAAGAGACCTAAAAATAGACCTGCCATTCGATCCTATAATTCCTTTACTAGGTTTATACCCAGAAGACCAAAAATCACAATATAACTAAGACATCTGTACCAGAACGTTTATTGCAGCCCAATTCACAATTGCTACATCATGGAAGAAGCCCAAGTGCCCATCGACCCATGAATGGACTAGCAAATTGTAGTACATGTATACCATGGAATATTATGCAGCCTTAAAGAAAGATGGAGACTTTACCTCTTTCATGTTTACATGGATGGAGCTGGAACATATTCTTAGCAAAGTATCTCAAGATTGGAAGAAAAAGTATCCAATGTACTCAGCCCTACTATGAAGCTAATTTATAGCTTTCACATGAAGACTATAACCCAACTATAGCACAAGAATATGGGGAAAGGGCCAAGGAAGGGGAAGGGAGGGGGGAGGTTAGGGTGGAGGGAGGGTAATGGGTGGGGCCACACCTACGGTGCATCTGAGAATGGGTACAGGCGAAACTTACGAAATGCAGAATACAAATGTCTACATACAATAACTACAAAAATGCCATGAAGGCTACATTGAACAGTTTGATGAGAATATTTCGGACTGTATATGAAACCAGCACATTGTACCCCTTGCTTGCACTAATGTACACAGCTATGATTTAACAATAAAAAAAAAAGTCCCAAAGATAAAACATGCTTATTTCCTTGAAGTGAAAGTTACAGTTTTGATTACTTTAACAGTTATGCTAAAATGCACTAATTTTTTTTTCTGGAGTCCCACTTTGTCGCCCTCAATAGAGTGCTGTGGCATCATATCTCACAGCAAGCTCAAATTCTTGGGCTCAAGCGATTCACTCGCCTCAGCCTCCCAGGTATACAGGTGCCTGCCACAACACCCAGCTATTTTTAGAGATTGGGTCTCACTGTGGCTCAGGGTGGTCTCGAACCTGTGAGCTCAGGCAATCCACCCACCTCAACCTCCCAGAGGGCTAGGATTACAGGCATAAGCCACCACACCTGACCTAAAATGCACAATTTTTAATTCTCTCAAAAACACCTAGATATCTTATTGAGGAATCTTCCTCATATTAATTTTCAGGGGAAACCTTTAAATGCGTATGAGTCCAGCTTTTGAAAATGTCATTCATGTTTTCCAGAAATAATAGAAATATGATTACAAATATGTCTTGGAAGGGCCAGGCGCGGTGGCTCACGACTGTAATACCAGCACTCTGGGAGGCCGAGGCCAGCAGATGCTTAAGCTCTGGAGTCTGAGAGCAGCCTGAGCAAGAGAGAGACCTTGTCTGTAAAAAATGGCCAGGTGTTGTGGCAGGTGCCTGTAATCCCAGCTACTTAGGAGGCTGAGGCAAGAGGATTACTTGAGCCCAAGACTTTGAGGATGCTATGAGTTATGACTCTACCCAGGGTGACAGAGTCAGACTGTGTCTTAAAAATAGTATTATCAGGGGCGGCGCCTGTGGCTCAGTCGGTAGGGCGCCGGCCCCATATACGGAGGGTGACGGGTTCAAACCCAGCCCGGCCAAACTGCAGCCAAAAAATAGCTGGGTGTTGTGGCGGGCGCCTGTAGTCCCAGCTACTCGGGAGGCTGAGGCAAGAGAATCGCTTAAGCCCAGGAGTTGAAGGTTGCTGTGAGCTGTGTGATGCCACTGCACTCTACCAAGGGCCATAAAGTGACACTCTGTCTCTACGAAAAAAAAAAAAAAATAGTATTATCAAAATAAATAAAATAGCTTAAAAAGTATAAACAAATTACTATTCAATAATAGTGATTAAATTACTTATAAGATGAATAGAATTCCTTAGTCATTAAGTTATATTTATGAAGGCTGAAGACATGACAAATGCCACTTTAACAAACGTATATAAAAGTGATAAATACACTATAATTTTAACAGAACTCATTTGTATGATAAATTTTAGGTGATTGTTTTCCTCACGTTTTTCTAAATTTGCTATACTTTTTACAATGAACATTTTTTTTTTTTTTTTGACACAGAGTCTCAAGCTGTCACCCTGGGTAGAGAGCTCTGGCATCACAGCGCACAGTAACCTCCAACTCCTGGGCTCAAGCCATTCTCCTGCCTCCACCTCCCACATAGCTGGGACCACAAGCACCTGCCACAATGCCCGGCTATTTTTTGGTTGCAGCCGTCATTGTTGTTTGGCGGGCCCGGACTGGATTCGAACCCGCCAGCTCAGGTGTATGTGGCTGGCATCCTAGCCATTTGAGCCACAGGTGCCGAGCTGAACATTTTTATTATTAAAAAAAATTCCTCCTGCTGAACACAGGAATATATACCTGAAGTCTCAGCTGCTTGAGAGACCACAGTAGGAAGATCACTTGTGCCCAGGAACATGCCACCAGCCTGGGCAACATAACAAGGCCCCATCTCTAAAAAAAAAATTCCTCCAAAAATTCTTTAAAAACATTAAAACTGACTTGACATCAATACAAAAATCCAAATATGCACAAAATGCCTTTATGTCACTAAAGAATAGGACAAAGAAAAATCAATTTTCAAAAAAGTATCATTTATCCCAATAAAATATGTGAAACAGACTAGGGACTATATTTTATTGCCTGAGCCATATGAGCCTATTTATTTATTTATTTATTTTGAGACAGAGTCTCACTTTGCACCCATGATAGAGTGCTGTAGCATCATAGCTCACAGCAACCTCAAACTCTTGGGCTCAAGCAATTCTCTTGCCTCAGCCTCCTGAGTAGCTGGAACTACAGGTGCCCGCCACAATGCCCGGCTATTTTTAGAGACAAGGTCTCGCTCTTGCACAGGCTTGGTCTCGAACCTGTGAGCTCAGGCAATCCACCCACCTCAGCTGCCCAGAGTGCTAGGATTACATGCGTGAGAAACCACGCCTGGCCCACACCAGTTAATTTTTAAAGACAATGTACCACAGTAGTCTACACAGATATGGTCTCTGCAGACATGTACGTGTGCAACACTGAAATGTCATACCGCCTCATGTATAACAAGAGGATATAAAAGTTGCATTAATAGGCATAGGCTTTAGCAGTAATGAGTAAACATTAAGAATTCAATACATCGGCTCGGCGCCTGTGGTTCAAGCAGATAAAGTGCCAGCCACATACACCTGAGCTGGTGGGTTCAAATCCAGCCCAGGACCACCAAACAAAAATGACAGCTGCAACCAAAAAACAGCTGGGCGTTGTGGCGGGTGCCTGTAGTCCCAGCTACTTGGGAGGCAGAGGCAGGAGAATCACTTGAGCCCAGGAGTGGAAGGCTGCTGTGAGCTATGAAGCCACAGCACTCTACCCAGGGAGACAGCTTGAGGCTCTGTCTCAAAAAAAAAAAGAATTCAATACATCAAAGGCATATGGGTCCTGTTTGTTTATCTGCTGACTACCATGACTTTTGGCCTCAAATCTCCAAACTGGGACAGACTTACGCAGCACAGAACACAGTACTTAAGTACTAGATGGCTTGAGTTGTACCCTGGCCCTGCCTTGGGCAAATAACAACCTCTCTGTGCTTCAGTTTCCTCATGGGTAAAATGGAGTAGCACATAGAATTTATCTACAATGTTATGATTGTTAAAGGAGTTAAGTTGATAACTTGACAATGTCTGACACAGTTAAGTGCTCAAAATAGATTTGTAGGTATGTAAATGTGGGTAGTATTAAAACACCACATTAGCCTAATAATAAGTATGTCACTGGGGATCTCTGCCAATGGCAGCCTTTTACCTCAGTGATGAATGTGTCTCCACGCGTCTATTTCAAAGTCTGTGCTTCCTTCCATGTCCTTCTGAGAAACCACTTGATGTTCAACAACAGAATACAGAAAAGCAATCTTTGTTACGTGCTTATTGAATCTTTGGTATGTTGGGATAGTCCAAAAACAAGAGACCAACAAGTAAGGTACTGGTGAAATAATGAAGTAAAAAATGGTACAGAAAAACATTAAGCCCTTGGAAATAGGTGACTGAAGGGCAATTTTCATGATGGCCAAAAGAATAACTACCTATCACTAAAGAAACAACATCACAATTTCTCAAGTAATAAAGAAAAGAATGAATATTTTGGAGATAAATTTATTGCCATCTCATTTATTCAGAAAGACACAATGACTTTGGGATAAATTAAACACGAAATGGGTAAATTATTCAAATTACATTTAATGTTATATCATTATTATTTAATATTTCATATAAAAAAATCTCAGGTAAAAGTCAAACTTATTTTGAATAGAACAAAAGTCAATGCTAAAATAAGGCATTTTAAAACTGTTTTCTAAACAGCTTTTAATTAATCTCTTAGTCTTTTAGGTCTTTTAAATACACGTTTTCATACTCCGACTTACAGGAACAGTCAACAGTGCTATGTTGTTCTTCGTCTAATGGAAACTAATATATTTGGAAAAAATCATTTTAAGAAAGACAGATACATATGCAAAATAGATACAAGTAGATAACAGTAAATATCATTTCTATTACGTGTTTTAGCTATCTTCTCAACCAATAAAATAGAATAATAATATAGTTTGGTGCCAGACACATGAATAGCAACAGAGAGATCAAAGTATCCTTGCTTACCATGCCAAACCGCTGCGTGTCCATCCCACAGAGTTGCCACTGTTTTCCTTGCACCATCCCATAAATTATGAGAGTAGGCTTCTCTTAATACATTCTTTCTCTTATAAATGTGTAAGAAAATAATAGTAAGGTAGAGAAGAAAGATAGTAAAGTAAGGAAGTATTAGAAGTATTAGTGGTGTAAAAACCCACAAGAGATAGTTTGCAAAATTTAAATAGTCCTCCAACTGTTCCACACCAAACCATTCTTCAAATATGTGAATCAGACAAGTCACGTAGGGCATAGAATCCTGTCCTGCACCACAGGTTTGATTTTTGTCTATCATTTTTCTTTAGACGAAAATGACAAATTCAGTTTCTTTCTTCATGGTCATAGCAGGTCTTTAACTTTCACACTAGAAGGAAAAAATAACCCAGTATTATTTCTTCACAGCTACAAAGTTAAATGTTTTAGTTTACATAAATACTACATAGTCATTTCTTAATACCAAAAATGAAGAGATTGCTAATGGTTAACTTTACTGCATATTTTAAAGGGAAAATTAAAGGTTTCATCTGTCCGCTCATGAAGTGTGTTGTTCAGCCTTTGAAATAATTCAAGATAATTGAGAAAGGAAAATGAAGCTATATTCAGAGAGGAAAATACAGCTGATAAGGAATGAAATTTCTGATTGATCTTATTAATTTGACTCCTATCTTAAATGGATCATGTTCAACAACCTGAATCTTAAAACTAGGTCATACTGAATAACGGTTTTACACAAAAGAAAACATCAATATCTGATTCAATAAAAGTAACCCAATTCTCTAGAAAATGTTAACATACGTTTATGGATATAGTCTTTTATGGAGAAAAGGTTTACAGAAAAGCTATGCGTTCTTTTAACATTATGCAATAAAAAATTATCAGTATTGTATCTTAGTCATGAAAATTTCTCTTAAAATCTTAAGTGATTGAAAATACTGCCAGACGATTATTTCATAAATTCACCCTCTTAAATAGTCATTGACTTACCAGAAGTTGGATAAATATCTTGTCCCAAACTTCAATGTATATATTCTGAAAAACACGGTAAACAAATGTAGAAATAAATACCAGCCCCCACACTAGTATTTTATAATTAAAAATTATACTCACGCAACCACTGCTTTAGTGAGGGTAACTCTACACTATCTCATGCCACTATATGAAGCCTCACCTAAAAAAAATTTTTTTTAACAATGCTATAAAAGAGCTTTGCTTCTTGGGAGAAAAAGTACGAAATTCAGATGTGTAACTAAGTTTCTTTTTAGTAACTTTGCCAGATAAGCTGACAATCACATGATATTCAAGGGTACAATTAGCTCTATGATATCTTCTTCGTAAAGTTTCCCTGATTTCCTTCATCCACTCATATTTTCTCTGGTTGTGATTCTATTATTAGAGCTATTTTATCATCATTCCATACTAGATAATCTCAATGAAAATTTTTTCAATGGAAAGTGAACACAGCACACAAACTGGACTTTATTTACATCTTCCTCTAATCAATCTATCTAACAAGTTAACTTACCAGTGCATGATCATTTAGAATGCAACACAGCAAAATTTAACACACCCACCCCTTTTTTTGAGACAGAGTCTCATTCTGTTCCCCAAGGCTAGAGTGACATGGCACCCACCTAGCTCACAGCAACCTCAAACTCCTGGGTTTAAGCTATCCCTCTGCCTCAGTCTCCTGAGTAGCTGGGACTACAGGTGCCCACCACAATGTCCAGCTATTTTTTTAGAGACAGGGTCTCACTCTTGCTCAGGCTGGTCTTGAACTTGTGAGCTCAAGAGATCCACCCACCTCAGCCTCCCAGAATTCTAAGATTATAAGCATGACCCTCCATGCCCAGCTTTCAGCCCACTTTTTAAAATTATCATTATTTTTTAGAGACAAGGTCATTGCCCAAATTGGAGTGCAGAGGCCCAATCATACTTCACTATAACCATGAATTCCTGTGCCCAAGGGTTCCTCTTGCCTCAGTCTCCCATGCAGCTGGGACTACTGGTACATGTCACCACACCCGACTAATTTTTTTAATTTTGTTTGAGAGTCAGGGTCTCACTATATTGTCCAGGCTGGTCTTGAACTCCTGGGCTCAAGTGATCCTCCTGCCTTGGCCTCCCAAAGTGCTGGAATTATAGACCTCAAAATTTAATACTTTTTAAAATGAGAGCTTTTCCCACTAGGATGACTATAACCTCCCCAAAAAAGAAAGAAAAAAAAAAAGTCAGTGAGGTAGATATATTAGAATTTCACGTACAGGTGGGAATGTAAAATGGTACAGCCATTGTGGAAATCAGTTTGACAATTCCTCAAAAAAGCTAAACAGTTACTATGTAACCCAGTAATTCTACTCCTAGTATATATCCAAGACAACTGAAAACATTCACACAAAAAACTGTACACAAGTGGTCGCCTTATTCATAATAGCCAAAATGGACACTGCTAAACAACAAAATGTAACCTATCCATATAATAGTACCCAGCCACAGAAAGGAGCAAAGCACTCTAACAGGTATGGGCCTTGAAAACATTCATGCTAAGTGAAAAAGCCAGATACACAAAGCCATGTATTTTATATGATTTCATGTCTATGAAATATCTAGAATAAGCTTACCTAAAGAAACAGAAAGCTTAGTGGTTGCCGGGGCTAGAGGAGGGGAAAATAAGTCATAACTACAAATGGAAGTATCTTTGTGATAATGAAAATGTCCTGGAATTAGATAGTACAACCTTGTAAAAAAAACCTCTGAGCCATACACTTCAAAATGGTTAATGTCATGATGAATTATATCTCAGTAAAAAAACAGCTTTTAAATTTTGTTGCTAAGTTAACAAAATTTATGATAACCTCTCATATATATTAAAAGGACTTTTTCCTAGGCTTATAAAAACAAACACTTTGATGATCTGACCCCAACTGCTTAATACAATTACCCACAATAACCTAGTCTCATTTCCAATTTTTAATAGGATTGTAAAATCTTCTGATTTTAAAATTTTGTGTAGTGCCTCTCCAGACCAACTGGTAGTAGAATTAGACCTCTCATCCTCTTAATTCACATTCTAATTTATTATACACACTTAAAAACAACAGTAAAGGAAAGAGGTGAGGGCATAGGCAGAGACCCAGTGAGACAAGTTACACGGAAACCTCCCTGAGACCTGGTAGTCCCTTAACAGTGCTGTGCGCAAGAGCCTCCTTCACAAATGGCCATTCAATCTTGATTTTGATTTAAACCCTTCTAGAACAGAAAACTCAAAAGGTATCCCATACAAAACCATTTCCAAAACCATTCCTCAAACCACCAAGAAGGTCTTCCTTATACTTAGCTCACTGTAACTTTGCCCTACTGGACCAAATTCTGTACCATAAAAAAAAACCTCTTCCATCAAACAACCTCTTGAATTTCCGAATAGCTATCATGAGCAGCAAAATCCCCTTTTTAAGTCAGAATCCCTAATTCTTTCGTCCACACTCCAAACCTTGGTTTCTCAACGTTTCACATTCAAGTCACTCTCTGTGACTAACTCCAGTTATCTGATATTAAGAGGACCATACACTATAACCCTTGTGCCTCAGTTTGCTACGATCTGTAAAACCAGAATAATAATCCTATCTATGCCACAGGATTCTTAATGTTTAAATGGGGTAATCTGTGTAAAGTGCCTAGAACAACAGCCAACATATAATAGGAGCTACATGTTTACTATCACTATCATAACTGAATTACAATAGCTTTTTGAGTAGTTCTATCGTGCTGTTAACTCATATTCCTACAAAAATATACTGCTATTTTCTACTTCTCTACAAACTATGCTTGAAAAAAAAATTTTGAGTCCAGCAAAATTTATACAATTTAAATATTAACTTTCATACTCTAAGACATCGCCCATCCTTTTAGTCTGTTTCATGAACACAGTATATGCCAGACTGTGTGTACTGGGATATTGGCTTTACAACTTCAGCACATTATATCTGTGCCTCAGCTTTGTCTTCTCAAAATGGAGATGATAATTCATTTGATAAAGACTTATTTAGCCACTGCAGACCCTACCGTGTATACCAATCGCTTCCCTAGGAGTCAATAAAGTCAACGGTCTCAAGCAGTTGATGTGCTAGAGGGGAAAGAGAGAAAAGAAACAAAGACTAGTAAATACATACTAGCTCAGATGAGGACAGGTGCTGTGCAGAAAGAGAAATAGCAGGGTAAGAAGAAGGTAGAGTTCTAGGGCAGACAAGAGGGCAGGTGAAGGGAGCGGGTTGCTGCGTTACACAGGCTGGTCTGGAAAGGCCTCTCTAAAAGGTATCCTTGACAGCATTTTAAAGCCATGAAACTAAAGTAAATCCTCTAGGGAGTAAATATAGTTTCCGGGATTGAAACTTAAGACTGAAGCTTAGAAGGAGGAAGTTAGTTCAAGAAAGAATGGGAGAAAATGAATTAAAACCCGCAAATATAAACAACTTTTCTGAGGAACACTGTTGCACAAAGAAGCAGAAAGGGGGGTATCTCGTGGATACAAATACAGGTCAGCAGTTCATTGCTGTTCCTGTTTTAAGACAGGAGAAAACACAGCAGTTTTTAATGCTGATAATGCACCAACAAGAGTAAGAAACGGATGATGGAGAGGGGATGGTTGAGAGGGCCATGTCCTTGACTACTGACCAGGCCAAAGCGGGTAGGAGGCAGTGTACAATGAAGTGAAGGGCTCGAACACTTTGTGTCAAATATTATCTAGAATGTGCACTCAATTCTGATATGAGGACAACTGATCACCTAGTACACAGTGGAGGGTGGAGGAAGGAGGGAACAGGGAGAGGGACTGAGGAGGGGGTTGGGCGGTCGTGCGGTGTGACACACCTCTTGGGGACAGGACACAATTGTAAGAGGGACTTTACCTAACAAATGCAATCAGTGTAACCTAGTTCTTTGTACCCTCAATGAATCCCCAAGAATAATAATAACATTATCTAGAATGGATAAATCATCAGTAAATTAAATAGTTATCTGAGAAAACATAAAGCACTTAGAATAATGCCTGGTACATAGCATGCACCTAACAAATGCTGGCTAAATACAGATCTGTGTTCACCTAAATCTTTAACAAAAATATGGATCGAGCTGGGTGGGGTGGCTTGCACCTGTAATCCCAGCACTTAGGGAGGCTGAGGTGAGAGGATTCCTTGTGGCCAGGAGTTCAAGACCATCCTGGGCCATACAGCCAGGCTCCATCTCTACAAAAAATTCTGAAAATTATCTGGTCATGCTGATGCATGCCTATAGCCTTAGCTACTTGGGAGGCTGAAGCAGAAGGATCACTCAAGCCCAGAAGTTTGAGTTTGTAGTGAGCAATGACCACATCACTATACTCCAAGACAACAATGACAAAAAAATGTGGATGAAGACAGTGTCCCAAAATCTGCTAATCTGTTACTACAGAACTATTACAAGAGTCTGAATAACATGCTTTGAGTTGATAAAATATAGTATTTTTGCTAATATAAAGCATCTTTAAAATTCAGTGAGTACAACCTCATCCTCTCTCTTGACAGAAAGGCTAAAAATACTAAGATTGCAATTTCTGTCTTCCCTTTACCTCTACCTGATTTACCACAGGATGTACCTTAGTCTTTATCACTGTTTTTTGAGACAGAGTCTCACTGTGTCACCCTCAGTACAGTGCCATGGCATCATAGCTCACAGCAACCTCAAACTTTAGGGCGCAAGGGGTCCTTCTGCCTCAGCCGCCTGAGTAGCTGGGACTACAAGCACCTGCCTAGGGATCTTGCTCTTACTTAGGCTGGTCTTGAACTTCTGAGTTCAGGTAATCCACTCGCCTTGGCCTCCCAGAGTGCAGGGATTACAGGTGTGAGCCACCACGCCCAGCCCCTTATCATTTCATTTTAATCCAATAAGAACTATATATGGAGCGGCGCCTGTGGCTCAGTCAGCAGGGTGCCAGCCATGTACATCTAGGGTGGTGAGTTCAAACCCAGATCTGCTAAGCAAAAATGAAGTTGCAACCAAAAAATAGCCAGGCACTGTGGCCAGTGCCTGTAGTCCCAGCTACTTGGGAGGCCGAGGCAAGAGAATTGCTTAAGCCTAAGTGAGTTTGAGGGTGCTGTGAGCTGTGATGCCATAGCACTCTATCCAGGGTGACAGCTTGAGACTCTGTCTCAAAAAACAAAAAAGAAAAAGAAAAGAAGAACTATATGTGTTAAAAGATGGGTTTTTTTTTGGGGGGGGGGGTGATACAATTGAACACAGTCACATATCTCACGTACCATGTATGAAGTATATTAATTTTCCAATCTGGAAATCGTGGAAGTTGACAAGCTAAAATATCATCATATTGATATTGATGTTTGCCATAACACTGACATTTATATATTGGTATTTATATATAGGCATTTACTATAATTGACCTTAGAAATGTTTAAAACTGGAATATTTCAAAAACTAATAAAGTAGAACACAGGACAGTTTGGATTTTCTGCAAAACTTTATGAAAATATATCTATTTTTAAACACCTATCACCAGTACTTTTCCAGTTTTTACTTTTAATGTACAAGCCACAGTGAGAACATTTTGAAAATGGCAATTAAAAGAAATATTCACTGAAATACAAATTATTCCTTTTTTTGTGTGTATTTAATAAACCCATAGGAGTGAATTTTAGAGAATAAGCACTCAAACCATGAATACATTTAATTTCAGTTAAATTTTATAATTCAGTCTGGGCAGCACCTGTGGCTCAGTGGATAGGGCACTGGCCCCATATACGGAGGATTAGACCCCGCCCTGGCCAAACTGTAACAACAACAAAAATAGCCGGGCGTTCTGGCCAGCGCCTGCAGTCCCAGCTACTCTGGAGGCTGAGGCGAGAGAATCACCTAAGCCCAGGAGCTGGAGGTTGCTGTGAGCTGTGACACCACTGCACCCTATGGAAGGCAATCAAGTGAGACTCTGTCGCTAAAAAATAATTTTAATAATAATAATAATAATAATAATTCAGTCAAGATATCTGGCAAACTCAATCTTTTATCATTAAGCTTTTATATTTCATGCCTCAAACTCAAGATTCTGATGTAAAATACCTTTCAAGATTTTTTTTTTAAATCCCAATATGACCTTCAACTTCTAGCTAACATTCCACTCTATTTCATACCTACTGTTCTACCCTTATTTTCTTAACTCAGCCACTTTTCCTAATGATGTACATCTATCTATCTGTACTGGTGTATCTGTTAACTCTGCAGCACTCTTATCTACTAGAATCACTAAAATCAGCATGTTTCTAACCTCAAAGTAGGGCAGCCGTAAGGATGTGGGAATAAACATTTAAAAATTAATCTTGTATTTCCACCTACTAGTAATAAAAGCGGACGAAGTACTAGTGACGTTCTAAACATCTGGATTCTACCACTTCGGGATTTAACCGCCTAAAGAACATCCTAAGAAGCCTCCAACAACTTTCAAGTCTGAACTTGCTTCTTGGAGCAAGCTGCGGTTTTCACGAATACCGAACTCCAAACATCGACTGCCTTTTTCAAATCCAGCAGTGCTGTTCCAGTTTCTTCCATCCTATGTAGGTGCACATGCACATATTTTTCTTATTGTATAATTAGCAGCTGAAACGCAGAGACCTGTTTTACAGGTTACAAACTGCAGGGACCGAGATTGTGACCGACACCTACTTGGTCGGTACTTACTCAAACTATTAATAGCTCAAAGGGAAGCTTTGAGGTACATTGTTTCTTTGCGTCCTTTCGGCAGCGCGGATCAAGTAGTTACTGTTAATCAACCCATTTTACAAATAAGCAAAATGAGGCTCGGAAAGGTTAAGGAGCCTGCCAAAGTCACACAGAAGGAAAAGGCGCATAAATCAGGATTCCAAGCTTGATGTTTCTGGATGGGAACACTCGTCTAGCCACCACCCACGCGGCCCGCTCACTACACTCTCGTGATCACCACCTGGTTTTCACACAGCAGGCTCGAACTCGGTCCCTGAGTCAGGAAGTCACTGGGCAAAGCCCAGCGGCCTTTCATGAGAATGGAGAAGCCTTGCCCACGAAACGCGCCAAACTGGAGGTTTTAAAGCGCAAGGGGAGATGCGGGGCGAGGAGAACAGGCTCGCTGTGCCCCAGAGGAGGAAGGACCTCGGCCACCCCAGTGCCCACCGAACACCGAGCCCGGTGGGAAGAGGAGCTCCTCTGACCAGGGAATCCAGGGACTCCGGGGCAACTGGACGCGCGGCCTGCGCCGCCCCCAACCCAGCGAGACCCAGCGCCTGGCTGGAAGAACCAGGGGGAACCAAAGGAGGGGCCGACACACCTCGGACAGAAGAGGGCAAGGGCAGCTCGCCTTCACCCAAGAACAGCGGTGGGTTCTCTTCCGTGCCTCTGCGGAAAATAGAGTGAGGCGGAAAGATTCCGCGACCGGTTTCCCGCAGGCAACCTACGAAGAAGAAAGAGGAGCGGAGGCTGCAGCCAGCCCGGGCCACGTTCGAGGTGACACCGCACGTCGTCCCGCCCCTTCCTGTGGCCGCCCGGAGCCACTTCCGGTGGCGGCGGCTCGGCTTGTTCCCGGCAATAGCGGGTCCGAGCACGAGCGATCCCCGGCCAGTTCCCTTGGTCTGGACTTGCCGGCCAGGCCTATTTCGGTCTCCGGTAATCCAGCAGAAGCCCGGCCGGAGCTGGGTAGGCACGGCTGCCTCTGAGGTGGTAAAATGTGCTGCGAGAAGTGGAGCCGCGTGGCCGAAATGCTTCTCTTCATTGAAGACCGGGGTGAAGATTGTAAAATCCTTTGCCTCTGCTCCAGGGCGTTTGTGGAGTAAGTAGAAAGGAATTTCTCTTCATTTTCTAGCACTATCATTACCCAGAAATGTAGGTATTGGGGGCGTAGTTGTAAGTGATCCCTGAAACCAGCCAGAGTTATCTGACCCTTGAGCACCGTGATGTTTAGGAAATTAAAGGAAAAATAGAAACCCTCGGACCCTACACGGGGGTCGTTCACTGGCATTATTAAGGGAAGGACTGCAGCTACTTTGTAGGCGGTTATGAAAAAAGTGGTGGCTGATATATGTCATCTTGTGTTTGTAAATTGAGAGGGCATTTAAAAATTGGAAGAAAGTGACTTGTAAAATAAAATCTCTAACGTGACATCAAAAGGTGAAAGTTTAAAGTTGAGTAACTTGCTTTGTTTACTGTCTTTTAAACAGTCTTACAATCTGTTCAGGCTCGAATGCACATAGTTACAACTTCTAATCGTTTAAGATAAAAAAAAAAAAAGGCTTATCCATTGATGTGGTGGCTTTATTTGGGGGGAATGTTTGTTTTAGGTAAAAATGAAGTAGCCAGGTGTGGTGGCAGGTGCCTGTAGTCCCAGCTACTGGAGAGGCTGAGGCAAGACGATTGCTTGACCCCAGAGGATTGCTTGAGCCCAGGAGTTTGAGGTTACTGTGAGCTACTTATGACACCAGGGCGCTCTAGTCTGGAGCAACAGTGAGACTGTCTCAAAAAAAAAAAAAAAAAAAAAAAAAAAAATTTTTTTTTTTAATCTCTATAACGGAAGTAGTTACCTTTATTTCATTTGTGTATTGTTAGATTCAAATCCTTGTGGAAGCAAATTTTATGTTAATAGATTTTAATATGGTTTGATGTAGAATTTAAGCTTAAAGGAATTCTTTTTTATTGTGTTTTGTTGCATAATCAGAAAATTAACCCAAAAAGAAACTATATGTTAAATTTAACGTAAAAAGAATTGCCTTTGTAGTCAAGCAAACATGTAATCACTCATTCAGTGAAAGCTTTGTGCTCCTATGTATAAAGTATGCTGGTAGGGCCCACAAGACAGCCTGCAGCCTGCACCTACATCAAATCAAGTGTACTTTCTAGCAAAGAAGATCAATATTAAATTAAGATAACTAATTACATAATTGCTTGGTTGATTATAGTTATAAGTGCTATGAGACAAAAGTCCAGGATGTTGTGATGGCAGATAACCTACCCTTTCTCCAAGGGTCACAAAAAATTTTTGACAAGTAGCATTTGGAAAGAAGTTTAAAGAAAATAAACAGAGGTATTTCTGGCAGGAAGTGTTCTCAGCAGGCTCAACTCTGTAAAGATCTTAAGGGAGTAAAAGAAAGCCTGTGAAACTGAACAAAATGACTCCAAAAGAAAAAAGATAGATTTGGGGAGGTGAGTAGTGTCAAAAAGCATGTAGGGCTTTATAGACTATGGGAAAAACTTCAGTTGTGATCAGATTTGCATTTTTAAAAGATTATTCTAGCACCAGTGTGGAGGATGGTAATCTGCAGGCAAGAGATTATGGTGGCTTGGATTAGGATGGGTGGCAATAGAAATGGAGAAAGGAGGAAATTTAGGAGAAAACTTCTTGGGTTGGATTGGACGTGGGGTAAGGGAAAAGAAAAAATGGATAAAAAGACCAGGTCAGTGGAAACTCCCTGGTTTCTAGCTTGTATTGCTGCCTTTTACTGAGCTGGGAATCACTGGAGAATAATGGGGGTAGCAGTGAGGAAATCATAAGTTTGGGTGGCGCCTGTGGCTCAGTGAATAGGGTCCCGGCCCCATATACCGAGGGTGGTGGGTTTGAACCCAGGCCTAGGCCAAACTGCAATCAAAAAATAGCCGGGCTTTGTGGCGGGTGCCTGTAGTCCCAGCTACTCCCGAGGCTGAGGCAAGAGAATCACTTAAGCCTAAGAGCTGGAGGTTGCTGTGAATTGTAACGCCATGGTACTCTACCAAGGGCGACAAAGTGAGACTCTTAAAAAAAAAAAAAAAAAGAAAAGAAATCGTAAGTCTGATTTTGTACATTTCACTTTTGGGGTACTTGTGAGACATCCAAGGGTAGATGACATAAGTGGTTGGATGCATTGATTGGAGTTCTGGATAAGTCTTGGCTGGTCAATACAACTTGAACCGTTCATCCTTGGATAGTAATTGAAGCCATTAATTTGGGGGGTAGGTGGGAGCAGGATCCATCCTCAGAATCTCAACATTTGTTGTACGATTTGGGGAGGAGTGGGGGCCTTTAGAGATAGGGTCTTGGTGTGTTACCCAGGCTGGTGTTGAGCTCCTGGGCTCTCCTTGACTCAGCCTCCCTAAGTGCTGGAATTACATAAGGGAGGCACTGTACCAGTGGGGGATTCCAACATTTTTTCAATACAAAAAGAAAAATGGTTTAACTGGGGAAAAAGTAGAAGGCAAGAGCAAGCACAGTGCCTTCAAGTGTATATATTAGAAGGCTTCTGAAATATCAAACAAAGTGAGAACAAGTATCCACTAGAATTGACAAATCCACTGGACTGATTGATGACTCATTAAGTGCAATCACTAATTATTTTACATTTCCTACTGACAGAGACTCTCTTCTTGACCAGACTTTATCCAGGCTCCCCTGAGTTCTCTTTGTTTTTCTTTATTTTTTATTTATTTATTTGAGTCAGAGTCTAACTTTGTCATCCTCGGTAGACAGCCATGGTGTCATAGCTCAGAGCAGCCTCATACTCTTGGGCTCAAGTGATCCTCTTGCCTCAGCCTCCCGAGTAGCTGGGACTATAGGCGCCCACCACAACGCCCAGCTGTTTCTAGAGACAGGGTCTCACTCTTGCTCAGGCTGCTCTTGAACTGAGCACAGGCAGTCCGCCCTCCTTGGCCTCCCAGAGTGCTGGGATTATAGGCGTGAGCCACTGTTGATTGGTCTTATCCTTTGAGTCTTGTCTTTAGCCTGCCTAACCCAGTTTTTTGTTTTTGTTTTGTTTTTTTTCCAGCTTGATACAAGGATACAATTGGGTTACATTATTTACATTTGTACCTAACCCAGTTTTAACAAGAATCCAGCTAAGTCATTTGTGATAATTCTCCCACCATTGGTCTCTGATCACCTTGGCCTGCCTGTTAAGTTAGTTTAGGAAGAATCTCCCTCTCCTTAATACCTCTTCTTAAGAATCTTCCATTCACTAACCCCATTCTGTTTATTAGCTTTCTGCCTCCAGCTGTCTTTGCTGTTTTCAGAGTTGAGCACAATCTCTCTGTCTCTTACTGCCATAGTCTTGATGCCTATCACAATTCTTCTAAATAAAGCCTTTCTTACCATTTTAACAAGCACCAGAATAATTTTTTCTTTAAACTTCATTTAAGGCTGGGCACGGTGGCTTATGCCTGTAAGCCTAGCACTCTGGGAGGCTGAGGTGGTTGGATTAAGTGGGTGTATTGCTTGAGCTCACGGGTTAAGAGACCAGCCTGCGCAAAAGTGAGACCCCAACTCTACTAAAAATAGAAAAACTGAGGCAAGAAGATTTCTTTTTTGGTTTGTTTGTTTTTTTATAGAGACAGAGTCTCAATTTGTTGCTCTCGGTAGAGTGCTGTGATGTCACACAGCTCACAGCAACCTCCAACTCCTGGGCTAGGTGATCCCCTCGCTTCAGCCTCCCACGAGTAGCTGGGACTACAGGTGCCCACCACAATGCCCAGCTATTTTTTTGTTGTAGTTTGGCCAGAGCCAGGTTTGAACCCACAACCCTGGGTATATGGGGCCGGCGCCCTACTCCCTGAGCCACAGGCGCCTCCCAGGCAAGAAGATTTCTTGAGCCCGAATTGGAGGTTGCTGTGAGCTATGACGCCATGGCACTCTACCCAGGGCTACAGCCTGAGACTCTGTCTTCAAAAAAAGAGCTTCATTTAAGTTCAGCCTGCATGGTGGCTTATGCTTGTAATCCTAGCATACTAGGAGACCGATGTGGGAGGATTGCATAAGGTCAGGAGTTTAGGATGAGTCTGAGTAAGAGCAAAACTCTGTCTCTACCAAAAAATTGAAAAAATTAGCTGGGAACAACTGATGCATACCTGTAGCCCTAGCTACTTAGGAGGTTGAGGCAGGAGGATTTCTTGAACCCAGGAGTTTGAGGTTGCTGTGACCTAAGATGACTGCCCTCTACCCAACCTTCATTTGAGTCTTCCAGTAACCCCTTCAGGAGATATGTCTTGTCATCCTTTTATTCAGGTAGAAAATTGAGTCTCAGGAACGGCCTTAAAATTCACATAGTCAGTAAATGGCATTCCTGGAATTCTGCCTCATATCCGTGTGACACCAAAGCTTTTTTTACTGTCCTATGTATAGAACATATGATTTCACTGAATATCCCTGATTAAGAAGTCACTACAGCAACTGATGTCCTATTCAAATACTTAAGTATTATATAGATTAGTTGAAATAAAGGACTTTCTGGAAACTGAAGAGCCTGTATATAACTCTGATCATGTTCCTATGACAGTGCTTAGTAATGGTCTCTAATATATCATAAGCAGCACAGGAAAATAGTTTGATGTGTATTCTTCCCAACAGGTTCCTGGGCTAGAATTTAAAAAGAGTACTGACTTCACAGAACATCTCTGGGGGTTTCACAAAAATCAGTCATGTGGCCTCATGCAAATCACATAAAATTTCTGTGATCGTATTTCAAGTTTCAGAAAGGACTGCCTTTCCCTTTTATACCTGAAACTGATACAGTGGAATTGGCCCTTTCACTGCTTGTACTTCAGACCCCCATTTATTTCTCCTGATGTAGGTCACCACCTGCTCTATGCGTAGTGTAGTAGAACTTCTGTACTTGACCACCTTGTTAAGTTGACCTAATTTTCTTTTTTTTTTTTTTGAGATAGCCTCACTATGTCACCCTGGGTAGAGTGCTGTGGCATCACAGCTCACAGCAACCTCAAACTCTTGGGCTTAAGCGATTCTCTTGCCTCAGCATCCCAAGTAGCTGGGACCACAGGCACCCACCACAACGCCTGGCTATTTTTTGGTTGTAGTTGTCATTGTTGTTTGGCAGGCCTAGGTTGGATTCGAACCCGCCATCTCTGGTGTATGTGGCTCGCACCCTAACCACTGAGCTATGGGCACCAAGGCTTGACCTAATTTTCATAAATCAGATATATACACATGTAGAGTAGGCCTAGTTCCTTGTGTCGACCACCTCTGTATGTTGACCAGTTTGTTACAGTCCCTTGGGTGGTCAACTTACAGAGTATCTATTTTATAAAGTAACCCCCCAAAAGAAACAAGAGACTATGAAGTAGATGAGGTATACAAGAATTTTATTTTGTTAAATTCATTGTAGCTTTATTTGTAAATAATGTTAGTGATGACTTGCAATTGACCTTACTGTGGCAGTAAATGGAGTTTGTTACAGCTGAATTTATAGGTAGGAAGATACAAATAGTAAAACCCTTCATATTTTTTCAATATTCTGTTAGTTTAATTTTGGCAATTTCCAGTACATAATACATAAAGAAAAATCTTAAAAGTGAGAACTTAAAGAAAAGTTTATTCACTAGTTTTGGCAATCAGTGAGACTGAATTGTTTTTCCTCATTTTTCACATTGGTAAGATATTTAAATAAGAACATCATTGTTATTCCTCAAAGCAACCTTTGCTCAGACAATGAATATCTTATTTATTATTATTTTTTTTTTGGTCAAGACAGAGTTCTACCCTATGCCCTGAGCAGAGTACAATAGCATCATAGCTCACTGCAACCTCAGACTCAGGCTGTGGGCACCCTGCTGCCTCAGCCTCCGAAGCCGCTGGGATTACAGGTGCTTGCCATGGCGCCTGGCTGGATTTTTCAGTTTTTTCCATGAGTTGGGGTCTCACTCACTCAAACTCCTGAGCTCAAGCAATCCTCCCACTTTAGCCTCCCACAGTGCTGGGGTTGCAGGCATGAGCCACACCCCGGCAG